>NC_086445.1:652981528-653643194 GCF_028390025.1 Pseudophryne corroboree | reverse complement strand
CAATAGTATCATTGATTAGAACGAATAATTCCTGTGATTTTGTAATTTTCTTCCAGTGATTTGGTCCAATAATACCATTGATTAGAACGAATAATTCCTGTGATTTTGTCATTTTCTTCCTGTGATTTGGACCAATAATACCATTGATTAGAACAAATAATTCCTGTGATTTTGTCATTTTCTTCCAGTGATTTGGACCAATAATACCATTGATTAGAACGAATAATTCCTGTGATATTGAGGTGTTTGTGTCGCTTATCTTAGCCATCCAGCGACCACAGTGCACCTCTTTTTCTCTTTTCTTCGCATCATGTGCTGTTTGGGGACTATTTTTTTAAGTGCCATCCTGTCTGACACTTCCGTATATGTCCAGTGGTACTGCCATTTGATATAATTCCCAACATTACTGCCATTTAATTCCAGTGATTTTGTCATTTTCTTCCAGTGATTTGGACCAATAATTCCATTGATTAGAACAAATAATTCCAGTGATTTTGTCATTTTCTTCCAGTGATTTGGACCAATAATACCATTGATTAGAACGAATAATTCCTGTGATTTTGTCATTTTCTTCCATTGATTTGGACCAATAATACCATTGATTAGAACAAATAATTCCTGTTATATTGAGGTGTTTGTGTCGCTTAGCTTAGCCATCCAGCGACCACAGTGCACCTCTTTTTCTCTTTTCTTTGCATCATGTGCTGTTTGGGACCAATTTTTTTAAGTGCCATCCTGTCTGACACTGCAGTGCCACTCCTAGATGGGCCAGGTGTTTTTGCCGCCCTCTTGGGTCGCTTAGCTTAGTCATCCAGCGACCTCGGTGCAAATTTTAGGACTAAAAATAGTAGTGTGAGGTGTTCAGAATAGACTGGAAATTAGTGGAAATTATGGTTATTGAGGTTAATAATACTATAGGATCAAAATTACCCCAAAATTCTATGATTTAAGCTGTATTTGAGAAAAATCACCCGGATCCAAAACACAGCCGCGGAACCGAATCCAAAACCAAAACCCGAAAAATTTCCGGTGCACATCTCTAATATATACCATTTAAATCCTCTGTGTTCTGCATCTGCAGTCACACTCCACATGGGGTTTTTGTCTGGTACTTTGTCTGGCTAATTGTACTGTTACGCCCTAAGGCTACGTTTCCAAATAATGTCTGCTATAAAGGGCGGGAGATCCGTGGCGGATCCTGCGTCATGCAGTGCTGACGCTGCGGATGCACCTGATTGATTAGAACAAATAATTCCTGTGATTTTGTCATTTTCTTCCAGTGATTTGGACCAATAATACCATTGATTAGAACAAATAATTCCTGTGATATTGAGTTGTTTGTGTCGCTTATCTTTAGAGATGCACTTGAAATTTTTCGGGTTTTGTGTTTTGGTTTTGGGTTCGGTTCCGCGGCCGTGTTTTGGGTTCGACCGCGTTTTGGCAAAACCTCACCGAATTTTTTTTGTCGGATTCGGGTGTGTTTTGGATTCGGGTGTTTTTTTTTAAAAACACTAAAAAACAGCTTAAATCATAGAATTTGGGGGTCATTTTGATCCCAAAGTATTATTAACCTCAAAAACCATAATTTCCACTCATTTTCAGTCTATTCTGAATACCTCACACCTCACAATATTATTTTTAGTCCTAAAATTTGCACCTAGGTCGCTGGATGACTAAGCTAAGCGACCCTAGTGGCCGACACAAACACCGTGCCCATCTAGGAGTGGCACTGCAGTGTCACGCAGGATGGCCCTTCCAAAAAACACTCCCCAAACAGCACATGACGCAAAGAAAAAAAGAGGCGCAATGAGGTAGCTGTGTGAATAAGATAAGCGACCCTAGTGGCCGACACAAACACCGGGCCCATCTAGGAGTGGCACTACAGTGTCACGCAGGATGGCCCTTCCAAAAAACCCTCCCCAAACAGAACATGACGCAAAGAAGAAAAAAAGAGGCGCAATGAGGTAGCTGTGTGAGTAAGATAAGCGACCCTAGTGGCCGACACAAACACCGGGCCCATCTAGGAGTGGCACTGCAGTGTCACGCAGGATGGCCCTTCCAAAAAACCCTCCCCAAACAGCACATGACGCAAAGAAAAAAAGAGGCGCAATGAGGTAGCTGTGTGAGTAAGATAAGCGACCCTAGTGGCCGACACAAACACCGGGCCCATCTAGGAGTGGCACTGCAGTGTCACGCAGGATGGCCCTTCCAAAAAACCCTCCCCAAACAGCACATGACGCAAAGAAAAAAAGAGGCGCAATGAGGTAGCTGTGTGAGTAAGATAAGCGACCCTAGTGGCCGACACAAACACCGTGCCCATCTAGGAGTGGCACTGCAGTGTCACGCAGGATGGCCCTTCCAAAAAACCCTCCCCAAACAGCACATGACGCAAAGAAAAAAAGAGGCGCAATGAGGTAGCTGTGTGAGTAAGATAAGCGACCCTAGTGGCCGACACAAACACCGGGCCCATCTAGGAGTGGCACTGCAGTGTCACGCAGGATGGCCCTTCCAAAAAACCCTCCCCAAACAGCACATGACGCAAAGAAAAAAAGAGGCGCAATGAGGTAGCTGTGTGAGTAAGATAAGCGACCCTAGTGGCCGACACAAACACCGTGCCCATCTAGGAGTGGCACTGCAGTGTCACGCAGGATGGCCCTTCCAAAAAACCCTCCCCAAACAGCACATGACGCAAAGAAAAAAAGAGGCGCAATGAGGTAGCTGTGTGAGTAAGATAAGCGACCCTAGTGGCCGACACAAACACCGGGCCCATCTAGGAGTGGCACTGCAGTGTCACGCAGGATGGCCCTTCCAAAAAACCCTCCCCAAACAGCACATGACGCAAAGAAAAAAAGAGGCGCAATGAGGTAGCTGTGTGAGTAAGATAAGCGACCCTAGTGGCCGACACAAACACCGGGCCCATCTAGGAGTGGCACTGCAGTGACACGCAGGATGGCCCTTCCAAAAAACCCTCCCCAAACAGCACATGACGCAAAGAAAAAAAGAGGCGCAATGAGGTAGCTGTGTGAGTAAGATAAGCGATCCTAGTGGCCGACACAAACACCGGGCCCATCTAGGAGTGGCACTGCAGTGTCACGCAGGATGGCCCTTCCCAAAAACATTCCACAAACAGCACATGACGCAAAGAAAAATTAAAGAAAAAAGAGGTGCAAGATGGAATTGTCCTTGGGCCCTCCCACCCACCCTTATGTTGTATAAACAGGACATGCACACTTTAACCAACCCATCATTTCAGTGACAGGGTCTGCCACACGACTGTGACTGAAATGACGGGTTGGTTTGGACCCCCACCAAAAAAGAAGCAATTAATCTCTCCTTGCACAAACTGGCTCTACAGAGGCAAGATGTCCACCTCATCATCATCCTCCGATATATCACCGTGTACATCCCCCTCCTCACAGATTATCAATTCGTCCCCACTGGAATCCACCATCTCAGCTCCCTGTGTACTTTGTGGAGGCAATTGCTGCTGGTCAATGTCTCCACGGAGGAATTGATTATAATTCATTTTAATGAACATCATCTTCTCCACATTTTCTGGATGTAACCTCGTACGCCGATTGCTGACAAGGTGAGCGGCGGCACTAAACACTCTTTCGGAGTACACACTTGTGGGAGGGCAACTTAGGTAGAATAAAGCCAGTTTGTGCAAGGGCCTCCAAATTGCCTCTTTTTCCTGCCAGTATAAGTACGGACTGTGTGACGTGCCTACTTGGATGCGGTCACTCATATAATCCTCCACCATTCTTTCAATGGTGAGAGAATCATATGCAGTGACAGTAGACGACATGTCCGTAATCGTTGTCAGGTCCTTCAGTCCGGACCAGATGTCAGCATCAGCAGTCGCTCCAGACTGCCCTGCATCACCGCCAGCGGGTGGGCTCGGAATTCTGAGCCTTTTCCTCGCACCCCCAGTTGCGGGAGAATGTGAAGGAGGAGATGTTGACAGGTCGCGTTCCGCTTGACTTGACAATTTTCTCACCAGCAGGTCTTTCAACCCCAGCAGACTTGTGTCTGCCGGAAAGAGAGATCCAAGGTAGGCTTTAAATCTAGGATCGAGCACGGTGGCCAAAATGTAGTGCTCTGATTTCAACAGATTGACCACCCGTGAATCCTTGTTAAGCGAATTAAGGGCTCCATCCACAAGTCCCACATGCCTAGCGGAATCGCTCCGTGTTAGCTCCTCCTTCAATGTCTCCAGCTTCTTCTGCAAAAGCCTGATGAGGGGAATGACCTGACTCAGGCTGGCAGTGTCTGAACTGACTTCACGTGTGGCAAGTTCAAAGGGCATCAGAACCTTGCACAACGTTGAAATCATTCTCCACTGCGCTTGAGACAGGTGCATTCCACCTCCTATATCGTGCTCAATTGTATAGGCTTGAATGGCCTTTTGCTGCTCCTCCAACCTCTGAAGCATATAGAGGGTTGAATTCCACCTCGTTACCACTTCTTGCTTCAGATGATGGCAGGGCAGGTTCAGTAGTTTTTGGTGGTGCTCCAGTCTTCTGTACGTGGTGCCTGTACGCCGAAAGTGTCCCGCAATTCTTCTGGCCTCCGACAGCATCTCTTGCACGCCCCTGTCGTTTTTTTAAAAATTCTGCACCACCAAATTCAAGGTATGTGCAAAACATGGGACGTGCTGGAATTTGCCCATATTTAATGCACACACAATATTGCTGGCGTTGTCCGATGCCACAAATCCACAGGAGAGTCCAATTGGGGTAAGCCATTCCGCGATGATCTTCCTCAGTTGCCGTAAGAGGTTTTCAGCTGTGTGCGTATTCTGGAAAGCGGTGATACAAAGCGTAGCCTGCCTAGGAAAGAGTTGGCGTTTGCGAGATGCTGCTACTGGTGCCGCCGCTGCTGTTCTTGCGGCGGGAGTCCATACATCTACCCAGTGGGCTGTCACAGTCATATAGTCCTGACCCTGCCCTGCTCCACTTGTCCACATGTCCGTGGTTAAGTGGACATTGGGTACAGCTGCATTTTTTAGGACACTGGTGAGTCTTTTTCTGAGGTCTGTGTACATTTTCGGTATCACCTGCCTAGAGAAGTGGAACCTAGATGGTATTTGGTAACGGGGGTACACTACCTCAAGAAATTGTGTAGTTCCCTGTGAACTAACGGCGGATACCGGACGCATGTCTAACACCAACATAGTTGTCAAGGCCTCAGTTATCCGCTTTGCAGCAGGATGACTGCTGTGATATTTCATCTTCCTCGCAAAGGACTGTTGGACAGTCAATTGCTTACTGGAAGTAGTACAAGTGGTCTTCCGACTTCCCCTCTGGGATGACCATCGACTCCCAGCAGCAACAACAGCAGCGCCAGCAGCAGTAGGCGTTACACGCAAGGATGCATCGGAGGAATCCCAGGCAGGAGAGGAATCGTCAGAATTGCCAGTGACATGGCCTGCAGGACTATTGGCATTCCTGGGGAAGGAGGAAATTGACACTGAGGGAGTTGGTGGGGTGATTTGCGTGAGCTTGGTTACAAGAGGAAGGGATTTACTGGTCAGTGGACTGCTTCCGCTGTCACCCAAAGTTTTTGAACTTGTCACTGACTTATTATGAATGCGCTGCAGGTGACGTATAAGGGAGGATGTTCCGAGGTGGTTAACGTCCTTACCCCTACTTATTACAGCTTGACAAAGGCAACACACGGCTTGACACCTGTTGTCCGCTTTTCTGTTGAAATACCTCCACATTGAAGAGCTGATTTTTTTGGTATTTTCACCAGGCATGTCAACGGCCATATTCCTCCCACGGACAACAGGTGTCTCCCCGGGTGCCTGACTTAAACAAACCACCTCACCATCAGATTCCTCCTGGTCAATTTCCTCCCCAGCGCCAGCAACACCCATATCCTCCTCATCCTGGTGTACTTCAACACTGACATCTTCAATCTGACTATCAGGAACTGGACTGCGGGTGCTCCTTCCAGCACTTGCAGGGGGCGTGCAAATGGTGGAAGGCGCATGCTCTTCATGTCCAGTGTTGGGAAGGTCAGGCATCGCAACCGACACAATTGGACTCTCCTTGTGGATTTGGGATTTCGAAGAACGCACAGTTCTTTGCGGTGCTTTTGCCAGCTTGAGTCTTTTCAGTTTTCTAGCGAGAGGCTGAGTGCTTCCATCCTCATGTGAAGCTGAACCACTAGCCATGAACATAGGCCAGGGCCTCAGCCGTTCCTTGCCACTCCGTGTGGTAAATGGCATATTGGCAAGTTTACGCTTCTCCTCCGACAATTTTATTTTAGGTTTTGGAGTCCTTTTTTTACTGATATTTGGTGTTTTGGATTTGACATGCTCTGTACTATGACATTGGGCATCGGCCTTGGCAGACGACGTTGCTGGCATTTCATCGTCTCGGCCATGACTAGTGGCAGCAGCTTCAGCACGAGGTGGAAGTGGATCTTGATCTTTCCCTAATTTTGGAACCTCAACATTGTTGTTCTCCATATTTTAATAGGCACAACTAAAAGGCACCTCAGGTAAACAATGGAGATGGATGGATACTAGTATACTTATGGATGGACTGCCGAGTGCCGACACAGAGGTAGCTACAGCCGTGGACTACCGTACTGTGTCTGCTGCTAATATAGACTGGATGATTGATAATGAGATGAAATCAATATATATATATATGTATGTATATATAATATCACTAGTACTGCAGCCGGACAGGTAGATAATATATTTATTAGGTAATGATGACTGATGACGGACCTGCTGGACACTGTCAGCTCAGCAGCACCGCAGACTGCTACAGTAAGCTACTATACTATAGTAGCATGTACAAAGAAGAAAGAAAAAAAAAAAAACACGGGTAGGTGGTATACAATTATGGATGGACTGCCGAGTGCCGACACAGAGGTAGCTACAGCCGTGGACTAACGTACTGTGTCTGCTGCTAATATAGACTGGATGATTGATAATGAGATGAAATCAATATATATATGTATGTATATATAATATCACTAGTACTGCAGCCGGACAGGTAGATAATATATTTATTAGGTAATGATGACTGATGACGGACCTGCTGGACACTGTCAGCTCAGCAGCACTGCAGACTGCTACAGTAAGCTACTATACTCTATAGTAGTATCAGGGCCGGTGCTAGGGTGTTCGGCGCCCTCCTGCAAACTCTAAATTTTGCGCCCTCCTACAAATACAGATGTGGCTCTCTCATCCTAGCCACGCGTAGTCGCATCACGCTTGCGACTACCTGCTGAAATCTGGGTCCGAGACGTGGTTTATCAGGGATTTTGTTTCACCTGCCTCAGGCAGGCGAAACCAAATCCCAGGGAACAGCCCGTAGCAACACAGCGCATCAGCAAGGTACAGCAGCAGAGTATTTTGTTACCCAGGGCAAATTTTAAAGAAGCGACACTTATATTGTAATTTCAAATTCTGGCTGAATTTTCATAGTCTATAAGTACTGAAATAAACATACATTGCAATACAGTGCCCTCTCCTTGTTATCTCTTCATAGTTCCTCACTAGTCTGTACTCTTGTCCTACTGTAGTTCCCTTGTCCGAACTTTCCTCATAATGTCCCCACTTGTCTGTACTCACCTCATAGTACCTCTCTTGTCTGTACTCATCTCACTACACAGGGGTTCATTATATCAGTGCTGTAAATAGACATTGTAGCACTGTGTGCAAGAAACGGCATTGGCGCCCCCTTATGTAAAATAGGGGCAGTGCGCACCGCAGGCGCGTGCAAAAAATATAGGGGCATGGCTTCATGGGGAAGGGGTGTGGCCACAAATAATTCCAATTCATATTACAGTGCACATTAGTCTCCATTATTCAAATTACGCCGCACAGTAGTGCCACTACACCAGGTAAAGCCCCTTTTACACCTTACAGCGGATAGATCCCCCTTTTTACACATTACGGCAGACAGTCCCCTTTTTACACATTAAGGCAGACGGGGCCCCTTTTTGACACATTACGGCAGTGTCCCCCTTTTTACACATTACGGCAGACAGCGTCCACTTTTTACACAGTACGGCAGATTGTTATTAGCACTGGTGGGCTGGAGATAAAGACTCTCTTACCGCCTGTCCTTCTGATCCTCTTCCATTCTGCCTCCATTGCTACGATCCCGGGCTGACAGGGATGCACATTTCCGCCACAGGCACGCTGCTACCCAGATGTGTGTGGATGCAGGCGGGGGGGAAAGCGGGGGTGGGGTGGAGAGGGTTTGCGCAGTGATTGTGCGCCGCGCGCTTGTAAAAGTACGCGGGGTTGGGAACTGGGAGTGAGGCAGTGAGTGCTGACAGGGATGGTGTGGAGAAGGCTAGGAGCAGAGGCAGACATATGGGGAGGGGATGATGGCTGCAGCCTCAGGGAGATTGGTTTTGAATGCTGGATCATGGATGACACATGGGTCTGGTCCTGTGTAGCTCCGCCCCCCTGAGGTCCAGTGTAGTTCCGCCCCCCAGGTCCGTGTAGCTCCGCCCCTTTAGGTCCGTGTGGCTCCGCCCCCATGAGGTCCCGTGTAGCCCCCTCCCTTTTCGGCAGAACATTGACACTGCCGTTGTCACAGGTGAGGGGGAGGAAGAGGCTACAACAAGCTGCCGGCGCCGCTGCCTGTCAGGCGTAGCACTGCAGCAGCCGGCAGCAGTGGAGACAGGCAGCGCAGCAGGGAAGGGATACAGAGCAGGGACAGCGCCTCTCCAACCCTGGCGCCTCCCTGCACTGCATCCCTTCGCTGAGCGGGTAGCGCCGGGCCTGAGTAGTATGTACAAAGAAGAAAGAAAAAAAAAAAAACACGGGTAGGTGGTATACAATTATGGATGGACTGCCGAGTGCCGACACAGAGGTAGCTACAGCCGTGGACTAACGTACTGTGTCTGCTGCTAATATAGACTGGATGATTGATAATGAGATGAAATCAATATATATATGTATGTATATATAATATCACTAGTACTGCAGCCGGACAGGTAGATAATATATTTATTAGGTAATGATGACTGATGACGGACCTGCTGGACACTGTCAGCTCAGCAGCACCGCAGACTGCTACAGTAAACTACTATACTATAGTAGCATGTACAAAGAAGAAAGAAAAAAAAAAACCACGGGTAGGTGTTATACAATTATGGATGGACTGCCGAGTGCCGACACAGAGGTAGCTACAGCCGTGGACTAACGTACTGTGTCTGCTGCTAATATAGACTGGATGATTGATAATGAGATGAAATCAATATATATATGTATGTATATATAATATCACTAGTACTGCAGCCGGACATGTAGATAATATATTTATTAGGTAATGATGACTGATGACGGACCTGCTGGACACTGTCAGCTCAGCAGCACCGCAGACTGCTACAGTAAGCTACTATACTCTATAGTAGCATGTACAAAGAAGAAAAAAAAAAACCACGGGTAGGTGGTATACAATTATGGATGGACTGCCGAGTGCCGACACAGAGGTAGCTACAGCCGTGGACTAACGTACTGTGTCTGCTGCTAATATAGACTGGATGATTGATAATGAGATGAAATCAATATATATATGTATGTATATATAATATCACTAGTACTGCAGCCGGACAGGTAGATAATATATTTATTAGGTAATGATGACTGATGACGGACCTGCTGGACACTGTCAGCTCAGCAGCACTGCAGACTGCTACAGTAAGCACCACGGGTAGGTGGTATACCACGGGTAGGTGGTATACAATTATGGATGGACTGCCGAGTGCCGACACAGAGGTAGCTACAGCCGTGGACTAACATACTGTGTCTGCTGCTAATATAGAGTCTAGACTGGATGATAAATTATTGATAATGAGATGAAATCAATATAATATCACTAGTACTGCAGCCGGACAGGTACTATATATATTTATTATGTAATGACTGATGACGGACCTGCTGGACACTGTCAGGTCAGCACAGCACCGCAGACTGCTACAGTAACCTACTATAGTAGTATATATAAAGAAGAATGAAAAAAAAAAACCACGGGTAGGTGGTATACAATATTATATATATATTAGAGATGAGCGCCTGAAATTTTTCGGGTTTTGTGTTTTGGTTTTGGGTTCGGTTCCGCGGCCGTGTTTTGGGTTCGAACGCGTTTTGGCAAAACCTCACCGAATTTTTTTTGTCGGATTCGGGTGTGTTTTGGATTCGGGTGTTTTTTTCAAAAAACACTAAAAAACAGCTTAAATCATAGAATTTGGGGGTCATTTTGATCCCAAAGTATTATTAACCTCAAAAACCATAATTTCCACTCATTTTCAGTCTATTCTGAATACCTCACACCTCACAATATTATTTTTAGTCCTAAAATTTGCACCGAGGTCGCTGTGTGAGTAAGATAAGCGACCCTAGTGGCCGACACAAACACCGGGCCCATCTAGGAGTGGCACTGCAGTGTCACGCAGGATGTCCCTTCCAAAAAACCCTCCCCAAACAGCACATGACGCAAAGAAAAAAAGAGGCGCAATGAGGTAGCTGTGTGAGTAAGATTAGCGACCCTAGTGGCCGACACAAACACCGGGCCCATCTAGGAGTGGCACTGCAGTGTCACGCAGGATGGCCCTTCCAAAAAACCCTCCCCAAACAGCACATGACGCAAAGAAAAAAAGAGGCGCAATGAGGTAGCTGTGTGAGTAAGATTAGCGACCCTAGTGGCCGACACAAACACCGGGCCCATCTAGGAGTGGCACTGCAGTGTCACGCAGGATGTCCCTTCCAAAAAACCCTCCCCAAACAGCACATGACGCAAAGAAAAAAAGAGGCGCAATGAGGTAGCTGACTGTGTGAGTAAGATTAGCGACCCTAGTGGCCGACACAAACACCGGGCCCATCTAGGAGTGGCACTGCAGTGTCACGCAGGATGTCCCTTCCAAAAAACCCTCCCCAATCAGCACATGATGCAAAGAAAAAGAAAAGAAAAAAGAGGTGCAAGATGGAATTGTCCTTGGGCCCTCCCACCCACCCTTATGTTGTATAAACAAAACAGGACATGCACACTTTAACCAACCCATCATTTCAGTGACAGGGTCTGCCACACGACTGTGACTGATATGACGGGTTGGTTTGGACCCCCCCAAAAAAAGAAGCAATTAATCTCTCCTTGCACAAACTGGCTCTACAGAGGCAAGATGTCCACCTCATCTTCACCCTCCGATATATCACCGTGTACATCCCCCTCCTCACAGATTATCAATTCGTCCCCACTGGAATCCACCATCTCAGCTCCCTGTGTACTTTGTGGAGGCAATTGCTGCTGGTCAATGTCTCCGCGGAGGAATTGATTATAATTCATTTTAATGAACATCATCTTCTCCACATTTTCTGGATGTAACCTCGTACGCCGATTGCTGACAAGGTGAGCGGCGGCACTAAACACTCTTTCGGAGTACACACTTGTGGGAGGGCAACTTAGGTAGAATAAAGCCAGTTTGTGCAAGGGCCTCCAAATTGCCTCTTTTTCCTGCCAGTATAAGTACGGACTGTGTGACGTGCCTACTTGGATGCGGTCACTCATATAATCCTCCACCATTCTATCAATGTTGAGAGAATCATATGCAGTGACAGTAGACGACATGTCCGTAATCGTTGTCAGGTCCTTCAGTCCGGACCAGATGTCAGCATCAGCAGTCGCTCCAGACTGCCCTGCATCACCGCAAGCGGGTGGGCTCGGAATTCTGAGCCTTTTCCTCGCACCCCCAGTTGCGGGAGAATGTGAAGGAGGAGATGTTGACAGGTCGCGTTCCGCTTGACTTGACAATTTTGTCACCAGCAGGTCTTTCAACCCCAGCAGACTTGTGTCTGCCGGAAAGAGAGATCCAAGGTAGGCTTTAAATCTAGGATCGAGCACGGTGGCCAAAATGTAGTGCTCTGATTTCAACAGATTGACCACCCGTGAATCCTTGTTAAGCGAATTAAGGGCTGCATCCACAAGTCCCACATGCCTAGCGGAATCGCTCCCTTTTAGCTCCTTCTTCAATGCCTCCAGCTTCTTCTGCAAAAGCCTGATGAGGGGAATGACCTGACTCAGGCTGGCAGTGTCTGAACTGACTTCACGTGTGGCAAGTTCAAAGGGCATCAGAACCTTGCACAACGTTGAAATCATTCTCCACTGCACTTGAGACAGGTGCATTCCACCTCCTATATCGTGCTCAATTGTATAGGCTTGAATGGCCTTTTGCTGCTCCTCCAACCTCTGAAGCATATAGAGGGTTGAATTCCACCTCGTTACCACTTCTTGCTTCAGATGATGGCAGGGCAGGTTCAGTAGTTTTTGGTGGTGCTCCAGTCTTCTGTACGTGGTGCCTGTACGCCGAAAGTGTCCCGCAATTTTTCTGGCCACCGACAGCATCTCTTGCACGCCCCTGTCGTTTTTTAAAAAATTCTGCACCACCAAATTCAAGGTATGTGCAAAACATGGGACGTGCTGGAATTTGCCCATATTTAATGCACACACAATATTGCTGGCGTTGTCCGATGCCACAAATCCACAGGAGAGTCCAATTGGGGTAAGCCATTCCGCGATGATCTTCCTCAGTTGCCGTAAGAGGTTTTCAGCTGTGTGCGTATTCTGGAAACCGGTGATACAAAGCGTAGCCTGCCTAGGAAAGAGTTGGCGTTTGCGAGATGCTGCTACTGGTGCCGCCGCTGCTGTTCTTGCGGCGGGAGTCCATACATCTACCCAGTGGGCTGTCACAGTCATATAGTCCTGACCCTGCCCTGCTCCACTTGTCCACATGTCCGTGGTTAAGTGGACATTGGGTACAGCTGCATTTTTTAGGACACTGGTGACTCTTTTTCTGAGGTCTGTGTACATTTTCGGTATCGCCTGCCTAGAGAAATGGAACCTAGATGGTATTTGGTACTGGGGACACAGTACCTCCAACAAGTCTCTAGTTGGCTCTGCAGTAATGATGGATACCGGAACCACGTTTCTCACCACCCAGGATGCCAAGGCCTCAGTTATCCGCTTTGCAGTAGGATGACTGCTGTGATATTTCATCTTCCTCGCAAAGGACTGTTGAACAGTCAATTGCTTACTGGAAGTAGTACAAGTGGGCTTACGACTTCCCCTCTGGGATGACCATCGACTCCCAGCGGCAACAACAGCAGCGCCAGCAGCAGTAGGCGTTACACGCAAGGATGCATCGGAGGAATCCCAGGCAGGAGAGGACTCGTCAGCATTGCCAGTGACATGGCCTGCAGGACTATTGGCATTCCTGGGGAAGGAGGAAATTGACACTGAGGGAGTTGGTGGGGTGGTTTGCGTGAGCTTGGTTACAAGAGGAAGGGATTTACTGGTCAGTGGACTGCTTCCGCTGTCACCCAAAGTTTTTGAACTTGTCACTGACTTATTATGAATGCGCTGCAGGTGACGTATAAGGGAGGATGTTCCGAGGTGGTTAACGTCCTTACCCCTACTTATTACAGCTTGACAAAGGGAACACACGGCTTGATACCTGTTGTCCGCATTTCTGGTGAAATACCTCCACACCGAAGAGCTGATTTTTTTGGTATTTTCACCTGGCATGTCAACGGCCATATTCCTCCCACGGACAACAGGTGTCTCCCCGGGTGCCTGACTTAAACAAACCACCTCACCATCAGAATCCTCCTGGTCAATTTCCTCCCCAGCGCCAGCAACACCCATATCCTCCTCATCCTGGTGTACTTCAACACTGACATCTTCAATCTGACTATCAGGAACTGGACTGCGGGTGCTCCTTCCAGCACTTGCAGGGGGCGTGCAAATGGTGGAAGGCGCATGCTCTTCACGTCCAGTGTTGGGAAGGTCAGGCATCGCAACCGACACAATTGGACTCTCCTTGTGGATTTGGGATTTCGAAGAATGCACAGTTCTTTGCTGTGCTGCTTTTGCCAGCTTGAGTCTTTTCATTTTTCTAGCGAGAGGCTTAGTGCTTCCATCCTCATGTGAAGCTGAACCACTAGCCATGAACATAGGCCAGGGCCTCAGCCGTTCCTTGCCACTCCGTGTGGTAAATGGCATATTGGCAAGTTTACGCTTCTCCTCCGACAATTTTATTTTAGGTTTTGGAGTCCTTTTTTTTCTGATATTTGGTGTTTTGGATTTGACATGCTCTGTACTATGACATTGGGCATCGGCCTTGGCAGACGACGTTGCTGGCATTTCATCGTCTCGGCCATGACTAGTGGCAGCAGCTTCAGCACGAGGTGGAAGTGGATCTTGATCTTTCCCTAATTTTGGAACCTCAACATTTTTGTTCTCCATATTTTAATAGGCACAACTAAAAGGCACCTCAGGTAAACAATGGAGATGGATACTAGTATACAATTATGGACTGCCTGCCGACTGCAGACACAGAGGTAGCCACAGCCGTGAACTACCGTACTGTACTGTGTCTGCAGCTAATATAGACTGGTTGATAAAGAGAAGATGTCTATGTAACTATGTATGTATAAAGAAGACTGAAAAAAATCCACGGTTAGGTGGTATACAATTATGGACGGACTGCCTGCCGAGTGCAGACACAGAGGTAGCCACAGCCGTGAACTACCGTACTGTACTGTGTCTGCAGCTAATATAGACTGGTTGATAAAGAGAAGATGTCTATGTAACTATGTATGTATAAAGAAGAATGAAAAAAAACCACGGTTAGGTGGTATACAATTATGGACGGACTGCCTGCCGAGTGCAGACACAGAGGTAACCACAGCCGTGAACTACCGTACTGTACTGTGTCTGCAGCTAATATAGACTGGTTGATAAAGAGAAGATGTCTATGTAACTATGTATGTATAAAGAAGAATGAAAAAAATCCACGGTTAGGTGGTATTACAATTATGGACGGACTGCCTGCCGAGTGCAGAGACACAGAGGTAGCCACAGCCGTGAACTACCGTACTGTGTCTGCTGCGACTGGATGATAAATGATATAAAAAATATATATATATCACTACTGCAGCCGGACAGGTATATATTATATATTATATAATGACGGACCTGCTGGACACTGTCTGTCAGCAGAATGAGTTTTATTTTTATAGAATAAAAAAAAAAAAAACACACAAGTGAAGTCACACGACGAGTGTTTAACTTTTTCAGGCAATCACAATATAAGTATACTACTAACTATACTGGTGGTCAGTGTGGTCAGGTCACTGGTCAGTCACACTGGCAGTGGCACTCCTGCAGCAAAAGTGTGCACTGTTTAATTTTAATATAATATGTACTCCTGGCTCCTGCTATAACCTATAACTGGCACTGCAGTAGTGCTCCCCAGTCTCCCCCACAATTATAAGCTGTGTGAGCTGAGCAGTCAGACAGATATATAATATATATAGATGATGCAGCACACTGGCCTGAGCCTGAGCAGTGCACACAGATATGGTATGTGACTGACTGAGTCACTGTGTGTATCGCTTTTTTCAGGCAGAGAACGGATATATTAAATAAACTGCACTGTGTGTCTGGTGGTCACTCACTATATAATATATTATGTACTCCTGGCTCCTGCTATAACCTATAACTGGCACTGCAGTAGTGCTCCCCAGTCTCCCCCACAATTATAAGCTGTGTGAGCTGAGCAGTCAGACAGATATATATAATATTATATATAGATAATAGATGATGCAGCACACTGGCCTGAGCCTGAGCAGTGCACACAGATATGGTATGTGACTGACTGAGTCACTGTGTGTATCGCTTTTTTCAGGCAGAGAACGGATATATTAAATAAACTGCACTGTGTGTCTGGTGGTCACTCACTATATAATATATTATGTACTCCTGGCTCCTGCTATAACCTATAACTGGCACTGCAGTAGTGCTCCCCAGTCTCCCCCACAATTATAAGCTGTGTGAGCTGAGCAGTCAGACAGATATATATAATATTATATATAGATAATAGATGATGCAGCACACTGGCCTGAGCCTGAGCAGTGCACACAGATATGGTATGTGACTGACTGAGTCACTGTGTGTATCACTTTTTTCAGGCAGAGAACGGATATATTAAATAAACTGCACTGTGTGTCTGGTGGTCACTCACTATATAATATATTATGTACTCCTGGCTCCTGCTATAACCTATAACTGGCACTGCAGTAGTGCTCCCCAGTCTCCCCCACAATTATAAGCTGTGTGAGCTGAGCAGTCAGACAGATATATATAATATTATATATAGATAATAGATGATGCAGCACACCGGCCTGAGCCTGAGCAGTGCACACAGATATGGTATGTGACTGAGTCACTGTGTGCTGTGTATCGCTTTTTTCAGGCAGAGAACGGATTATAAAGTAAACTGCACTGTCCTCACTAGTAAACTCTCTCCACTCAGTCTCTACACTTCTACAGTAACAGTACTCCTCCTAGTCAGCTCCAGTAAATCTCTCTCAGTCTCTTATAATCTAAATGGAGAGGACGCCAGCCACGTCCTCTCCCTATCAATCTCAATGCACGTGTGAAAATGGCGGCGACGCGCGGCTCCTTATATAGAATCCGAGTCTCGCGATAGAATCCGAGCCTCGCGAGAATCCGACAGCGTCATGATGACGTTCGGGCACGCTCGGGTTAACCGAGCAAGGCGGGAAGATCCGAGTCGCTCGGACCCGTGAAAAAAAACATGAAGTTCTGGCGGGTTCGGATTCAGAGAAACCGAACCCGCTCATCTCTAATATATATATATATATATATATATATATATATATATATTATATACAATTATATATATATATATATATATTAAACTGGTGGTGATTGATTATTAAACTGGTGGTCACTTCAGGTCACGTTGCAACTTGCAACTAGTACTCAGAGGCCTAAGCAGACAATCACAAAATATATTATTATACTGGTGGTCAGTGTGGTCACAACAATGGCAGTGTGGCACTGACTCTGGCAGCAAAAGTGTGCACTGTACGTTATATGTACTCCTGAGTCCTGCTCTCAGACTCTAACTGCTCCCCACTGTCAGTGTCTCCCCCACAAGTCAGATAATACACTTACAGTCACACTATCTATTATCTAATCTATAAATATCACTTCAGCAAGTAGTATAGTAGTATACAGTATAGTAGTACTCCTCCTAATAATGCTCCCCAAAATACTGTGTCTCTCTCTTCTCTAAACGGAGAGGACGCCAGCCACGTCCTCTCCCTATGACTCTCAATGCACGTGTGAAAATGGCGGCGACGCGCGGCTCCTTATATAGAATCCGAGTCTCGCGATAGAATCCGAGCCTCGCGAGAATCCGACAGCGTGATGATGACGTTCGGGCGCGCTCGGGTTAGCCGAGCAAGGCGGGAAGATCCGAGCCTGCTCGGACCCGTGTAAAAAACCTGAAGTTCGGGCGGGTTCGGATTCAGAGGAACCGAACCCGCTCATCTCTACTTATCTTAGCCATCCAGCGACCACAGTGCACCTCTTTTTCTCTTTTCTTTGCATAATGTGCTGTTTGGGGATTATTTTTTTAAGCGCCATCCTGTCTGACACTTCCGTATATGTCCAGTGGTACTGCCATTTGATATAATTCCCGACATTACTGCCATTTAATTCCAGTGATTTTGTCATTTTCTTCCAGTGATTTGGACCAATAATACCATTGATTAGAACAAATAATTCCTGTGATTTTGTCATTTTCTTCCAGTGATTTGGACCAATAATACCATTGATTAGAACGAATAATTCCTGTGATTTTGTCAATTTCTTCCAGTGATTTGGACCAATAATACCATTGATTAGAATGAATAATTCCTGTGATATTGAGGTGTTTGTGTCGCTTAGCTTAGCCATCCAGCGACCACAGTGCACCTCTTTTTCTCTTTTCTTTGCATCATGTGCTGTTTGGGGACTATTTTTTTAAGTGCCATCCTGTCTGACACTTCCGTATATGTCCAGTGGTACTGCCATTTGATATAATTCCCGACATTACTGCCATTTAATTCCAGTGATTTTGTCATTTTCTTTCAGTGATTTGGACCAATAATACCATTAATTAGAACGAATAATTCCTATGATATTGAGGTGTTTGTGTCGCTTAGCTTAGCCATCCAGCGACCACAGTGCACCTCTTTTTCTCTTTTCTTTGCATCATGTGCTGTTTGGGACCAATTTTTTTAAGTGCCATCCTGTCTGACACTGCAGTGTCACTCCTAGGTGGGCCAGGTGTTTTTGCCGCCCTCTTGGGTCGCTTAGCTTAGTCATCCAGCGACCTTGGTGCATATTTTAGGAATAAAAATAGTATTGTGAGGTGTGAGGTGTTCAGAATAAACTGGAAATGAGTGGAAATTATGGTTATTGAGGATAATACTATAGGATCAAAATTACCCCCAAATTCTATGATTTAAGCTGTTTTTGAAAAAAAGACCACCCGGATCCAAAACACACTAGAGATGAGCGCCGGAAATTTTTCGGGTTTTGTGTTTTGGTTTTGGGTTCGGTTCCGCGGCCGTGTTTTGGGTTCGACCGCGTTTTGGCAAAACCTCACCGAATTTTTTTTGTCGGATTCGGGTGTGTTTTGGATTCGGGTGTTTTTTTCAAAAAACCCTAAAAAACAGCTTAAATCATAGAATTTGGGGGTCATTTTGATCCCAAAGTATTATTAACCTCAAAAACCATAATTTCCACTCATTTTCAGTCTATTCTGAATACCTCACACCTCACAATATTATTTTTAGTCCTAAAATTTGCACCGAGGTCGCTGTGTGAGTAAGATAAGCGACCCTAGTGGCCGACACAAACACCGGGCCCATCTAGGAGTGGCACTGCAGTGTCACGCAGGATGTCCCTTCCAAAAAACCCTCCCCAAACAGCACAGGACGCAAAGAAAAAAAGAGGCGCAATGAGGTAGCTGTGTGAGTAAGATAAGCGACCCTAGTGGCCGACACAAACACCGGGCCCATCTAGGAGTGGCACTGCAGTGTCACGCAGGATGTCCCTTCCAAAAAACCCTCCCCAAACAGCACATGACGCAAAGAAAAAAAGAGGCGCAATGAGGTAGCTGACTGTGTGAGTAAGATAAGCGACCCTAGTGGCCGACACAAACACCGGGCCCATCTAGGAGTGGCACTGCAGTGTCACGCAGGATGTCCCTTTCAAAAAACCCTCCCCAAACAGCACATGACGCAAAGAAAAAAAGAGGCGCAATGAGGTAGCTGACTGTGTGAGTAAGATAAGCGACCCTAGTGGCCGACACAAACACCGGGCCCATCTAGGAGTGGCACTGCAGTGTCACGCAGGATGGCCCTTCCAAAAAACCCTCCCCAAACAGCACATGACGCAAAGAAAAATAAAAGAAAAAAGAGGTGCAAGATGGAATTGTCCTTGGGCCCTCCCACCCACCCTTATGTTGTATAAACAAAACAGGACATGCACACTTTAACCAACCCATCATTTCAGTGACAGGGTCTGCCACACGACTGTGACTGATATGACGGGTTGGTTTGGACCCCCCCCAAAAAAGAAGCAATTAATCTCTCCTTGCACAAACTGGCTCTACAGAGGCAAGATGTCCACCTCATCATCATCCTCCGATATATCACCGTGTACATCCCCCTCCTCACAGATTATCAATTCGTCCCCACTGGAATCCACCATCTCAGCTCCCTGTGTACTTTGTGGAGGCAATTGCTGCTGGTCAATGTCTAAGCGGAGGAATTGATTATAATTCATTTTAATGAACATCATCTTCTCCACATTTTCTGGATGTAACCTCGTACGCCGATTGCTGACAAGGTGAGCGGCGGCACTAAACACTCTTTCGGAGTACACACTTGTGGGAGGGCAACTTAGGTAGAATAAAGCCAGTTTGTGCAAGGGCCTCCAAATTGCCTCTTTTTCCTGCCAGTATAAGTACGGACTGTGTGACGTGCCTACTTGGATGCGGTCACTCATATAATCCTCCACCATTCTTTCAATGTTGAGAGAATCATATGCAGTGACAGTAGACGACATGTCCGTAATCGTTGTCAGGTCCTTCAGTCCGGACCAGATGTCAGCATCAGCAGTCGCTCCAGACTGCCCTGCATCACCGCCAGCGGGTGGGCTCGGAATTCTGAGCCTTTTCCTCGCACCCCCAGTTGCGGGAGAATGTGAAGGAGGAGATGTTGACAGGTCGCGTTCCGCTTGACTTGACAATTTTCTCACCAGCAGGTCTTTCAACCCCAGCAGACTTGTGTCTGCCGGAAAGAGAGATCCAAGGTAGGCTTTAAATCTAGGATCAAGCACGGTGGCCAAAATGTAGTGCTCTGATTTCAACAGATTGACCACCCGTGAATCCTTGTTAAGCGAATTAAGGGCTCCATCCACAAGTCCCACATGCCTAGCGGAATCGCTCCGTGTTAGCTCCTCCTTCAATGTCTCCAGCTTCTTCTGCAAAAGCCTGATGAGGGGAATGACCTGACTCAGGCTGGCAGTGTCTGAACTGACTTCACGTGTGGCAAGTTCAAAGGGCATCAGAACCTTGCACAACGTTGAAATCATTCTCCACTGCGCTTGAGACAGGTGCATTCCACCTCCTATATCGTGCTCAATTGTATAGGCTTGAATGGCCTTTTGCTGCTCCTCCAACCTCTGAAGCATATAGAGGGTTGAATTCCACCTCGTTACCACTTCTTGCTTCAGATGATGGCAGGGCAGGTTCAGTAGTTTTTGGTGGTGCTCCAGTCTTCTGTACGTGGTGCCTGTACGCCGAAAGTGTCCCGCAATTCTTCTGGCCACCGACAGCATCTCTTGCACGCCCCTGTCGTTTTTTTAAAAATTCTGCACCACCAAATTCAAGGTATGTGCAAAACATGGGACGTGCTGGAATTTGCCCATATTTAATGCACACACAATATTGCTGGCGTTGTCCGATGCCACAAATCCACAGGAGAGTCCAATTGGGGTAAGCCATTCCGCGATGATCTTCCTCAGTTGCCGTAAGAGGTTTTCAGCTGTGTGCGTATTCTGGAAAGCGGTGATACAAAGCGTAGCCTGCCTAGGAAAGAGTTGGCGTTTGCGAGATGCTGCTACTGGTGCCGCCGCTGCTGTTCTTGCGGCGGGAGTCCATACATCTACCCAGTGGGCTGTCACAGTCATATAGTCCTGACCCTGCCCTGCTCCACTTGTCCACATGTCCGTGGTTAAGTGGACATTGGGTACAACTGCATTTTTTAGGACACTGGTGAGTCTTTTTCTGACGTCCGTGTACATTCTCGGTATCGCCTGCCTAGAGAAGTGGAACCTAGGTGGTATTTGGTAACGGGGGCACACTGCCTCAATAAATTGTCTAGTTCCCTGTGAACTAACGGCGGATACCGGACGCACGTCTAACACCAACATAGTTGTCAAGGCCTCAGTTATCCGCTTTGCAGCAGGATGACTGCTGTGATATTTCATCTTCCTCGCAAAGGACTGTTGAACAGTCAATTGCTTACTGGAAGTAGTACAAGTGGGCTTACGACTTCCCCTCTGGGATGACCATCGACTCCCAGCAGCAACAACAGCAGCGCCAGCAGCAGTAGGCGTTACACGCAAGGATGCATCGGAGGAATCCCAGGCAGGAGAGGAATCATCAGAATTGCCAGTGACATGGCCTGCAGGACTATTGGCATTCCTGGGGAAGGAGGAAATTGACACTGAGGGAGTTGGTGGGGTGGTTTGCGTGAGCTT
Source organism: Pseudophryne corroboree (assembly GCF_028390025.1). Lineage (NCBI taxonomy): Eukaryota > Metazoa > Chordata > Amphibia > Anura > Myobatrachidae > Pseudophryne > Pseudophryne corroboree. The sequence goes on along the minus strand of NC_086445.1, from coordinate 653,621,532 downwards.
GGTTACAAGAGGAAGGGATTTACTGGTCAGTGGACTGCTTCCGCTGTCGGCCAAAGTTTTTGAACTTGTCACTGACTTATTATGAATGCGCTGCAGGTGACGTATAAGGGAGGATGTTCCGAGGTGGTTAACGTCCTTACCCCTACTTATTACAGCTTGACAAAGGGAACACACGGCTTGACAAATGTTGTCCGCATTTCTGGTGAAATACTTCCACACCGAAGAGCTGATTTTTTTGGTATTTTCACCAGGCATGTCAACGGCCATATTCCTCCCACGGACAACAGGTGTCTCCCCGGGTGCCTGACTTAAACAAACCACCTCACCATCAGAATCCTCCTGGTCAATTTCCTCCCCAGCGCCAGCAACACCCATATCCTCCTCATCCTGGTGTACTTCAACACTGACATCTTCAATCTGACTATCAGGAACTGGACTGCGGGTGCTCCTTCCAGCACTTGCAGGGGGCGTGCAAATGGTGGAAGGCGCATGCTCTTCACGTCCAGTGTTGGGAAGGTCAGGCATCGCAACCGACACAATTGGACTCTCCTTGTGGATTTGGGATTTCGAAGAACGCACAGTTCTTTGCTGTGCTGCTTTTGCCAGCTTGAGTCTTTTCATTTTTCTAGCGAGAGGCTGAGTGCTTCCATCCTCATGTGAAGCTGAACCACTAGCCATGAACATAGGCCAGGGCCTCAGCCGTTCCTTGCCACTCCGTGTGGTAAATGGCATATTGGCAAGTTTACGCTTCTCCTCCGACAATTTTATTTTAGGTTTTGGAGTCCTTTTTTTTCTGATATTTGGTGTTTTGGATTTGACATGCTCTGTACTATGACATTGGGCATCGGCCTTGGCAGACGACGTTGCTGGCATTTCATCGTCTCGGCCATGACTAGTGGCAGCAGCTTCAGCACGAGGTGGAAGTGGATCTTGATCTTTCCCTAATTTTGGAACCTCAACATTTTTGTTCTCCATATTTTAATAGGCACAACTAAAAGGCACCTCAGGTAAACAATGGAGATGGATGGATACTAGTATACAATTATGGATTGACTGCCGAGTGCCGACACAGAGGTAGCTACAGCCGTGGACTACCGTACTGTACTGTGTCTGCTGCTAATATAGACTGGATGATAATGAGATGTAGTATGTATAAAGAAGAAAGAAAAAAAAACCACGGGTAGGTGGTATACAATTATGGATGGACTGCCGAGTGCCGACACAGAGGTAGCTACAGCCGTGGACTACCGTACTGTACTGTGTCTGCTGCTAATATAGACTGGATGATAATGAGATGTAGTATGTATAAAGAAGAAAAAAAAAACCACGGGTAGGTGGTATACAATTATGGACGGACTGCCGAGTGCCGACACAGAGGTAGCTACAGCCGTGGACTACCGTACTGTACTGTGTCTGCTGCTAATATAGACTGGATGATAATGAGATGTAGTATGTATAAAGAAGAAAGAAAAAAAAACCACGGGTAGGTGGTATACAATTATGGATGGACTGCCGAGTGCCGACACAGAGGTAGCTATAGCCGTGGACTACCGTACTGTACTGTGTCTGCTGCTAATATAGACTGGATGATAATGAGATGTAGTATGTATAAAGAAGAAGAAAAAAACCACGGGTAGGTGGTATACAATTATGGACGGACTGCCGAGTGCCGACACAGAGGTAGCTACAGCCGTGGACTACCGTACTGTACTGTGTCTGCTGCTAATATAGACTGGATGATAATGAGATGTAGTATGTATAAAGAAGAAAAAAAAAACCACGGGTAGGTGGTATACAATTATAGACGGACTGCCGAGTGCCGACACAGAGGTAGCTACAGCCGTGGACTACCATACTGTACTGTGTCTGCTGCTAATATAGACTGGATGATAATGAGATGTAGTATGTATAAAGAAGAAAGAAAAAAAAACCACGGGTAGGTGGTATACAATTATGGATGGACTGCCGAGTGCCGACACAGAGGTAGCTACAGCCGTGGACTACCGTACTGTACTGTGTCTGCTGCTAATATAGACTGGATGATAATGAGATGTAGTATGTATAAAGAAGAAAAAAAAAACCACGGGTAGGTGGTATACAATTATGGACGGACTGCCGAGTGCCGACACAGAGGTAGCTACAGCCGTGGACTACCGTACTGTACTGTGTCTGCTGCTAATATAGACTGGATGATAATGAGATGTAGTATGTATAAAGAAGAAAGAAAAAAAAACCACGGGTAGGTGGTATACAATTATGGATGGACTGCCGAGTGCCGACACAGAGGTAGCTACAGCCGTGGACTACCGTACTGTACTGTGTCTGCTGCTAATATAGACTGGATGATAATGAGATGTAGTATGTATAAAGAAGAAAAAAAAACCACGGGTAGGTGGTATACAATTATGGACGGACTGCCGAGTGCCGACACAGAGGTAGCTACAGCCGTGGACTACCGTACTGTACTGTGTCTGCTGCTAATATAGACTGGATGATAATGAGATGTAGTATGTATAAAGAAGAAAAAAAAAACACGGGTAGGTGGTATACAATTATGGACGGACTGCCGAGTGCCGACACAGAGGTAGCTACAGCCGTGGACTACCGTACTGTACTGTGTATGCTGCTAATATAGACTGGATGATAATGAGATGTAGTATGTATAAAGAAGAAAGAAAAAAAAACACGGGTAGGTGGTATACAATTATGGATGGACTGCCGAGTGCCGACACAGAGGTAGCTACAGCCGTGGACTACCGTACTGTACTGTGTCTGCTGCTAATATAGACTGGATGATAATGAGATGTAGTATGTATAAAGAAGAAAAAAAAAACCACGGGTAGGTGGTATACAATTATGGACGGACTGCCGAGTGCCGACACAGAGGTAGCTACAGCCGTGGACTACCGTACTGTACTGTGTCTGCTGCTAATATAGACTGGATGATAATGAGATGTAGTATGTATAAAGAAGAAAGAAAAAAAAACCACGGGTAGGTGGTATACAATTATGGATGGACTGCCGAGTGCCGACACAGAGGTAGCTACAGCCGTGGACTACCGTACTGTACTGTGTCTGCTGCTAATATAGACTGGATGATAATGAGATGTAGTATGTATAAAGAAGAAAGAAAAAAAAAACCACGGGTAGGTGGTATACAATTATGGATGGACTGCCGAGTGCCGACACAGAGGTAGCTACAGCCGTGAACTACCGTACTGTGTCTGCTGCGACTGGATGATAAATAATGATATAAAAAATATATATATATCACTACTGCAGCCGGACAGGTATATATTATATAATGACGGACCTGCTGGACACTGTCTGTCAGCAGAATGAGTTTTTTATAGAATAAAAAAACACCACACAAGTCACACGACGAGTGTTTAACTTTTTCAGGCAATCACAATATAGTATACTATACTGGTGGTCAGTGTGGTCAGGTCACTGGTCAGTCACACTGGCAGTGGCACTCCTGCAGCAAAAGTGTGCACTGTTTAATTTTAATAATATGTACTCCTGGCTCCTGCTATAACCTATAACTGCTCCCCAGTCTCCCCCACAATTAAGCTGTGTGAGCACAGTCAGATATTATACATAGATGATGCAGCACACTGGGCTGAGCACAGATATGGTATGTGACTGAGTCACTGTGTATCGTTTTTTTCAGGCAGAGAACGGATTATATTAAATAAAACTGCACTGGTGGTCACTGGTCAGTGGTCAGTCACTAGTAAACTCTGCACTCTCTAGTACTCCTAAGCTCCAGTAAATCAAGTGTCTCTGTCTCAATCTCACTCTCTCTCTTCTAATCTAAATGGAGAGGACGCCAGCCACGTCCTCTCCCTATGAATCTCAATGCACGTGTGAAAATGGCGGCGACGCGCGGCTCCTTATATAGAATCCGAGTCTCGCGATAGAATCCGAGCCTCGCGAGAATCCGACAGCGTCATGATGACGTTCGGGCACGCTCGGGTTAACCGAGCAAGGCGGGAAGATCCGAGTCGCTCGGATCCGTGTAAAAAAAGCTGAAGTTCGGGCGGGTTCGGATTCCGAGGAACCGAACCCGCTCATCTCTAAAACACACCCGAATCCGACAAAAAATGTTCAGGGAGGTTTTGCCAAAACGCGACCGAATTCAAAACACAGCCGCGGAACCGAATCCAAAAACAAAACTTTCCGGTGCACATCTCTAATATATACCACTTAAATCCTCTGTGTTCTACATCTGCAGTCACACTCCTCAGGGTTTTTTTGTCTAGTACTTTGTCTGGCTAATTGTACTGTTATGCCCTAAGGCTACATTTCCAAATAATGTCTGCTATACAGGGCGGGAGATCCGTGGCGGATCCTGCGTCATGCAGTGCTGAGCAGCCTGCAGCAGCGGTGGCACACCAAGACCCACCTTGGGCTGCTTTTTCTAATCTGCTGACTACGCTAGTATCTGCTGACTAATCTGCTGACTACGCTAGTATCTGCTGACTACGCTATTATGTGGCTCCTGTGCCATTGCAGCCACGTATTATCCCTGCAGTTAATCGGCCATGAGCTGATACTCTGTCAACTCAGTTAAAGCAATTAAATCAGTCTTTGGTTAAACAAAAACATAACCCTCACCCTCCTAAGACCAAAGAGTCATCTAAGCGGGCCATTACTTCCTCACAATCCATGCATGTTTCGGATACTTCATCCAATGAAGATGGTGCATACACTGACCCCTCAGACACTGATGCAGATGCTTCTGATGTGGAATCTATTTCACAGGTGGATGTTCCTGACCTTTTGGAGGCTATCAAACTGATTCTTCAGATTGATGATGAATCTGCACTCCTAGATACCTCTTAGAAACCTGATAAGTTCAAACGTCAACAGGTCACTAAATTAGTTTTGCCCCATTCTGACTATTTAGTTGACATACGTCAGGAATCCTGGGAGTCTCCAGGAAATAAATTCTCCCGGTCTAAGAAGATACTAGCTCATTATCCCCTCGTTGCAGAGTTAAGTAAAAATTGGGAAACACCACCGCCGGTGGACTCACATGTCACACGTCTGGTGGTGTCATCTACTCTACCTGTTACTACCGTCACCTCTCTGAAGGAACTGACGGTTAAACCTGTGGAGGGTTGCATGGATTCTATTTACGCCCTTACAGGTGCTGTGCATAGACCCACTATAGCGGCTTCTTGGGCTGCAGAGAAGTTAAAGCGGAGTTACCTTCTACTTTCTATGATAATGCCAGACAGTGTCTTTCATATATTATCACAGCCTCCCATTATATTCAGGAGGCAGCCTCTGATGCCGGTGTCCTGGCAGGCAAAGCGTCTACTACGTCTATTCTGGCTTGCCGGATTCTCTGGTTACGGTCCTGGTCTGTGGATCTGTACTCTAAAAAGACCTTGGAGGCTATCCCCTTTAAGGGAAACATCCTTTTTGGGGAAGATCTGAACAAGATTGTTGCTGACTTAGCATCTGCTAAAACCGCATGTCTGCCAAGTACTAATCCTTTGGCTTCAAAGGCTAAAAGTACCACCTTTCGTTCCTTTTGACCTCCAAGTAAAGCAAAGGGTCAGGCGTACCCGAAACAGGCTCGCACTTCCAAAACCTCCAAGCCCAAACCTAAACGTTCCTGGGCAGCCCCGTCAGCCTGCTTCCAAACCAGACAAGCCTACTGCATGACGGGGCGAGCCTCCTCCTGGGTGGATCCCAGGGTGGGAGGCTGACTTCTAAGGTTTGCTCAGGTATGGTTACAGACCACTTCAGACGCCTGGGTAAGGGAAGTCGTTACTCACGGATACGCCATCTCTTTCAAGAAACGTCCCCCTCGCCAGTTTTGCTCAACAAATATCCCTTCGGTTCCGGTGAAAGCAAAAACTCTCCATTTGGTGGTATAATCCCTCCTGAACACAGGAGTGGTAGTGCCGGTGCCTCTGGTTTAGAGAGGCAGGGGGTACTATTCAATGCTGTTCCTAGTTCCGAAACCGAATGGAACCTCACGACCCATTCTCAACCTCAAGTCTTTGAACAAATTTGTGAAGGTTTCCAAATTCCGTATGGAAACTCTTCGCTCTATTCTGGCCTTGGAGCCCAAGGACTATATGGTATCCATGGACATTCAGGATGCTTACCTACATATACCTATTGCCATGTCGCATCAGCAGTACCTGCGGTTTGCTATTGGCAACCTACATTATCAATTCCAGGCCTTACCTTTTGGACTGGTTACGGCTCCGAGAATCTTTACCAAGGTCATGGCAGTTATGACGGCTCTGCTTCACCGTCAGGGTATCAGGATCCTGCCGTATCTTGACGACTTGTTGATCCTGGTGAACTCCCCAGAGATTCTCCTTCGTCATCTGGAACTGACGGTTCAATTCCTGCAAGCCCACGGATGGCTCATCAACTGGAAGAAATCCTCCCTGGCCCGTGCTCAGAGCATGGTGCACCTGGGGGCATTGTTGGACACACACAACCAATGGTTGTTCTCATCTCCGGAGAAGGTCCTGAAGCTTCAGGACAGGATAAGCAATTTCCTTTCTCGCCCAAGAGTATCGATACACTCGGCTTTGCAAGTACTAGGTCTTATGGTGTCGGCTTTCCACATGGTAGAGTACGCTCAATTTCACTCCTGCCCTCTGCAGAAGTTAATCCTCTCCAAGTGGGATGGCCTGCCTCACTGGATCAGATCTCACATGATCTCCTTGACTCCGGAAGTTTGTCTGTCACTGAACTGGTGGCTTCAGGACAAACAATTGAGCAGGGGTCATCCCTTCTGGATCTCCAACTGGGTCCTTCTTAAGACGGATGCCAGTCTGCGGGGTTGGGGCACGGTGTTGGAGCAACACTCTCTTCAGTTTCGGTGGACCAGGGAGGAATCTCTTCTCCCGATAAATATTCTGTAGTTGCGGGCAGTGTTCAATGCTTTGGAACTGGCCCTGCCTCTGGTACAGAACAGGCCTGTTCAAGTACAGTAGGACAACGCCACCATGGTGGTGTACATAAATCATCAAGGCGGCACTCAAAGCCGCATGGCCATGTTGGAAGTGTCAAAGATTCTTCGATGGGCAGAACGCCATCTGCCAGCCATATCGGCAGTGTTCATTCCGGGTGTCCTCAACTGGGAAGCAGACTTCCTCAGTTGTCAGGCCTTTCCCCCTGGAGAGTGGAGCCTTCATCCAGAAGTATTTAAACTCCTAGTGGACCTACCAGATGTAGACCTGATGGCGTCTCGACACAATCACAAGGTTCCGGTCTTTGGAGCAAGGACAAGGGATCCTCAAGCAGCATTCGTGGATGCACTGGCAATTCCATGGAACTTTCGCCTGCCATACGTGTTCCCTCCAGTGTCACTCCTGCCCAGGGCAATTCGGAAGTTCAAGCAAGGAGGAGGAATGCTTCTTCTACTCACTCCAGCGTGGCCCAGACGGCATTGGTTCTCAAACCAGCAGGATCTCTCGATAGAGCGTCCTCTTCTACTTCCTCAACGCCCAGACCTCCTCGTTCAGGACCCCTGTGTATACTAGGATTTGGCCCGACTGGCTTTGACGGCATGGCTCTTGAAGCTTCAGTCCTGAGGGCCAAAGGTTTTTCTGAGGTGGTCATTCAGATGATGTTGAAAGCCTGCAAACTGGGTTTGGCTCGGATTTATTATAGAGTCTGGAATTCTTACTTCACCCGGTGTGCGGCTAAAAAATTTGATGCATACAAGTTCAGTACTGCCAAACTTTTGGCGTTTCTGCAACAGGGCCTGGACTCAGGCCTTCATCTGGCCTTCCTCAAGGTTCATACAGATGGGTCCATGTTTATCTTGACCTTTAATAGGATTAACTGAAACTGGGCAGTCGGACCTAATTTCCTGCTGTAATGACTTAATCCCCTGCTGTATTGTTCTCTGTATTGAATTGCAGCTGAGAACAATACAGTGTTTATGTTAATAAACCATGTTGTGCCTAGGTGCAGCAAACTAGCCAAGATAATCGTGGACCCATCTGTATATCTGCCTTGTCGGTGTGGTTTCAGAGAAAAATTGAGACTCTGCCTGACGTTCATACCTTCACTCAGGGTATTTTACAGAATCAACCTCCCTATGTCCCTCCTGTGGCTCCTCTGGATTTGTCGGTTGGTCTGGATGCCCTGCAAGAGTCTACGTTTGAACCTCTTAAATCTGTGGACCTTAAATGGCTTACACTGAAGGTCTTGTTTTTGCTGGCTATTGCCTCTGCTAGAAGGATTTCAGACTTGGGTGTCTTACCCTGTAGGTCTCCCTTTCTGATTTTTCACCGTGACCGTGTGGTTCTTAGAACTCGCCCTGGTTATCTACCTAAGGTGGTGTCATCTTTCCACCTTAACCAAGAGATTGTGGTTCCGGCCTTTATCTCTCCCGATTTGTCCTCCAAAGAGCAGTCTTTGGATGTGGTACGGGCTCTCCGTATCTATGTGAAGAGAACCGCCTCCCTTAGGAGGTCTGATTCTCTCTTTGTTCTCTTTGGTTTTCACAAACATGGCAGGCCTGCGAATAAGCAAATCTTGGCCAGATGGATTAGAATGGTGATTGCACAACCTTATGTACAGGCTGGACTTCCAGCTCCTGCTACTATCAGGCCTATTCTACTCGGTCTGTTGGACCTTCTTGGGCGGCCCACCACGGCGCGTCCCTAGAACAATTGTGCAAGGCTACATGGTCCTCAGTGAACACGTTCATCAGGTTCTATGCCTTTGATACTTCTGCCTCCCAGGATGCTTCTTTTGGACGATGGGTTCTTGTGCCCGCTATAGTGCATCCCCTCCCATGAGAAACTGCTTTAGGACATCCCCAATGTTATTCTCTGTCGAATACCAGTGTACCCCGCTGCAGAAAAGGAGATTTATGCTAAGAACTAACCTTTGTTAAATCTCTTTCTGCGGGGTACAGTACACTGGATTCCACAGGGCGCCCACCCTGACGCACTTTGATTCTTTGGGTTTGTATGGCATTAGTCGCTGGTACCTTCTCCTGTCGTGAGAATGTGGTTCGCTGTGGCTACTAATTGTTATCGTCTCTTTTACCTGCTACTGCTCTGGACTGGTTAACAAAACTGAGCTCCAGTGCCTGGAGGTGGGGATATATAGGAGGTGGTGCAAGGCATCCTGGGAACAGTCAAATTTTTAGCCTTAGATCAAGATCCAACTCTACACCCCAATGTTATTCCCTGTGGAATCCAGGTACCTCACAGAAAGAGATTTAACAAAGGTAAGTTCTTACCATAAATCTCCTTTTTTTATAAATGAGCTGTAGTGAACACCTATGTTATAAAGTTAATGTATTGGTTTTAGCACTTTTAAATTATTCTTTCATGGAAGAACTGGTCTTACTATTCAATTATTTTTCAATTATTCATCAAGTATACAGTATCACTTTTTAAATAAATGATATCAAGTTTAAGAAGAGTTTACACCACAAAATTGTATGTCTTTTCTGTAGTTAGTCTTGTGATTAATGTAGATATCTAGTCTTAGCTGCATTTCTGTAAAGTGATTACAACTGAGAATTCCCTATAATGTGCCTATCATACACAGTATATGACTCTGTAACTCCATTAACAGATCAGTATAAGTACAGTATCATACAAATGTAACCCCACTGCCTGAGGTATAATAGAGCTGGTAGTGATGGGATTAACTCTGAACACAGGCTTCTGTATGTATATACACACTTTCCCGATCATCACCCTACAAGCTTAGGTTCACAAGTATGTGGAGTTTGGTACATGGATCCTAAGAATACAAACCTCCAGACAGACAGAAAAGAGTTACAGAAGCCCGTGTTCAGAGTGACAGTAAGGAGCTTGGTATTTGTGCAAAGCACATCTTCACCACCCTTCACAAAACACATTGAAACCACAAACAATTCTGCACTGCAATTGCTAAACTGCAAGTAGTGATTACCTTGAGTGTTTTCTGCACTAGAGAGATATAAAGAACCAGGGGTGGATCTAGACTTTACTTTTAGGGGGGAGGTTTAATTATTTATCCTGACTCCTCCTCTTTTCTGCTATGGCATATCCCCTTTCTGGTACAACTCCTCCCGTTACAGTGGAAATGCAAAAGAGAGGAAAAAACGCACCCTAGGGTGGAATTTTGCTCCAGGCGCTGATTGGGGAGGTGCTACACAGCAGCTGAAACAAAGGGAGGTTGGTCAGACCCCCAAGTCACAAGCAATACACAAAGAGAGGGTTAAAGCGCTTGCTGGTCATATAAGAGAGAAGAGTGGTCACATTGAAAATCACACATTTATTTAAACATTAAAATTAAAATAAAAATGAATTAAAAAGTACGATATGAATAAAAATTGGAGAACACAATGTGTGTTGGATCTCAAAAACAGCTGTGCCCCTCTCGATCTCAATGAGAGTTAGTGGGAAACATTCAAACCTGTTCCAATATACAGTCCCCTAGTAATAGACTCTGAGTGTCCCGTTAGTAATCCATCGTGTATATATTTACCACCAGCAGTTATCCAAGGTGTTTTAAGCGGTTGGCATCCGCAAGAGGCTGTCCCTTGTATGGCTGTGTAAAAGTTCCACGGTGGAGAGATGTCCTTCTAACGGGATCCACAAATGAAAGCAGTGATGGGGACCTGGTCCAGGTGAGAGTTTCTCAGGAGATGGAGTGATGAACACTGGGCACGCACAGCAGCAATCACCAACGCGTTTCGTTGCGTTCACCTAATTTAGATCCCAACTGCATAACCAAGTACAGACCAGTATCAAACCTTCCTTTCCTAGGAAAGGTTATTGAGAAAGTGGTTGCAAATCAACTGGAAACCCACCTGACAACCCATGATATTTATGATCCATTCCAATTAGGATTCAGGAGAAGACATAGCACTGAAACAGCCCTGGTGTGTGTGTTAAATGATCTTCTGATGGCAAGAGACAGAGGTGACTGTTCAATATTAATCCTTCTGGATCTCTCTGCAGCATTTGATACCGTAGACCATGGGCTTCTTATTGAGCGACTGATATGTTTTTGTGGACTGGATGGCACAGTCCTAAGCTGGTTCAAATCATTTTTCACAGGCAGGTCACAGAGAGTATCATCTGGAGTATACTCATCACCATCAGTGCCATTGCCATGTGGTATCCCACAAGGTTCTATACTATCCCCCATGCTTTTTGCAGTATACATGCTCCCGCTGTGTGAAATAATCAGGCGCCATGGCCTGATCTACCACTGCTATGCAGATGATACACAACTGTACTTGTCCTTTGTTCCAGCACTGATAACCCAATAGCAACCCTAAATGGCTGTCTAACTGAGCTCCAGGAGTGGATGAGCACTAGTTGGCTGTGACTGAACCCGGATAAAACAGAGGTCCTTATGATAGGACCACAACATCAAAGGACAAGACTGTAGCATAGCCAACCAACTGGACTTACACTCAGGGTTTCAGAATTACAAACCACTGATCATGTGCGGAATCTTGGTGTTGTCCTGGATGGTGGCTTGACACTTAAACATCAGATATCAGCCACAATCAAATCCTCATTCTTTCACCTGAGGAACATAGCCAGAATCAAGCACTTAATTCCCTCAGATGATCTGCCAAAAGTCATACATGCATTTGTATCATCTCGATTAGACTAATGTAATGCCCTCTACATTGGTCTCCCAGCAAAAGAATTGCACCGCTTACAGCTGGTGCAAAACACAGCTGCCAGGCTATTAACCAACCAACCCTGTTCTAGCCACATAACACCCATCCTCTACTCTCTTCACTGGCTGCCTGTAAGATGGCGAATCATCTTCAAGATTGGCTAACTGAGTTTCAAAGCACTACATGACCAGGGCCCAAGGTACCTGAAGCAGCTTCTGATCCCATACTGCCCCACTCAATTACTGCGATCTATAGATGAAGGTCTTTTAGCAGTACCTAGAATCTCCGGTAATTCATCTGGGGGTCGAGCTTTTAGTCATGCGGCTCCGACTCTATGTAAATCACTTCCCCGCACAGTGCGAGAGGCCCCAACTATAGAATCCTTCAAAAGTAGACTCAAGACTTTCCTGTTTACTCAAGCATTTCCATAATGTCCCTTTAGTATCTTCATGCTTCTGTATTTTATGAAAAGCTGTTCTGTACTTCACTATTTTCTGTACTATATTATGCTATGTATCTGTTAAGCGCCTTGAGTCCTATTGGAGAAAGAGTGCTATATAAATAAAATTATTATTATTATTATTATTCCTAGATCATTGATAAATATATTGAACATTAGCGGGCCAAGTATGAACCCTTGTGGTATTCCGCTGACTACTGGTGCCCAGCTGGAGAACATCCTGTTGACCCCTACTCTTTGTACTCTGTTATCCAGCCAATTACCTATCCATGTACAAATAGTATATGCTATGCCAAGTTCCCTTAATTTGATGATCAGTCTCCTGTGAGGCACTGTTCCGAAGGCTTTTGCGAATTCTAAATACACCACATCCACTGCTTTTCCCTGGTCAAGATTCTCGCTCACTTCCTCGTAGAAGTTAATTAAGTTTGTTTGACATGATATATCCCTTACAAACCCATGCTGACCTTTGCTAATAATTTTATTAATCTAAAAATAATCCTCTATGCTATCCCTCAAAATACCTTCCAATAGTTTACCCACTATAGAGGTTAAACTAACTGGTCTATAGTTACCATGGTTATTTTTAATCCTCTTTGTAAATAAAGGCACTACCTCAGCTATACACCAATCCTTTGGTACCATGCCTGATCTAATTGAACTATGGAAAATCAAGAATAGTGGTTTTGCTAGCTGTGCCCTAAACTCCATAATAACCCTCGGATGAAAACCATCTGGGCCTGGTGATTTATTAATCTTTATGTTGCTTAGTCTCTCCAGGACTACTTCCTCACTTAAACAGGCATCAAGCCAAGAGTCATTACCTTCACTATCGTTATGCACTACTCTCACCATCTGAACCTCACAGGTGAATACTGAGGGGAAAAAACTGTTTAGTATTTCCGCTTTTATTTTATCATCATTTATCAAAGCTCCCAGTTCATCTTTTAATGGGCCTACGTTCTCCTTCTTTAACCTTTTACTGTTTATGTATTTATAAAACTTTTTAGGATTGGTTTTACTCTCTATAGCGATTTACTTTTCATTTTTAATACTTTTTTGCATTCTTTATTGCATTCCTTATAATACTGGAATGACTCCTCCCCTCTATTAGATTTAAATGTTTTGAAAGCATGCCTCTTTTTAGCTATTGCTTCTTTGACCTCCTTATTAAGCCTTTTAAAGCATCCCACATTTTCGTTGTGTCTTTACCATGAAACAAAACTTCCCAGTCAATGTCGTTAAGTGCCTGTCTCAGCTTATTGAAGTTAGCTTTTATAAAGTTAAATGTTTTAGTTGCTCCCTTATAGGTGTTGCACAGTGTTTAGTATAGAATTACTGTGTGCCTACAGTACATAATTTTCTGATTTCTAGTATAAAAAAAAATAATAGACAGACAAAAAGAAATGCCCAAGCTTGCTTTATGGAATACCGTGTTGTGGAGAATCACAATTACAGGAAAGCTAAAATAGCATCTGTAAATGTGCACAACCAGTCACCCTTTTCTCTGTATAGCTCAGTGGATGTAGCTGTACACTTGGTAGAAATCACACCATAACAACTGACAGCTTAGTGACGGCTTGTGATGAAATCTATTCACTGTCTCCTGAGGCCTGTATCCAAGCTAGAAATTATCTTGTCAGAGAGTGAAAGAAATCTCTAATTTTTGCCAGCTTTGTCTGTAGCATTTTAAGTCTGCATCTAATACAAATGACCCTGACATGGAAAAAGTCAAATTTGCCATATTTATTAAAAGAGCATTATATGGGAGAATTCTGATATTTATGTTTTATTATAATTCTAATCTTTTAATTATGATCTCAACAAGAATTTGAAACAGTGTAGGCCTCATTCAGATTTCAGCTGCCTATACGTCAAAGAAAGAAATCGGCGACAGTGCATGTGCTGGTTCAGGCATTGATATGGTGATTGCTGGTGCATATGGACTGATCCTCCCGCCTATGGAGCACACGTTGCCGTGATGCAGCATGCCTCACGCATCGCAGTAAGATGAGCATGGCTACATCTCTACATAGTTTATTGTTGCCATACACATAAAACATAAGAATAAAAAAGCACTTTCTTATAAATTTACTGTAAAACTATTCTCAAGAATAAATATATCCACCTTGAAAGTGGAGTACAGTAGTAAGTCTGTATGTGATTAATAATAATAAAAAGTACAAGTCCTTGGGTCCTGCAATGATCAATTGATCAGTATTGCAGACAGGCCTTATATACAATCTAAATGATGCAAGGACAGAGCTTGTTAATATTAACATTTGTGGATCATTGGTTTCCTTAGAGTATATTTGGTGTCAGCAGCGCTGCACACATACTTTTTCTATTCTATGATTAAATCCATTCACCTATGAGACTGACACAGTGATTTCTCTTGCTTATTTTGTTATCACAAATTAATATAGTCATAGGCGGATCCAGGGGGAGGGCACTTGGGCCCGTGCCCCCCCTGTCGTTTCTGACTTCTTTTTTCCAAAAGGAGAACAGCGGCAGCACTACTGCTATTTCCGTCAGTCAGATTTGATAACAGAGCCAGCAGGCACTAGGACCTGCCGCGGCTCTAACAGCAAGTCCGTGTGGTATCCAATGGGGAAGCTGGAGTTGCCCCCTGCTCACACCGCAACCTACCTCCCCCACTGCCAGCCGGCCAGAGTCCAACCCAGATGCGGGGTTCAAATGCCAGCATCGAGTAAGACTGTTACTTATGACGACGCAGAAGGCTTCATTAGCCCTCACTGCACCACACAGTTTCCCAGCACTTCCTCCTCCACTTCCTTTACCACCATGCTAGGTGCAGTCAAACTCAACTCAGCTTTGAGAAGGCGGCCTGTGTGATTGTGACAGGGCTATCCTGTAGATGTCTCAGGCTGCTTGTTGGAGATCCAGCTGGCTGCTTCTGCTAATCAAAGTTGGGCAGTTTGTGTCCTGCAGTCTGCGTCTCAGTGCAGTGCCCAAAACAAGGTATGCTGCACCTGCCACCACCAACTAAAAGCTATAATAATTATATTGTGCTGGGGTGCCTTCCAGGCTCCCATAACTAATGGAACCGGTGTCCAACATTTCAAGGCCCAATCAGCCTATTCATCAGGGTGAAACATTGGCAATAAACCAGGATGCGCTCCTACAGCCAATCATTACCTCATGGCGTATTCTGTGAGGCCACGCTCCCTTTGATACCACACCCCTTATCTGGGAGCACGCATGAATTAGGTGCATGTAAATATAACTATTACCGTTCCCCTATCATGGTGCCCCCCCTTTCATTTTCTTCTGGATCCGCCCCTGAATATAGTCCCTGTTTGCTGTATAGTTAGCAACATATATTATGTGTGTGCTGTATTTTATGTTTACAATACACCAAAGCCAATCCCTCATTGTAATACTTGACCTTTTCCTTACAAAATACTTGTGAAGTAAATTATTAAACATTTAGAAATTGAATATGAGGCTCTATCTTCTATCTGCATAGACTAGCGGTCGCCAACCCATCGCTCGCAAGCGACGGGTAGCTCAGCACCACTTTTTAAGTAGCTTGCGCCAGTGGGTGCTTATTAATATGGTGCTGGCCATCAGCCAATCAGAGCTTGCATGCCGGCTCCTGATTGGATGGCGGTCCGTACCATATATCAAATGATCGCGCACCGACTGCACCCGCCACGCCTGTTCCTTCTCTGCCGCTGTTCTGCAGCACCTGCAGCTCCACCGAGTCCAGCAAGAGCAGACTGAGTCAGTGAGCAACAGCACAGCGAGAGCAGCGCCCGCAGCCAGGCCCGTGTCCCCTCCCGCACCTCTAGCGCGAAGTGCCGCCTGCCATGGTGCTCCCACTGCAGCCCGTCATAGGCAAACAGGGAGAAGTGCTTTCCCCACTCCCCCTTCCGCAGCTGCTGGGCAAGAGACGTCAGCTGAATTGTGAATTGTGTACAGTGTGCTGCGCTGTTAAGGTTAAGCAGCTCAAAAAGGGAATAAATAGGTTAATTGGTAATATTGAGCGCTGATATGTTTGTGGTGGGTGTGGGATACAAGGAAATAGAGATACAGGTAGTGAAATATTAAGATTGGAGACAAGTTAAACCAAAATAAAATAAAACAAATGAAACAAATTTAAATCAATAAAGAAGTAAAATAAGAAGTTACAATGTTCCAAGCTCTTTTGTGCCTTGTTTGGGATGCGGGATCGTTTTGTATTGTGCCACAGCTTTTCAGTAAAATTCAGTCTATGTTAGCCCATCTGGGCTGAAGTGAATACTTTCCCTACGTTGCAATGGTAGGGAAAGTACAGTACAGTTACAATGAGTACAAAGTAACTTTGTCCAGAAGGAAGGAGGCTAAGAAGGTAATCAGATGCGCAAAGGCACAAGCTAAAGAGAAAATGACCCAGTCAGTAGATAAAGAGTGCAAAACTATTTTAAGTATATAAGTGAAAGGACAAAATCAAACAGGAGAATGAAAAGGTTTAAAACAGAGCGTGAGTGTCTGATTAAGGGAGTCAAAGTAATAGCAGATCACCTAAATAATTATTTTTGCTCAGTATTTACTAGAGATGAGCTGGTCCGGTTCTCTGAGCTCAGGTTTTCCCTGACTGACTCGAATCCCAAAATGAGGCAAAACGTTATTGTCAGGAATCAGCATTCAGTGGTGTCTCACCAGCGCGCTGGTGTGCAGGCATCCGGAGGTCATGGCCCCAGTTTGCGTTTGTATGAACATCCTG
Source organism: Pseudophryne corroboree (assembly GCF_028390025.1). Classification (NCBI taxonomy): domain Eukaryota; kingdom Metazoa; phylum Chordata; class Amphibia; order Anura; family Myobatrachidae; genus Pseudophryne; species Pseudophryne corroboree. Next base: position 653,604,708 of record NC_086445.1, on the reverse strand, counting down.
TCTGCAGAGCGCAGTATCCACTATCATGCTGAACCCCTGTAGTCTATCCTGCGTGTGCCCTCCAGTGCACCGGCAATCTGTACAGCATGGGCGCCGCCATGACACTTGCGATCAGCTGACCTGAGAGCACACAATCCTGCACTGTGTTTGCTCACATGATCCAAGAATCCAATGACTGCCGACCAGGGAGTATAAGTCCAGAGCATTGGCTCAGTCTCACCCCCTTGGACAACGCGCCGCATTGCTGCACAGCGTCTCCTGGTTCCAGTTTCCAGTCTCCAGTTTCCAATCTCCAGTCTTCAATCTCCTGTTTCCAGCGATCTCCTATTCCTGGCATCTTCAGTGATCTCCCGGTTACAGTATTCTCGTAGAACTACAGTTCCCAGCTATTTACTTGAGCTTCAACTCCTGCCACAGTCAGCCTCCACCTTTTTGCAGTAAGAGACTTTTCTTCAGGTGCTATTCATCACCTTCACCTGTGTATGGTTAATTTGCATTCTGCATTGTGCTATGGCATCTGGCACTTAATACAACCACTCTAAATGTGTTTCAATTTGTCTCCTGCTTAACCTTGCTTGGTTGGTTGGTTGTGGACTTTGCATAACAAACTGACTGTGTGAAGTATTGTTGCTGGTTCCCAGACCAACTGTTTTTGCAAGGGATGTCTTCCCGGTTGGATACCTTACAACAATCTTTGCTAAGTTCTATTGTTCCTGCTGCATCATCGACTCCAGCTCCAGTTTCCAGTGCCATAGTTTCAGGCTCGCCAGCTGCTACTGGTTTAGGATCTCATCTCCATCTTTCTACACCAAGTAAATATGCCTCAAGTACAATCTTTTCCCTTTACTTCAGATGAGCCTATGCAAGTGAATAGGTCCCGCTTAACTCCTGAGGAGCGATCAAGAAGATTATGGGAAAGACTGTGTTTATACTGTGCTGCTGCTGGTCACATGATTGGTTCCTGTCCGTCATGTTCGGGAAACACCAGGTCCTAACTTGCAAGGGAGGAGTCAAGTTAGGAACCTTATCCAAAGCTCCTTCTTCTCGAGAACTTATTTTGCCGGTAACTTTGGAAACACAGAGTGGATTGCATGCCTTCTCAGCTTTGATTAATTGTGGTGCTGCTGGGAACTTTATTCTGCAGGCTGGAGTTGATAAGATCCGTCTTCCCGCCTCAAGGTTGTCTCGTCCAGTCTATCTTACTGCTGTGGACGGTAGCCATATTGCTGAGGATTCCATAAGTCAGCAAACTAAGCCCAAGGTCCTAGGAGTGGGCTTTCTTCATTCTGAGCTTATTGAACTTTTCTTCATTCCTAAAGCCACCTACGAGATTGTGTTGGGTATGCCTTGGCTTCAACGCCATAACCCACAAATCGACTGGTCTACACTACAACTCACAGCATGGAGTTCCTCCTGTTTCCATTCCTGTTTAGCTCAAGTTCGTCCCGTGAGATCTTCGGGGTTGAAACCCAAGTGTGAAATTCCTGAGGCCTACAAAGAATTTACTGACATTTTTAGTGAAAAGGCCGCTTACGTTCTGCCTCCCCATCGGAAGTGGGATTGTCCCATCGATCTGATTCCGGGGAGAATGCCTTCTAGTGGACGAACATATCCTCTTTCCGTTCCTGAATCTCAAGCCATGAGTGAATATATAAAAAAGAATCTACAGAAAGGATTCATTCGTCCTTCTTCATCTCCAGCAGGGGCAGGGTTTTTCTTTGTGAAAAAGAAAGACGGAGGGTTATGTCCCTGTATTGATTATAGAGCATCAAATGAAATTACCCTCAAAAACAGCTACCCCTTACCGGCTCTGTTTGACAGAATTAAAGGAGCCATTATCTTTACCAAGTTGGATCATCGTGGGGTATATAATCTCATTAGAATCCGGAGTGGCAATGAGTGGAAGACCGATTTAAACACCCGCGATGGCCACTATGAGTAAATGGTAATGCCCTTCGGGTTAAGCAATGCCCCAGCTGTGTTTCAGAACTTTGCAACGAAATATTTTGAGATGTTCTGTATAAATACGTGGTGGTTTATCTTGACGACATTCTGATTTTCTCTCAAGATCTAGCCTCTCATCGTCAACAGGAAAAAGATGTCCTTCTACATCTACGACACAATCATCTTTATGGGAAGTTATCTAAGTGTATCTTTGAAGCTCCTTCGATGCCCTTCCTCGGGTATATAATTTCTGGTTCAGATCTTCGAATGGATACTGTTAAATTGGAAGCAATAGAGAACTGGTCTCTTCCTACTACGCTCAAGTCTGGTCAACATTTTATTGGCTTTGCCAACTATTATAGAAATTTCATTAAAGGATTATCTACCCTGATAGCCCCAATCACTTGCCTTACATGGAAAGGAGCAAATCCTTCCCAATGGTCAGAAGAAGCTCTGGCTGCTTTTCAAAAAATTAAACAAGCCTTCATTTCAGCTCCTGTGTTACAGCAACCAGATATCAACAGACCCTTCAAGTTGGAAGTGGACGCCTCGACAGTTGGCTTTGGCGCAGTACTGTCCCAAACCAGCGACGATGGTAAGACTCACCCTTGTGGGTTTTTCTCCCGTATATTCCTACCTGCTGAGATAAACTACGCCATCGGTGACCAGGAGCTCCTCACAACTAAACTGGCCCTGGAAGAGTGGAGGTTTCTTTTGGAGGGCGCAAAGTTTCCTATTACCATTTTCACCGACCATAAGAATCTTCTTTATTTGAAAGCAGCGCAGTGTTTGAATCCTCGTCAAGCAAGGGGGGCTTTATTCTTCTCTCGTTTTAATTTTAAGTTACAGTTCCGCCCTAGTTCAAAGAATGTTAAGGCAGATGCCTTGTCACGCTCCATGAGTTCCATGGAGGAATCTTCTGAACAAGAATCTCATCCAGTCGTCGATCCTGTAGTGTTTGCTTCCACAGAAGTGTCTCCTGTTCCGCCTCCCGGCAAGATGTTTGTTTCTCCTGAGCTCCTCCCGAATCTGCTGTCGTGGGCTCATATTTCTAAGTTTACCGGACATCCTGGGGTCCTAAAGACTTATAAGTTTTTTTCTCAGTCCTATTGGTGGCCTCAAATGAAAGCTGATATTCAGTATTTCATGGCTTCGTGTCCCAAGTGTGCCCAGCACAAAGTTCTTCGCCAGTCTCCTGCTGGTCAACTGTTACCTAATTCTATACCAAGTTGTCCCTGGTCTCACCTGTCAATGGATTTCATCTCAGATTTACCTCCTTCCAAAGGGTATGATACCATCTGGGTAGTGGTTGACAGGTTCTCAATGTTGGCCCATTTTGTTCCACTCATTGGGTTGCCATCTGCTCCAAAGCTCGCACAAATATTCCTACGTGAAATCTTCAGGTTACATGGACTCCCAACGGAAATTATATCTGACCAAGGTGTTCAGTTTGTGGCAAGATTTTGGAAGGCTTTATGCTCTGCATTACAAGTCAAACTCAAATTCTCTACAGCATATCACCCTCAAACGAATGGACAGACCAAAAGGGTAAACAAGAGCTTGAAACCTTTTTGAGACTTTATATTTCTTCATCACAGGATGACTGGATAGATTTATTACCTTGGGCAGAGTTTGCTCATAACTTCCGCTACCATACAGCCACCAATACTACTCCTTTCTTTGCAGTTCACGGTCAACATCCCAGAGTTCCAAATTTCCAAGATCTTCCAGTTGTTGATGTGTCTGCAGCCACTTCAGCTCTTCAGCAGTTCTCCCAGGTTTGGGCAAAGATTCATCTTTCTCTCAAGAAAGCATCTCGACAGTACAAGGTCTTTGCTGATCGGAAAAGACGAGCAGTTCCCAGTTTAAAGCCAGATGATAAAGTCTGGTTATCTACCCATAATCTCCGCCTTAGAGTTCCTTCTATGAAGTTTGCTCCGCGGTTTATTGGTCGGTTTCCAGTTGAACATGTGATTAATTCAGTGGCTTATAAACTGAACTTGCCTACTTATTTGAAAATCCCAAACTCATTTCATATTTCTCTCCTTAGACCCTTGATTCTTAACCATTTTTAAGAAAGCTCTTCCAGCAGCTCCAAGAATCTAAACTCATCGGGGTGTCGAGTACGAGGTTGAGAAGATACTGGATTCACGTTGTCGGTATGGTCGTCTACAGTACCTGAATGACTGGTTCGGGTATGGTCCATAGGAGAGGAGTTGGGTTAATGCCACTGATGTTCATTCTCCACGATTAGTCCTATCTTTTATAGACTGTTTCCATCCAAGCTTTGTGGGTGTTCGGTGCCCACCCATAATAGGGGGGGTACTGTCAGGAATCGGCATTCAGTGGTGTCTCACTTACCAGCGCGCTGGTGTGCAGTCCTCTGGAGGTCACGGCACCAGTTTGCAGCTGTTTGAACATCCTGTCTCCAGAGCGCTGTATCCACTATCGTGCTGAACCCCTGTAGTCCATCCTGCGTGTGCCCTCCTGTGCACCGGCCATCTGTACAGCATGGGTGCCACCATGGCACTTGCGATCAGCTGACCTAAGAGCACCCAACCCTACGCTGTATTTGCTCACATGATCCAAGTATCCAATTACTGCCAACCAGGGGGTATAAGACCAGAGCATCGGCTCAGTCTCGACCACCTTGGACAATGCATCGCATTGCTGCATAGTGTCTCCTGGTTCCAGTTTCCAATCTCCAGTTTCCAGTCTCCGGTCTTCAATATCCTATTTCCAGCAATCTCCCATTCCTGGCATCTTCAGTGATCTCCCGGTTCCAGTATTCTCGTGGAACTACAGATCCCAGCTATTTACTTCAGTTTCAACTCCTGCCACAGTCAGCCTCCACCTTTTTGCAGTAAGAGACTTTTCTTCAGGTGCTATTCTTCACCTTCACCTGTGTATGGTTAACTTGCATTCTGCATTGTGCTATGGCATCTGGCACTTAATACAACCACTCTAAATGTGTTTCAATTTGTCTCCTGCTTAACCTTGCTTGGTTGTGGACTTTGCATAACAAACTGACTGAGTGAAGTATTGTTGCTGGTTCCCAGACCAACTGTGGGAATTTTCACTACCTGATTTCCATACTGGTTCCCAGACTAGTTCATTGCCTATATTTCACTGCCTAATTACTGCACTTGTTTTCAGACCAGTTAATACCTGTGACTGTTTATTCATCGTTGTCAGCATTTCTTGTACCATCCATCTCAAGTTATCATCTGCTTCAATTACTGTACATACTTGTGTGCATTTAATAAACATCATTGCGCACATGCGCTGGAATCTTCTACAGCCCCCTTCGGTTTCTCCATTTCACCACAACTGATCCACTGGTGCCCCCTCCGGGGACAGACATAACTACAGATCTGACAGTTATCCTTTGGATGTTGGATTCTCACAGGTTTTGGATTCTATTTAAGGCCCCGAGTGATTGGTGCCATTTCACTCCAGTGAGCAGACGTGTCCGTGCTGTCTGTCCAGAGGTGCAGTGTTGTCCAGCCAGGGGTGCTGCAGTGTTGTTCATCAAGGGACTGGGGCTGCTTTGTCCAGGGGTGACCTGCTCATGCTCTGTCCATCCAGGGGTGCTGCAGTGTTGTCCATCCAGGGTGCTGCAGTGTTGTCCATAATTGAAAAAATTATCTATATTTATTTTTGTGCTATACCCCAGTGTGCAATACTATTATTTTTCTGTGACACTGCCACAGTGTTTCATACATGTATTGTAACATTGGAGGTTGTCCGTCCTCAGGTGTGTTTTGTTGTATATAAAGGGGTGCGGTATCCGAAAAGGGACTACTGTGTTCATCCAGAGGTGCTCTGTCAATCTAGGGTTGATTGTTATCATTCTGTTGGTGCATGTATTCCCTCTGTCCAGAATGCACCTGGGGTAAGCTGACTAACTATTCTGTATGCACCAAGACCCAGACCTTTAATGGGAGGTTGGAGCAATTTCAAGATCTGTTGCTTCAAGCTCAGGAATTGGTTCCATGCCTTTCCTCTGATGCTGAAAAAATTCTATTCTTGTGCATGGCCTTCAAGGGGGAGGCTCTGGAATGGCTTAAACAACTCATCTCTTCTAACAATCCTGTTCTTCAAGACTTGGAAGCCTTCAGTAATGCTGTTATTAAAAGATTTAGTGGTGCTGGCCATATGTAATTTTCATCTCCATACAATTGGTCTTCTGAAAATTCTTGTCATTGGAACCCATCATCTGCTCAGTCTGTCATGTTTTCATCTTCTGCTAAGAAAGCTGTGATTTTGCCTTCTGACGTTGACTCCTGTTACTGGAGTCGCCTGTAAGTTATGACAATGGTGGTCATTCCGAGTTGTTCGCTCGCTGCCGTTTTTAGCAGAATTGCGATCAGGCTAAAAACCGGCAATTCTGCGCATGCGTATGGGCCGCAGGGCGCACGCGCTAAGTACTTTCACACAAAACTATGCAATTTTACACAGGGCTGTACAACGCTTTTCAGTCGCTCTGCTGATCGGTGAGTGATTGACAGGAAGTGGGTGTTTCTGGGTGGTAACTGAGTGTTTCCAGGAGTGTGCTAAAAAACGAAGGCATGCCAGACAAAAACGCAGGAGTGGCTGGGGAAACGGGGGAGTGGCTGGTCGAACGCAGGGCGTGTTTGTGATGTCTAACCAGGAACCAAACAGTCTGCAGTGTTCGCAATCTAGGTGTTATGCACACCAGTGCCTGCAGGAATGTACTGGTATTTGAACTGTTATGCACACCAGTGCCTGCAGGAATGTACTCGTGTCTGAACAGAGAGGGATGCAAAACAAATGAACTTACAGACAGACTGGGAAATATGACATTACGTACACAGAAGGTGATAGGGTAACAAAACCAACACAAAGTGAACAGAGAAGCCCAGAGGCTAAGAAACTGGGTGTCTCCCTAGTATTAGAAATGCTCAGATGGAAAAAGCAAGATGTTGTGTTTTAATACGTAGAGAACCCGAAATGCTGTTGCTAAGGGCAACAGCAAAACCCTAAAGGGTTACCAACGGGTGTGGCAGTAAACTCCTTGGTCAGAGATGAAATAATAGACACAAGGAGAGTCTCCACAATCCTAATTCTCACTTGCAGGGCACAGGTTCAGCTTACTGCCACTAAACTGACACATGGACGCCCTGCACAGTGAGAGAGGATTAAGCAAGCAGGTCTGAAAGTACAGCCACAAACCTGCTGGGTTCACAGAATAGCAAAAGAACCTCAGCAGGCTAAACGACTGACTCCAGTCTTACTGCTAGGTCTGGATTGGCAGAGTGTAGTACCAAATCCCCAGGCCTATTTGCAGTAAGCAACAACAAATACAAAGCTACACAGTACTGGCTAACTTTCAGGAACTGACTAACCAACAAAGATTCAGCAGCATCTGCTTAACCTGAAAAGAGGCCTTATAAAGCAGGTGCTGTCCACGCCCCACTCAGACCTCACAGACTGTGAGCACAAAAACCAGCACCGGATCCCCTGCCTGTAACCACTGCACAGCAAAAGACCCGAACCGGAGTATCAGCTGCGCTCAGGTTACTCCGCTAGCACTTGTCTCCCGGTTGCCATGACGATGTGGCAGCACAGGGCAGGAGACCCTAACAGTACCCCCCCTCTGACGAGGGGTCAAAGAACCCCTACCACCGGGTTTATCGGGGAACTGCGAGAAGAAAGAGCGTATCAGTCTGGGGGCATGAAGATCACAACTGCGCACCCACGACCGCTCCTCCGGGCCATACCCCTTCCAGTGCACCAAAAATGACAGCCGACCCCGAACCATCTTGGAGTCAAGAATCCTTTCAACAACAAACTCCCTCTGGCCACGTATCAGAAGAGGGGAAGGTCTTCCTCTGGAAGAAGGATTACTAATCGCCCGTTTTAAAAGGGAACAATGAAATGTTTTATTGATACCCAAAGAACGGGGCAGATCTAACTGAAATGCCACCGGATTGATAACCCTGGTGATCTTATAAGGGCCGATGAACCGGGGGCCTAACTTATGAGATGGCTGTCTCAACTTCAAATTCTTGGTAGACAACCAGACGAAGTCTCCTAATTTGAAGCTGCAGGGTCTTTTCCGCTTATCAAAAACCCTTTTGGTCACTAATGACACAGACACAAGGGCTTTCTTCACTTTCCTCCAAATACCTCTAAGGACCGAAACGACAGAGGAACCACCAGGCGTGGAGTCCAGGGGGTCAAAAGAATTGGCCTTAGGATGATGCCCATACACACAAAGGAAGGGAGATATCCCTGTAGCAGAGTGAGCCGCGTTGTTATAGGCAAACTCCGCCATGGACAGATGAGCAACCCAGTCAGTCTGACACTTGGAGACATAACACCTGAGGAACTGCTCCAAGGACTGGTTCACCCTTTCAGTCTGCCCATTAGACTGCGGATGGTAGCCTGACGACAAGCTGACAGAAATCTGGAGATCGGAACAAAATGCCCTCCAGAATTTGGCCACAAACTGGGATCCGCGGTCAGAGACCACATCAAGTGGCAACCCGTGAAGACGCACAACATGCAGCATAAATAATTCAGACAGGCGTCTGGCCAATGGCAGCCCAACCAGTGGAACGAAGTGCGCCATCTTCGAAAACCTGTCAACGACAACCCAGATGGCTGTCATCCCCGAGGATTTGGGCAAGTCCACCACAAAATCCATTGAAATGTGGGTCCATGGCTTAGATGGAATAGAGAGTGGATGTAATGGGCCAACAGGAACCCCTCTAGGAGTCTTATTTCGGGCACAGATGTCACATGCCCGAACCCACTGATCCACATCCTTAGCCACCGAGGGCCACCACACCGCCCTAGATAGCAACTCCCGAGTTCTGGCAATACCCGGGTGACCTGCCGACTTCTTGGCATGGAATTCCAGGAACACTCGCTGTCTTAACCTAGGAGGCACAAACAAAAGACCTACCGGAAGGTCTGGAGGAGCCTGCTCCTGTGCTCTAAGGACTAATGACAAGAGGTCCTGGGTAATGCCCACTTTAATACATGATGGGGACACAATGGGCAACGGCTCCTCGGTGGTCTCCTGGATTGGAGCAAAACTCCGCGAGAGCGCATCAGCCTTGACGTTTTTTGACCCAGGGCGATATGTTATCAAAAAATTAAAGCGAGCAAAAAACAAAGCCCATCGTGCCTGCCTGGCATTGAGACGCTTCGCTGACTCTAAATATGCCAAATTCTTATGGTCGGTGAGAATTGAGACCACAAACTTAGCCCCCTCAAGCCAGTGTCTCCACTCCTCGAGTGCATCCTTAATAGCCAACAATTCCCGGTTACCCACGTCATAATTCATCTCGGCAGGCGAAAATTTACGGGAAAAGTAAGCACAGGGATGAAGGCGATTATCAGACACTCCCATCTGAGAGAGCACTGCCCCAATACCCATCTCAGAGGCATCCACCTCCACCACAAAAGGACGCTCTGGATCTGGGTGTCGCAGCACCTTGGCCGAGACAAATGCCCTTTTGAGACGGGCAAAAGCCGCTTTGGCCTCACGAGACCAGTGAGCAACATCCGCCCCTTTCTTAGTGAGTGCCACCAAGGGCGCCACTATAGACGAAAATCCAGCGATAAATAGTCTATAAAAATTTGCAAAGCCCAGGAAACGCTGAAGCGCCTTCAAACTAGTGGGCTGCACCCAATCCAGGACTGCCTGTACCTTGGAACCCTCCATTTGGAAACCTTCTGGGGAGATAATATATCCTAGAAATGCGATTTGCTGAACTTCAAATTCGCACTTTTCCAGCTTCGCCCCAAGCCGGTGGTCTCTGAGTTTCTGGAGGACTAAGCGTACATGCTTCCGATGTTCCTCCAGGGAATGGGAGAAGATTAGGATGTCATCTAAGTATACGACTAAGAATCTATCCAAATATTCCCTGAGCACATCGTTCATGAAATCCTGGAAGACTGCCGGGGCATTACAGAGCCCAAAAGGCATCACCAAATATTCATAATGCCCTGAGTGGGTATTAAAGGCAGTCTTCCATTCATCCCCCTCTCTTATTCGGATTAGACTGTACGCACCGCGTAGGTCAATCTTAGAAAAAATGGTGGCAGTACGAAGCTGGTCAAACAAGACCGAAATGAGAGGCAGTGGGTATGAGTTTTTAATCGTGATACGGTTCAATTCCCTGAAGTCGATGCAGGGTCGCAATGAACCGTCCTTTTTACCCACGAAGAAGAACCCCGACCCAACTGGAGACTGTGAAGGTCTGATAAATCCTTTAGCCAAGTTCTCCTGAATGTACTCTGCCATAGCCTGAGTCTCAGGATGTGACAGGGAGTACTTGTACTTCTTGGGAAGCTTAGCATTCGGCAACAAATTAATGGCACAGTCATAGGGGCGATGGGGAGGTAGTACCTCTGCAACTTTTTTGGAGAACATGTCCGCAAAATCTGCATAACACCCTGGCAATCCTGGCAAACTTAGCTGCGAGAGCCTGACTGGAAGGCTCAAGCAACTCCTGAAACAATCAGTACCCCAACTAAGAATCTCCCCAGAGACCCAGTCAAATTGAGGATTGTGGGCCCTTAACCAGGGTAACCCCAACACCAATGGGGCAAAAGTACTGACAGTCACATAAAAGGACAATTTTTCAGAGTGTGTGGCTCCAATAAACAAAGAAATCTGGCTAGTGCAAGAGGTAATTTTACCCTGGGATAATGGTTCCCCGTTTAACCCACAAATCTCAATTTCCGACGCCAAGGGTACTAAGGAAACAGAGTGTTTCAGGGCGAATTGGCGGTCCATAAAAACCCCGTCGGCCCCACTGTCCACAAAGGCCTCAGTCTTGACAGTTTGACCGAGGATCTTCAAGGTCACCGGAATGATAAAAGTCTTCTTGGGAAATTCTGACTTCTGGCCTGACAGGATATTTCCCATCACCCTCAGGCCCTGAAGTTTTCCGGCTTTTCTGGGCATGATACTACCACATGACCCTTATTCCCACAGTACAAACACAACCCCTGCTGTCTCCTCCGCGTCTTCTCATGCGAGGAGAGGCGGGTAGCCCCAATCTGCATAGGCTCCTCGGAAAATTCCTCAGAGTCTGAGGTTCCCTTGGGAAAGAAGGAAACCTCGGTCTCCCTTTCAAGCCTACGCTCTCTCAGCCGTCTATCCACCCGGATGGATAACTGCATGAGCTGATCCAAGCTATCAGGCAAGGGACATTGTACCAGTTGGTCTTTTATCTGGTTAGAAAGACCTCTTCGGTACTGGTGTCTCAGGGCTGGGTCATTCCACTGGGTATCATGGGCCAACCTCCGAAACTCCGTACAGTAAACCTCAACTGGCCTTCGCCCTTGCTTAAGGATCGAAATCTGAGCCTCGGCTGAGGCCGTCTTGTCAGGGTCATCATACAACATGCCCAGTGCCGTAAAAAAAGCATCAACACTTTTAAGCGACGGACAGTCAGGCTGCAACCCATATGCCCAGACCTGTGGGTCTCCTTGTAGCAAGGAAATCACTATGCCCACCCGCTCAATCTCTGACCCAGAAGACTGAGGCCTAAGCTGGAAATATAGCTTGCAGCTCTCCTTGAAACAAAAGAACTGCGAGCGATCTCCAGAAAAACGATCCGGAAGATTTACTTTCGGCTCCTTAACCCCTGAAGGTGCTGCTGCTGTGGGAGCTCCGCCAGCGGCCTGGGAGGTGTGCATTTTAATGGACAAATCATTAAATTGTCGAGTCAGGACCTGCACCTGATCGACCACCTGTTGCAACGTATTTTGAGGGGTATGCTCCATATTCCCACAAAATTTCAACAGGAGTATTGGGCTGCTGAATATGTTATGCACACCAGTGCCTGCAGGAATGTACTGGTATTTGAACTGTTATGCACACCAGTGCCTGCAGGAATGTACTGGTGTCTGAACAGAGAGGGATGCAAAACAAATGAACTTACAGACAGACTGGGAAATATGACATTACGTACACAGAAGGTGATAGGGTAACAAAACCAGCACAAAGTGAACAGAGAAGCCCAGAGGCTAAGAAACTGGGTGTCTCCCTAGTATTAGAAATGCTCAGATGGAAAAAGCAAGATGTTGTGTTTTAATACGTAGAGAACCCGAAATGCTGTTGCTAAGGGCAACAGCAAAACCCTAAAGGGTTACCAACGGGTGTGGCAGTAAACTCCTTGGTCAGAGATGGAATAATAGACACAAGGAGAGTCTCCACAATCCTAATTCTCACTTGCAGGGCACAGGTTCAGCTTACTGCCACTAAACTGACACATGGACGCCCTGCACAGTGAGAGAGGATTAAGCATGCAGGTCTGAAAGTACAGGCACAAACCTGCTGGGTTCACAGAATAGCAAAAGAACCTCAGCAGGCTAAACGACTGACTCCAGTCTTACTGCAAATAGGTCTGGATTGGCAGAGTGTAGTACCAAATCCCCAGGCCTATTTGCAGTAAGCAACAACAAATACAAAGCTACACAGTACTGGCTAACTTTCAGGAACTGACTAACCAACAAAGATTCAGCAGCATCTGCTTAACCTGAAAAGAGGCCTTATAAAGCAGGTGCTGTCCACGCCCCACTCAGACCTCACAGACTGTGAGCACAAAAACCAGCACCGGATCCCCTGCCTGTAACCACTGCACAGCAAAAGACCCGAACCGGAGTATCAGCTGCGCTCAGGTTACTCCGCTAGCACTTGTCTCCCGGTTGCCATGACGACGTGGCAGCACAGGGCAGGAGACCCTAACACTAGGAGTAGGTCTGGAGCTACTCAGAAACTGCAGGGAAATATTTAATAGCAGAACTGCTAACCTTTCGATAGCAATTCTGCTAAGCTAAGATACACTCCCAGAGGGCGGCGGCCTAGCATTTGCAATGCTGCTAAAAGCAGCTAGCGAATGAACAACTCGGAATGAGGGCCAATGTCTTTATGCTTCCAGTGGTAAAACCTAAACAGTCCCATAAGAAGAAGCATCGTCGGAAATCTTGAATTTGTGATTTATTTCTAAGACTTTTTTTGTTCCTCTTAGTCCTGTTTGGGTGTCCGGAGTCCACCCTGAAAGGGGAGGGGGGGTACTGCTATGATTCTGCTGGTGCATGTATTACCTCTATTTAGAATGCACCTGGGGTCAACTGACATTAACAATCAATCAGTGTCTTTTCTTTTCTGTGTTTTCAGTTCCTTAGGCTCTCTGTGTACATGCAGCTCAGAGTTTGTAATTAAAGTTAGCACTCCCAGCCTGGTTTTTTTCATTAGTTAGTGTGGCTGTTATAAACCAGCCAGCTGAGTTCTCTCACGCCAGTTATTATGAACTGTAACATTGATCTGCCCCATTGTAAAATTTTTATATTATATATATATATTATGTGACAAGAACACTGGGATAGTGTTTGAGGGCAGGTATATTTGTCCCAGGTTCTTGTCTTACATGTTTTAGAAAATGTTAACTTCTAGGAAAAATGCTTTTTGTTTTGTCTGAACCTTTTCAGTTTGCTGTAAAAGCTGGGTAAAGGCTCTGAGAGAGAGATAAGGCGAGTTCTAGACATTGGGCCCAGTTCGGGTCTTTGGCCTCACAGAGGGCTAATCAGGGTTTCAGCTGTGTAAGAGTGATATAGTGCTTCTAACCTGATTAGTATGGGCAGACTGCCTGGGAAGGCTGCAGGATCTGTGTGTGAGAGACATGCTTTCTGATGCAAGTAAGCTATACAGTATGTACTGAAGAACTCTGTGTTTTGTTTAGTGACAGTTAGGAATATCTTATGTTTAGTTAGTGCCGGACAGGCAAGGTATTTTTATTTTGGGGTTTGTTTTATTTTCTGTTTCAATAAAACTGGCCGGGGTCAGTTGTACCAGAAACTGGACTTGTGTTGTTCCTCAGCTGCTGCGTGCGGCCATATTCCCCAGGAAAAGGCGCCTTGCACCCCTACAGTGTTACAACATATATATATATATATATATATATATATATATATATATATATATATAGTTCCAGTATGACCGGCACTCCAAACAAATTGTTTAAATACCTGGGTGCCCTCCCACGGTCCAAGCAGAGCAAATACAGAGAGCAAAACGGGCGGCACTCCACGGATTTTCAAAACAAAGTGAGACAGCTACACAAGCTTGATTGTCAACGTTTCAGGTGCTGTTTAATCACACCTTTCGTATCCTGACGAAAGGTGTGATTAAACAGCACCTGAAATGTTGACAATCAAGCTTGTGTAGCTGTCTCACTTTGTTTTGAAAATCCGTGGAGTGCCGCCAGTTTTGCTCTCTCTCTCTCTCTCTCTCTCTCTATATATATATATTGTGACAAGAATACTGGAATAGTGTTTGAGGGCAGGTATGTTTGTCCCAGGTTCTTGTCTTACATGTTTTAGAAAAAGGAGAACTTCCATGAAAATGTTTTGTTTTGTTAGAACCTTTTCCGTTTATTGGAAAAGCTGGATAAGGGCCCAGAGAGAGAGAGAGGGCAAGTTCCAGACATTGGGCCCAGTTCGGGTCTTTGGCCTCACAGTTACTGGCAAATACCTTTAACTGATAGCGCAAAAGAAAAAACTGCCTTTTTGGTTCCGGAGGGGCTATACCAGTATAAGATGTTACCCTTTGGGTTGCATGGGGCTCCAGCAACCTTTCAACGGGTGATGGATAAAATTTTGAGGCCCCATAGAAAATATGCAGCTGCCTATTTGGATGATGTGGTAATTCACAGTATGGACTGGGGGTCCCATTTGGTTAAAGTACAAGCAGTACTGGACTCAATCAGAGAGGCAGGGTTAACTGCTAACCCAAAGAAGGGCTGCCTCGCAATGGAGGAGGTTAAATGCTTGGGCTTCACCATAGGTAGAGGTCTGATTAGGCCCCAATTGAATAAAATTTATGCTATTCAAAACTGGCCTCGTCCAGTGAATAAAAAACAGGTAAGGGCTTTTTTGGGAATAACTGGGTACTATAGATGATTTATTCCTAATTTTGCGACCACAGCAGTGCCGTTGTCAGACCTTACCAAAGGGAAGCAGTCAAATATGGTGAAATGGAACCCTGATGTAGAAAAAGCGTTCCAAGCGTTAAAAGTGGCTTTGTGTTCACAACCTGTATTGATAACACCGGATTTTTCAAAAGAATTTGTTGTACAGATGGATGCCTCAGGAGGTAGGCATAGGGGCTGTGTTGTCCCAAACTAGAGATGGGGACGAACACCCTATCATTTATTTGAGTAGGAAACTCAATCAGCATGAAAAAAGGTATGCCATTGTGGAAAAGGAGGCTTTGGCCATTAAGTGGGCATTAGATACCTTGAGATATTACCAATTGGGTAGACAATTCAGACTAGTGACAGATCACGCCAGTGGCGCATGCAGGGGGGGTTTGCGAGCACCTAGAAACCCCCCCTCACTTAAAAAAAATCTTATTTTTTTTTTTTAGTTTTTTTTTCTGCATGACTATTATTATGCCTGCTGTCTTCCTGGTGGTACTTATAAGTGCTTAATAAAAGTTTACTTTATTTTAATTATAGTACATATATATCCATGTGCATACATACTGTATATACACATGTATATACATACATATAAACACACACACATATGATATATATATATATATATGTGTGTACTGTGTATATATATATGCATGTTTAATATGATGTGTATATGTGTATATGTGTGTGTGTGTATATATATATATATATATATATATATATAGAGAGAGAGAGAGAGAGGTGTATATACGGTATATATATGTGTGTAGATATATATATATACACACACACACACACAGACACACTAGTTTTACGGACCCATCATATACTGGGTCACCTCAGTCCCCACCCCCCATGCTTGGCTCCACCCAGTTCTGGAAACCCCCCCATGCAAATCCTGCGTTTGCCACTGCACGCCCCTTTAAAATGGATGTATGTAAATAGAGGTCAGAATGCTCGTGTAACTAGATGGTTTCTAGCATTGCAAGATTTTAAGTTTACTGTCAAACATAGACCGGGTACACAATTGGCCAATGCAGATGCATTGTCCCGCATCTTCTGTTTGGGGGCTACAAGTGTTCTGGCCCCTAGTTCGAAACAGGTGAGGAGGATATGTGACAAGAACACTGGAATAGTGTTTGAGGGCAGGTATGTTTGTCCCAGGTTCTTGTCTTACATGTTTTAGAAAAAGGAAAACTTCCATGAAAATGTTGTGTTTTGTTAGAACCTTTTTAGTTTATTGGAAAAGCTGGATAAGGGCCCAGAGAGAGAGAGAGGGCAAGTTCCAGACATTGGGCCCAGTTTGGGTCTTTGGCCTCACAGAGGGCTAGTCAGGGTTTCAGCTGTGTAAGAGTGTTATAGGGCTGCTAGCCTGATCAGTGTGTTTAGTTAGTGCCGGACAGGCCAGGTATTTTCTTTTGATGTTTGTTTTATTTTCTGCTTAATAAAACTGGTTGCGGCCAGTTGCACCACAAACTGGACTTGTATGATTTGTCAGCTGCTGCTTGCTGCCATTTACCCCAGGAAACAGCACCTTGTTCCCCTACAGTGTTACAATTTATATATATGAAATGGCGCTGGAACGCACAGGCTCCAGCCACGTCGTAACTGTGAAGCAGCACCACTGGTAGAAAAGGGTCAGGTGACCGGAGCGTGTGACAGGAAGAAGCCTGACCGTCTGTGTGGAGCGCACAGTAATGGCACTGGAACGCACGAGATCTGGCCAGCGCTATCTTGTGAGCGCTGAGTTTGGGCGTGGGAGGTTAATCTACCACGATTAGATATAAAAATTAGCTAGTACGTCGCTTTATTGATCAGATAGGACAGGTTTTGTTCTGCTGATTGCATGTTAGGGATGAATAATTAACACTGACAATACAATGTCCCACCCTGCATCTAAATGATTGGTGACTAGGATTGTCAGTCATTATGTGGATCTAATGAGGCAGTGAAGGGCATTATGGGTAAAATAATAATAAGTAGTTTTCTTAGTGACTTTTAGGTATTATGAGCTTTCTAAGTGATTATGAATAAATATAGTAATGACTAATATCCACTAGGTTGGTGGTCAATTGATAGTCCCTCTCTAAATTACCGTTTTTTGGGTATTTGGTATGCACCAATTACATCAATGAGTTTGATGATGTCATCTCTATTCCCCTTTATAAGGCAGTTTGGTGGCCCAGTGTTTCATTACACAGATGCTGAGCCACCGATGCAGACCATTGAGGGTAAGGATTACTTTTATCAGTACTAAGGCACTATTGTGAATTAGGTTCCCACTACTTTATTATGTGTTGTAAACTAGGTTTGAGACATCGTGAATCATGTTATTGATATAGTGCCTATATTTGCCAAAATGTTAACACAGACTCTGTGGAATTTTTTGATAATGATTTTTTTGATAATGGACTTAACATGGTTAAATACACCAATGATTTTTTGTTATTAAGAACTTACGGTGTTTTTTAAAGGATAATCCCTTTTGTATTTAATTTAACACCGTATGGTAATTATGACCCCTATCAATGTTATTTCTTGTAAGACATCTATGAGAGAAGATAGGTTTCCAGGTATCACCATGTGAATTTAATTGAGGAGGGTAATGTCCTCCTACTCCTCCCCCTCCTTCTTCCTTTTTGAGTCACATAACCATTTTTTGAGTAGAACATTCATTAATTTATTGATCCAAAGTAATAAAGTAGTAAATTGAGGTTCAATTATTAATTTGTCAATATAACCTCGTTAGGTTCGCCTGCTAAGAGATTTGTCTCTGAACCTGAGCATCTGATTTTCCATGTGCTAATTATCCCATTATAAGGTACGTGTTTTTTACCTGGACCAGTTAACCAGGCCCTATGTGTAGCATCATTTGGCTTAATACACATGGTATAATTGTTTTTTATTAGGCTTGATCGAGTGGCCATTGTTATGAGCCACGGCTGTGGCTCATTCCTGTTTTGCATGTCGGTTAGGTATTTTATGTTATACTTCTGTTTATGTTCCCCGTGGGTGTCTTGGGGTGCTTGGAGCTCTCCCTTAAGGAGAGGATACGGTTATGAACCACAGGTAGTGGTTCATTCCTATTTTATGTTTATAGTTCTCTTGCAGGCCAGGATTTCCTTTTGCTCTGGTTTAGAGGATTATTGTTTGCTGTCAGTGCTCAGTCTGTGTAATTGCAGTCTGTTCCCATGTGTTCAGCCTCACCTGGCTGCTAATTGCATCTTGTCAGTTTGGAGTCATGCAACAGAGCAGCTGCATGACATTATTAATAAGGCCTCTCTGTTATATGCTGGCTCAGTGCAATTCACAGACGCTGGTGATATTTCTAGGTTTCCAGTCCGCTTGAGTTCTGAGCTTGTTCCTGCCAGTTCCTGAGCTCCTATGTAGCAGTGTCTGTCGAGCTGCTTCCTGTGTCGATTCCTGTGTCAGTCCCTGTGTCGATTCCTGTGTCTGGTCCCGTGTCCTGCCGTGAAGCGTTCCTGTCCAGAAGTCCTGTGGCTTTGCCTATGCCTGGTCGAGTTTCTGGCTTCTTGGTGTCCACCGGTCTGTCGTTTGGGATTCTGCCTGTCCTCCAGTTCTGTGTCGGCAGCATTGGGGGTTCCTGTCCGTTTGCCAGTATTCGTACCGGTTCCGTGAGTAGCGGCTCTGCCGCGTCCGTCGGCCTAGGCCGCTGTATTCCGTTATTATTTCTGTCACTGGTGTTTTGCAGAGGGTTCTGCTTATGCTGTCACCGCCGGTACACAAAAGTATTGTGTCGGCGTGTGGTCAGCATTTCCTTTGTTGTTCTTTTCCTTTGGCGGCAAGCCGCACATACTTTGGTTTTAGGTTTGTTAGTAGCCCCTGGCCTTGTTGTTTAGTTAGAGGGCCCCTTGTTATCACCATGTCTCGGTTCACTCTTTGTCTCTCATTAAGACCTGAGGGGGCATCGAAGTTGGGCAGACGTAATCCGCCCTTCAAACGCTGCTGCCATGGGCTCAAGCAACCATAGTCTCGCAAGAGTGTACTGACAGCACGGGCGAGACAACGGAGATAGGGCGCCAGGGGCTATTCCCTTTCCATTCCCCTTTCCCAGCATTACATCCTGGTGCTCTGGACTCACTTCATAACATCTCCCTTGTTCTGAGCACCAGGAACCTAACATTATCACCAGCCATACCACAAAAAAGAAATAAAACAATTTTCTTTTTTGGCCCAGTCCAGTGTCTAGTCTAGAATCCAGTCCGGTGTTTAGAATCCAGTCCTGTCTAGAATTCAGTGTGCAGAATCCAGTCCGGTGTTTTGAATCCAGTCCGGTGTTTAGAATCCAGTCCGGTGTTTAGAATCCAGTCCGGTGTTTAGAATCCAGTCCGGTGTTTAGAATCCAGTCCGGTGTTTAAAAAAAAAACAGGCTTTTTTTGTCTAGTTTAAAAATTCAGTCTTGCCTTGTCTAGTCTTGCCTTGTCTAGTCTTGCCTTGTCTAGTCTTGCCTTATCTTGTCTTGTCTAGTTTTAAATCCTCCTATGTCTACTATGCAAGCCCTGCAGGCTTCTCTCTCAGCCCTGAACTCTGCTTTCAGTGCTTTGAGACCAGAGCAACTAGAAGTTTTGCAGCAATCCTTAAAGCAACTGCAAAACCTTCTGACTAAAATCTTGCTCATCTTGCCAGAAGTCGTTGAGAGTACATCTATCTCTAAAGAGACTCTTGTTCACAGTATGGTGACAAGAGAATCCTCTGGTTTAATTGAAGAGAAAAGGTTTAAAAGTTTTCTGCGGCCCAGGCTCTCAGAAGAGGAGCATCTGCGTCGCAGAAACTTAAACTTATGCCTATATTGTGGGGGTTTAGGTCACTATCTGCAGACCTGTGAGTTGCGCAAGCCAAAGTGTGGTGACGAGTCTTGCCCTCTGGCCAAGTTGAGTCAGGATACAAGTCCTACTCCTGTCTCTACTGTGGCAGAGGTACTTGTCACACAACCCACACTAAAAAGCTCTCTGTCCTATAATTGCGGTCCTTGGGCAAGGGAGCCCCATTATAGATTCAGGAATCAAAAGAGAATGTTTCTCTCCTCTCTTGAGGTTCCTGTTGAAGCAGAGTTGCAAGCCCCTGGAGTGGTGCCCGATGCCCAGGTTCCTGGAGTGGTGCCCGATGCCCAGGTTCCTGGAGTGGTGCCCGTTGCTCAGGGTCCTGGAGTGGTGCCCGTTGCCCAGGGTCCTGGAGTGGTGCCCATTGCCCAGGGTCCTGGAGTGGTGCCCATTGCCCAGGGTCCTGGAGTGGTGCCCGTTGCCCAGGGTCCTGGAGTGGTGCCCATTGCCCAGGGTCCTGGAGTGGTGCCCGTTGCCCAGGGTCCTGGAGTGGTGCCCGTTGCCCAGGGTCCTGTAGTGGTGCCCGTTGCCCAGGGTCCTGGAGAGGTGCCCGATGCTCAGGATCTTGGTGCGGTACCCAATGCCCAGAGTGCTGGAGCGGTGCCCGATGCCCAGAGTGCTGGAGCGGTGCCCGATGCCCAGAGTGCTGGAACGGTACCCGATGCCCAGAGCGCTGGAGCGGTACCCAATGCTCTAGCTTATAGAGGGACATCAAATATTATAGCTCAGGTTTCCATACCAGAAGGGGTCTCAGAAGCTGTTACCCCAGGTAGGGACTTGAAGAGCGCAACCCCAGAAAGGGTATCTAAAACCATAGTTCTAGAAGGGAACTCGAGAAGCAAAACCCCAGAAGGGATCTTTGAAGTAATATCCCCAAGTGGGGTCTCGAGAGACGCAGCCTCAAAGAAGGGTCTAGAGGTCGCTTCCCCAGGAAAGAACTTAAGAGGCATAGCATTTGTGGAGGTTCTGAAGGTTATAGCTTCAGCAAAAGTCCCGGAAGTCATAGTCCCAGGAGAAGTTTCGATAATTATCGACTCAGAGAGGGAGGCCAATGGCTCACTCCCAGTGAGGGAAGCCGATGGCTCGGTCCCAGTGAGGGAGGCCGATGGCTCGGTCCCAGTGGGGGAGGCCGACGGCTCGGTCCCAGTAAAAGAATCCGAGGTGCTGACCCCAGCGGGGTTCCCGGAGGCCACTGCCCCAGCGGGGTTCCCGGAGGCCACTGCCCCAGCGGGGTTCCCGGAGGCCACTGCCCCGGGTGGGGTTCAGAAAGTCACTGCCCCGGGTGGGGTTCAGAAAGTCACTGCCCCGGGTGGGGTTCAGAGAGTCTCAGCCTCGAGTAAGGTCAATAGTGACCAGGTCCTAGCAAAGCACTCCAGTCAGTCAGATGGGAAGGAAACAGATCCTGACTCTGTTGATATCTCAACATCCATAATCTTTGATGGGGACTTAGCCCAATTTCTGGCGCTTTACAAACACTATTACATTATTATGTTGTCTAGACCATTTCTGGGCATCACTTCAAAAAACCTTGTGCTCTATCTGATTTATTCTTTTAGATGAGAGCCTTTAGAGTGGGCGACCAGCCTAATGAAAGCTGAAGATCCCATTCTTCAGGATCCCCCAGCATTCAGTGATGCAATTATTAAAATATATAGTTCCAAAGAAATTGGTTCAGGTTCCTCTAAGTCAACCGTCTTGTCTGCTGAGAGTCCACCAAATACTGTAAACTCGGCACAAGTCTCAGCCCGTTGTTTTGACTGCAGGATGTGCTTTTCTGACTTCTTCTTCTAATAGGAGTACTTTGCCTGAAAGTTCAGCTCCCAAGGGTAAGAAACCTATCTCTGATTTGAACGCAGCCTTGCTGGGTGGTACCATCAGTTCAGACAATGTTTGGGGAATTACCTTGGTCAGACCTAAAGAGCTTTGTAAAAAGAAGAAGAAAAAGAAATAATTTTTGACTCTTGCCTTGATAAAAAAAAAAATAGATTTTTTTTTCCTTGTCTTGTGTCCAGGGCCACCGTCAAGGGGAGGGCACTGTTACAAGCTGTTGTTACAGCTTGTTTCTGTTTTCTTGTCTGTTAGACCAGGGTGTCAGGTTTTTTTTTTGTATCCCTTGTTTTGGATAGTCTGTATTTTGGGGTCCTTTGACCCCTCCTCAAGGGGGGGGGGTACTGTTATGAGCCACGGCTGTGGCTCATTCCTGTTTTGCATGTCGGTTAGGTATTTTATGTTATACTTCTGTTTATGTTCCCCGTGGGTGTCTTGGGGTGCTTGGAGCTCTCCGTTAAGGAGAGGATACGGTTATGAACCACAGGTAGTGGTTCATTCCTATTTTATGTTTATAGTTTTCTTGCAGGCCAGGATTTCCCTTTGCTCTGGTTTAGAGGATTATTGTTTGCTGTCAGTGGTTAGTCTGTGTAATTGCAGTCTGTTCCCATGTGTTCAGCCTCACCTGGCTGCTAATTGCATCCTGTCAGTTTGGAGTCATGCAACAGAGCAGCTGCATGACATTATTAATAAGGCCTCTCTGTTATATGCTGGCTCAGTGCAATTCACAGACGCTGGTGATATTTCTAGGTTTCCAGTCTGCTTGAGTTCTGAGCTTGTTCCTGCCAGTTCCTGAGCTCCTGTGTAGCAGTGTCTGTCGAGCTGCTTCCTGTGTTGATTCCTGTGTCAGTCCCTGTGTCGATTCCTGTGTCTGGTCCCGTGTCCTGCCGTGAAGCGTTCCTGTCCAGAAGTCCTGTGGCTTTGCCTATGCCTGGTCGAGTTTCGGGCTTCTTGGTGTCCACCGGTCTGTCGTTTGGGATTCTGCCTGTCCTCCAGTTCTGAGAGTCTGTGTCGACAGCATTGGGGGTTCCTGTCCGTTTGCCAGTATTCGTACCGGTTCCGTGAGTAGCGGCTCTGCCGCGTCCGTCGGCCTAGGCCACTGTATTCCGTTATTATTTCTGTCACTGGTGTTTTGCAGAGGGTTCTGCTTATGCTGTCACCGCCGCTACACAAAAGTATTGTGTCGGCGTGTGGTCAGCATTTCCTTTGTTGTTCTTTTCCTTTGGCGGCAAGCCGCACATACTTTGGTTTTAGGTTTGTTAGTAGCCCCTGGCCTTGTTGTTTAGTTAGAGGGCCCCTTGTTATCACCCTGTCTCGGTTCACTCTTTGTCTCTCATTAAGACCTGAGGGGGCATCGAAGTTGGGCAGACGTAATCCGCCCTTCAAACGCGGCTGCCATGGGCTCAAGCAACCATAGTCTCACAAGAGTGTACTGACAGCATGGGCGAGACAACGGAGATAGGGCGCCAGGGGCTATTCCCTTTCCATTCCCCTTTCCCAGCATTACGTCCTGGTGCTCTGGACTCACTTCATAACATCTCCCTTGTTCTGAGCACCAGGAACCTAACAGCCATTTGAATTCCTAGTGGCCTATAAGTCCTTATCATCAAGCACTCTCGAATGAGCTGTTGAGATTGTGGTTCCATATATTATTTACACTTACCATTTAATCGAGGTACATTCTAGTATCTATTTGTACGATTTATGAGGATTTTTTCCTCCTGAGTTTTTCTCTTCATGTTTTTTCCACTCATGTTTTTCTCCTTATTTTCTTTGTTTGCTCTTCTTTGTATCTACTGCACACATTTTTATAATATGTCTATGTGAGATGTTCCTGACTTATTATATACGATTATGTATGTTTTATTGATAAGTTCTTATACAATCATAGATTTACCCCTGATGAAGTCTTGGTGAAAAGACGAAACGCATTGGGTTGTTTTCTTATGAAGCTCATTTTTGAACAAACCAAAACAGAAGAAGTGGATATCATTGAGTATCACCTGTAATATTGTAACTAAGGTCATTGATCTGTTAGAAAAAAGGGTGAAGTGAATACCACACCTTCTCTGTACAAATATTGATTGTATGTTTTTATGATAATAAAAGTTTTTAGATGGAACATGTCACTATTGTATTTTACGAGTGAAACCCATTAAAGGGTCCATTTATATTAATTCGAACTGTGGGCGCCAATTCTTCTATTGTGCTATATATTCCTATTATCAATTCCTTCTAACTGGGAATTTAGAATCCGAGCTGCCATTCCTACATTCAGTGCAGCAATTGCATCAAGCACACTGTATTCATTAGCGCAGAGGGAGAGTATTGTTGTGATATATATATATATATATATATGTGTATACACACACACACATATACAGTATCAGACACATACACCTTCTCATTCAATGGTTTTTATTTATTACAGTTGTTTTCTACATCGTAGATTAATACTGAAGACATCAAAACTACGAAGGAACACATGAAATTATGTTTTACACCAAAAAGTGTTAAACAAATCAAAATATGTTTTATATTTTAGATTCCTCAAAGTAGCCCCCTTTTGCTTTGATGACAGATTTGCACACTCTTGGCATTCTTTCAATCAGCTGCATGAGGTAGCTTCCTGGAATGGTTTTCCAACAGTCTTGAAGGAGTTCCCAGAGGTGCTGAGCACTTGTTGGCTGCTTTTCCTTCACTCTGCGGTCCAACATAGCACTCCATCACTTTCTTTTTTGGTTAAGTAGCCCTTACATAGCCTGCAGGTGTGTTTGGTGTTATTGTCTTGTTGAAAAACAAATGATGGTCCCCGTAAGTGTAAACCAGATGGGATGGCATGGCGCTGCAGAATGCTGTCGTACCCATGCAGGTTAAGTGTGCCTTGAATGTTGAATAAATCACCAACAGTGTCACCAGTAAAGCACCCCAACACCATCACACCTCCTCCTCCATGTTTCACAGGGGGAACCACACATGTAGAAACCATCTACTCACCTTCTCTGTGTCTCACAAAGACACGGCGGTTGGAACCAAAAATCTCAAATTTATACACATCAGACCAAAGTACAGATTTCCACTGGTATAATTTCCATTCCTTGTGTTTCTTGGCCCAAACAATTCTCTTTTTCTTGTTGTTCATCCTCAGTAGTGGCTTCTTCGCAGTAATTCGACCATGAAAGCCTGATTCACGCAGTCTCCTCTGAACAGCTGATGTTGAGATTTGTCTGCTACTTAAACTCTGTGAAGAATTTATGTGGGCTCTAATCTGAGGTGCTGTTAAAGTAGCGGTTTCTGAGGCTGGTAACGCTAATGAACTTATCCTCTGTAGCAGAGGTTTCTCTTGGTCTTCGTTTCCTGGGGCGGTCCTCATGAGAGCCATTTTCATCATAGTGTTTGATGGTTTTTGCAACTGCACTTGAGGATACATTCAAAGTTCTTGAAATTTTCCATATCGACTTACCTTCATGCCTTAAAGTAATGATTGACTGTTGTTTCTCTTTGCTGAGTTGAGTGGTTCATGCCATAATATTGGTTACAACAGTAGTCAAATAGAGGTATCCACTGTGTGTGCTAACCCTACCTACGCACAACACAACTGATGGTCTCAATCACGTTAAAAAGGCAAGTAATTCCGCAGATTCTTGACAAGGCACACCTGTTAATTCAAAACCATTCCAGGAGACTACCTCATGAAGCTGATTGAGAGAATGCCAAGAGTGTGCAAAGCTGTCATCAAAGCAAAAGGGGGCTACTTTGAGGAATCTAAAATATAAAACATATTTTGATTTGATTAACAATTTTTTGTTTACAACATAATTCCATATGTGTTCTCTCATAGTTGTTATGTCTTCAGTATTAATCTACAATGTAGAAAAGAATTATAATAAATAAAAAAACATTGAATGAGAAGGTGTGTCTAAACTTTTGACTGGTACTGTGTGTGTGTGTGTGTGTGTGTGTGTGTGTGTGTGTGTGTGTGTGTGTGTGTGTGTGTGTATATACATATATATGTTGTGCTATACCACAGTGTACTATACTATTATTTTTCTGTGACACCGCCAGTCAGGCTGCAGTGTATACTCATACACGTATTGTGACACAGTAGGTGTTACCCTGATTTCAAGTATTGCTACGCTGCAGGTCATATTGCAGCTCAATATTCATGCACACATTGTAATGCTGTAGGGCAGACCGCACTGTAATATTCATGGTTAATGATTATTTTAGTAATGGCAGCCAAATAGGTATGTCAGACAGTCCGTTTCACTACTGGTAGGGGGAAAAAAGGCAATTTGGAAGCAATTTGCACAAAATGGCTCTTTACTGGCAATTACATCCAAAAATGTAATGGTGGATTCCAGCGTGGTCAAATTTAAAGTGTGTGAAGAATATGATGTACACACTGAGGTGGGTGAGAATTGGATGATGATGATGATGATGATGATGATGATGACATCATTCCTATGTAGAGCCAGTTTGTCCATGTAGAGAATGATCATTGCCAGCAATGTCCACTGCATATTGGAAGCATGTTTTGTGGGTGCCGAAACAAACCAATCATTTCAGCCACAAGTGGCAGTCCCTGTTGCTGAAGTGATTGGTTTGTTCAATTGTGCATGTCCTGTTTAATTTATACAACATAAGGGTGGGTGAGAGGGCCCAAGGACAATTCCATCTGTTGCCTCTTTTTATTATGCGCTGTTCGGAGCATTTCTGATTGACTTGTGTAGACAACATTTTCATAGTTTATTAAGCTGCCACCCTGTCTGCCACTGCAGTACCATTCTGTTTCATAGATGTGCCATGTTGGAAGTTTAAGTGCCACATGCTTGTGCCACCCACTGCAGTCACTTAGCGTAGTCATCCCGCTACCTCAGTGCAACCTTTTGGTCTAAAGTGGATGAGAACAATATTGTGAGCTGTGAGGTGGCCAAAATTGACTGGAGATTAGTGAAAATTAATGTTATTGAGGTTAATAATACAGTAGGAACAATAACAGGCCAAAATTTTGTGATTTTAGCTGTTTTTATGATACAGATCCAAAATCATAACCAAAACCCATCATTTGGGCCAGCACACATCCCTAGTATTTACTACAGATTGAGAAGTAGAGGAGTCACATTTAACTTGGAAGGACATTCATAAAAATGAGGTAGATAAAAGTATTTTTACAGAAGAGATTAGTCCTGGTATGCTGTCAAGTTGCCAGCAGTCGGGATACCGACACCGGGATCCCGACCGCTGATAATGCCGACAGCCGGAATCCCGGCTATCAGGGGCTATTCCCACTCGTGGGTATTCATGACACCCATAGAGTGGGAATAGAACTCTTTGCGCTCGCCAGGATGCCAGCATACTGACAATAGGGATGCCGTTGTTGGTACATTAATGGCCGGCATACCGATCGTCAACACATCCCACTGATCCCATTCTAGAGGACTGGAAAACAGCAAATTTTATCCCACTGCACAGATGTGGAAGCAGGGAAGAGGAAAACAATTACTGACCAGTGAGCCTTACATTAGTAGTAGGGAAAATAATGGAAACACTATTAAAAGAAAGAGTTGTAGAATATCCCAAATCTATCAATTTACAGGATCCCAAACAGAATGGATGCACTGGGGGGAGATCATGTCAAACAAACCTTACTGACTTTTTGACTGGGTGACAAAAGTAATAGATAAAGGAGGACCATAGATACAGGTTGAGTATCCCATATCCAAATATTCCAAAATACGGAATATTCCGAAATACGGAATTTTTTGAGTGAGAGTAAGATAGTGAAACCTTTGTTTTATGATGGCTCAATGTACACAAACTTTGTTTAATACACTAAGTTATAAAAAATATTGTATTAAATGACCTTCAGGCTGTGTGTATAAGGTGTATATGAAACATAAATGAATTGTGTGAATGTACACACACTTTGTTTAATGCACAAAGTTATTAAAAATATTGGCTAAAATGACCTTCAGGCTGTGTGTATAAGGTGTATATGAAACATAAATGCATTCTGTGCTTAGACTTGGGTCCCCTCACCATGATATCTCATTATGGTATGCAATTATTCCAAAATACGGAAAAATCTGATATCCAAAATACTTCTGGTCCCAAGCATTTTGGATAAGGGATACTCAACCTGTATAGCTTATCTAGACTTTAGAAAGGCTTAGACACGGTCCTGACTCACAGACTGCTAAACAAGCTAAACAACAGTTTAATGTCAAAACATGCAAAATCATGCACTTGGCTTTTAAAAATCCAAATACTAATTACAGGATCAAGGGCACTTGATTATGGAAATCACAGAGGAGGAAAGGGATTTAGGAATCGCTATTCCAGATAACTTGATAGCAGGCAAGCAATGTAACAAATTAATGAGGAAGGCAAGTTAGATGCTTGGTTACATAGGCAGAGGATCCAGTAGCAGGAAGCAAAAAGTAATAATGCCACTGTCAGTAGCGGATCTTGCCACGGGCAAGCAGGACTTTTGCCCGGGGCGCCGCCTTCCGGAGGGCGCAGGCGCCCTCCGGAGGGCGCCACACCATGGCAAGATCCGCTGCTGCTGTGCCCCCCGCTGCCGATGCCCGTTGTGAAGGGAAACTAGACGCTATGCGTCTAGTTTCCCTTTGTGGAGAGGACCTTTACTGTAATGATGTGCGGTGCGCGTTGACGTCATCGTGCACCACACAGCAAAGGTCCTCTCCACGAAGGGAACTAGACGCTTAGCGTCTAGTTTTCCTTCGTGGAGAGGACCTTTGCTGTGCGGTGCGCGATGACGTCATCGCGCACTGCACATCCTACTATAGTACAGGCAGCGTAACTGACCACGCCCCCTAATGCCGCCCGGGGCGCAAGAAGCCCCGAAACCGGCCCTGGCCACTGTATAGGTCATTGGTATGGACTCATGTAGAATTCTGTATTCAGGGGATAATGCACTAGTATGAGTGACTTCATTGATAAGCAGGACCGCCATCAGAAATTCTGGGGCTTGTCTATACAAATATATTACCTATTCTAAACACTAAAATTAAAACAATTGAATAGGAAAAGTTTTCAAAGATGTGTGTAACACCAGCATGAGGAGAGCATAGTGCCCTCAGCATAGTGCCCTCATAGGGGCTAATTCAAGTTGGATCACAGTGTGCGATCCAACCGCAAAAAAAATAGAAAAAGATGCGGGCACATGCGCAGCACCTGCATTTTCTGCAGGGGGGGGGGGGTGGGCGCAGAAAATGCCATTGCCTCTGCCTGTCAATCAGGCAGTGGCAGCAGTTGCGGGGCGGGGGGCCATCAATGATCCATTTCCAGGGAGGAGACGGAGCATTGTGGAGGGCGGAGACCGGTGACTGGGTGCATGGCGGAGGCGTGATCGAAAACATGGTGGCGGGTCTCCTGACAAGCAGAAGTTTCTGCTTGTCGAAGGAAAGGGGGGGGGGGGGGGTGTCAGCAGTCAGCATGCTGGGCAACCCCCAGCATGCGAACAGTAGGATTGCAAATTCTGATAATTAGCTTACTGACTTAGGCCCATAATCTATTATGCCACACAATAGTATTCCCAGTTCGTAATATGCTACAGCAATTTTACACTGATTCACACACCAGCCCCAGTTAACACAGGTAACATTATAACTATATATATATAGTAGAGGGGTGTATTGGTGTAGTGTCTAGGTGCTTAATCAGGGTCCACAAACAGCTTTTTTGGTGAATAAATAAAATAATGCTTTACTGTCAGCAAAATAAAAAAATAACAGAAAAGCCTAACCCCTGTGTAGGTCACTACCTGGATGCTTTGCCCCTCTGTGTATTTGGGCATTTAGTCTGCAGCAAAGTCTCTCGTAGTATTGTCTGCTACCTGCAGGGTAACACAAGCTCTGGCCTGGCTTGACTTGGTGCCATAGCTCCAGAAGTGCAGTGTCGGAGGTTTAGGGTTCTCCCTGCATCCTGTAGGTCTGAATGCTGGTCACCCGGCCTGTTTGACTTGACTGCAGGCCCACCTGGGCTCTGTCTCAACAAGGCAGTCTCTCCTGACTGCAGCACTTAGGTGTGCTCAAACCTGCCTTTTTTGTGTGGGTGGAACCCTCATACCCCACACAGAATCCAAGTGCATTTTACCTTCATACTGCCACACATCCCCCTCCCAAGCTCAAAACCTTTGGGTTGAGCAACATGGGACAAGGCATGAAGAAGTCCCACTTCATTTTCCTCATTAGGGCAACCCACTGCATCCAAGATCATCCAGGCTCTTGTAATCTAATTTTTCATGTTCCAGAATTTGCATTTTCTCCTAACTTTATGGTACCACTTTAACCCCTTGCTTTCTATACGCAGTACTTGAGATTAATTCCTGGATACCACACCAGGCATTAAGAATTTGTAGTAACATTTCCCAAAGTAACATACTTCATCTGTACTCTTGTCAACTACATCAAAATCAATTAAGTCCTTTTCCTTAGAATCTTATGGTTCTGGCAAATAATGGCTTTTCCATTTCTTTTTAACAGAATAAAGTTTCCTCATGCTTTAACCTCTTAAAGTCATAACCATTGCCCAGCTTCTACTAGAAACATCTTTATCCTTCAGCCTTGAAGCACTGTATTGCCTATTGGCATACTTCACTGGTAACTCATCTTCTTTCAAACAGCCATGTACTGGAACTGCCACTGTCAGATTCTGGACTCTCTTGTACACATAACATGTTTGAAATTTGTTTACTACATTGTTCCACAAACTTTATCTCATGATCTGCCACTTCAATAAGACTAATTTCTCTCAGATCTTCTTGAGCATCCTCTTTTTGGGCCTTAAAAGATGAACAACTTCAACATGTTCCATCAGTGCTTGCTGAAATTCACTCTCCATAGAGGTCTTTATTTTCAGATTTGGTAAAGCAGGTTTACTTGCTACAAGATTTGTAGTTTGAGACAACTTCACTTCCTCACAGAGAAATTCAGCTGCATTGCAAGTTCCATCCCAGTTACATAAAGACACTGTTTCACATAACATAAAGGAGTATTCAAAATACTGTCAATATTAACTTCACTGTACACATGGCAACAGCAGAGTCTTATCTTGGTAAGCCATCAATATCTCTGTAGGCTTCTGTATATCTTGTACCATTGCCTCACCTGTCATATGGTAAATGTCTATATTTGTCAGTTCTTTATTACCAGCTTTAGACATAGCTTTGTTATCTAGAACTGTAACCCTTTGGGAAGAATTCACTCCTTCAGACATAACAGGAAGCTCAATGCCACTGCAAGGTACACTGCAAGGAGTTTCCCAGTTTTGATACATTGTGCAAGAAGGGACTGAAGTGACATATGAGGACATCTGCAGCTGATGCCAGATAATATCCTTCTAGAACATCTTACTTTGTTAAAACAATTCACTGTTTGTCTGCTGTTAGTTATACAAGCCACTTTGCATCCGTAGCATATTAATTCAAGCCATTTCAGGATCAACCTGTAGTAACTGCTGCTTGAGTTTATGTATTTCTGTCACACTAGGTTTAGACATTGGAAGCCATTTTGGGTCCAGAATCCAATTTCAGAGTGTTATCCAACTTCATTTCCTTTTCTGTTTTTCCCACTTCCACATGTGATTATTCATGAGCTGCAGAGACCTGCTCTTCCAGCTGGGTAATTATTCCTATTGCACTTTCCATCTTGTTCTCAGTCTGCAGAAGATTTCTCTCCATATCTTCAAATTCAGCAAGTCTCAACTTTTGTCTAGCTATTTCAGACTCTGCTACTTTTAATTTACACTGAA
Organism: Pseudophryne corroboree; assembly: GCF_028390025.1. Taxonomy (NCBI): domain Eukaryota; kingdom Metazoa; phylum Chordata; class Amphibia; order Anura; family Myobatrachidae; genus Pseudophryne; species Pseudophryne corroboree. The sequence goes on along the minus strand of NC_086445.1, from coordinate 653,573,351 downwards.
GCTTCAGTTATCTGGCATTCATTTCTATTTCCATTTGGAGATTTTGCAACTCCAAATGGAAGTGTACTTAACATATATTCCTCAAGGTTCTCACTCTGTCCTTGAAATTTTCCAGCCCTGCCATGTTCATAGTTAAGTTTTTCTACAAAATATCACTTTGTTCTGCTGCTTTAGGCAGACTTTCTTTCAGAAATACATTTGTTTAAGCCACATACAGTGGGGCAAAGAAATATTTGGACAGCCACTGATTGTGCAAGTTGACCCACTTAAAAAGATGAGAGAGGTCTGTAATTTCCATCATAGGTACACTTCAACTGTGAGAGACAGAATCTGAAAAAAAAAACCAGGAAAACACGTTGTATGATTTTTAAACAATTTACTTGTATATTCTTGTGGAAAATAAATATTTGGACACCTACCAAGCAGCAAGATTTATGGCTCTCACAGACCTGTTACTTCTTCTTTAAGAAGCTCTTCTATCCTCCACTTGTTACCTGTATTAATGGCACCTGTTTGAACTGGTTATCTGTATAAAAGACACCTGTCCACATCCTCAAACAGTCAGACTGCTACCTCTCCACCATGGCCAAGACCAGAGAGCTGTCTAAGGACACCAGGGACAAAATTGTAGAGCTGCACAAGGCTGGGATGAGCTACCCGACAATAGGCAAGCAGCTTGGTAAGAAGAGATCAACTGTTGGCGCAATTATTAAAAAATGGAAGAAATACAATATCACTGACAATCTCCCTCGACCTGGGGCTCCATGCAAGATCTCACCTCATGGGGTATCAATGATCTTGAGAACGGTGAGGAATCAGCCCAGAACTACACGGGGATACCTGGTCAATTACCTCAAGAGAGCTAGGACCACAGTCACAAAGGTTACCATTTGTAACACACTACGTCGTCATGGATTGAAATCCTGCAGCGCCCGAAAGATTCCCCTGCTTAAGCCAGCACATGTCCAGGCCCATCTAAAGTTTGCCAGTGACCATCGGGATGATCCAGAGGAGGACTGGGAGAATGTAAAGTGGTCAGATGAGAGCAAAATCAAACTTTTTGGTATAAACTCCACTCGCCGTGTTTGGAGGGAGAAGAATGATGAATGGCATCCCTAGAAGACCATACCCACTGTGAAGCATGGGGGTGGAAACATCATGCTTTGGGGCTGCTTTTCTGCAAAGGGGACAGGACAACTGATCCATATTAAGGAGAGGATGAATGGGGCCATGTATTGTGAGATTTTGGGCAAAAACCTCCTTCCCTCAGTAAGAGCATTGAAGATGGAATGTGGCTGGGTCTTCCAGCATGACAATCACCCCAAACACACTGCCTTGGCAACTAAGGAGTGGCTCCGTAAGAAGCATTTCAAGGTCCTGGAGTGGCCTAGACAGTCTCCAGACCTCAACCCAATAGAAAATCTGTGGAGGGAATTGAAAGTCCATGTTGCCCGGTGACAGCCCCAAAACATGACAGATCTAGAGAAGATCTGCATGGAAGAGTGGACCAAAATACCTGCTACATTGTGTGAAAACCTGGTCAAGAACTACAGGATACATTTGACCTCTGTAATTGCCAACCGAGGTTATATTACAAAGTATTGAGTTAAACTTTTTGATTGTCCAAATATTATTTTCACACGAATATACAAATAAATTGTTTAAAAATCATACAACGTGTTTTCCTAGTTTTTTTTCAGATTCTGTCTCTCACAGTTGAAGTGTACCTATGATGGAAATTACAGACCTCTCATCTTTTTAAGTGGGTCAACTTGCACAATCGGTGGCTGTCCAAATACTTTATTGCCCCACTGTACCTGTAGTATGAATTTGCTCTGACTGTAGCCAAGTTGGATTGGATTGGAGTGTCTGTCTTTACTCCTTAAACTTTCTTCAAGACAGACAACCTCCATGACTTTTCCTTTTCACAACTACTGTATATCCGCCATTTTTACTTGTGTGTGTGCTCTGCATAACCCTGATGTCCTTTTACACAGTATTTTAGATCTTCCACTTCCTGCTGAAACTTCAAACACCTCTGGTACAATTCCGCAATGTCTTGCTCCAATAATTTATTCTTTGCAAGTAGCTCAGCATGTTTAAGCATTGTTACACCTGTGAATTTATCAGCCTTCTTTGTAATTTCAGCACAGTATGAACACAGAAACTGCTTCTGTTTTCATTTCTAATACACATGTTTCATGTAGCACTACAATGACCAGCATATAACATGGCACTTTCTCTTTAACTGTCTCTTTGCAAAAGAAATGTCCACTCAGCATTTGATTAGCAGCTACACCTTGCATTAACGGGCTAGTCATAGGCTTGGGCTTCAGCAAAAGAAACATACTTTTTTCCATTAACCCTTTCTCTGCTTCAACAAACTCACAAACACCATTGCTAGAATAAATTTTTATATATTTGTGATTTCACACACGTTTCTCTTCAAGGATACAGAATATTCATCACAACTGCAACTTCACATACAGGTTTAGTATCCCACATTTTTCTACTGCAGTGGTTCTCAAACTCAGTCCTCAGGACCCCACACGGTTCACATTTTCCATGTCACCCAGGAGCTGCACTGTGTATCACCAACTGTTGCATTTGAAAAATCTACAGGTGACCTGCAAAACATGAACCGTGTGGGGCCCTGAGGACCGACTTTGAGAACATGTGCCCTACTGAGATAATGACATAAATATTATATATATATATATATATATATATATATATAACTTATAAATATATATATTTGAAGATAATATATATAGCACATATGTCATTATCTCAGTAGGGGACCCAAAATTGTGGGATTTTGAATTTTGGAGAAGGGATACTCAACCTGTATTTGCATTTCGCATAACTTTGCTTCATATTGTTGGCACATATGCCATTAATGTTCCATTTAAACACTCAATTCACCACCTCCTTTGACTTTGTAGGTGAGTCCAGGTTTGTTTCTTTCATCATGTTGTGAGTAAGCATCCATTTTTAATTTAAACTGCTGTAATCAACCTTTACTGTACAGATCATTTGCTTTGCCACCAATTGTGGCAATACGGGGTATTAGCGCAGTAGAGTGGTGTATTGGTCCTGTAGGTGCCCTATCAGGGTCCACACACAGCTTTTATGTATAATTTAAATTAGGCTTAACTGTCAGCATAAATAAGCAGAAAATAACAAAACAACATAGCCACTGTGTAGGGCATTACCTCACTTTGCTCCTCTCTAGATTTGTTCATTTAGCCTGCAACAAAGTCTCTCACAGTCTTGCGTGCTACCTGCAGGGAAACACAGGCTCTGGCCTTGCTAGGCTGGCTGCCACAGCTCCAGATGTGCAGTGTCAGAGGTTTAGGGTTCTCCCTGCATACTGTAGGTCTGAACCCTGACTACCCAGCCTGTTTCACCACCTGGGCTCTGGGGCAGATTTATTAAGCCTGGTGAAGTGATAAAGTGGAAGGTGATAACGCACCAGCCAGTCAGCTCCTAACTGTCATTTTTCAAACCGAGCCTGTGACATGGTAGTTAGGAGCTGATTGGCTGGTCCTTTATCACCGTGTAATTTATCACTTCACCAGGCTTAATAAATCTGCCCCTCTGTCTCAACAGGCAATCTCTCCTGACTGCAGCAGTCTCCCAGACTGACTCTGCAGCACTTAGGTGTGCTCACCTTTGCCTTTTTTCCTTGTGTGGGTGTACCCATCTAAACAAGGACCATCTGCACACACAAATAGCTCAACAGTGGGAGTGCCTGGCACATAAATGTGTTAGCTATTCTATATCGAAAAGGAGAGTCAGCACATCTAATTGTCATGCAAAAAGAGCTTTTATCAGATCAGCAGCAATAGATATAAAGTGCAAATGTAATCTAGCCAAATAGCAGTAAGAGGTGCATAGTATATAAAAACTAAGCAATTATGTCAGGGTGGTATAGGTAGTCAGTATATATTAAAACGTCATCCTAGGTTGCAACATCTTCCCTCAGTCGACAGCTGTTTTGGTGCTGTCACTGCACCTTAATAATGGCCTGAAGCCAGGCTGTTAGTGTTACATAACAACCTAAATACCTGAATTAACAAGCACATATAACTCAAATGAATCAAACTGTACGTGCCATCCACATACAAGCTGGGAAGTTTGGGACCAAAAATGGCAGCTTGCAGCAGCCCAGTAACAACCCAGCGCAAATAAAAATATGCAACTACACACATAAGGTCAAAACAAACTATAATAGAAGCATAAGAAATACACATTTATTGGGCACATTTAGGGAAACAAAACAAGGCTGTCCATAATTGAACACCGGAGCACGGAAGTACGAGACTGTAAGTAGTTCAACATCATCACCGCAATAACCAACCAGTGCTGCGACCACAGGTGGAACTGACACATAGGCTGTGGTTATGACAATGGCCCCAAACAAAACCAGCATATATGGTTGCCATAGTAACATATACAAACAGCTGCGTGAATGATAGAATCAGGGGCATCCCCGGGTGGATCCCCTTCTCTGCAGGGTGCAGTGGTCTCCGGTATTGTGCTGGAGTCTACTGCGCATGTGCAGAACTCCGGAAACATGGTACCCGCCATGTTCCATAGACCAATTTGACTACAGCACATGCGTGGCAGCCATTTTGGGTGCGATTTTTGCCACTACTGCAGCGTCCAATGCTGGATTCCTGAAAGGTAAGTTTCTAAAATATAGGTGCAGTGTGTACGGTGTGGGGCACCTTGGACCCAGGGGCCCGTGTGCACCGCACACATTGCACCCATTAAAGAAACGCCAATGTTTGGGGCTACTAACTTGTGAACAAGCAATGAAAAACTGCCCATCAAAGAAGCAGCTGGTCTTGAGATCTACATCTGCAGCCCACAGCATTTGCCCCCATTTGATTGTAGCAGGCACTTACAGGAAACTGCAGGCACTTGACTCGAAAAGGAAAATTGTTGGGGATAAGGAGCATATGCAGTAAATAAGCTTTTTTTGAATATATCTGGTGTATTTGGTGTGCCAGGGTTTAGGTGTTGATCTGGGGGAGTCAAGAGCAGAGCAGAGTCAAGAGCAGAAGTATGGGAAGCATTGCATAGGGAAGTGGCTTGTTCAGGGCATTGGAGAAAGAAGAGAGAAGTGAGTCAAACAGGAGAGCTAGGGAAGTGGTGTTGATAGCCTTAATGATACGCTTAGTGATGGTAGACTTAGGAGGTAGAGATGGAGAAGCAGAGAGAGATAAGTTAAAAGAGAGCAGGTGGTGGACAGAGAGGAGAAATGGGGAGTTGGAAAAATCAGAATTATCACAAGGGTGAGTGTAGACCAGATCAAGTGAGTTCCCATTTACATGGGAGGGCATGCAGGTCTACTGGGAGAGACCAAGTGAACATGTGATATTAGGGAGTTTGCAGGTAGGGGATTTAGTGGGGTTATCAAATGTGATGTTGAAATCACCTAAGATAATATATGGAATGTCAGAAGAGAGGAAGTTGGGAAGCCAGGAAGCAAAGTTGTAGAGGAATTTGGAGGGAATGCCAGGGGGGCAGTGTGTGACAGCTACTCAAAGATGAACAGGTTGGAAGAGGTATATAACATGGACCTCAAACACCACCACGATGGCGAACCCCGGGTCATGGTGGGGGAATTGTAAGGCCCTCAACAGAGAGAGCATTGGGAGAAGTGGTGTCAGAAGGGTTTATCCAGGTTTCGGCAATGGCTAGGAGATGCAGGGAGTTGAAGGTGAAAAGATCATGGATGAGGAACAGTTTGTTACAAACAGATCTGGCATTTCAAGGGCACAGGATAGAGGGTATGAGTTTGTAGGAGAAATGCAAGTGAGATTATCAGGGTTGCTGCAGCATTGAGGTGAGATTAATTTGAAAGAGAGTTATACAGAGAGTGTAGTGATGGTGCTGGCTCCTGAACTAGAAAGGGAAACTGCAGGAGTTGGGCAGGGAGGGAGTACAATGTGATACCGATAAAGGTGAGATGAGGTGACAGGCAGAGGAGAGACGGAACAGGACTGAGTGGTTGGGTAAAGGGCCCATGGTGGGGCAGAAGTGAATGACCGTGCGGTAACAGGAGAAGAGGGGAAGGGAAGCAGAGTGGAGGATGAAAGACAGAGGAGAGAAAAGAAGATAGATAGAGGTGGAACCAGGGGTCACAATAAAGGAACAGGTAGACAAGGAGTGTTGAGGGGTGTTGGAGTCAGCTTTGACATAGTGTGGATGAGGTAAATAGAGGTAGAAAATTTAAAATAGGAGTGGTGGCTGAATTAGAGACAGAGCAGTCGAACTGCAGAAATGCAGGTCATAGTACAGCATTGGTAGATGTGATTGTTCAATGGCAGTTATTTGGTTTCAAGTGAAAAGTTTAGATGGTTGCAGAAATTTTATTTTAAGGTAGATCTTGTTACGAATGAGAGGATGTGAGGGTAGGCAAAAAAAAAAAAAGCTACTATAATTTAGACTGGATTTGCAAGTATGTAAACTATGGTGTCACTGACCTGGGTTGAGAGAGTTGAGAACTCGGGGGTTCTTCCAATGGTCGGGAAGAGGAAGCGCAGCTGGGCCGGAGTAGGGATGGCTGGATATAGGTCTTCCTCATGCAGGACCAAAACGGCAACTGGAGTTCAAGAATGATGCTGAAGAATCACCTATTGAAGGGGAGTTGAGAGAAATACTGGAACGTACTGAATGTCCATCAAATGCTGAAGCACTCGGAGTGGTGAAAACTTGTGAGCGATGCTGAAGCACACTGAGTGGTGAAAAACTTGTGAGCGATGCTGAAGCACACTGAGTGGTGAGAAACTTGTGAGTGATGCTGAAGCACACTGAGTGGTGAGAACCTGGTGAGCGATGCTGAAGCACACTGAGTGCACTGGAGTTTGTACAGTGGAGAGACACACTGGATGTCGGAAGTACTGTAGACTGTGAGGCAGAGGAACACGCTGAATGCTGGAAGCACTGGAGACTGTGAGGCAGAGGAACACGCTGAATGCTGGAAGCACTGGAGCTCAAACAGCAGAGAGCCACACTGCACCAAGGAGCACTGATGTTTGCTTTCAAGAAGAGACGATACTCAGGCGCCGGGCTCTATCCGGCGTCCACCTTTGAATTCCCCGCCTTCCTTTGATTGGTGGAGGGGAGCCAGTGACGTCACCCGCCCACCACCCACGTGATCGCCGGGTGCAATGGCGGCGCCCACACTCCAGGGAACCGCCGGGAGCAGCGCCAGCCAGACGCCGGGACCCAGCGACCACCGGAGGCAGGGACCGCCAGGAGGACCAGCGGGCACGCAGGGGTAAGCGTGACAGTACCCCCTCCTCCAGGAGTGGCCCCCGGACACTTCCCGGGCTTCGTTGGATGTTTGGAATGGAAGATCCGAACTAGTCGAGGAGCAGTGACTTCGGAAGCTTTTACCCAACTTCTTTCCTCAGGACCATAGCCTTTCCACTCCACTAGGTATTGAAGATTCTTGTGGTAGTAACGACAGTCGAGAATCGTTTTGATCTCAAATTCTGTTCCAACTTCGGTCTCCACCGAGACTGGACTAGGGGACTCTGACTGGAAACGATTTAAAATGAGAGGCCGAAGGAGAGAAACATGGAAAGAATTTGGTACACGAAAGTGAGAGGGCAAACCCAATTTGCAGACTACAGGGTTCAGGACTTGCAAAACTGGGTAAGGCCCGATGAACCTTGGAGCAAATTTCATAGCGGGCACTTTAAGACGGAGGTTGCGGGTGGAGAGCCATACCCTGTCGCCAAACTTGTATTGAGGAGCTGCTCGTCGTCTTTTGTCTGCAAAGAACTTGTATCGAATGGAGATTTTCCTGAGATTAGCATGAACCTTATTCCAGATTTGACTGAAGTGCCGAAGAATGGAAGTAACAGCAGGAATATCCTCTGAAGGAAGGAGTGGTAACTCTGGAATTCGTAGATGGAATCCATAATTGATGAAGAATGGGGACTCACCAGTGGAAGAGTGATACAGATGGTTATGGGCAAACTCAGCCCAGGGTAACAGCTCCACCCAGTCGTCCTGTGAAGGAGAGAGATAAATGCGGAGAAATGTCTCTAAATCCTGGTTGACTCGTTCGGTTTGACCATTGGTTTGTGGATGATAAGCAGATGAGAACTTGAGTTTTATTTGTAAGGCCGAGCAGAGAGCCCTCCAAAACCTTGCAGTGAACTGTACCCCTCGATCAGAGACTACTTCCTGAGGTAACCCGTGCAGGCGAAAGTGTTCTCGGATAAATAGTTGAGCCAACTTGGGAGCCGTTGGTAGACCTGTCAACCGAACAAAGTGTGCCATTTTTGAAAAGCGGTCAATAATCACCCAGATGGTATTGCAACCCTTGGAGAGGGGTAACTCGGTAATGAAGTCCATAGAAATATGGGTCCAAGGTTTCCTAGGAATGGACAGTGGATGAAGCAAACCAGCAGGAGGCAGACAAGGAGTTTTGTGCTGGGCACACTGAGGACAAGAGTTAACATAATCTTGTATATCCCTCCTCATAGTATTCCACCAATATGATCTTCGTAGAAATTCAAACATTTTCTGGGCTCCCGGGTGACCAGAAAACTTGGAGATATGGGCCCACTGCAGTATCTTTGGTCGAAATTCAACTGGTACAGACATTCTCCCAGGAGGAGGACCTAGAGAAGTAGGAGCTACGGAAATGGAAACTGGACTGAGAATTAAACTCTTCTCAAGGGAATTCTCTTCATCTGAGGCCCTTAGGGAACGGGACAGAGCGTCAGCTTTGGCATTGAGAGTCCCAGCCCAGTACTTAATAACAAACGAGAACCGAGTGAAGAAGAGCGCCCATCTAGCTTGACGGGGGTTCAGGCATTGGGCAGTTTTGATATACAACAAGTTCTTGTGATCGGTCTAAATAGTAATTAGATGTTTAGCACCTTCCAATAAATATCTCCATTCTTCTAAGGCAGATTTTATTGCCAAAAGTTCCTGATCTCCAATAGTGTAGTTCCGTTCAGCAGAAGAGAACTTACGAGAATGGAAACCACATGGATGCAACTTCCCATCAGAAGAGTACTGTGAAAGAACGGCTCCAATGCTGACTGAGGAGGCATCGACTTCCAAGAAGAATGGTTCTGTGAATTTTGGCTGTTGGAGTACCGGAGCTGACATAAAAGCTGATTTCAACCATGCAAACGCTACTATGGCTTCGGAAGACCACAGACTTGGATCGGACCCCTTTTTTGTCAATGCAGTAATGGGTGCAACAATGGTGGAGAATCCCTTAATGAATTTTCTGTAGTAATTCGCAAAGCCCAGGAATCTTTGTACTGCTGTCAGAGAGAGAGGCTGAGTCCAATCCCGAATGGCCGTGAGTTTTTCCGGATCCATGCGAAGCTCCGTACCTGAGATGACATAAACGAGAAATGGAATTGAAGGGACCTCAAAGGTACATTTGGAAATTTTGCCGTAGAGACGATTCCTTCGTAGACGGAAAAGTACCTCTTTGACCTGTGCTCTGTGCTCCGCAAGATTCTTGGAAAATATCAGAATGTCATCCAAATACACCACTACACTTTGGTATAACATATCTCGGAAGATCTCGTTTACGAATCCCAGGAAAACAGCAGGAGCATTACTGAGGCCGAACGGCATTACCAGATATTCGTAATGCCCGTCCCTGGTATTGAAGGCAGTCTTCCATTCGTCCCCCTGTCGGATGCGTATAAGATTATAGGCTCCTCTCAAGTCGAGCTTCGTAAAAACGTGGGCTCCGCGAACCCTGTCAAATAGCTCCGTGATTAGTGGCAAGGGATATTTATTCTTAATGGTGATATCGTTTAAGCCACGATAATCGATACATGGTCTTAACCCCCCGTCCTTCTTCTTCACGAAGAAGAAACCCGCTCCAGCAGGGGAGGTAGAGGGACGGATGAACCCTTTAAGAAGATTAGACTTAATATATTCCGACATTGCCTGGGTCTCAGGTAGTGATAAGGGATACGTGCGACCCCGGGGTGGCATCTTCCCTGGGATAAGCTCAATGGGACAGTCCCAGGGTCTATGGGATGGTAACTGATCAGCCGCCTGTTCAGAGTAGACATCTGCGAACTCCCGATAGGTCTCTGGAATGAGTTCTTCATCCGACCTGGAAGATGCACGGAGCGGATAAACGGGTGTGATGCAACTAGAGTGACAAAACGAACTCCAGGACAATATTTGCGACGACTTCCAGTCGACGTGGGGGTTATGAGTTTTGAGCCAAGACAAGCCCAGGACAAGATCGTGGGGCATCTCCGGAATCACTAGGAACTCCAAACGCTCTTGATGTAGAGCTCCGACCTGTAGCTTGATGGGCTTTGTGCAACTTGTAATAAGACCATTGGTTATTTTGGTACCGTTGATATCAGTCAACGTAATAGGTCGTTTGATAGGCTGCAGCTTTAAACCCAGCCTCTGAACACAAGAAAGAGAAACAAAATTCCCTGCAGCCCCAGAGTCCAGTAGGGCATTAAGAGGTTTGGCAACTGACTCAGAAAACAGAGACACAGAGAGTAGACAATCCACAGTTGGAGAAGAATTGGTCGTGACCCCCAACTTGACTCCTCCAGAACAAGCTAGGCCTGCCCGTGTCCCGGACGGGATTTACAGAACTTGATAAAGTGATCTGCGGCTCCACAGTAAAGGCAAACTTTACCCTCACGATGGCGCTGTCGTTCCTCCGGAGACAGTCGAGATCGGTTGATTTGCATGGGTTCGTCCGGACACGGTACAGCCGCTTGCCTATGAGGAGGAAGCCGAAACCTGGACCGATCCGACCGACTACGTTCACCACCACGCTCCTGCATGCGGAGGTCCACCTTGACGCAGAGTGAGATCAACTCTTCTAGTGGATATGGCAGATCCCTAGTGACCAGCTCGTCCTTCAGACGGTCAGAGAGCTCGTTCCAGAAGGCGGCCCTGAGAGCATCATTACTCCAGTGTAGGTCTGAGGCAATAGTCTGGAAATGAACAACGTACCGACCCACAGAACGGGAGCCCTGACGAACACGAAGCAAATCAGCGGAAGCGGCGGTCGCCCTGCCGGGCTCGTCGAAGATTCTTCGGAAGGACGCGATGAAATTGGTGTAATTGGAAACCAATGGATCAGATCATTCCCATAACGGGGACACCCAATCCAATGCTGAACCTTCTAGCAAGGAAATAATATAAGCCACTTTAGACCGATCCGTTGCAAAATTGTGTGAAAGAAGTTCAAAGTGCACCTCGCACTGGTTTAGAAAACCGCTGCAATTCTTTGGATTCCCATTATAGCGGGAGGGAGTAGGAAGCTGAAGACGTGACCTGATTCCAGCCGAGGGTTGGACATTACTGGAGCGAGTACAGGAACAGGAGCCGGAACAACTGAAGCCAGAGATGCTTGAATTTGATCCAGACGGCCGGACAATTCCTGGAGATACTGCATCACTTGGCCCTGGCCCTTGACTCTGAACTCGGGAAGCCAAATTTTGGATGGCGCTTGACTCTGTGTTCCGATCCCCCGGGTCCATGTGGCCTGACTATACTGTCACTGACTTGGGTTGAGAGAGTTGAGAACTCGGGGGTTCTTCCAATGGTCGGGAAGAGGAACCGCAGCTGGGCCGGAGTAGGGACGGCCGGATATAGGTCTTCCTCATGCAGGACCAAAACGGCAAATGGAGTTCAAGAATGATGCTGAAGAATCGCCTATTGAAGGGGAGTTGAGAGAAATACTGGAACGTACTGAATGATGGAAGACTTGCGAGCAAATGCTGAAGCACTCGGAGTGGTGAGAACTTGTGAGCGATGCTGAAGCACACTGAATGGTGAGAAACTTGTGAGCGATGCTGAAGCACACTGAGTGGTGAGAAACTTGTGAGCGATACTGAAGCACAATAAGTGGTGAAAAACTTGTGAGCGATGCTGAAGCACACTGAGTGGTGAGACACTTGTGAGTAATGCTGAAGCACACTGAGTGATGAGAACCTAGTGAGCGATGCTGAAGCACACTGAGTGCACTGGAGTTTGTACAGCGGAGAGACACACTGGATGTCGGAAGTACTGTAGACTGTGAGGCAGAGGAACACGCTGAATGCTGGAAGCACTGGAGACTGTGAGGCATAGGAACACGCTGAATGCTGGAAGCACTGGAGCTCATACAGCAGAGAGCCACACTGCACCAAGGAGCACTGAAGTTTGCTTTCAAGAAGAGACGATACTCAGGCGCCGGGCTCTATCCGGCGTCCTCCTTTGAATTCCCCGCCTTCCTCTGATTGGTGGAGGGGAGCCAGTGACGTCACCCGCCCACCACCCACGTGATCGCCGGGTGCAATGGCGGCGCCCACACTCCGGGGAACCGCCGGGAGCAGCGCCAGCCAGACGCCTGGACCCAGCGACCACAGGAGACGGGGACCGCCAGGAGGACCAGCGGGCATGCAGGGTTAAGCGCAGCGGCCGCTGCCCCTGGCGTGTGACATATGGCTTGTTAACACAGGTTACCAGTAAGGCATTTCCATGCAATTCAAAATGCCTTGGTAATTTATGCTATTGTCAAACAGTGGAGAGAAATCAGTGATCAAGTAGGATTTAAGCAGGGAGGAAGGATGACCAACTTTTTAGCTGAAGATAGTGAAATTGCTAGCAAAAAGTTATATTCAAATCCACTGTAAAGAACTGGGAAGGTGGGTACCCAATGTTTATCCTTCGTATAGTATGGAATCCATGTAGCTTCACCCACATTATTTTCAAGGACTGATAAAATATCAGGATTATCACATATTGATTGGAGATGGGAGGGAGCAGTCAGAGATTGAAAGAATTTCAGTTTATTCCTGCCCAATTGTTTCATTTGAATACTTTGTATAGGGGTTCAGTATGGCATCCCGGTGGTTGGAATGCCGGTGGTCAGATGACCAATAGCAGCATCCCGACAATGAAGATCCTGATATCGTAGGGAGTAAGTATGCTTCCTCTTCCCCATCTCCTACCCTAACCCTCTGGGGGTGGTGTCCAAGGCTAAACCTTGGGGGTGGCAGCTAGGGCTAACCACCCCCCATTGCTTAACCCTAACCCCCCCTAGTGCCTAACTCTACCCTGGACCTTAATCCGAACGCCAATACTTACCTTTGGGATGTCGGCTGTCAGTGTTCCAGAGCTAGTCTCCTGAGTGGAATCGGGAGTTCAGTGTCACATGACCACTGGCATCAAGACCGCCGGGATCCTGAATGCATCCCACTTATAGGCATCAAGCAGTACTCCAGGTTAGACAGATCCAAGCTGCCACCCATGAGTTGCTTAAACTTAAAAGTAGTGATGTGCACCGGAAATTTTCGGGTTTTGTGTTTTGGTTTTGGATTTGGTTCCGAGGCCGTGTTTTGGATTCGGACGCGTTTTGGCAAAACCTCCCTGAAAATTTTTTGGCGGATTCGGGTGTGTTTTGGATTCGGGTGTTTTTTTTTCAAAAAACCCTCAAAAACAGCTTAAATCATAGAATTTGGGGGTCATTTTGATCCCATAGTATTATTAACCTCAATAACCATAATTTTCACTCATTTTCAGTCTATTCTGAACACCTCACACCTCACAATATTATTTTTAGTCCTAAAATTTGCACCGAGGTCGCTGGATGACTAAGCTAAGCGACCCAAGTGGCCGACACAAACACCTGGTCCATCTAGGAGTGGCACTGCAGTGTCAGACAGGATGTCAGATTTAAAAAATAGTCCCTAAACAGCACTTGATGCAAAGAAAAAAAGAGGTGCACCAAGGTCGCTGGATGGCTAAGCTAAGCGACACAAGTGGCCGACACAAACACCTGGCCCATCTAGGAGTGGCACTGCAGTGTCAGGCAGGATGGCACTTCAAAAAATATAGTCCCCAAACAGCACATGATGCAAAGAATAAAAGAGGCGCAATGAGGTAGCTGTGTGACTAAGCTAAGCGACCCAAGTGGCCGACAAAAACACCTGGCCCATCTAGGAGTGGCACTGCAGTGTCAGACAGGATGGCAGATTTAAAAATAGTCCCCAAACACCACATGATGCAAAGAAAAAAAGAGGTGCACCAAGGTAGCTGGATGGCTAAGCTAAGCGACACAAGTGGCCGACACAAACACATGGCCCATCTAGGAGTGGCACTGCAGTGTCAGACAGGATGGCACTTCAAAAAAATAGTCCCCAAACAGCACATGATGCAAAGAAAAAAAGAGGCACAATGAGGTAGCTGTGTGACTAAGCTAAGCGACCCAAGTGGCCGACACAAACACCTGGCCCATCTAGGAGTGGCACTGCAGTGTCAGACAGGATGGCAGATTTAAAAAATAGTCCCCAAACAGCACATGATGCAAAGAAAAAAAGAGGTGCACCAAGGTCGCTGGATGGCTAAGCTAAGCGACACAAGTGGCTGACACAAAAACCTGGCCCATCTAGGAGTGGCACTGCAGTGTCAGACAGGATGGCACTTCAAAAAAATAGTCCCCAAACAGCACATGATGCAAAGAAAAAAAGAGGCGCAATGAGGTAGCTGTGTGACTAAGCTAAGGGACCCAAGTGGCCGACACAAACACCTGGCCCATCTAGGAGTGGCACTGCAGTGTCAGACAGGATGGCAGATTTAAAAAATAGTCCCCAAACCGCACATGATGCAAAGAAAAAAAGAGGTGCACCAAGGTCGCTGGATGGCTAAGCTAAGTGAGACAAGTGGCCGACACAAACACCTGGCCCATCTAGGAGTGGCACTGCAGTGTCAGGCAGGATGGCACTTCAAACAAATAGTCCCCAAATAGCACATGATGCAAAGAAAAATGAAAGAAAAAAGAGGTGCAAGATGGAATTGTCCTTGGGCCCTCCCACCCACCCTTATGTTGTATAAACAGGACATGCACACTTTAACGTACCCATCATTTCAGCGACAGGGTCTGCCACATGACTGTGACTGAAATGACTGGTTGGTTTGGGCCCCCACCAAAAAAGAAGCAATCTCTCCTTGCACAAACTGGTTCTACAGAGGCAAGATGTCCACCTCCTCCTCATCGTCCGATTCCTCACCCCTATCACTGTGTACATCCCCCTCCTTACAGATTATTAATTCGTCCCCACTGGAATCCACCATCTCAGGTCCCTGTGTACTTTCTGGACGCAATTGCTGGTGAATGTCTCCACGAAGGAATTGATTATAACTCATTTTGATGAACATCATCTTCTCCACATTTTCTGGAAGTAACCTCGTACGCCGATTGCTGACAAGGTGAGCGGCTGCACTAAACACTCTTTCGGAGTACACACTAGAGGGGGGGCAACTTAGGTAAAATAAAGCCAGTTTGTGCAAGGGCCTCCAAATTGCCTATTTTTCCTGTCAGTATACGTACGGACTGTCTGACGTGCCTACTTGGATGCGGTCACTCATATAATCCTCCACCATTCTTTCAATGGTGACAGAATCATATGCAGTGACAGTAGACGACATGTCAGTAATCGTTGGCAGGTCCTTCAGTCCGGACCAGATGTCAGCATTCACTCCAGACTGCCCTGCATCACAGCCAGCGGGTGGGCTCGGAATTCTTAGCCTTTTCCTCGCAGCCCCAGTTGCGGAAGAATGTGAAGGAGGAGCTGTTGATGGGTCACGTTCCGCTTGACTTGACAATTTTCTCACCAGCAGGTCTTTGAACCTCTGCAGACTTGTGTCTGCCGGAAAGAGAGATACAACGTAGGTTTTAAATCTAGGATCGAGCACTTGTGTCTGCCGGAAAGAGAGATACAACGTAGGTTTTAAATCTAGGATCGAGCACGGTAGTCCCCAAACAGCACATGATGCAAACACCTGGCCCATCTAGGAGTGGCACTGCAGTGTCAGACAGGATGGCACTTCAAAAAAATAGTCCCCAAACAAGACATGATGCAAAGAAAAAAAGAGGCGCAATGAGGTAGCTGTGTGACTAAGCTAAGGGACCCAAGTGGCCGACACAAACACCTGGCCCATCTAGGAGTGGCACTGCAGTGTCAGACAGGATGGCAGATTTAAAAAATAGTCCCCAAACCGCACATGATGCAAAGAAAAAAAGAGGTGCACCAAGGTCGCTGGATGGCTAAGCTAAGTGACACAAGTGGCCGACACAAACACCTGGCCCAAAGCTAACAAAAAATGAGTGCTCTGATTTCAACAGATTGACCACCCGTGAATCCTGGTTAAGCAAATTAAGGGCTCCATCCACAAGTCCCACATGCCTTGCGGAATCGCTCTGTTTTAGCTCCTCCTTCAATCTCTCCAGCTTCTTCTGCAAAAGCCTGATGAGGGGAATCACCTGACTCAGGCTGGCAGTGTCTGAACTGACTTCACGTGTGGCAAGTAGAGATGTGCACTTGAAATTTTTCGTGTTTTGTGTTTTGGTTTTGGGTTCGGTTCCGCGGCTGTGTTTTGGGTTCGACCGCGTTTTGGCAAAACCTCACCGAATTTTTTTTGTCGGATTCGGGTGTGTTTTGGATTCGGGTGTTTTTTTTCAAAAAACACTAAAAAACAGCTTAAATCATAGAATTTGGGGGTCATTTTGATCCTAAAGTATTATTAACCTCAAAAACCATAATTTCCACTCATTTTCAGTCTATTCTGAATACCTCACACCTCACAATATTATTTTTAGTCCTAAAATTTGCTCCGAGGTCGCTGGATGACTAAGCTAAGCGACCCTAGTGGCCGACACAAACACCTGGCCCATCTAGGAGTGGCACTGCAGTGTCACGCAGGATGGCCCTTCCAAAAAACCCTCCCCAAACAGCACATGATGCAAAGAAAAAAAGAGGCGCAATGAGGTAGCTGTGTGAGTAAGATAAGCGACCCTAGTGGCCGACACAAACACCTGGCCCATCTAGGAGTGGCACTGCAGTGTCACGCAGGATGGCCCTTCCAAAAAACCCTCCCCAAACAGCACATGACGCAAAGAAAAAAAGAGGCGCAATGAGGTAGCTGTGTGAGTAAGATAAGCGACCCTAGTGGCCGACACAAACACCTGGCCCATCTAGGAGTGGCACTGCAGTGTCACGCAGGATGTCCCTTCCAAAAAACCCTCCCCAAACAGCACATGACGCAAAGAAAAAAAGAGGCGCACTGAGGTAGCTGTGTGAGTAAGATAAGCGACCCTAGTGGCCGACACAAACACCGGGCCCATCTAGGAGTGGCACTGCAGTGTCACGCAGGATGTCCCTTCCAAAAAACCCTCCCCAAACAGCACATGACGCAAAGAAAAAAAGAGGCGCAATGAGGTAGCTGTGTGAGTAAGATAAGCGACCCTAGTGGCCGACACAAACACCGGGCCCATCTAGGAGTGGCACTGCAGTGTCACGCAGGATGTCCCTTCCAAAAAACCCTCCCCAAACAGCACATGACGCAAAGAAAAAAAGAGGCGCAATGAGGTAGCTGTGTGAGTAAGATAAGCGACCCTAGTGGCCGACACAAACACCGGGCCCATCTAGGAGTGGCACTGCAGTGTCACGCAGGATGTCCTTCCAAAAAACCCTCCCCAAACAGCACATGACGCAAAGAAAAAAAGAGGCGCAATGAGGTAGCTGTGTGAGTAAGATAAGCGACCCTAGTGGCCGACACAAACACCGGGCCCATCTAGGAGTGGCACTGCAGTGTCACGCAGGATGTCCCTTCCAAAAAACCCTCCCCAAACAGCACATGACGCAAAGAAAAAAAGAGGCGCAATGAGGTAGCTGTGTGAGTAAGATAAGCGACCATAGTGGCCGACACAAACACCGGGCCCATCTAGGAGTGGCACTGCAGTGTCACGCAGGATGTCCCTTCCAAAAAACCCTCCCCAAACAGCACATGACGCAAAGAAAAAAAGAGGCGCAATGAGGTAGCTGTGTGAGTAAGATAAGCGACCCTAGTGGCCGACACAAACACCGGGCCCATCTAGGAGTGGCACTGCAGTGTCACGCAGGATGGCCCTTCCAAAAAATACTCCCCAAACAGCACATGACGCAAAGAAAAAAAGAGGCGCAATGAGGTAGCTGTGTGAGTAAGATAAGCGACCCTAGTGGCCGACACAAACACCTGGCCCATCTAGGAGTGGCACTGCAGTGTCACGCAGGATGTCCCTTCCAAAAAACCCTCCCCAAACAGCACATGACGCAAAGAAAAAAGAGGCGCAATGAGGTAGCTGTGTGAGTAAGATAAGCGACCCTAGTGGCCGACACAAACACCGGGCCCATCTAGGAGTGGCACTGCAGTGTCACGCAGGATGTCCCTTCCAAAAAACCCTCCCCAAACAGCACATGACGCAAAGAAAAAAAGAGGCGCAATGAGGTAGCTGTGTGAGTAAGATAAGCGACCCTAGTGGCCGACACAAACACCGGGCCCATCTAGGAGTGGCACTGCAGTGTCACGCAGGATGGCCCTTCCAAAAAACCCTCCCCAAACAGCACATGACGCAAAGAAAAAAAGAGGCGCAATGAGGTAGCTGTGTGAGTAAGATAAGCGACCCTAGTGGCCGACACAAACACCGGGCCCATCTAGGAGTGGCACTGCAGTGTCACGCAGGATGGCCCTTCCAAAAAACCCTCCCCAAACAGCACATGACGCAAAGAAAAAAAGAGGCGCAATGAAGTAGCTGTGTGAGTAAGATAAGCGACCCTAGTGGCCGACACAAACACCGGGCCCATCTAGGAGTGGCACTGCAGTGTCACGCAGGATGTCCCTTCCAAAAAACCCTCCCCAAACAGCACATGACGCAAAGAAAAAAAGAGGCGCAATGAGGTAGCTGTGTGAGTAAGATAAGCGACCCTAGTGGCCGACACAAACACCGGGCCCATCTAGGAGTGGCACTGCAGTGTCACGCAGGATGTCCCTTCCAAAAAACCCTCCCCAAACAGCACATGACGCAAAGAAAAAAAGAGGCGCAATGAGGTATCTGTGTGAGTAAGATAAGCGACCCTAGTGGCCGACACAAACACCGGGCCCATCTAGGAGTGGCACTGCAGTGTCACGCAGGATGGCCCTTCCAAAAAACCCTCCCCAAACAGCACATGACGCAAAGAAAAAAAGAGGCGCAATGAGGTAGCTGTGTGAGTAAGATAAGCGACCCTAGTGGCCGACACAAACACCGGGCCCATCTAGGAGTGTCACTGCAGTGTCACGCAGGATGGCCCTTCCAAAAAACCCTCCCCAAACAGCACATGACGCAAAGAAAAAAAGAGGCGCAATGAGGTAGCTGTGTGAGTAAGATAAGCGACCCTAGTGGCCGACACAAACACCGGGCCCATCTAGGAGTGGCACTGCAGTGTCACGCAGGATGGCCCTTCCAAAAATCCCTCCCCAAACAGCACATGACGCAAAGAAAAAAAGAGGCGCAATGAGGTAGCTGTGTGAGTAAGATAAGCGACCCTAGTGGCCGACACAAACACCGGGCCCATCTAGGAGTGGCACTGCAGTGTCACGCAGGATGTCCCTTCCAAAAAACCCTCCCCAAACAGCACATGACGCAAAGAAAAAAAGAGGCGCAATGAGGTAGCTGTGTGAGTAAGATAAGCGACCCTAGTGGCCGACACAAACACCGGGCCCATCTAGGAGTGGCACTGCAGTGTCACGCAGGATGTCCCTTCCAAAAAACCCTCCCCAAACAGCACATGACGCAAAGAAAAAAAGAGGCGCAATGAGGTAGCTGTGTGAGTAAGATAAGCGACCCTAGTGGCCGACACAAACACCGGGCCCATCTAGGAGTGGCACTGCAGTGTCACGCAGGATGTCCTTCCAAAAAACCCTCCCCAAACAGCACATGACGCAAAGAAAAAAAGAGGCGCAATGAGGTAGCTGTGTGAGTAAGATAAGCGACCCTAGTGGCCGACACAAACACCGGGCCCATCTAGGAGTGGCACTGCAGTGTCACGCAGGATGTCCCTTCCAAAAAACCCTCCCCAAACAGCACATGACGCAAAGAAAAAAAGAGGTGCAATGAGGTAGCTGTGTGAGTAAGATAAGCGACCCTAGTGGCCGACACAAACACCGGGCCCATCTAGGAGTGGCACTGCAGTGTCACGCAGGATGTCCCTTCCAAAAAACCCTCCCCAAACAGCACATGACGCAAAGAAAAAAAGAGGCGCAATGAGGTAGCTGTGTGAGTAAGATAAGCGACCCTAGTGGCCGACACAAACACCGGGCCCATCTAGGAGTGGCACTGCAGTGTCACGCAGGATGGCCCTTCCAAAAAATACTCCCCAAACAGCACATGACGCAAAGAAAAAAAGAGGCGCAATGAGGTAGCTGTGTGAGTAAGATAAGCGACCCTAGTGGCCGACACAAACACCTGGCCCATCTAGGAGTGGCACTGCAGTGTCACGCAGGATGTCCCTTCCAAAAAACCCTCCCCAAACAGCACATGACGCAAAGAAAAAAGAGGCGCAATGAGGTAGCTGTGTGAGTAAGATAAGCGACCCTAGTGGCCGACACAAACACCGGGCCCATCTAGGAGTGGCACTGCAGTGTCACGCAGGATGTCCCTTCCAAAAAACCCTCCCCAAACAGCACATGACGCAAAGAAAAAAAGAGGCGCAATGAGGTAGCTGTGTGAGTAAGATAAGCGACCCTAGTGGCCGACACAAACACCGGGCCCATCTAGGAGTGGCACTGCAGTGTCACGCAGGATGGCCCTTCCAAAAAACCCTCCCCAAACAGCACATGACGCAAAGAAAAAAAGAGGCGCAATGAGGTAGCTGTGTGAGTAAGATAAGCGACCCTAGTGGCCGACACAAACACCGGGCCCATCTAGGAGTGGCACTGCAGTGTCACGTAGGATGGCCCTTCCAAAAAACCCTCCCCAAACAGCACATGACGCAAAGAAAAAAAGAGGCGCAATGAAGTAGCTGTGTGAGTAAGATAAGCGACCCTAGTGGCCGACACAAACACCGGGCCCATCTAGGAGTGGCACTGCAGTGTCACGCAGGATGTCCCTTCCAAAAAACCCTCCCCAAACAGCACATGACGCAAAGAAAAAAAGAGGCGCAATGAGGTAGCTGTGTGAGTAAGATAAGCGACCCTAGTGGCCGACACAAACACCGGGCCCATCTAGGAGTGGCACTGCAGTGTCACGCAGGATGTCCCTTCCAAAAAACCCTCCCCAAACAGCACATGACGCAAAGAAAAAAATAGGCGCAATGAGGTATCTGTGTGAGTAAGATAAGCGACCCTAGTGGCCGACACAAACACCGGGCCCATCTAGGAGTGGCACTGCAGTGTCACGCAGGATGGCCCTTCCAAAAAACCCTCCCCAAACAGCACATGACGCAAAGAAAAAAAGAGGCGCAATGAGGTAGCTGTGTGAGTAAGATAAGCGACCCTAGTGGCCGACACAAACACCGGGCCCATCTAGGAGTGGCACTGCAGTGTCACGCAGGATGGCCCTTCCAAAAAACCCTCCCCAAACAGCACATGACGCAAAGAAAAAAAGAGGCGCAATGAGGTAGCTGTGTGAGTAAGATAAGCGACCCTAGTGGCCGACACAAACACCGGGCCCATCTAGGAGTGGCACTGCAGTGTCACGCAGGATGGCCCTTCCAAAAATCCCTCCCCAAACAGCACATGACGCAAAGAAAAAAAGAGGCGCAATGAGGTAGCTGTGTGAGTAAGATAAGCGACCCTAGTGGCCGACACAAACACCGGGCCCATCTAGGAGTGGCACTGCAGTGTCACGCAGGATGGCCCTTCCAAAAAATACTCCCCAAACAGCACATGACGCAAAGAAAAATTAAAGAAAAAAGAGGTGCAAGATGGAATTGTCCTTGGGCCCTCCCACCCACCCTTATGTTGTATAAACAGGACATGCACACTTTAACCAACCCATCATTTCAGTGACAGGGTCTGCCACACGACTGTGACTGAAATGACGGGTTGGTTTGGACCCCCACCAAAAAAGAAGCAATTAATCTCTCCTTGCACAAACTGGCTCTACAGAGGCAAGATGTCCACCTCATCATCATCCTCCGATATATCACCGTGTACATCCCCCTCCTCACAGATTATCAATTCGTCCCCACTGGAATCCACCATCTCAGCTCCCTGTGTACTTTGTGGAGGCAATTGCTGCTGGTCAATGTCTCCACGGAGGAATTGATTATAATTCATT
This sequence comes from Pseudophryne corroboree, assembly GCF_028390025.1. NCBI lineage: Eukaryota > Metazoa > Chordata > Amphibia > Anura > Myobatrachidae > Pseudophryne > Pseudophryne corroboree. The sequence goes on along the minus strand of NC_086445.1, from coordinate 653,551,246 downwards.
TTAATGAACATCATCTTCTCCACATTTTCTGGATGTAACCTCGTACGCCGATTGCTGACAAGGTGAGCGGCGGCACTAAACACTCTTTCGGAGTACACACTTGTGGGAGGGCAACTTAGGTAGAATAAAGCCAGTTTGTGCAAGGGCCTCCAAATTGCCTCTTTTTCCTGCCAGTATAAGTACGGACTGTGTGACGTGCCTACTTGGATGCGGTCACTCATATAATCCTCCACCATTCTTTCAATGGTGAGAGAATCATATGCAGTGACAGTAGACGACATGTCCGTAATCGTTGTCAGGTCCTTCAGTCCGGACCAGATGTCAGCATCAGCAGTCGCTCCAGACTGCCCTGCATCACCGCCAGCGGGTGGGCTCGGAATTCTGAGCCTTTTCCTCGCACCCCCAGTTGCGGGAGAATGTGAAGGAGGAGATGTTGACAGGTCGCGTTCCGCTTGACTTGACAATTTTCTCACCAGCAGGTCTTTGAACCCCAGCAGACTTGTGTCTGCCGGAAAGAGAGATCCAAGGTAGGCTTTAAATCTAGGATCGAGCATGGTGGCCAAAATGTAGTGCTCTGATTTCAACAGATTGACCACCCGTGAATCCTTGTTAAGCGAATTAAGGGCTCCATCCACAAGTCCCACATGCCTAGCGGAATCGCTCCGTGTTAGCTCCTCCTTCAATGTCTCCAGCTTCTTCTGCAAAAGCCTGATGAGGGGAGTGACCTCACTCAGGCTGGCAGTGTCTGAACTGACTTCACGTGTGGCAAGTTCAAAGGGCATCAGAACCTTGCACAATGTTGAAATCATTCTCCACTGCGCTTGAGACAGGTGCATTCCACCTCCTATATCGTGCTGAATTGTATAGGCTTGAATGGCCTTTTGCTGCTCCTCCAACCTCTGAAGCATATAGAGGGTTGAATTCCACCTCGTTACCACTTCTTGCTTCAGATGATGGCAGGGCAGGTTCAGTTGTTTTTGGTGGTGCTCCAGTCTTCTGTACGTGGTGCCTGTACGCCAAAAGTGTCCCGCAATTCTTCTGGTCACCGACAGCATCTCTTGAACACCCCTGTCGTTTTTTAAAAAATTCTGCACCACCAAATTCAAGGTATGTGCAAAACATGGGACGTGCTGGAATTTGCCCAGATTTAATGCACACACAATATTGCTGGCGTTGTCCGATGCCACAAATCCACAGGAGAGTCCAATTGGGGTAAGCCATTCCGCGATGATCTTCCTCAGTTGCCGTAAGAGGTTTTCAGCTGTGTGCGTATTCTGGAAAGCGGTGATACAAAGCGTAGCCTGCCTAGGAAAGAGTTGGCGTTTGCGAGATGCTGCTACTGGTGCCGCCGCTGCTGTTCTTGCGGCGGGAGTCCATACATCTACCCAGTGGGCTGTCACAGTCATATAGTCCTGACCCTGCCCTGCTCCACTTGTCCGTGGTTAAGTGGACATTGGGTACAACTGCATTTTTTAGGACACTGGTGAGTCTTTTTCTGACGTCCGTGTACATTCTCGGTATCGCCTGCCTAGAGAAGTGGAACCTAGATGGTATTTGGTAACGGGGGCACACTACCTCAAGAAATTGTCTAGTTCCCTGTGAACTAACGGCGGATACCGGACGCACGTCTAACACCAACGTAGTTGTCAAGGCCTCAGTTATCCGCTTTGCAGCAGGATGACTGCTGTGATATTTCATCTTCCTCGCAAAGGACTGTTGGACAGTCAATTGCTTACTGGAAGTAGTACAAGTGGGCTTACGACTTCCCCTCTGGGATGACGATCGACTCCCAGCAGCAACAACAGCAGCGCCAGCAGCAGTAGGCATTACACTCAAGGATGCATCGGAGGAATCCCAGGCAGGAGAGGACTCGTCAGAATTGCCAGTGACATGGCCTGCAGGACTATTGGCATTCCTGGGTAAGGAGGAAATTGACACTGAGGGAGTTGGTGGGGTGGTTTGCGTGAGCTTGGTTACAAGAGGAAGGGATTTACTGGTCAGTGGACTGCTTCCGCTGTCACCCAAAGTTTTTGAACTTGTCACTGACTTATTATGAATGCGCTGCAGGTGACGTATAAGGGAGGATGTTCCGAGGTGGTTAACGTCCTTACCCCTACTTATTACAGCTTGACAAAGGCAACACACGGCTTGACACCTGTTGTCCGCATTTCTGTTGAAATACTTCCACACCGAAGAGCTGATTTTTTTGGTATTTTCACCAGGCATGTCAATGGCCATATTCCTCCCACGGACAACAGGTGTCTCCCCGGGTGCCTGACTTAAACAAACCACCTCACCATCAGAATCCTCCTGGTCAATTTCCTCCCCAGCGCCAGCAACACCCATATCCTCCTCATCCTGGTGTACTTCAACACTGACATCTTCAATCTGACTATCAGGAACTGGACTGCGGGTGCTCCTTCCAGCACTTGCAGGGGGCGTGCAAATGGTGGAAGGCGCATGCTCTTCACGTCCAGTGTTGGGAAGGTCAGGCATCGCAACCGACACAATTGGAGTCGGACTCTCCTTGTGGATTTGGGATTTCGAAGAACGCACAGTTCTTTGCGGTGCTACTGCTTTTGCCATCTTGAGTCTTTTCATTTTTCTAGCGAGAGGCTGAGTGCTTCCATCCTCATGTGAAGCTGAACCACTAGCCATGAACATAGGCCAGGGCCTCAGCCGTTCCTTGCCACTCCGTGTGGTAAATGGCATATTGGCAAGTTTACGCTTCTCCTCCGACAATTTTATTTTAGGTTTTGGAGTCCTTTTTTTACTGATATTTGGTGTTTTGGATTTTACATGCTCTGTACTATGACATTGGGCATCGGCCTTGGCAGATGACGTTGCTGGCATTTCATCGTCTCGGCCATGACTAGTGGCAGCAGCTTCAGCACGAGGTGGAAGTGGATCTTGATCTTTCCCTAATTTTGGAACCTCAACATTTTTGTTCTCCATATTTTAATAGGCACAACTAAAAGGCACCTCAGGTAAACAATGGAGATGGATGGATACTAGTATACTTATGGATGGACTGCCGAGTGCCGACACAGAGGTAGCTACAGCCGTGGACTACCGTACTGTGTCTGCTGCTAATATAGACTGGATGATAATGAGATGAAATCAATATATATGTATATATAATATCACTAGTACTGCAGCCGGACAGGTATATATATTTATTATGTAATGACTGATGACGGACCTGCTGGACACTGTCAGCTCAGCAGCACCGCAGACTGCTACAGTAAGCTACTATAGTAGTATGTATAAAGAAGAAAGAAAAAAAAAACCACGGGTAGGTGGTATACAATTATGGATGGACTGCCGAGTGCCGACACAGAGGTAGCTACAGCCGTGGACTACCGTACTGTGTCTGCTGATAATATAGACTGGATGATAATGAGATGAAATCAATATATATGTATATATAATATCACTAGTACTGCAGCTGGACAGGTATATATATTTATTATGTAATGACTGATGACGGACCTGCTGGACACTGTCAGCTCAGCAGCACCGCAGACTGCTACAGTAAGTTACTATAGTAGTATGTATAAAGAAGAAAGAAAAAAAAAACCACGGGTAGGTGGTATACAATTATGGATGGACTGCCGAGTGCCGACACAGAGGTAGCTACAGCCGTGGACTACCGTACTGTGTCTGCTGATAATATAGACTGGATGATAATGAGATGAAATCAATATATATGTATATATAATATCACTAGTACTGCAGCCGGACAGGTATATATATTTATTATGTAATGACTGATGACAGACCTGCTGGACACTGTCAGCTCAGCAGCACCGCAGACTGCTACAGTAAGCTACTATAGTAGTATGTATAAAGAAGAAAGAAAAAAAAAACCACGGGTAGGTGGTATACAATTATGGATGGACTACTGAGTGCCGACACAGAGGTAGCTACAGCCGTGGACTACCGTACTGTGTCTGCTGATAATATAGACTGGATGATAATGAGATGAAATCAATATATATGTATATATAATATCACTAGTACTGCAGCCGGACAGGTATATATATTTATTATGTAATGACTGATGACGGACCTGCTGGACACTGTCAGCTCAGCAGCACCGCAGACTGCTACAGTAAGCTACTATAGTAGTATGTATAAAGAAGAAAGGAAAAAAAACCACGGGTAGGTGGTATACAATTATGGATGGACTGCCGAGTGCCGACACAGAGGTAGCTACAGCCGTGGACTACCGTACTGTGTCTGCTGATAATATAGACTGGATGATAATGAGATGAAATCAATATATATGTATATATAATATCACTAGTACTGCAGCCGGACAGGTATATATATTTATTATGTAATGACTGATGACGGACCTGCTGGACACTGTCAGCTCAGCAGCACCGCAGACTGCTACAGTAAGCTACTATAGAAGTATGTATAAAGAAGAAAGAAAAAAAAAAAACACGGGTAGGTGGTATACAATTATGGATGGACTGCCGAGTGCCGACACAGAGGTAGCTACAGCCGTGGACTACCGTACTGTGTCTGCTGATAATATAGACTGGATGATAATGAGATGAAATCAATATATATGTATATATAATATCACTAGTACTGCAGCCGGACAGGTATATATATTTATTATGTAATGACTGATGACGGACCTGCTGGACACTGTCAGCTCAGCAGCACCGCAGACTGCTACAGTAAGCTACTATAGTAGTATGTATAAAGAAGAAAGAAAAAAAAAACCACGGGTAGGTGGTATACAATTATGAATGGACTGCCGAGTGCCGACACAGAGGTAGCTACAGCCGTGGACTACCGTACTGTGTCTGCTGATAATATAGACTGGATGATAATGAGATGAAATCAATATATATGTATATATAATATCACTAGTACTGCAGCCGGACAGGTATATATATTTATTATGTAATGACTGATGACGGACCTGCTGGACACTGTCAGCTCAGCAGCACCGCAGACTGCTACAGTAAGCTACTATAGTAGTATGTATAAAGACAGAAAAAAAAAACACGGGTAGGTGGAATACAATTAAGGATGGACTGCCGAGTGCCGACACAGAGGTAGCTACAGCCGTGGACTACCGTACTGTGTCTGCTGATAATATAGACTGGATGATAATGAGATGAAATCAATATATATGTATATATAATATCACTAGTACTGCAGCCGGACAGGTATATATATTTATTATGTAATGACTGATGACGGACCTGCTGGACACTGTCAGCTCAGCAGCACCGCAGACTGCTACAGTAAGCTACTATAGTAGTATGTATAAAGAAGAAAGAAAAAAAAAAACACGGGTAGGTGGTATACAATTATGGATGGACTGCAGAGTGCCGACACAGAGGTAGCTACAGCCGTGGACTACCGTACTGTGTCTGCTGATAATATAGACTGGATGATAATGAGATGAAATCAATATATATGTATATATAATATCACTAGTACTGCAGCCGGACAGGTATATATATTTATTATGTATTGACTGATGACGGACCTGCTGGACACTGTCAGCTCAGCAGCACCGCAGACTGCTACAGTAAGCTACTATAGTAGTATGTATAAAGAAGAAAGAAAAAAAAAAAAAAACACGGGTAGGTGCTAGGTGGTATACAATATTATATATATATTATATACAATTATATATATATATATATATATATATATATATATTAAACTCATAAACTGGTGGTGATTATTAAACTGGTGGTCAGGTCACTGGTCACACTATCAGCAACTTGCAAGTAGTACTCCTGAGTCCTAAGCAGACAATCACAATATATATTATACTGGTGGTCAGTGTGGTCACAAACAATGGCAGTGTGGCACTCTGGCAGCAAAAGTGTGCACTGTACGTTATATGTACTCCTGAGTCCTGAGTCCTGCTCTCAGACTCTAACTGCTCCCCACTGTCAGTGTCTCCCCCACAAGTCAGATAATACAGTCACACTATCTCTATCACTTCAGCAAGTACTAGTAGTAGTAGTACTCCTCCTAATGCTCCCCAAAATTACTACTGTGTCTCTCTCTGTCTCACTCTCTTCTCGAATCTCTATAAACGGAGAGGACGCCAGCCACGTCCTTTCCCTATGAATCTCAATTCACGTGTGAAAATGGCGGCGACGCGCGGCTCCTTATATAGAATCCGAGTCTCACGATAGAATCCGAGCCTCGCGAGAATCCGACAGCGTGATGATGACGTTCGGGCGCGCTCGGGTTAACCGAGCAAGGCGGGAAGATCCGAGTCGCTCAGACCCGTGTAAAAAAAACTGAAGTTCGGGCGGGTTCGGATTCCGAGGAACCGAACCCGCTCATCTCTAGTGGCAAGTTCAAAGGGTTGCAGAAACTTGCACAACGTTGAAATCATTCTCCACTGCGCTTGAGTCAGGTGCATTCCCCCTCCTTTGCATATATCGTAGGCAGTTGTATAGGCTTGAATGGCCTTTTGCTGCTCCTCCATCCTCTGAAGCATATAGAGGGTTGGATTCCACCTCGTTACCACCTCTTGCTTCAGATGATGGCAGGGCAGGTTCAGGACTGTTTGCTGGTGCTCCAGTCTTCGGCACGTGGTGGCTGAATGCCGAAAGTGGCCCGCAATTCTTCGGGCTGCCGACAGAATCTCTTGCACGCCCTTGTCATTTTTTAAATAATTCTGCACCACCAAATTCAATGTATGTGCAAAACATGGGACGTGCTGGAATTTGCCCAGATGTAATGCACGCACAATATTGGTGGCATTGTCTGATGTCACAAATCCCCAGGAGAGTCCAATTGGGGTAAGCCATTCTGCGATGATGTTCCTCAGTTTTCGTAAGAGGTTGTCAGCTGTGTGCCTCTTATGGAAAGCGGTGACACAAAGCGTAGCCTGCCTAGGAACGAGTTGGCATTTGCGAGATGCTGCTACTGGTGCCGCCGCTGCTGTTCTTGCTGTGGGAGGCAATACATCTACCCAGTGGGCTGTCACAGTCATATAGTCCTGAGTCTGCCCTGCTCCACTTGTCCACATGTCCGTGGTTAAGTGGACATTGGGTACAACTGCATTTTTTAGGACACTGGTGACTCTTTTTCTGACGTCTGTGTACATTTTCGGTATCGCCTGCCTAGAGAAATGGAACCTAGATGGTATTTGGTACCGGGGACACAGTACCTCAATAAAGTCTCTAGTTCCCTGTGAATTAACGATGGATACCGGAAACACGTTTCTCACCACCCAGGCTGCCAAGGCCTGAGTTATCCGCTTTGCAGCAGGATGACTGCTGTGCTATTTCATCTTCCTCGCAAAGGACTGTTGGACAGTCAATTGCTTACTGGAAGTAGTACAAGTGGTCTTCTGACTTCCCCTCTGGGATGATGATCGACTCCCAGCAGCAACAACAGCAGCGCCAGCAGCAGTAGGCGTTACACTCAAGGATGCATCGGAGGAATCCCAGGCAGGAGAGGACTCGTCAGACTTGACAGTGACATGGCCTGCAGGACTATTGGCTTTCCTGTCTAAGGAGGAAATTGACACTTAGGGAGTTGGTGGTGTGGTTTGCAGGAGCTTGGTTACAAGAGGAAGGGATTTAGTGGTCAGTGGACTGCTTCCGCTGTCATCCAAAGTTTTTGAACTTGTCACTGACTTCTGATGAATGCGTATAAGGGAGGATGTTCCTAGGTGGTTAACGTCCTTACCCCTACTTATTACAGCTTGACAAAGGCAACACACAGCTTGACACCAGTTGTCCGCATTTCTGTTGAAATAATTCCACACCGAAGAGGTGATTTTTTTTGTAATTTGACCAGGCATGTCAATGGCCATATTCGTCCTACGGACAACAGGTGTCTCCCCAGGTGCCTGACTTAAACAAACCACTTCACCATCAGAATCCTCCTTGTCAATTTCCTCCCCAGCGCCAGCAACACCCATATCCTCATCCTGGTGTACTTCAACAGTGACATCTTCAATTTGACTATCAGGAACTGGACTGCGGTTGCTCCTTCCAGCACTTGCAGGGGGCGTGCAAATGGTGGAAGGCGCAACTTCTTCCCGTCCAGTGTTGGGAAGGTCAGGCATCGCAACCGACACAATTGGACTCTCCTTGGGGATTTGTGATTTAGAAGAATGCACAGTTCTTTGCTGTGCTTTTGCCATCTTAACTCTTTTAAGTTTTCTAGCAGGAGGATGAGTGCTTCCATCCTCAGGTGAAGCTGAACCACTAGCCTTGAACATAGGCCAGGGCCTCAGCCGTTCCTTGCCACTCCGTGTCGTAAATGGCACATTGGCAAGTTTACGCTTCTCCTCAGACGATTTTGATTTAGATTTTTGGGTCATTTTACTGAGCTTTATTTTTTTGATTTTACATGCTCTCTACTATGACATTGGGCATCGGCCTTGGCAGACGACGTTGCTGGCATTTCATCGTCTCGGCCATGACTAGTGGCAGCAGCTTCAGCACGAGGTGGAAGTGGATCTTGATCTTTCCCTAATTTTGGAACCTCAACATTTTTGTTCTCCATATTTTAATAGGGACAACTAAAAGGCACCTCAGGTAAACAATGGAGATGGATGGATACTAGTATACTTATGGATGGACTGCCGAGTGCCGACACAGAGGTAGCTACAGCCGTGGACTACCGTACTGTGTCTGCTGCTAATATAGACTGGATGATAATGAGATGAAATCAATATATATGTATATATAATATCACTAGTACTGCAGCCGGACAGGTATATATTATATATTTATTATGTAATGACTGATGACGGACCTGCTGGACACTGTCAGCTCAGCAGCACCGCAGACTGCTACAGTAAGCTACTATAGTAGTATGTATAAAGAAGAAAGAAAAAAACAACAACCACGGGTAGGTGGTATACAATTATGGATGGACTGCCGAGTGCCGACACAGAGGTAGCTACAGCCGTGGACTAACGTACTGTGTCTGCTGCTAATATAGACTGGATGATAATGAGATGAAATCAATATATATGTATATATAATATCACTAGTACTGCAGCCGGACAGGTATATATTATATATTTATTATGTAATGACTGATGACGGACCTGCTGGACACTGTCAGCTCAGCAGCACCGCAGACTGCTACAGTAAGCTACTATAGTAGTATGTATAAAGAAGAAAGAAAAAAACAACAACCACGGGTAGGTGGTATACAATTATGGATGGACTGCCGAGTGCCGACACAGAGGTAGCTACAGCCGTGGACTAACGTACTGTATCTGCTGATAATATAGACTGGATGATAATGAGATGAAATCAATATATATGTATATATAATATCACTAGTACTGCTGCCGGACAGGTATATATTATATATTTATTATGTAATGACTGATGACGGACCTGCTGGACACTGTCAGCTCAGCAGCACCGCAGACTGCTACAGTAAGCTACTATAGTAGTATGTATAAAGAAGAAAGAAAAAAACAACAACCACGGGTAGGTGGTATACAATTATGGATGGACTGCCGAGTGCCGACACAGAGGTAGCTACAGCCGTGGACTAACGTACTGTGTCTGCTGATAATATAGACTGGATGATAATGAGATGAAATCAATATATATGTATATATAATATCACTAGTACTGCAGCCGGACAGGTATATATTATATATTTATTATGTAATGACTGATGACGGACCTGCTGGACACTGTCAGCTCAGCAGCACCGCAGACTGCTACAGTAAGCTACTATAGTAGTATGTATAAAGAAGAAAGAAAAAAACAACAACCACGGGTAGGTGGTATACAATTATGGATGGACTGCCGAGTGCCGACACAGAGGTAGCTACAGCCGTGGACTAACGTACTGTGTCTGCTGATAATATAGACTGGATGATAATGAGATGAAATCAATATATATGTATATATAATATCACTAGTACTGCAGCCGGACAGGTATATATTATATATTTATTATGTAATGACTGATGACGGACCTGCTGGACACTGTCAGCTCAGCAGCACCGCAGACTGCTACAGTAAGCTACTATAGTAGTATGTATAAAGAAGAAAGAAAAAAACAACAACCACGGGTAGGTGGTATACAATTATGGATGGACTGCCGAGTGCCGACACAGAGGTAGCTACAGCCGTGGACTAACGTACTGTGTCTGCTGCTAATATAGACTGGATGATAATGAGATGAAATCAATATATATGTATATATAATATCACTAGTACTGCTGCCGGACAGGTATATATTATATATTTATTATGTAATGACTGATGACGGACCTGCTGGACACTGTCAGCTCAGCAGCACCGCAGACTGCTACAGTAAGCTACTATAGTAGTATGTATAAAGAAGAAAGAAAAAAACAACAACCACGGGTAGGTGGTATACAATTATGGATGGACTGCCGAGTGCCGACACAGAGGTAGCTACAGCCGTGGACTAACGTACTGTGTCTGCTGATAATATAGACTGGATGATAATGAGATGAAATCAATATATATGTATATATAATATCACTAGTACTGCAGCCGGACAGGTATATATTATATATTTATTATGTAATGACTGATGACGGACCTGCTGGACACTGTCAGCTCAGCAGCACCGCAGACTGCTACAGTAAGCTACTATAGTAGTATATATAAAGAAGAAAGAAAAAAACAACAACCACGGGTAGGTGATATACAATTATGGATGTACTGCCGAGTGCCGACACAGAGGTAGCTACAGCCGTGGACTAACGTACTGTGTCTGCTGCTAATATAGACTGGATGGTAATGAGATGAAATCAATATATATGTATATATAATATCACTAGTACTGCAGCCGGACAGGTATATATTATATATTTATTATGTAATGACTGATGACGGACCTGCTGGACACTGTCAGCTCAGCAGCACCGCAGACTGCTACAGTAAGCTACTATAGTAGTATGTATAAAGAAGAAAGAAAAAAACAACAACCACGGGTAGGTGGTATACAATTATGGATGGACTGCCGAGTGCCGACACAGAGGTAGCTACAGCCGTGGACTAACGTACTGTGTCTGCTGATAATATAGACTGGATGATAATGAGATGAAATCAATATATATGTATATATAATATCACTAGTACTGCAGCCGGACAGGTATATATTATATATTTATTATGTGATGACGGACCTGCTGGACACTGTCAGCTCAGCAGCACCGCAGACTGCTACAGTAAGCTACTATAGTAGTATGTATAAAGAAGAAAGAAAAAAAAAAAAAAACACGGGTAGGTGCTAGGTGGTATACAATATTATATATATATATTATATACAATTATATATATATATATATATAATATATATTAAACTCATAAACTGGTGGTGATTTATTAAACTGGTGGTCAGGTCACTGGTCACACTATCAGCAACTTGCAAGTAGTACTCCTGAGTCCTAAGCAGACAATCACAATATATATTATACTGGTGGTCAGTGTGGTCACAAACAATGGCAGTGTGGCTGGCACTCTGGCAGCAAAAGTGTACACTGTACGTTATATGTACTCCTGAGTCCTGAGTCCTGCTCTCAGACTCTAACTGCTCCCCACTGTCAGTGTCTCCCCCACAAGTCAGATAATACAGTCACACTATCTCTCTCTATCACTTCAGCAAGTACTAGTAGTAGTAGTACTCCTCCTAATGCTCCCCAAATTACTACTGTGTCTCTCTCTGTCTCACTCTCTTCTCGAATCTCTATAAACGGAGAGGACGCCAGACACGTCCTCTCCCTATGAATCTCAATGCACGTGTGAAAAATGGCGGCGACGCACGGCTCCTTATATAGAATCCGAGTCTCGCGATAGAATCCGAGCCTCGCGAGAATCTGACAGCGTGATGATGACGTTCGGGCGCGCTCAGGTTAACCGAGCAAGGCGGGAAGATCCGAGTCGCTCGGACCCGTGTAAAAAAACATGAAGTTCGGGCGGGTTCGGATTCCGAGGAACCGAACCCGCTCATCTCTAGTATATACTGGTGGTCAGCAAACTGTGCAAAACTGAAATGCACCACATGTATGGATGGATAGTATACTTGACGACACAGAGGTAGGTAGAGCAGTGGACTACTGTACCGTACTGCTATATATATAGTTATACTGGTGGTCAGCAAAATTCTGCACTGTCCTCCTACTATATACTACAATGAAGCACAGATATGGAGTGTTTTTCAGGCAGAGAACGTATAATACTGGTGGTCACTGGTCAGCAAAACTCTGCACTGTCCTCCTACTATATAATACTGCTGGTCCCCAGTCCCCACAATAAAGCAATTAGCACACTGAGCACAGATATTTGCAGCACACTGAGCACAGTCAGATATGGAGAGTTTTTCAGGCAGAGAACGTAGATATTTGCACTTGCAGCACACTGAGCACAGATATTTGCAGCACACTGAGCACAGATATTTGCAGCACAATTTGCAGCCCACTGAACATAGAAACTGAGAGGACGCCAGGCACGTCCTCTCACGATCATCTCCAATGCACGAGTGAAAAATGGCGGCGAATACAAATCTCGCGAGAATCCGACCGCGGGATGATGCCGTTCGGGCGCGCTCGGGTTAACCGAGCAAGGCGGGAGGATCCGAGTTGCTCGGACCCGTGAAAAAAAAGGTGAAGTTCGGGCGGGTTCGGATCCCGAGGATCCGAACCCGCTCATCACTACTTAAAAGGAGATTTAGAAGATATAGAATAAGTGCAGTGTTCAATCAGAACATTGCAGCTAATTACAGGGGGGGGGGATTTAATAAAAATCAATTTGCACGATTTATTAAATCACCCTAAATTGGCCCTTATCACTGGAATAAAAAACACACATTTACTATCAAGCATTTTCACTTGTGTTTTTGTCTTCCGATGGCACATTGTGTCTCATTGTAATGTATAGGCGATTTTGTTGTGTTCCCTGAATAAATCCCATCTCCGCTCACAAGAAAAGTTGCACAAAATTTGCACCTCAAGCACCTTCAACATTAAGATCAGTGCATGCTTCTGTCTGTAATATTAAAGAGTTATTAAGAAAAAAAATATGTGGTGTTATAAAGGCATAACCTTTTTTCACAATAGTATACATCCAATGGAACTGTTAATTATGAATTGATAATGCTTTTTTTAAGCAGGCTAATTACCTTGCAAAGACATTTGCTTTTGTTTGTCTTTTCCTCGCCAGAAGTACAGTAACAACGTTCTTGGTGAACTGGCCTTTCACACTAAATACACATCCGATTATACTAAATAAAAGTAACATTTACTGAACTACACAGTATCTGCCAGCCCATACAGTGTATCCGGAAAGTATTCACAGCGCTTCACTTTTTCCACATTTTGTTATGTTACAGCCTTATTACAAAATGGAATATAATTCATTTTTCCCTCAAAATTCTACACACAATGCCCCACAATGACAGGGTGAAAAAAGTTTTTTTTTAGATTTTTGCTAATTTATTAAAAATAAAAACCTAAGAAATCACATGTACATAAGTATTCACAGCCTTTGCCGTGAAGCTCAAAATTGAGCTCAGGTGCATCCTGTTTCCACTGATCATCCTTGAGATGTTCCTACAGCTTAATTGGAGTCCACCTGTGGTAAATTCAGTTGATTGGACATGGGGGGTAATTCCAAGTTGATCGCAGCAGGATTTTTGATAGCAATTGGGCAAAACCATGTGCACTGCAGGGGAGGCAGATATAACATGTGCAGAAAGAGTTAGATTTGGGTGGGTTATTTTGTTTCTGTGCAGGGTAAATACTGGCTGCTTTATTTTTACACTGCAAATTAGATTGCAGATTGAACACACCACACCCAAATCTAACTCTCTCTGCACATGTTATATCTGCCTCCCCTGCAGTGCACATGGTTTTGCCCAACTGCTAAAAAATTTCCTGCTGCGATCAACTTGGAATTACCCCCAAGATTTGGAAAGGCACACTCCTGTCTATATAAGATCCCACACTTGACAGCGCATGTCTGAGCACAAACCAAGCATGAAGTCAAGGGAATTGTCTGTAGACCTACGAGACAGGATTGTCTCAAGGCACAAATCTGGGGAAGGGTACAGAAAAATATCTGCTGCTTTGAAGGTCCCAATGAGCACAATGGCCTCTATCATCTGTAAATGGAAGAAGTTCGCAACCACCAAGACTCTTCCTAGAGCTGGCCGGCCATCTAAACTGAGCAATTGGGGGAGAAGGGCCCTAGTCAGGGAGGTGATCAAGACCCCAATGGTCACTCTGTCAGAGCTTCAGCATTCCTCTGTGGAGAGAGAAGAGCCTTCCAGAAGGACAACCATCTCTGCAGCAATCCACTAATTAGGCCTGTATAGTAGAGTGGCCAGGTGGAAGCCACTCTTCATAAAAAGCACATGGCAGCTCACCTAGAGTTGGCCAAAATGCACCTGAAGGACTCTCAGACCATGAGAAACAAAATTCTCTGGTCTGATGAGACAAAGATTGAACTCTTTGGTGTGAATGCCAGGCGTCATGTTTGGAGGAAACCAGGCACCATTCATCGCCAGGCCAATACCATTCCTACAGTGAAGCATGGTGGTGGCAGAATCATGCTGTGGGGATGTTTTTCAGCAGCAGGAACTGGGAGACTAGTCAGGATAGAGGGGAAGATGAATGCAGCAATGTACAGAGACATCTAGTTGATAACCTACTCCAGAGCACTCTTGACCTCAGACTTGGGCGACGGTTCATCTTTCAGCAGGACAACGACCCCAAGCACACAGCCAAGATATCAAAGGAGTGGCTTAAGGACAACTCTGTTAATGTCCTTAAGTGGCCCAGCTAGAGCCCAGACTTGAATCCGATTGAACATCTCTTGAGAGATCTGAAAATGGCTTCCAACCTGATGGAGCTTGGGAGGTGCTGCAAGAGGAGTGGGCAAAACTTGTGACATCATATTCAAAAAGACTTGAGGCTGTAATTGCTGCCAAAGGTGCATCAACAAAGTATTGAGCAAAGGCTGTGAATACTTATGTACATCTGATTTCTTAGTTTTTATTTTTAATAAATTTGCAAACATTTCAAAAACACTTTTTTCACATTGTCAAGTTGGGGTACTTGTGTGTAGAATTTGGAGGGAAAAATTAATTTATTCCAGTTTAGAATAAGGTTGTAACATAATAAAATGTGGAAAAAGTAAAGCGCTGTGAATACTTTTCAGATGCACTGTATGTTCCCATTACACCACCCTGGACCATATATGTACCACTGGTGATTTAAAAGTTTTTCTGTGTTTATATCATTGAATCCCTATGTGACATGGTCTTTTTCCTCAGGGCTGTAACTAGCAAACAGCGTATATGCATTATATATCCACTGTGGGCACAGAACCTCCAGCAACACTGGCAGGTCTGCACAGCACTAGTATTGTGTGGTGGTGGTGGTGGTGGTATGTAGCTGCAGCACCCTGCTACTTGTCAGAGTGATCAATAGATCAGTAACCAGGCAGTGCTACAAGCTTGTCGTGTGGATGCTCCGCCCCTCCGGACATCCTGCTCTGAAGCATCTGGGAGTAAAGCATCTTCTGCAAGGTAGAGTTGTGTGGTCTGGGGTTTCCCCAGGGGGGACATACAGACATGGACAGTTATACACACACACACACCTTCCCCTGGAATAATGTGGGCTCTAACTGGCATAATGTGTATCAGGGGCTCTTCCCAGAATAATGTGGGCTCTTACTTGCACAATGTGAATCAGGGGCTCTGTTTGGCATAATGTAGGCTCTACCTGGCATAAGGTGGGCTCTATCTGGCATAAAGTGTATCAGGGATTCTACCTGGCATAATGTGGGCTCTACCTGGCATAATGTGTATCAGGGGCTCTACCTGGCATAATGTGTATTAGGGGCTCTAGATGGCATATTGTGGGCTCTACCTGGCATAATGTGAATCAGGGGCTCTAACTGGAATAATGTGGGCTCTACCTGGCATAAGGTATATCAGGGGCTCTACTGTGGTGTAATGTGTGTAAGGCATACTACTATGTAATGTAATGTGAATAACGGAAACTACTGTGCCATGTAATGTGAATAACGGATACTAGTGTACCGTGTAATGTGAATTGGTACTATTCTGTGGCCACGACCCTTCTCTATAAAGCCACACCCTATATTTGTGGCACATACTGTCCCTATTTTAAAATGGTGAGATTCTTTTTCTGGCACAGGGCGCCAAAATGTCTAGTTACGGCTCTGCCTTTCCTATATGTAATGCTTCTTTCTGAAGTACTGAAGGTTTCATTTTATCTATCAATGTATTATCATTAGTATATAAACAGTATACAAACCTAAAATTCATGGAGGATCGAGCATAGGAATAGGAAACCTGACTTCAAACAGCGGTTCTCATCAGATACCACCGAACATTGATTTGTTAATGTGGAAGTGAATATCATTCCCTTGGTAAATCATTTCTTGACTTTCCCAGTTCCATTATCTGTTGAAGTAAAATGTACTAATGGGTCCTTAACTACTGTCATTATTTATTAAAAAGGATACTGAGAGAGTGATTATTTTAGGGGATTTCTCTGAATTAAGAGGCAAATTCAGTATGAATCGCAAGTAGCGGCTGAGGTGTCGCGGGCGTATGCGCAGCAGGACCTACTGCGCATGCGCCCGCATTTTCTGCGGGGTGCCACAGAAAATACGATCGCCTCTACCTGTCAATCAGGCAGAGGTAGTCGCGGGGCGGCAACGCTCCATTTTCTGGGTGGAAAAATGGTGGGGTGGTACGCGCGAACGGGGGGCGTGTCGGGGGTGTGGCCGCAGCGGCTGCGTGATGTCACACGCAGCCGCTACGACAGCAAAAATGGCACCGGGACTCCTGCGGCTGCAGCTAAGCTGCGCCGGCAGGAGTCATCCTTAACAAGCAGAAATTGCGTGCTGTTCGCAATTTCTGCTTGAAGCAGGGGGAAAGGCGCCGGTCATCATGCTGGGCGGCCCCCAGCATGCGTGCTAATGGTTAGTAATTCTGCTGATTAGCAACACTGAGTCCTGAGTGGCTGCGGCGGTGAGGAAGCGTTGCATGTGTTAGATCATACCAGGGAGGGGATGGAATAGCAGCCCCAGGATGGGGAGGAGCCAGGTTACCGAGGAGATATCAGGGGAGCACGGAGAAAGGCAGTTAACGCTGCGGGAGAGGTTAGTACATTCTGCCCATTATCCGTCTCCACGTTATCTCTTGTTAAGGTTTACACATTACACATACTTTAAGGCCACAAACATGTTAAAGGATTTTACAAAAGTGGATTTTTCTTTGTGAACTGTGTGCCTTATGTAATAATGGGGGTCATTCCGAGTTGTTCGCTCGTTATTTTTTTCTCGCAACGGAGCAATTAGTCGCTAATGCGCATGCGCAATGTCCGCAGTGCGACTGCGCCAAGTAAATTTGCTATGCAGTTAGGAATTTTACTCACGGTATTACGAGGATTTTTCTTCGTTCTGGTGATCGGAGTGTGATTGACAGGAAGTGGGTGTTTCTGGGCGGAAACAGGCCGTTTTATGGGAGTGTGGGAAAAAATGCTACCGTTTCTGGGGAAAACGCGGGAGTGGCTGGAGAAACGGAGGAGTGTCTGGGTGAACGCTGGGTGTGTTTGTGACGTCAAACCAGGAACGACAAGCACTGAACTGATCGCACTGGAAGAGTAAGTCTCGAGCTACTCAGAAACTGCACAGAGAAGTCTTTTCGCAATATTTCGAATCTTTCGTTCGCAATTTTGATAAGCTAAGATTCACTCCCAGTAGGCGGCGGATTAGCGTGTGCAATGCTGCTAAAAGCAGCTTGCGAGCGAACAACTCGGAATGAGGGTCAATATCCAATTTCTGATTTGGGGGTCTATTTACTAAGCCTTGGATGGAGATAAAGCCGACGGAGATAAAGTACCAGCCAATTGCCACAGTCTGTATTTGAAAAATGACAGTTAGGAGCTGATTGGCTGGTACTTTATCTCTGTCCACTTTATCCTCATCCAAAACTTAGTAAATAGACCACTTAGTGTCGGCTGGTTCCCCCAAATATGGTATTTTATCTAATTTACTCTTACCCTCTGTCTTTTGTCCCCTTGAACCCTTCTTCTCCAATTGTGACCTGCCACACCGCTAGTAATTATATACTCCCTTTCTTCCACTTTTGTCAAACTGATTCAGATGTTTCCTCATACACATACTCTCAAAATGTGCCAAATAGACATACTTAACAAGTTCCAAAACTTAAGACAAAGCTTCACCAAGGTGTGCAAAAGATGCACCATACCTCACGCCATGGGGTACATAGCTCACCTGCTGGGTGGCAGATCATGGAAACCACAGCGGTGTGGGAAGGTGGTACTGTAGTAGGCCCTAGCTGGTGGATGATCCTGCAGCCTCATAGGCAAACTTTTGTACCAGATGCAACAGTGCATAAGATGCAATTTGACCAACAGTGCAGTACTAAGCAAGGCAGTTTCAAAGTGCCCCTCTCATGGCATACAGCAGCACGGCCACTCTAACAGAGTAGTCCTGTATTCAATTAGTCCAGATCATCTTTCTCCCCACAAAAAAACAGGCGATTTTTGACTAATGGTCATTTTTGGACTTTCTAAGTAAATCCCCTTTTTTCAGGAGCAAAATGTACCATTTCGCCCACATCAATAACCGACCATGATTCTTGATCCCACCAATGGTTTGATGTTGGTATCCATCAGGGCCGTAACTAGGTATGTGCGCTGTGTGCCTTGCACACAGCGCAGGATGACCTGGGGCGCACCCACCCGCTACCGCAATCTACAGTATATTTGACTCTGACAGGTCACTAAATGTCAGTTTTGCCTCCCCTCTCCCCCAAGCGGGAGCTTACAGTGCAGCTGAGCCGCAAGCATTAATGCCCGACACTCCCTTCCTATCCCCCCCCCCCGTTAATACTGACTCTGAGCCGCGAGTAGTGGCCGGCACCTCCCCTACCTCGTGGTAACGCTGAGACACTAGCAGTGATGCCCAACCCCCATCCCACAGGATCTTTCAGCAGTGCAGGGTGTCTGGCCCCTCTGTGTGCAGACTGATCTGTGCCCGTCCTGTGTAAACTGAGATCCGCCAGCTCCTGCAATCTAAAGGCTCCCGCTGTGTAAACTGAGATCCGCCAGCTCCTGCAGTCTGAAGGCTCCCGCTGTGTAAACTGAGATCCGCCAACTCCTGCAGTCTGAAAGTTCCCGCTGTGTAAACTGAGATACGCCAGCTCCTGCAGTCTGAAAGTTCCCGCTGTGTAAACTGAGATACGCCAGCTCCTGCAGTCTGAAGGTTCCCACAGTCATAAGGTAAACTGAGCAATTACTGTAGCACAGCATGGGGGAAGGTGGGCAGGCACAGGGTCAAACGCAAGATATCTGGGAGGAGGGGGGTTATAGATATACTGTAATGTGTAAATGGTGACTTGGCAGGTAGAGTACTGGGAATCCACCTGCCGTAATGTATAATAGGGGACTCTACCTGTGGAACTGTGTAAAAGGGGGCTCTACCTGCAGAACTGTGTAAAAGAGGACACCACTTGCCGTAATGTGTAATAGGTGACTCTACCTGCGAAACTGTGTAAAAGGGGACTCTACCTGCTGTACTGTGTAAAATGTGACTTTACCTGCCGTAATGTGTAAAAGGCGCTCTACCTGCCGTAATATGTAAAAGGCGCTCTACCTGGTGTAATGTGTGTAAGTAGTGCTACTGTGTGACGTAATTTGATTAACAGAGACTACTGTACAGCGTAATATGATTTGGTATTATTTTGTGGCAACCCCGTTCCCATTGAAGCCATGCCCCTATTTTTTGGGTGCACTAGCCCTGTTTTAATTGCAGGGGGGGGGGTGTGTGTGCTAATGCTGTTTCTTGCACACAGCGCTAAAATGTCTAGTTACGGCACTGGTATCCGTGTTCACAATGGGCCACAATTTTTTTCCCTGCAATACCATCTGCCCAGTGATATCTTTGGGAAGATGGTGCAACACAGTGGAAGCAAAGACTCTAGCATGTTACCAGAACCTTTGCTCTCTTGTGCGTGTGTGCCACATTCCCAATTATCAATGTGACCAGTAAGAAGTTTCTCAAACCTGTATGCATAGGCATAATTGTAAGTTAAGTGCTGGCTCAAGTTAAGTTTGTTAAGTTGTGGGGCTTGGGGGGTGGGGGATGGGCAAGCTGCTCAGAGGAGGGAGTTTGTTGCATCCAGTCCTCCTTTGGCATTAAAACATATCTGTCAGTGTGTTTTTGTCCAGTACTATTACAGTTTACTTCTCAAGCATCAAAGTGCAGGTTGTGGTGGGAGAAGTACGCAGAAATTAAACATTTGTTGCGTAGCATGTAGCCATGGTGCTTAGAGCAAGCATATTCATAGATCTGCTACTTCTTATTAATGTAACACCTTTTAACATTTGTGAGTTTATTCAATTAGGGTCGAAAGCTACCGACGGCAGTTTTCGACTTTTTACGGTTGAATCGTGATTCGACCTATTCAATCCCAGCTATTTTTATTCGACAAGTCGGGGAATTCGACTTGTCGAATAGTACGAGAATCGGCTGTATAGCTGCTGATTCACGTACTTTTGAGGGAAAAGGGGCCAAATTCAACAGGATTTGGCCCCATTTCCGACCATCTCAGTCCGAGATAAAAAAATGTTGGTCTGAGATGAGGGATCTTAGTGGAGGAGAGGGGGGAGAGTTGCAGGGAGATGGGGGAGGGACGCGGGCAGCCAGATGGGGAGAGCCACGGGAAGCCAGACGGGGGAGAGCAGTGCTGAAGGATGTCACAGCCGCCGCTCACAGCAGCGTCCACCCGGCTCCAGCAAGCGAGACCCCGCTTGCTGGAGCCGGATAGATGCTGCCGTGAGCGGCGGCTGTGATGCGGGGACGGGGAGCGGAGGGACGTGGAGACAGCAGGGAGACAGGGGGTGGAGATGGGAGAGAGCCGCGGGCAGACTATATAGCCGCTGACTATATAGCCGCTGCTGTAGCACTGCTCTCCCCAGTCTGCCCGCGGCTCTCCCCCTTCTAGCTCCTGCATCTCAATTCGACTTTTTTAAAAGAATAGAATAGAACCTGTGGTGAACGCAGCTTGCCACTGAGCCTGCAAGGGTCTTCATTGCACTTCCCCCCTGCTAGTCATCTCAATGCCGGGATGCCGGCATCGGCATGGTGACAGGCGGTCTCCCGACCGCCAGCCACTTGATACACACCCATAGGAATAGTACTTCAGCACATGTTGGTTTTCTCGAGACATCATCATATCTATGTCTGGGAGGCCCCAAAAGTGGACTAGTAGCTGGAAGACATCTGGATGTAGAGCCTACTCATTCAAGTGAATGTCCTGGTGACTTAAGTCTGCTTCTTAATTCTAGATTCCGGGAATGAAGACAGCTGGCAAAGTTGGAAGATGACGCTCTGCCCAGTGGAGAATGTGGCTAACGTCCTTGATGCAGCAGCAACTGTGCATGCTGCTCTGGTGGTTTATGTAGGCAATGGTTGTCACATTGTCCGACTGTACCTATAATGGATGACCCTGGAGAGGCTGTGCTATGAACACCACTCGAAGATCCAGGACATTTATGGATATCGGCTCTCCTGTGCTGTCCATCAACCCTGGAGTATCTGATGACAAGTCATCGCCCCCACCCCAAAGACTTGTGTTGGTGGTGAGTAGGACCCAGTCCTGGATTCAAAAATTACAGCCCCTGTCCAGGTGGGACTGGTGTAGCAACCGCAAGAGGGAGTGATGACATCTCTCTCTAGAGAGAGACTTATCATCTGTGCCTTGAGTTGCAGACAGGACTTGTCCCACTGGGCCAAAATTTCCATTTGAAGAGGATGGGAGTGAAACTGGGCATAGTCTACTATGTCGAAGTTGGAGACCAAAGAGCCCAGGATCTGAATGCAGTAGTGGATCAACAACCAATGGTGACTTAGGAACGCATGAACCTTTGTTTGCAGGGCCTGAATCTTGTGTGCAGGGAGAAAAACCCGCTGAACCCTGGAATTCCAGTGAAGACTCTAAGTGTAAAAAGCATCAAGGTGGATTTACGCCAATTGACTACCCATGTGACTGTAATATATCCACCGTCAGACGGATGCGATCCCTCAGGACATCTTGAGACTCGGCCAGGAGAAGAATATCATCCAGATAAGGCAGGATTCAGATGCCTCTGCAACAAAAATGTGCTGCCATGACCTTTGTGAAAATACGAGGAGCCATGGATAGCCCAAATGGTAATGCCTGAAACTGGTAATGATCGCTCCACACTGCAAACCTGAGAAAATGGTGGCTTACTCAGATAGGAATATGTAAATAGGCATCCAGGATGTCCAATGATGCCATAAAATCCTTCAGTTCCATAGCCAGAATAATGGAGCAAAGCTACTCCATGCAGAACCTGCAAATCTGCAGATACCTGTTCTGCACTTTCAGATTGAGGAATTGAGGATAGCCCAAAATGACCCATCCGGCTTCTGGACTAGCAAGAGGCTGGCTCAAAAACCCATACCTCTATGAGACAGGGGTACCAGGATGATGACTTTGCAGGTTAGAAAGGATCAAACAGACTCTACTAGAGCTTTTCCTTTTCCTGGATGCACTGGAAAGCCAGTGGAAAAGAACCAGACAGGAGGATACTTCTAAAAAGTTAGTGACCCAGTCATCTTTCATAGTCCCCATCCAAACATTGGCAAAAACCAGAAGTCAGACTCCCACACTGGGGACCCCCAGGTGGAGGCCTGCTCCATCATGTGGCAGGCTTGCCTGCTAGCTTGGGAGCAGGTTATCTAGTGGACCAAGACTGCTTACCTCAGGACCTAGAGCCCTTGGAGGAACCCTGGAATCTATAAGAAGTGTGATCTGGCCTTTCCCTGTAGATGAAAGTAATGAAAAGTAGACATTCTGGTAATGGGAGGTGCTGCCATCTTGGGCGCTGCCACCACAGCAATGGACTTTTCTAACTCTGGACCAAAGAGGATCTCCCCTGAATATGAGAGCACTTCTAATGCTCTTAGAATCTGTGTCAATGCACTAGGAATGAAGCCAGAGGGCTCTCCTGGCTGCAACAGCAGATGCCAACACCTTAGAGCTTAAGACCCTTATGTCAATGGCCACCTCACCCAGGTAGGAGCCTGCCTAATTAATTGTCCCACGGAGCTGAGACCATCTTCTAGTGCCAGTGGCCTTAGACAAGCTGACGTGAGGCACCCGCATTAGTAGAGACATTCTTAAGGAAGTTTTCCAACTTCCTATCTGTGGGATCCTAAAGGGAAGGCTTATTTGGAATACGGAGGATAGAAGATCTAACAAGGCGGGCATTATGGGCATTAACCGGATGAAGGGACTCTCACTTGGCCTAATCCACAGCTGGTAGAGGTAGGAATAACAACTGGAAGCTCCTATTAGGGTGAGTCCATGCCTTCGAAAGGAGGTCCTCAAGCTGACCAGAAGTAGGTAACTTAGTAGTCACCCTTTTTTTTTCCATAATAATTTTTATTGGTTTAACAAAGACAGAGTATGACATACAGTCAATGACATATCCAATTTCACAATGACACAAAGAAAACATCATAGGCATAAAACTCAATGTGAAACTGGACAGAAATATAATCAAACAGGCAAAGAGAGGGTTGACACAAAAGGGCAAGACACAGGCAGACAGGGAAAGACAAGGGAAGTACATCAAAAATACCAACTATAACAGATAAAATATATAAAATACCTCAAGATCATTACAGTTCAACAGTTTGAATCGTCTCCAGGTGAATGCAGAACAGTTAAATCTACAGGCACACTATATATTGTGAGCTGTCCCCGACTCTCTCTGTATTCACTCCACTTAAACCACTTCATATGTATTGATGAAGCTGATGAAGAATAACTACTATTGGCGGTTTCAAAGAGAAAATGCTTATGAGTCTTATTCACAAGGAGACATATATCAGGTACAGAGACTGACTTCTGACATAATAAGTGGCAGATGCTCAATTAGCTTAGTGATATCATTCAGGTGCTTGAAAGGGAGGGGTATTTCTGAGCAAGAAAAAAAAAAGCATTTTGATTCCCCAGCACCCTGAATGATAACCGCAACCAGATTTAAATACCTCACAATATTAGAATTCAGAGATCTCGGTTACAAATATTTGTGCATATGTATGAAAAAGCGCCAAAGCCACGTCAAGGTCTCTCTGTATATTTGGGGTCCCTAGCGCTATATCTAAGTGCAGCGTGTGGCACCCCAGAGGCTGACTTCCACAGTTGTGCTATTGCAGCTTTGGTGGATATCAAAATATGGCTTAAAATATAGGCATCTCCACAAAGTAATGGCTGGGCAGAGTGTTGAAATAAAGCAATTAAGGGATCAGCGGGGACAGCTACCTTCAGTACATCATGTATGAGAGAAAATACTTTAGACCAGAGCAGCCTCAGAACTGGACATTCCCAGAATATATGATAGATAGTCCCTACAGAACCACAATTTTGTCCAGCAGTGCCGAGAGGTAGAGGGCCATATGTTATGTTGCCGCTCTGGCGTAAAATACGCCCTCTGACATAGCTTATAAAACATCTCAGAATGGCTCAGGCATTTGGATAGGTTAAAACAAGAGTGAGAGATAGAGTCCCATTCATCTTCTCGAAGTACTCTAGCCAAGTCTCTTTCCCACTCAATGTGAGCCGGTAGTTTTCCAAGTTTAAGGTTCAACACCAGATACTGATACCACTTTGATATACCACCTCTGTGATAAGGAGAAGTCAGTCTAGAATGTAGCAGTTTAGGGAAGTGGGGGAGAACAAGTGCTCTACCAAGGTAAGAGGTCAACCAATGATGTAGCTGCAGATACTTGTAAAAGTCTCCAGTAGGAAAATTAAACTAAGGTTGCCTCATTAAAAACAGTTTTGAGACTAGAGAGGCCCAACATAGTCCACGAGTTGAGCTTCAAGTCAGGAATGAGCCATGCAATCGTTAGAATAGAGAGGTCAGGAGCAGGTAGTTGAATATCAGTGTCAGTAGAAACCATCCTGTGCCATACCGCAAGAGTGTTTCTAATCGCGTCTCCTGGATCACACCACTTAGGCCTAGCTTGTTGTGGGAGTCATAACAGATTTGAGAGAACTAAAGGAGTCACAAAGGATTGCTCAATCAGCACCCAAGGTTTTGGTGATTCGCCCATGAACCAGTCTCTAACTTGACTAAGTATACAGTCTGAATGGTATCTGTCAAGGTCAGGATAGGCCACCCCACCCACCGTTTTAAGAAGGACAAGCATTTGTCACTCTATCCGGGGCTTAGCCCCTTTCCAAATATAGTGGGATATGATCGTATTGAATTTATTATTGAGAGACTTAGGAAAGGGTCTAGGAATTGCATGGAAGAGGTACATGAGTTTAGGGAGCAGAATCACCTTAGCAGCTGCAACTCGCCCCAACCACGATATCTCTTGGATTATCCATTCTTTGACCAGTTTCTCAAAAGAATTCAGCAATAAAGAATAGTTACAATCAAACAGTTCACTATCTTTATCTTTAATGGATCTAGTTTGCCACGCATATCTATAACTGTCCTTGAGTAGTGTACTGTAAGTCGAATCTGGGACATTAAGCGGAAGAGCCTCAGTCTTAGAAGTATTCAATTTGCAAAAAGAAATCCTAGTATATTCGTCTAGAAACTTGTGCAGCTGCGGAAGAGATGTATCAGGGTGCGATAGGCATAACAAGATATCATCAATGAAAAGACTAATCTTAGGGGAAGAACCACCTATCACAGGTCCCTTAATACCCTCAGTGGACCTAATCCTCTCAGCCAAAGGCTCAACAAAAATAAGAGGGGACAATGGACATCCCTGTCTGGTGCTGTTAGTTATGTCAAACCTCGAGGAGAAACACCGGTTTACAAATACCTTTGCGGAGGGAGCAGAATACAATGCTAACATAGCATTTAGAAATCTACCCTGGAAACCAAATTGCGACAGTACTGAATGTAAGTAACCCCAATGCAAGCTATCAAATGCCTTTTCAGCATCAAGGGACTAAATCAATAAAGGCTCTTTTTTAAAATCGCAATATTCTATGATATTAAACACTCTGCGAGTGTTGTCTGGAGCCTGCCTACCTGGAACAAATCCAACCTTGTCAGCTGCAATCAGTGAGGGGAGAAGCAGGCCAAGGCGCATAGCGATCATTTTGGCGAATAGTTTGATATCCATATTTAATAGAGCTATAGGTCGATAATTGTGCACCGAGGTAGTAGTCTTACCTGGCTTTGGAATTGCCAGTATTTGAGCCTCAAGCATTTCTTTCGGAAAGCACTTGGTATCAGAGGCTTCATTAAAAACCGCTAAAAGCAACGGGGCTAAGCTAGTTTTATAACACTTCTAAAAATGTATAGGATAGCCATCTAGTCCTGGGGCTTTATCAGCCGGCATCATATCAATAGCTGCTTCCACCTCAGGAAGGGAACAGGGAGCACAGAGATGTAAACAGGTATCAGAGTCCAGGACAGGCAGAATCAGAGCACTCAGAAAGTCGTTCACATCAGAGTCTATCGGTTGAGGGGTGTCAGGGTCAGTCCGCAAATTATAAAACTTAAAATAATACTCTGCAAAGTTATTTGCAATATCGAATGGGTATGAGACTTTAGTACACGTAGAATTATATACAAAGTGAATTTGTGCCTTCGCACGGCGACCTTTCAGCTTCCTAGTTAACAGACGGCCTGCTTTATTGCAAAACACATAAAAACGTTGATTTAGGCATGATAAATTTAGCTGCACCTCTTGCAAAGAGAAGGTGTTAACTTTCTCTCGGGCTAATAGAAGCTGTTTAAAAAGAGACTTATTAGTAGGAGCAGCCTTATGTGCAGCTTCCAAGTTAGCAGCCTCTAATTCAGCCAGTTAAAAATGTTGTTTGTATGCTTTTTTTAATCCTGGCTGCAGTTTGAATAGCCGAACCACGGATTACTGCCTTAAGAGAGCACCAGTGATTAAAATTGTTTGTTTCCTCTGGGCGGTTTGTAGTTAGGTAAAGGGAAATGGATTGTTGGACAGCCTGTTGAGCCTCCAGCCGAGTCAGCATATAATTGCCAAGTCTCCACAGGCCAGGAGCGACCCTATGTTCACCCACATCCTAAGAAACAAATAGAGGAGAGTGTTCGGACCATGCAATGGGCAATATAACAATCCGACGTACGGAAGACAAAGTCCACCTATCCGTCAGTACTAGATCGATTCTAGAGAAGGATCGATGCACATGAGAGTAGTATGAGTAGTCACGAACCGTGGGGTGTTTAGAGCGCCATGCCTCATACAAATCGTATTCACTTATCATGGTGCGGAAACCATTTGAGGGTTCTAGGGGTGCACCAGATCTTATAGCCGTTGAGCGAGACCTATCTACATGTGGGTCTAGGACCATATTAAAGTTTCTAAGAATCATAAGAGCCCCCTTAACATATGTCTGGAGGACTGAGCAAAATTTCCTACAGAAGGGCAATTGTTTAGAGTTGGGCGCATAATAAGAGACCAGAGTGACATCAGTGTTATCCAGACGACCAACTAGAATCAGGTACCTTCCCCCTGGATCCACATATTGGTAGATTACAGTAAAGGGACAGTGTAATGATATCAGCATGGCAACACCTGCCTTTTTAGTATGACCATTGGCTATGTAACAATGAGGGTATCGCGCATCAAATAAACGGGGAGGGTCAGAATTCTTAAAGTGGGTTTCTTGAACTTCAACTATATGTGCCTTCATCTTGTGAAAGGAAGATAAAGCTAATTTCCACTTCTGTGATGAATTTAAGCCTTTGGCATTAATTGAGACAATGTTAACCATAATAATTGTCTAAGGAGGAAGCTATAGTAAACAGTAAACAATACATGTAATATTCGTTGGCCAATGTACACAGGGAAGGGGAAACACTCCATGGGGAATCATAGTAAGGTGCCAGAGTATACATGCCTCACCCATTAGCTACTAGGGGGGTAGTGATCGTCACCCTTTTCTGATGATTGAATATCGAGGTCTTGGACGTTGAGTCTTTTCAAAATCACAGAGCACAGAATGGAATCGGAGCACAGATTTAACTACCACGATCAGTGGCTCTATATGTACCTGTGACATAGATTCTTCAGGTACCAAGGACATCTCAACATCAGAGGTGGCCCTGATTGGGTAAATGATTGCATCCATGGTGGCTCCATGGCAGACAGCTATGGATTTTGAGCAGGCAGAATGTTAGTAATCAGCACCCACAGATAGATTAGCAGGGGCAGCTGACCCAGGAGCTGCAAGCTGAAGGAGCCTCTTGCAGTGTATGGACACAAAAGCTCACAATTATTCATGCATAGATAAGTGGCAGGATGTATAGCATGCAATATGCAATGCATTATACATCTAATACTCAGGCTGAAGGTCTACAGAGGTCAGTAAAGCATGTGCTAAAATCTTCAAATCTGAGCTCATCGTTGCTTCAGGATTTTTTTACATAACATATTCACTGTACAATTTAACAGTTTACTTGTAAACACAGTATTACAATTAGTAATAGGGCAATATTCCACATATGCATCGCTACCTCATAGATTAAACAGATTTATATATCCCAGGCCCTTGTCCTCTTGCAAGCTCAGATTATAGATTTTTTAAATGAAATACTCTTTCCATAATCTCCATTTTTCTCGTATATGAATAGAGGCATATGATTGGACAGTTTCATATGTTTCCATTTGAAAGTTGTATTGGATCTTATTAATCACTTTGGATAACATAGGTGGAATAGCCGACTTCCATTGTTGTGCTAAAGCTGCACGTGCTGCTACCAATATCTGACCTACTATATAATGGCAAGGATTCAGGATATCTGGGGGGGTGCAAATTCAATATAACAAGAGACGGTGAAGGTTCTATTATCATTTGCATGACTTCAGACAGTAAGTCAAAGATACCTTTCCTGTACGTATGTAGTACCGGGTATTCCTAAAAGATGTGAATCAAAGTGCCCGCTCTCCCACATTGCCTCCAACAGTTTTTAGATATAGAGGGACACATTTTACGAAGTTTAAAAGGAGTCAGGTACTCTGTGGAGCAATTTATAATGTGTTTCTATATGATTGACATATTTGGATACAAGAGGAATTTTTATAGATGGATTCCCATTGTACCCCAGACAACATACATTTTATATCTATTTCCCACTTATTTTGAACAAATGTTTTCTTATTTGGTTTGTCTTGTAGCTAGTAATACCAGAATGTAATATCTCCATTTGCATTTGTTGATATAGTTTTTTTAGCTAGTATTTCTGTAAGCATACATAATATAATGCCTGTCTTAGTCATGTCATGTAGCCAGGAAGATATTTGAGGTATGCATAATAAGTCTTATTTTCTAAACCATATTGCAATAATGGTAAATTATAATTGGAAACAGAAACAACCAAAATACTTCCCTTTCTGTGGATAGATGGATACTACAAGGAATTACTAAACTTAGTGACTTAATTATAGGTTCGACCCTAGTACCATTTTTACAATTACAATTGCAATATCGTTTAGAAAATAAGAGTTATTATGCTTACCTTCAAATATCTTCCTGGGTACATGACATGGGGGGGGTTTAATTTATGTCATAGGTAGCTCAGGGGCTATAATGTATAATGGCTAACATCATCTCCAGTTGGTGTTAGCTAACAGGTAAAAGCACTAGAATGCTTTGCATTCCAGAGCTTGGAAAATCTCACAATAAAGCAGCCCCCATATGCAACTGGAAACAGGGAAATTGCAACAGATATCTCTCTGTAATACATACAGGGGATACTTACATCAAGGGATTTCCCTCAAAATGTGTTTAATAAATATGCCCCTAAGAGAGTTGGAAAAAATGCGGTCATGAATAAGGGTAGTTTATTACAAGCAGACATGGCATTTCAGAGGGCACATTATAAAGTGTAAGGGGAGGGGTTGAGGGTAAGATTGGGAATGGAGATGAGGTTGTCTCGCACAGAGTAGGTTCATGGTTTCAGAAGCATGACTGTGTGACTGACAGGGCCAAGTTGTGGGAAGCTCAGGTGCCCTCCTGATGGGTGCTTGCCCACAATAGTATAGAGTCCAGATCACAGGCGGCACTCAGAGACTGGTCACAATGTGAAAAAAGAACCCCTCAGGGGTGTTCATTGCATGACATTTCGGTTACATATCCCCTTCCTCAGACATATCAAATAGTGCATACAAGTAACAATATCTAAGCAAATGATAGTGACATAACTTACTTCCCTCCTCCAATTACTCTACCTGCATTATGGTCCGTGATCCCGCCAGCGGACTTTCTCCATTAGGTGACGTCATGCAGCCGGGTCCGCGGACCATGGAAACACACTGTAAACTGTGTGATTACAACAATAGTGCAAATTAGTGCAAAATGGGGTGCCAACGTCTTAATCCATACTGTAATGGCATTGTAATTTCTGTTCACATTGCAAACAATGAATAAACTCTTTAATACGTTTTTGTTTTTTTGTTTTTGTTTTTATTTGTAAAAACGCGTGTAAAACACACATGAAGCTACTGTTCAAAAACTGGCTTTCTAGTGACAACAATATAAATATGACTAAATAAAAAAATCTATGCTGCATAGTGTAATATACAACAATGCTACCATAGTAAAAAGATCAAACTGTGTAGTGCAAGTGAAGATTTTAAAAATACGTTTTTTGATTATATGGTGCCATCTGGTGGCCGAACTTACAATTACAATAAAAATCCTTATGATAATATACCTTAACTCAAAAAAGCACACAAAACTTAAATTGGTTATATTAGTAAATGTATAAACTGAAGGGCAATTGCTGACTGTACTTCTATTTATTTATGGACTTAGAGGTTCTGCCTAATATCATTCCACCACATAATATGCTAGAGCAGCAATATATAAAAACTGTATTTTACTTTCTCTTAAAGAATGTTTGAAGGGCGCTATTAATTTTGTTAAACAAAATTAATGAGACCTAAAGACTCATTCAGGCTTTTTGGGGCCAAACAGTCCAAATGGAAAATCCATCTAGATTCAATTTGCGACAATTGTTTGCCCCTGTCACCTCCTGGTTTAGTGGCTGGCACATGATCAATGGCCTTGTATCTGAGACTGGCCATATTGTGTTTTAGCTGTGCAAAACGTCGGGCCACTGGTTGTTCACTGGTCCCAGTGAGCAATGTTGCCCGTATCGCTGATCTATGTTGCATCAGGCGAACTTTCAGTTGGCATTCCGTTTTGCCTACGTAATAGAGCCCACACGGACATAGAATGACATAAATTACAAAATGGGTTGTACATGTTAGTGGCCATTTGATGCTCATCCTTCTGCCTATGTGTGGATGTGGAATGGTGTCACCTGTAATCACATATGAATATGTGGTGCACCCAAGACATCTAAAGCAGTCGGTTTTTTTCCGGCACAAAAAGTGTTGTGGTGCTGATTTAACATTAAAACCTGTCACATCACTTTTATCTATCAAATCTTTGATGTTTTTACAACAGGAATTGCTGGGCATAAGTTTAGTTATGGAAACATTTCAGATCCAGATCAGTTGTGACCATTTACCATAGATTTTCTCTTTAGATGTGTGAGGACTGATGGTATTATATTCATTACCAATGAAACAATTTCTAGAGATGTGCACCGGACACTTATCGGGTTTTGTGTTTTGGATTTAGATCTGGATCTCCGTTCGTGTTTTGGATTTGGATTAGTTTTACCAAAACCACCCATTTCTTTCAAATAAAAACATAAAAACAGCTATAATCACAGAATTTGGGTGTTTTTTTGTTGTTCCTACAGTATTAGTAACCTCAGTAACTGTTATGGTTCTGATACTCAGGTCAGGGGTGATCTTATACGGTAGGACCTAAATACCAGAACGTAATGCTGGGAAAGGGGAATGGAAAGGGAATAGCCCCTGGCACCCTATCTCAGTTGTCTCGCCCGTGCTGTCAGTACACTCTTGCGAGACTATGGTTGCTTGGGCCCATGGCAGCCGCGTTTGAAGGGCGGATTACGTCTGCCCAACTCCGATGCCCCCTCAGGTCTTAATGAGAGACAAAGAGTGAACCGAGACAGGGTGATAACAAGGGGCCCTCTAACTGAACAACAAAGCTAGGGGCTACTAACAAAGCTGAAACTAAAGTATGCGCGGATTTCCGCCAGGGAAAAGAACAACAAAGGAAATGCTGTCCACACGCCGACACAATACTTTTGTGTATCGGCGGTGACAGCATAAGCAGAACCCTCTGCAAAACACCAGTGACAGATATAACCAAGGAATACAGCGGCCTAGGCCGACGGACGCGGCAGAGCCGCTACTCACGGAACCGGTACAAACACTGGCAAACGGACAGGAAACCCCCAACGCTGCCGACACAGACTCTCAGAACTGGAGGACAGGCAGAATCCCAAACGACAGACCGGTGGACACCAAGAAGCCAGAAACTCGACCAGGCATAGGCAAAGCCACAGGACTTCTGGACAGGAACGCTTCACGGCAGGACACGGGATCAGACACATGAATCAACACAGGGACTGACACAGGAATCGACACAGGAAGCAGCTAAACAGACACTGCTAGACTGGAGCTCAGGAACTGGCAGGAACAAGCTCAGAACTCAAGCAGACTAGAAACTTAGAAATATCACCAGCGTCTGTGAATTGCACACAGCCAGCATATAACAGAGAGGCCTAATTAATTATGTCATGCAGCTGCCCTGTTGCATGACTCCAAACTGACAAGATGCAATTAGCAAACAGAAAAACCCCTTGCGCTATTTAGACTCAATTAGAGGCAACAAAGCATGAATGAACTCAAGAAGATTATAATTACAAGATAATTTTATTAGCTATAAAATTGATCAAATGTGAACACATATATAGTTCATTTACAACTGTAATATGCGCATATACATAAAAATAAAAATAAAACATTACTAATAATAAAACTACTATTGAGCATAAGAGGTGGATCATATAACTAGCAGTGACCACAGTGGGCTAAACATTGATAACGTCCTTGTTTTTAATTTTCAAGTCGGACATTCTCATCAGATGTGCTCATGAATAATTCATGATTAGATATCATATGGTGTAATATATTTGAAGCCTTTGTTTATATATCTCTCGATGAATAAACTTATCCAATTGCTCACATAAACTGATGGTTCTTTACTTGTGGGATAACCGCTCAAAAGTCATGGAGGAATAGATACACACCCGGGACTCTAGTGCATCGCAAGCACCTGTATACACAAAGCTCCCGTCTCAATTACCACGAATGGCGTCCTCTGTCTCCCACTGAAACTGGCTCTCGTGCACACACCTTTAATGATTTTGGAGAGAGAAGTATCAGTCCGGCTCCCGGAGCTCTGCGCACTGCAGGCGCTGGAGATTGGTTCAGCTCCCGTCTACAAGCCGCCGCGTATAGCGTCCTCCCATATCCTGCTTGTCAGTCTCAGACACCACTGCACATCAATGCGGGCAAACAGCCAAGATCCACCGGGTCACAGATAGGGCTCTTTCCCTGACGCGTTTCGCTTCTAATTGAAGCTTCCTCATAGACTCTATGAGGAAGCTTCAATTAGAAGCGAAACGCGTCAGGGAAAGTGCCCTATCTGTGACCCGGTGGATCTTGGCTGTTTGCCCGCATTGATGTGCAGTGGTGTCTGAGACTGACAAGCAGGAGACGGGAGGACGCTATACGCGGCGGCTTGAAGACGGGAGCTGAATCAATCTCCAGCGCCTGCAGTGCGCAGAGCTCCGGGAGCCGGACTGATACTTCTCTCTCCAAAATCATTAAAGGTGTGTGCACGAGAGCCAGTTTCAGTGGGAGACGGAGGACGCCATTCGTGGTAATTGAGACGGGAGCTTTGTGTATACAGGTGCTTGCGATACACTAGAGTCCCGGGTGTGTATCTATTCCTCCATGACTTTTGAGCGGTTATCCCACAAGTAAAGAACCATCAGTTTATGTGAGCAATTGGATAAGTTTATTCATCGAGAGATATATAAACAAAGGCTTCAAATATATTACACCATATGATATCTAATCATGAATTATTCATGAGCACATCTGATGAGAATGTCCGACTTGAAAATTAAAAACAAGGACGTTATCAATGTTTAGCCCACTGTGGTCACTGCTAGTTATATGATCCACCTCTTATGCTCAATAGTAGTTTTATTATTAGTAATGTTTTATTTTTATTTTTATGTATATGCGCATATTACAGTTGTAAATGAACTATATATGTGTTCACATTTGATCAATTTTATAGCTAATAAAATTATCTTGTAATTATAATCTTCTTGAGTTCATTCATGCTTTGTTGCCTCTAATTGAGTCTAAATAGCGCAAGGGGTTTTTCTGTTTGGTTTAGTATACACCCGGTTTTTAAAAATCGGGTGGATTGTGTTGGCCATATCCACAGGCCATTTCACCTTTATTGCTGCTGGATAGATTTTACGAGGTATAAGAGATAAGAATATTCGATATATCCTTGATACCTGTGCGGAGTGGGTGTGATTGTGGATACAGGCACCCATTCGCAAATACATTTATATATATACAATAGCGCCAGACATTATTAGTGGTTATTAAGATGCAATTAGCAGCCAGGTGAGGCTGAACACATGGGAACAGACTGCAATTACACAGACTGACCACTGACAACAAACAATAATCCTCTAAACCAGAGCAAAGGGAAATCCTGGCCTGCAAGAGAACTATAAACATAAAATAGGAATGAACCACTACCTGTGGTTCATAACAGTATCCTCTCCTTAAGGGAGAGCTCCAAGCACTCCATGACACCCACGGGGAACATAAACAGAAGTATAACATAAAATACCTAACCGACATGCAAAACAGGAATGAGCCACAGCCGTGGCTCATAACAGTACCCCCCCCCCTTGAGGAGGGGTCAAAGGACCCCAAAATACAGACTATCCAAAACAAGGGATACAAAAAAAAACCTGACACACTGGTCTAACAGACAAGAAAACAGAAACAAGCTGTAAAAACAGCTTGTAACAGTGCCCTCCCCTTGACGGTGGCCACTGGACACAAGACAAGGGAAAAAAAATCTTTTTTTTTTTTTTTTTTTTATCAAGGCAAGAGTCAAAACTTATTTCATTTTCTTCTTCTTCTTTTTACAAAGCTCTTTAGGTCTGACCAAGGTAATTCCCCAAACATTGTCTGAACTGATGGTACCACCCAGCAAGGCTGCGTTCAAATCAGAGATAGGTTTCTTACCCTTGGGAGCTGAACTTTCAGGCAAAGTACTCCTATTAGAAGAAGAAGACAGAAAAGCACATCCTGCAGTCAAAACAACGGGCTGAGACTCTTGTGCCGAGTTTACAGTATTTGGTGGACTCTCAGCAGACAAGACGGGTGACTTAGAGGAACCTGAACCAATTTCTTTGGAACCATATCTTTTAATAATTGCATCACTGAATGCTGGGGGATCCTGAAGAATCGGATCTTCAGCTTTCATTAGGCTGGTCGCCCACTCAAAAGGCTCTCCTCTAAAAGAATAAATCAGATAGAGCACAAGGTTCTCTGAAGTGATGCCCAGAAATGGTCTAGACAACATAATAATGTAATAGTGTTTGTAAAGCACCAGAAATTGGACTAAGTCCCCATCAAAGATTATAGATGTTGAGATATCAACAGAGTCAGGATCTGCTTCATTCCCATCTGACTGACTAGAGTGCTTTGCTAGGACCTGGTCACTATTGACCTTACTCGAGGCTGAGACTTTCTGAACCCCACCCGGGGCAGTGACTTTCTGAACCCCACACGGGGCAGTGACTTTCTGAACCCCACCCGGGGCAGTGACTTTCTGAACCCCACCCGGGGCAGTGACTTTCTGAACCCCACCCGGGGCAGTGACTTTCTGAACCCCACCCGGGGCAGTGACTTTCTGAACCCCACCTGGGGCAGTGGCCTTCGGGAACCCCGCTGGGGCAGTGGCCTCCGGGAACCCCGCTGGGGCAGTGGCCTCCGAGAACCCCGCTGGGGTCAGCACCTCGGATTCTTTTACTGGGACCGAGCCGTCGGCCTCCCCCACTGGGACCGAGCCATCGGCCTCCCTCACTGGGACCGAGCCATCGGCTTCCCTCACTGGGACTGAGCCATTGGCCTCCCTCTCTGAGTCGATAATTATCGAAACTTCTCCCGGGACTATGACTTCCGGGACTTTTGCTGAAGCTATAACCTTCAGAACCTCCACAAATGCTATGCCTCTTAAGTTCTTTCCTGGGGAAGCGACCTCTAGACCCTTCTTTGAGGCTGCGTCTCTCGAGACCCCACTTGGGGATATTACTTCAAAGATCCCTTCTGGGGTTTTGCTTCTCGAGTTCCCTTCTAGAACTATGGTTTTAGATACCCTTTCTGGGGTTGCGCTCTTCAAGTCTCTACCTGGGGTAACAGCTTCTGAGACCCCTTCTGGTATGGAAACCTGAGCTATAATATTTGATGTCCCTCTATAAGCTAGAGCATCGGGTACTGCTCCAGCGCTCTGGGCATCGGGTACCGTTCCAGCACTCTGGGCATCGGGCACCACTCCAGAACCTTGGGCAACAGGCACCACTCCAGGACTCTGGGCAATGGGCACCACTCCAGGACCCTGGGCAACGGGCACTACTCCAGGACCCTGGGCAACGGGCACCACTCCAGGACCCTGGGCAACGGGCACCACTCCATTACCCTGGGCAACGGGCACCACTCCAGGACCCTGGGCAATGGGCACCACTCCAGGAACCTGGGCATCGGGCACTACTCCAGGAACCTGGGCATCGAGCACCACTCCAGGAACCTGGGCATCGGGCACCACTCCAGGGGCTTGCAACTCTGCTTCAACAGGAACCTCAAGAGAGGAGAGAAACATTCTCTTTTGATTCCTGAATCTATAATGGGGCTCCCTTGCCCAAGGACCCCAATTATAGGACAGAGAGCTTTTTTGTGTGGGTTGTGTGACAAGTACCTCTGCCACAGTAGAGACAGGAGTAGGTCTTGTATCCTGACTCAACTTGGCCAGAGGGCAAGACTCGTCACCACACTGTGGCTTGCGCAACTCACAGGTCTGCAGATAGTGGCCTAAACCCCCACAATATAGGCATAAGTTTAAGTTTCTGCGACACAGACGCTCCTCTTCTGAGAGCCTGGGCCGCAGAAAACTTTTAAACCTTTTCCCTTCAATTAAACCAGAGGATTCTCTTGTCACCATACTGTGAACAAGAGTCTCTTTAGAGATAGATGTACTCTCAACGACTTCTGGCAAGATGAGCAAGATTTTAGTCAGAAGGTTTTGCAGTTGCTTTAAGGATTGCTGCAAAACTTCTAGTCGCTCAGGTCTCAAAGCACTGAAAGCAGAGTTCAGGGCTGAGAGAGATGCCTGCAGGGCTTGCATAGTAGACATAGGAGGATTTAAAACTAGACAAGACAAGACAAGGCAAGACTAGACAAGGCAAGACTAGACAAGGCAAGACTAAATTTTTAAACTAGACAAAACAAGACTGGATTTTTTTTTTTTAAAAACACCGGACTGGATTTTTTTAAACACCGGACTGGATTCTAAACACCGGACTGGATTCTAAACACCGGACTGGATTCTAAACACCGGACTGGACTCTAAACACCGGACTGGATTCTGCACACTGAATTCTAGACAGGACTGGATTCTAAACTAGACACTGGACTGGGCCAAAAAAGAAAAAAGTTTTATTTCTTTTTTGTGGTATGGCTGGTGATAATGTTATGATTCTGATACTCAGGTCAGGGGTGATCTTATACGGTAGGACCTGAATACCAGAACGTAATGCTGGGAAAGGGGAATGGAAAGGAAATAGCCCCTGGCACCCTATCTCCGTTGTCTCGCCCGTGCTGTCAGTACACTCTTGCGAGACTATGGTTGCTTGGGCCCATGGCAGCCGCGTTTGAAGGGCGGATTACGTCTGCCCAACTCCGATGCCCCCTCAGGTCTTAATGAGAGACAAAGAGTGAACCGAGACAGGGTGATAACAAGGGGCCCTCTAACTGAACAACAAAGCCAGGGGCTACTAACAAAGCTGAAACTAAAGTATGCGCGGATTTCCGCCAGGGAAAAGAACAACAAAGGAAATGCTGTCCACACGCCGACACAATACTTTTGTGTATCGGCGGTGACAGTATAAGCAGAACCCTCTGCAAAACACCAGTGACAGATATAACCAAGGAATACAGCGGCCTAGGCCGACGGACGCGGCAGAGCCGCTACTCACGGAACCGGTACAAACACTGGCAAACGGACAGGAAACCCCCAACGCTGCCGACACAGACTCTCAGAACTGGAGGACAGGCAGAATCCCAAACGACAGACCGGTGGACACCAAGAAGCCAGAAACTCGACCAGGCATAGGCAAAGCCACAGGACTTCTGGACAGGAACGCTTCACGGCAGGACACGGGATCAGACACATGAATCGACACAGGGACTGACACAGGAATCGACACAGGAAGCAGCTAAACAGACACTGCTAGACTGGAGCTCAGGAACTGGCAGGAACAAGCTCAGAACTCAAGCAGACTGGAAACTTAGAAATATCACCAGCGTCTGTGAATTGCACTCAGCCAGCATATACTGAGAGGCCTAATTAATTATGTCATGCAGCTGCCCTGTTGCATGACTCCAAACTGACAAGATGCAATTAGCAGCCAGGTGAGGCTGAACACATGGGAATAGACTGCAATTACACAGACTGACCACTGACAGCAAACAATAATCCTCTAAACCAGAGCAAAGGGAAATCCTGGCCTGCAAGAGAACTATAAACATAAAATAGGAATGAACCACTACCTGTGGTTCATAACAGTATCCTCTCCTTAAGGGAGAGCTCCAAGCACCCCATGACACCCACGGGGAACATAAACAGAAGTATAACATAAAATACCTAACCGACATGCAAAACAGGAATGAGCCACAGCCGTGGCTCATAACAGTAACATTCATATCCACTCATTACCAGTCTATTCTGAACACCTCACACCTCACAATATTGATTTTAGGCCAAAAGGTTGCACCGAGGTAGCTTGATGAATATGCTAAGCAACACAGTGGGCGGCACAAACACATGGCCGATTTAGGAGTGGCACTGCAGTGGCAGACAGGATGGCACTTTTAAAAACTAGGCCCCAAAGAGCACATAATGCAAAGAAAAAAAAGAGGTGCAAGATGGAATTGTCTTTGGGCCCTACCACCCATCCATATGTTGTATAAACAGGACATGCACACTTTAACAAACCAATCATTTCAGTGACAGGATCTGCCCACGACTGTGGCTGAAATGATTGGTTTGTTTGGGCCCCCACCAAAAAAGAAGCAATTAATCTCTCCTTGCACAAACTGGCTCTTCAGAGGCAAGATGTCATCCTCATCCTCCGATTCCTCACCCCCTTCAGTGTTTACATCCTCATCCTTACAGACTAATAATTCGTCCCTGCTGGAATCCATCATCACAGGTCCCTATGTACTTTCAGGAGGCAATTGCTGGTAAAGGTCTTCCTTGAGGAATTTATAATTAATTTTGTTGAAAATCATCTCCACATTTTGTGGATGTAACCTCCTACGCCAATCGAGGTAGTGATCTGATTTCAAAATGTAGTGATCTGATTTCAACAGATTGGCCACTCTTGAATCCTGGCAAAGCGAATGAAGGGCTCCATCCACAAGTCCCACATACTTAGAGGAATTGCTCAGTCTTAGCTCCTCCTTTCATTTCTCCAGCTGCTTCTGCAAAAGCCTGATGCGGGGAATGAACTCAAGCTGGCAGTGTCTGAACTTACTTCACGTGTGGCAAGTTCGAAGGGTTGGAGAACCTTGCACAACACAGAAATCATTCTCCACTGCGCTTGAGTGAGGTGCATTCCCCCTCCTTTGCCTATGTCATAGGTGGATGTATAGGCTTGAACGGCCTTTTGCTGCTCCTCCATCCTCTGAAGCATATAGAGGATTAAATTCCACCTCGTTACTACCTCTTGCTTCAGGTGATGGCAGGGCAGGTTTAAGAATGTTTGCTGGTGCTCCAGTCTTCGGTACGCAGTTGCTGAATGTCGAAAGTGGCCTGCAATTTTTCGGGCCACCGACAGCATCTTCTGCACGCCCCTTGTATTTAAAAAAATAAATAAATTCTGCACCACCAAATTAATTGTGTGAGCAAAACATGGGAGGAGCTGGAATGTGCCCAGATGTAATGCTCGCACAATATTGGTGGCATTGTCAGATATCACAAAGCCCCAGGAGAGTCTAAGTGGGGTAAGCCATTGTGCGATGATGTCCCTCAGTTTCCGTAAAAGGTTCTCAGTGGTGTGCCTCTTATGGAAACCGGTGATGCACAGTGTAGCCTGTCTAGGAATGAGTTGGCGTTTGTGAGATGATGCTGCTGGTGCCACTGCTGTTGTTGCTGCGGAAGGCAATACATCTACCCAGTGGGCTGTCACAGTCAGATAGTCCATATTTTGCCCTGCTCCACTTGTCCATATGTCCGTGGTTAAGTGGACAGTGGGTACAACCACATTTTTGAGGACACTTTTCTTAATGTCCCTGTACAGTCCGGGAATCGCTTGCCTCTTGAAGTGGAATCTAGACTGTATTTGGTACTGGGGATACAGTACATCCATCGACTGTCTAAATCCCACTGCACTAATGGTGGATACCGGATGCACGTCTAACACCAGCACAGTTGTTATGGCCTCAGTAATCTACTTTGCAACAGGGTGACTGCTGTCATATTTCATCTTCCTCGCAAAGGACTGTTGGACAGTCAATTGCTTAGTTAAAGTAGTCTTCCCACTTCCTCTCTGGGATGACAATCGACTCCCAGCAGCAACAACAACAGCAGCAGTAGGCTTATCACTCAAGGATACTCTGGAGGATTCCCGGATAGGAGAGGACTCGTCAGTCATGCCAGTGACATGGCCTGCAGGACTACAACCGATACTGACTGAGGAGGAAATTGACGATGAAGGAGTTGGTGGTGTGGATTGCAGAAGTTTGGATACAACAGGAAAAAGGGATTTAGGTGTCAGTGGACTGCTTACGCTCTTACCCAAAGTTTCTGAACTTGACAATGACTTATTATGAATGCACTGCAGGTGACGTATAAAGGAGGATGTTCCTAGGTGGTTAACATCCTTTCCCCTACATATTATGGATTGACAAAGGCAACATATGGCCTGACACCTGTTTTTCCGGATTTGGGAAGAAAAAATTCCACACCAAAGAGGCATGACAATGGGCTTTTTCATCCCATGGACAACAACTGTCTCCACTGGTGCCTTATCCAAACAAACCACATCACCATCAGAATACTCATTGTGAACTTCCTCCTCAGCGCTAGCTACACCAATATCCTCCTCATCTTGGTGTACTTCTACAGCAGGGATGTGAAGTCAGGGGAGGCAGGGGAGGCAGTGCCTCCCCTGTCATAAATGATTAAAATAATAGAAAGAAGATACTTATGACACATATGATGTGTCATAAGTATGTGCTTAGCTTTTATATTATTTTAATCATCCTTTTTTGTAAAAAAAACTGTATTACTTGTGAATCGGAGGCACCGAGAGCGGTGCCTCCCGCTGGCTATGTGAAAGGGCCGGAAGCGGGGGGCAGGGCCAGGCATCGGGCAGCAAAAGACCATTACAAAAAGCCCTGCAAGCGGCACCTCCAGAAGTGCCGCTTTGACAAGGGGCGTGCTTTCAGATATGAGAGCACACCCCGGTCACTGAATGATTGGGCAGTGGCAGCAGGGGTGGATTGTACTGTCAAGATACCAATCCACCCCCCTTCCCGGTCTGACTGCCGCAAACAATGGCCACCCCCCATCCGAGCTTACACCAGTGGCTGCCGATTGTGCCCCCCCCTCCCAATGTTTACCGGAGACGGAGGACTTCAGGGCAGCAGGGCAGGCTCTGCCTGTAATGAGCAGCTGCAGCACAGCCTCATTATACATATGTGGAGGCTGGGCTGGCTGAACGTAGGGGGAGCTGCAGAGTCACTTCACCCAGCCAGCTCCTCTCAGGCGGTTCCCATGGGCCTTTGAGAGTTCAGAGGTCGGGTGAGGAAGTGACTCTGCAGCAGGTTCGTGACTGGCGTGCTGGAGGGGGCTGGCTGGCTGGCTGATCAGGTAAGTAGTCACTGTCTTCTCTCCCCATGCCTGTTTTTCTCTTTCTCCATGTGTGTAGCTCTCTCTCTCTCTCTCTCTCTCTCTCTCTCTCTCTCTCTCTCTGTGTCCCTCTCTCTGAGTCCCTTCCCAAACCAGTCTGAGTCCCTTCCCATACCAGTCTCCCTCTCCCTCCCCCTCTCCATATCACTCTCTTGTCTCTTCATGTCTGTCTCTCCCTGTTTCTGTCTCTCTCTCTCTCTCTCTCTCTCTCTCTCTCTCTGTCCCTCTCTCTGAGTCCCTTCCCATACCAGTCTCCCTCCCCATATCACTCTCTTGTCTCTTCATGTCTGTCTCTCCCTGTTTCTGTCTCTCTCTCTCTCTCTCTCTCTCTCTCTCTGTGTCCCTCTCTCTGAGTCCCTTCCCAAACCAGTCTCCCCATATCACTCTCTTCATGTCTGTCTGTCTGTCTGTCTGTCTGTCTCTCTCTCTCTCTCTCTCTGTATGTCTGTCTCTCCCTGTGTCTGTCTCTCCATGCATCTCTCCCTCTATATGTCAGTCTCTGTCTCTCTCTATCTCTCTCCCCTACCAAAAAATACATGATGATAGAGCACACAATAGAATAATAGAATAACATATAATGATATAATAATATAAAAGTTGGCATGGTTAATATATTAAAACACTTTAATATTGCAAATATCCCATGTATATCACAGAAATAGTAAAGTGACAATCAGCTTGCAATCTGAGCTAAAATCACATGTTTAAAAAGTATGAAGTAATATGTAACCGTTTATGCCCCTGTTCAGTATACCTGTTCCTAGTATAGTCCCTGGGGGGTGACAGGCAGTCTATTGATGAGCACAATATCAGCAGCATTGAATAGTTACCGCAGCTGATGGTAGGGTCACAATCCTACACCAGGTACAAGTAGTCATTCAGATGCATTGGGTATGGTTGACTGGCGGCCGGGATCCTGGCAGTCAGCATACCGACGTCGGGATCCCGGCCGCCAG
The DNA here is from genome assembly GCF_028390025.1 of Pseudophryne corroboree. Lineage (NCBI taxonomy): Eukaryota > Metazoa > Chordata > Amphibia > Anura > Myobatrachidae > Pseudophryne > Pseudophryne corroboree. The sequence goes on along the minus strand of NC_086445.1, from coordinate 653,508,053 downwards.
AATGCGACCTTGTCCATTGTGACCCTACCATCAGCTGCGGTAACTATTCAATGCTGCTGATTTTGTGCTCATCAATAGACTGCCTATCACCCCTCAGGGACTATACTAGGAACAGGTATGCTGAAATGTATTCTGTATTATTGGAACAGGGGCATAAACTGTTACATATTACTTCATTTACTTTTTAAATATATGTGATTTTAATGCTAATTGCAAGCTGATTGTCACTTTACTATTTCTGTGATATACATGGGATATTTGCCATATGAAAGTGTTTTAATATATTAACCATGCCATCTCTTTTATATTATTATATTATTCTGTTGAGCGCTGTTTCATCATGTATTTTGTTTCGGGGTGTAACTAACCTCTACGTATTAACAGCTGCTGTGGAAACGCTGCCCTTGTAGCACCTGGAATAGGGGCACATGTTCTCATACTCGGTCCTCAGGACCCCACACGGTTCATGTTTTGCAGGTCACCTGAAGATTTTTAAGATGTGACAGTTGGTGACACAGTGCACCTGCCGGGTGACATGGAAGATGTGAACAGTGTGGGGTCCTGATGACAGAGTTTGAGAACCACTGGGTTAACATACCATTTTCCTCAGTCTCTCTCTCCATCCCTGTGTCTGTCTCTACCTGTCTCGGTCTCTTTCTCCCCATGTCTGTCTGTCTGTCTCTCTCTTCTTGTGTCTATCTCTCTCCATGTCTCCTCCTACCTCCCAATGTCTATGTGTTTGTTTGTTTGTTTGTTTGTTTGTGTGTGTGTGTGTGTGTGTGTGTGTGTGTGTGTGTGTGTGTCCCTCTCTCTTCCTGTATCTTTACTTCCCCATGTCTTTCTCTCTTGGTCACAGTGTCTGTCTCTCCATATCTCCTCCCTCCCCATGTCACTCCTCTCTTTCTTCCTCTCTCTGTCCGTCTCTCTCTCCGCATGTCTGTCTGTCTCTCTCTCCTTGTGTGTCTCTCTCTCTCTCCGCATGTCTGTCTGCCTGTCTCCACGTCTATGTATCTCTCTCCCTGTGTGTCTCTCTCTCTCTCACTCTCCATGTCTGTGTGTCTCACTCAGTCTCACTCCCCATGTCTGTCTCTTTCTCCATGTCTTATCCCTCCCTGTGTCTGTCTCCCTCCCCATGTCTGTCTCTCTTTCCCTGTGTCTGTTTCACTCCATGTGTGTCTCTATCCCTCCTCATGTCTATCTCTCTCTCCCCATGTCCATTTCTCTTTCCATGTTTGTGTCTCTTTGTCCCTGTCTCTTTCTCCCACCCAAGTTACTCTCTTTCCAGAACTGTCTCTCACCATGTATGTCTTTCTCAACATGTCTGTGTCTCACTCCCTCTTTCTCCCTCCCCCCTATGTCCCCCTCCCTCCCCATGTCTGTCTGTCACTCCCTCCACATGTCTCCTTGGCTCTGTGTTTATATATCACACACACACACACACACACACACACACACACACAGTGGGTTGGAGGTTTCCATATATGTGCACTCTCTTCTATTTCTATCTCTCTCCCTCTCTCTCATATCTGGAACCCCCCCCCCCCCCCCCCTAAAAATCCTGCATTTGCCCCTGGACTGTCACGAAGAGAACTGGGACAGACAGCTCCAGTGGTGAGGAGGGCACTGCTGCAGGCAGCCAGAAAACAAAGAGCCTTATGTACACCTGGAGCAGAGGTGCAGCCCTGCCCCACCCCCAAACCGATCGCAGGCCACGCCCATGCTCCCCTGGACTACGCGGACAACACCAGAGGAGCGAAACCCATAACTTCTACTGAGGCTGTCTGTCCGTCCTGTGTGAGCTTGCATGGAAGGAGCAATGGTGACAGGGACCCTGGAGCTGCATAAGAGGAGGTGAGATCCCATACTGCCCACTTTTTCCCACCACTACTCCCATCCTGCCCCCCCTTCTATTACTCCCTGCCTGTCCCCCTATTCTGTTACTCCAATCCTGCCCCCTGCTCTCCACCACTACTACTCCCAGTCTGCCAGCCTGCGCCTGCTCTCTCTCTCTCTCTCTCTCTCTCTCTCTCCTTATTCCTCCTCTCTCTCTCTCTCTCTCTCTCTCTCTCTCTGCCATCTCCCTCTATTCCTCTCACTCTTCTGTTTCCTCGCTACTCCTCTTTCCCGTATACCCCTCTCTCTTTGCCATCTCCTCTATTCCTCCTCTCCCATCTCCCTCTATTCCTTCTCTATCTTCCTTCTGCCCCCTATTCCATCTCTCTTCCTTCTCACCCTATTCCTCTCTCTCTGCCATCTTCCCCTGTTCCTACTCTCTCATCTATCTCTATTCCTCCTGTCTCCATATTTCAACTCTCTCTTCCAGCTCCCCATATTTCTCTTCTCTCTCATCTCCCCATATTCCACCTCTCTGTCTCCCATAAATTTATAAAAATTGACAATATATTAGCTGCTTGCTCATCACAAGTTTGATGAGCAGGAAGGCTGCAGGCACTGGCGGCATCAGACTGAGATGCAGGTTAGCGGCTGGGGATCAGGCAGTTGATGGTGGCGATTTTGTAGGCCATTGGCAGGGTTGGCACCAATCAGTGGCGGCAGTAGTGGGCACTGGCACGGCGGCAGAAGATTACATAGTCGGGACTCCACAGAGATTATGGCTGCAGTGCCTCACCAGCCACTGACCTCACCACACGCCACTGTTCTACAGTGACATCCTCAATCTCACTATCAGTAACTGAACTGGTGGTGCTCCTCCCAGCACTTGCAGAAGGTGTGCATATAGTGGTAGGACCCTCCTCTTCCCATACAGTGTTGTGAGGGTCAGGCTTAGACATCGCAACCGCAGACACACTTGGACTCTCCTTGGGCATCTGTGATATCTCTGAGCACACAGTTGTTTCTTGTGCTTTAACAAGCTTTAATTTTAAATTTTTCGAAAGGAAGGGCTTCCTTCTTCATAAAAAGCTGAACCACCAGTCATGAACATAGGCCAAGGCCTTAGCCTTTCCTTGCCATTTTGTGTCGTGAATGGCATATTGGCAATTTTACGTTTCTCATCAAACAATTTCATTTATTTTTTTTTGTTCTTCATTTTTGGATTTTACATGCCCTCTATGACATTGGGCATCCTCCTTAGCAGAGGATGTTGATGGAATTACATTGTCAATGTCATGACTGGTTGCAGCAGCTTCAGCACTAGTATTAAGAAGTGGTTCCTGATCTTTCACAACTTTTTCCTCCAAATTTTTGTTCTTCATTTCACATGACAGCGCCCCTTTATTATTACAGCACACAGAACAATGCCCCTTTATTTTTACAGCACCTGACAGGAACACAGTGTTCCTTTAATTTTACAGCACCCCTATATTTTTACAGCATACAGGAGAGGGCCACAGGGTTCTGTTATTTTTACAGCAGCCGACAGGGACACAGTGTTCCTTTATTGTTACAGCACCCGACAGGGACACAGTGTTCCTTTATTTTAACAGCACCCCCATATTTTTACAGCATACAGGAAAGGGCCACAGCATTCCTTTATTTTTACAGCACCCCCATATTTTTACAGCTTACAGGACAGAGACACAGCATTCCTTTATTTTTACAGCACCCGACAGGGACACAGTGTTCCTTTATTTTTACAGCACCCCTATATTTTCACAGCATACAGGACAGGGACACAGCGTTCCTTTATTTTTACAGCACCCGACAGGGACACAGCGTTCCTTTATTTTTACAGCACCCCTACAGTTTCACAGCATACAGGACAGGGACACAGCATTCCGCCATTTCTACAGCACCCGACAGTGACACAGTGTTCGTTTGTTTTTACAGCACCCCTATATTTTTATAGCATACAGGACAGGGCCACAGCATTCCGTTATTTTTACAGCACCCAACAGGGACACAGCGTTCCTTTATTTTTACACCACCTGACAGGTACACAGCATTCCTTTATTTTTACACCACCTGACAGGTACACAGCATTCCTTTATTTTTACAACACCCCTATATTTTTACAGCATACAGGACAGGGCCACATTGCTCTGTTATTTTTACAGCACCCAATAGGGACACAGCATTCCTTTATTTTTACAACACCTGACAGGGACACAGCGTTCCTTTTATTTTTACAGCACCCCTATATTTTTACAGCATACAGGGCAGGGCCACAGCATTCCTATATTTTTACAGCATACAGGGCAGGGCCACAGCATTCCTATATTTTTACAGCACACAGGACTGCACCACTTTATTTTTACAGCACACAGGACAGTGCACCTAACAGCACAGGACAGCACCCCTGTACAGCACCCCTAATAGCACAGGACACCACAGGACAGCACCCCTGTACAGCACCCCTAACAGCACAGGACACCCCAGGACAGCACAACTGTACAGCACCACAAACAGCACAGGATATCACAGGACAGCACCCCTGTACAGCACATGACTGCACAGGACAGCAACACCCCTATACAGCATCCCAAATGGCACAGGAGACTCAAGGACAGCACCCCGAACAGCACACAGGACAGCAACACCCCTAAAGAGCACACACTGACCCCACCCGATGCCACCACCCACAGAGAGACAGAGATCTGTCTCCCTGACTCTCCAAGTCCGGAGTGAAAATGTCAGGGCGACACATGGCTTCTTATATGGAATTCAAAATCCGCGAGAATCCGACAGCGGGATGATGACGTTTTGCCTTGTTATGGGATCCGAGTCTGGTGGGAAGTCCTGAGCCGGATTCAGATCTGGGGCTCAGATCCTGAAGTCCGGGGGGTTCGGATCTCGGAGATCCGAACCCGCTCATCCCTAACAATTTCTTTAGCTTTAACTCTTGATTTTGGGAAGGATTTCTATGTATGTATCCACTGCAGCTTTTTACGAGCTTTTCTTAACTCTGGTAGAGAATAGCCTCTTTCCTTGAATTTCTCTACCATTGAGTCAAGTTGAATCTCCGTTCTATTAGGGTCGCTGTTGTTTCTGCAGCCCCGAAAAAAATGTGAGTATGGTATCCCAGCACCCACCACCTAGTGGAGCCTGGGACAGCCTCAGGCTTCATCCCTAGCCTTTGGGTGCCTGGAGGGGGGTCCTCTTTATTGGGGGGTTCCCACTCCCTCATGGAACCTCGGCCAGGGATGACTAGATAGGGGGGTAATGCCACAGTTGCAGGGACCAGTATGAATGTGTCCCCCAGCTGTGGCATTATTTTCTTGACTAGTGCAGCCTGGTGCTGGTTTAAAAATACAGGGGACCCCTACACAGTTTTTCACGAGTATTTTAACAACCAGGACTGGCCCAAAGAGCATAGTGTTGGTTATATTCAGGAGGGGGGACCCCATGCAATTTTTTTTTTAAACTCTTTACTACACTTACACACAGAGAAGCATGCCCGATTCTCCAAACATGCCAGCCAGAAGGTCTATTTGAAAGTTCTATTTGTATACAAAATCCATTGTTCTCCAGCATTGTTTGGCTTTAGTCGGTAGTGACTAAGAATATGAATCCTTCGTAAATTCCCGCGTTGTATTAGGTGTATGTGAAAATCAAAACATGTTTGGCCGATGGTCTATTGAGTCGTATTTGTGTGTATGAATGTGAATCTCAATACAAATTGGTAGAACTCTGCTATGTTTAGTTTTTAGTAAATTACCGAGTTGCATTTTTGGATAAAAATTGAGAGCTTAGTAAATTTCCCTTACTGACGGGGATGTCAGTATGAAGGGTATCAAGATGAACCAACATATCTTGCATAAATTGTACCAGGTGAAGCTGTGTAGCCTCTTGCTTGCCCAAACAGACTAAGATATCAGCAGTCGGATCTACCCCGAATGCTTGATTACCCACTGGATCCATATTTTGGCCAGTGCTCACTGTCAGGTCAGGCTGGTATGCAGTATCCAATGAATGGGCTTGAGCAGAGGTGGCAGAAGCCACTGACGGAAAAGATGTGTAGGCTGGATATAGTTCCTTCTCATGGACTCCCAGGTTAGAAGGATAAACACACTATGACAACTAGATAAGAAATAGCGGGGCAATCTTGGCATGGTCTACATGGCACACAATTTCGCAACAAATTCACACTTCACACCAATTACTCTTTACATCTTTCTTTTTTAGGAAACAATGATTTCCTACTGTCACGATCTGGGTATCTGGACGCCATTTCTTACCCATCAGATGCCTCCTAAGGCTGGCTCAGCGCTCCAGGACCGGATCCCATCTGTTATCCTGATGTGTACTTTCCTGTATCCTCTCCTGTCACTCTGGGACACTGTCACAGTAAACGCCATATTACACCTGGCATGGCGTCTCCCGCGGCCTCCGCCGCCGTCCCTGAACTTCTGCATGCAGAGTGTCTGAGTGGCGATTACGTCAGCCGCGGCCTCCGCTGTGTCCGCGTGGTTGGATGTGCATCTGTCAGCCTGGCGCCTCCTGTCTCCGGTGGCCGGCGCCGCCATTACTGTTTTCATTACCACATGGATTACAAACCAAACTTCCCTCCAAGTGTCTGCATGGGCGCAGCCATCTTGGATTCTGTCAGCTGATCATTTCCACCAATCTGTTCTCAGTATTGATAATCTGCATAATTGCCTAGCCAATCCCTTCCTTGCTGCGGGTATAAATACACTGTGCCTGAGCAAGGAAGGCGTCAGTGCTTTGGTTGTCAAACCTAGTTCCTGTTTGTCTCTCTCCTGTGATTGTCTTCCAGGTTCCAGCTCCTGTCTCAAGACTTCCACCATAGAGACCCGCACCAGCATTCCACCTGCGGTGTAGCCTGACTCTCCAACCCATTGTGGATTCATCTGTTTCCAGCTACAGCATTACCTGCTTCCAGCTCAGCTTCCAGCAGAGTACAGCTTCTCTTAAAGGGCCGGTGTCCTTTCTACACTTTACCACTCTCCACCGGTATTATTATTTCTCCGCTCTCAAGTTCTACATTTCAGTTCATATTTCATCGCTCCCAAGTTCATTTATTATTTAACTGGTTCCAGCCAGTATCCACTCCATACTAACAACAGTCTGGTTCCAGCCAGTATCCACAGCAGCTGTTTTATCTTCAGCAACCCAGCTTTTCCTGGAACACCAGCTGGCACAATCCTGGGTTATCTCCATTGCTACAGTCGGGCCTGGTAAGGACTTTCCATCTAGAAGATCATAAGAACTATCTCACACTACCAGTGCCCTGTGGCTCCTGCCATCCTGTAGTTCCCAGGAACTGTATTTATTCTTTGCTGACTTTTACGTTTTCTTTTATTGCTGCTGTGTTGCGGAGTTGTCATAATAAACATCATTGACTTTTATCCAAGTTGTCGTGGTCACGCCTTCGGGCAGTTATTATTCATGTTACTTACATGTCCAGGGGTCTGATACAACCTCCCAGGTTCCGGTACATCTCAGTCCCTACAACTGAGGCTGCCTCCCGTCAGCTCAGGCCCTCAGTTGTGACAGTAAGCACTGACCTAATGAATCCAGCCGGAGACCAGGATCAAGCGGCCAGGCCGATGCAAGAACTGGCAGCCCGACTAGAACATCAGGAGGCTGCACAGGGCCTCATCATCCGCTGTCTCCAGGATCTCTCTACTCGGCTGGATGGGATTCAGACAACTCTCCGTGGATCAGGCGCGTCTGGTGCGTCAACCACAGTGACTCCAGCTATAACCCCACCCACCTTACCCATTTCTGCTCCACGTCTTCATCTTCCAACGCCAGCAAAATTTGACGGATCTCCAAGATTCTGCAGGGGATTTCTCAACCAGTGTGAGATTCAGTTTGAGCTACAACCTGGCAATTTTCCCAGTGACCGTACAAAAATTGCCTACATTATTTCTCTTCTCAGTGGCTCAGCCCTTGATTGGGCATCACCGTTATGGGAGAGGTCCGACACCCTGCTATCTTTCTACACTGCCTTCGTGTCAACATTCAGGCGCATCTTCGACGAGCCAGGCCGGGTAACCTCAGCTTCATCCGAGATTCTCCGTTTACGCCAGGGGTCACGTACTGTAGGACAATATCTGATACAGTTCCAGATCCTGGCATCCGAACTGGCATGGAACGACGAGGCCCTGTATGCTGCATTCTGGCATGGCTTATCTGAGCGTATTAAAGATGAGTTAGCTACCAGAGACTTACCTTCTAAGTTAGATGAGCTAATCTCACTCTGCACGAAAGTTGATTTACGTTTCAGAGAGAGAGCAACTGAGCGTGGAAGATCATCTGCTCCAAAATCTTCTGCTCCTCCTCCTCGTCAACTGTCACCATCTAAAGATGAGCCCATGCAACTTGGCCGTTCCCGTTTAACTCCTGCTGAGCGCCGAAGACGTCTCTCCGAGTCTCTCTGTCTCTATTGTGCAGCTCCGTCTCACACCATTAATGCCTGTCCCAAACGTCCGGGAAACTCCAAATCCTAGCTCGCCAAGGAGAGGGCCGGCTAGGAGTAATGATCTCCTCTCCATCTCCTCAAGATTGTAATCTCCCAGTCTCGCTTCAAGTTGCTCAACGTTATCGGAACGTCATTGCCCTCCTTGATTCCGGAGCAGCTGGGAACTTTATTACCGAAGCCTATGTTAAACGGTGGTCCCTACCCACCGAGAGACTTCCTTCGTCCATTTCTTTAACTGCCGTGGATGGCAGCAAAATTTTTGATGCAGTTATTTCTTTAAGGACTCTACCAGTTCGTCTGAGAGTGGGAGTTCTTCATTCCGAACTTATTTCTTTTTTAGTGATTCCAAGAGCCACACATCCTGTGGTCCTGGGCCTTCCATGGCTCCGTTTTCACAATCCTACAATTGATTGGACGACTACGCAAATCCTGGCATGGGGTTCCTCCTGTGCTGAGACATGTTTGTTTAAAGTATTGCCTGTCTGTTCTTCCTCCCCCAGGTCGTCTGATGTTCCACCTCCTCCATATCAAGATTTCACGGATGTGTTCAGTAAAGCTTCTGCTGATATCCTTCCTCCTCATAGAGAATGGGATTGCCCGATTGATCTCGTTCCAGGGAAGGTTCCACCTCGAGGCCGAACTTATCTGTTGTCTCTGCCTGAGACGCATTCTATGGAGGAATATATTAAAGAGAACCTAGCAAAGGGGTTCATTCGACCTTCTTCTTCTCCAGCCGGCGCAGGCTTCTTTTTTGTAAAAAAGAAAGATGGTGGTCTGCGGCCGTGCATCGACTACAGAGGTTTGAACGACATTACCATCAAGAACCGTTATCCTTTACCCCTGATTACTGAGCTCTTTGACAGAGTTAGCGGAGCTACCATCTTTACAAAGCTGGACTTGAGAGGTGCATACAATCTCATCCGGATCCGTGAGGGTGACGAGTGGAAGACCGCCTTTAACACCCGTGACGGACATTATGAGTACCTCGTCGTGCCCTTCGGATTGAGCAATGCTCCAGCTGTCTTCCAGCATTTTGTCAATGAGATCTTCAGAGACATTCTATACCGTCATGTCGTGGTCTATCTAGACGATATCCTCATTTTTGCCAACGATTTAGAGGAACATCGTTTTTGGGTTAAAGAGGTTCTGTCCCGTCTCCGTGTCAATCATCTCTATTGCAAATTAGAAAAATGCGTCTTTGAAGTCAAGTCCATTCCGTTTCTAGGGTACATTGTGTCCGGTTCCGGACTAGAGATGGATCCTGAGAAACTACAAGCAATCCAAAATTGGCCGGTACCCTTAACCCTCAAAGGGGTCCAGAGGTTCTTAGGGTTCGCCAACTATTACCGAAAGTTTATACGAGACTTTTCCACCATTGTGGCGCCTATTACTGCTTTCACTAAGAAGGGTGCTAACCCGTCCAAGTGGTCTGAAGAAGCCATGCAAGCATTTCATCTTTTAAAACAAAGGTTCATCTCTGCGCCTGTTCTGAAACAGCCTGACATCGACTCTCCTTTCATCTTAGAGGTGGATGCCTCCTCCGTTGGAGTAGGAGCGGTGTTATCTCAGAGGGCTAAAGATGGCCATTTACACCCTTGCAGTTTCTTCTCCCGGAAGTTCTCCCCAGCTGAGCGCAACTATGCCATTGGCGACCAGGAGTTGCTAGCCATCAAGCTCGCTCTAGAAGAGTGGAGGTATCTGTTGGAGGGAGCTTCTCATTCAATCACCATACTTACAGACCACAAGAACCTTTTATATCTGAAAGGCGCACAATGTCTCAACCCTCGTCAGGCCAGATGGGCACTTTTCTTTTCCAGGTTCGACTTTAAACTCCAGTTCTGTCCGGGCTCTCAGAATCGCAAGGCCGATGCCCTTTCCCGCTCATGGGAGCAAGAAAATGAGTCAGAGTCTTCAGACAAGCATCCTATTATAAATCCGTTGGCATTCTCCACGGTAGGGATGGACTCTACGCCCCCATCAGGGAAAAGTTTTGTGAAACCGATGCTAAGGAAGAAGCTCATGCATTGGGCCCATGCTTCCCGTTTTGCCGGACATACAGGTATCCAAAAAACCCTGGAGTTTATCTCTAGGTCCTATTGGTGGCCAACTCTGAAAAAGGACGTCTTGGAGTTTATTGCATCTTGCCCAAAGTGTGCTCAACATAAGGTATCCCGCCAGTCGCCTGCGGGGCAACTGGTTCCACTATCTGTTCCCCATCGACCTTGGACCCATTTGTCGATGGATTTTATTACAGATTTACCCATGTGCAACAAGTTCAATACCATCTGGGTGGTAGTTGACCGGTTCACCAAGATGGCACACTTCATTCCTCTCACCGGTCTTCCGTCAGCTTCCAAGTTGGCTCAAGTATTCATACAAGAGATCTTCCGACTCCACGGTCTTCCTGAAGAAATTATCTCAGATCGAGGAGTTCAATTCACAGCCAAATTCTGGCGAAGTTTATGTCAAGTCCTCCAAGTCAAGCTAAAGTTTTCCACGGCTTACCATCCTCAGACCAATGGTCAAACCGAGAGGGTGAATCAGGACTTGGAGGCCTTCCTCCGCATCTATGTGTCCTCCTCTCAAGATGACTGGGTTCAATTACTTCCCTGGGCCGAGTTCTGTCATAACAACCAGTATCATTCTTCATCTGCTTCAACACCATTCTTCACTAACTTTGGATTCCACCCTAAAGTCCCTGAGTTCCAACCGCTTCCAGCAACTTCTGTTCCCGCAGTGGATATCACCTTGCATCAGTTTGCCAATATCTGGAAGAGCGTACGATCAGCTCTGCTCAAGGCATCGTTCAGGTACAAGAAGTTTGCGGATAAGAAGCGTCGAGCAGTTCCTGCTCTCAAGGTGGGTGATCGGGTATGGTTATCCACGAAGAATTTGAGGTTAAGAGTTCCCAGTATGAAGTTTGCACCTCGCTATATCGGTCCTTTCAAGATTGAACAAGTCATCAATCCTGTTGCTTACAGACTCCAGTTGCCTCCCTTCTTAAAAATACCCAGGACATTCCATGTTTCCCTGTTGAAACCGCTGATCTTGAATCGGTTTCATTCCTCACTTCCTCCAACTCCGAAAGTCCAAACTCAACGAGGCGTTGAGTATGAAGTGGCCAAGATCCTGGACTCACGTCACCGTTACGGTCAACTACAATATCTTATTGACTGGAAGGGTTATGGTCCTGAGGAACGTTCATGGACCAATGCTTCTGATGTCCATGCTCCTGCCTTGGTCCGGAGATTCCATTCCAAGTTTCCTCAAAAGCCAAAGAAGTGTCCTGGGGCCACTCCTAAAGGGGGGGGGGTGCTGTCACGATCCGGGTATCTGGACGCCATTTCTTACCCATCAGATGCCTCCTAAGGCTGGCTCAGCGCTCCAGGACCGGATCCCATCTGTTATCCTGATGTGTACTTTCCTGTATCCTCTCCTGTCACTCTGGGACACTGTCACAGTAAACGCCATATTACACCTGGCATGGCGTCTCCCGCGGCCTCCGCCGCCGTCCCTGAACTTCTGCATGCAGAGTGTCTGAGTGGCGATTACGTCAGCCGCGGCCTCCGCTGTGTCCGCGTGGTTGGATGTGCATCTGTCAGCCTGGCGCCTCCTGTCTCCGGTGGCCGGCGCCGCCATTACTGTTTTCATTACCACATGGATTACAAACCAAACTTCCCTCCAAGTGTCTGCATGGGCGCAGCCATCTTGGATTCTGTCAGCTGATCATTTCCACCAATCTGTTCTCAGTATTGATAATCTGCATAATTGCCTAGCCAATCCCTTCCTTGCTGCGGGTATAAATACACTGTGCCTGAGCAAGGAAGGCGTCAGTGCTTTGGTTGTCAAACCTAGTTCCTGTTTGTCTCTCTCCTGTGATTGTCTTCCAGGTTCCAGCTCCTGTCTCAAGACTTCCACCATAGAGACCCGCACCAGCATTCCACCTGCGGTGTAGCCTGACTCTCCAACCCATTGTGGATTCATCTGTTTCCAGCTACAGCATTACCTGCTTCCAGCTCAGCTTCCAGCAGAGTACAGCTTCTCTTAAAGGGCCGGTGTCCTTTCTACACTTTACCACTCTCCACCGGTATTATTATTTCTCCGCTCTCAAGTTCTACATTTCAGTTCATATTTCATCGCTCCCAAGTTCATTTATTATTTAACTGGTTCCAGCCAGTATCCACTCCGTACTAACAACAGTCTGGTTCCAGCCAGTATCCACAGCAGCTGTTTTATCTTCAGCAACCCAGCTTTTCCTGGAACACCAGCTGGCACAATCCTGGGTTATCTCCATTGCTACAGTCGGGCCTGGTAAGGACTTTCCATCTAGAAGATCATAAGAACTATCTCACACTACCAGTGCCCTGTGGCTCCTGCCATCCTGTAGTTCCCAGGAACTGTATTTATTCTTTGCTGACTTTTACGTTTTCTTTTATTGCTGCTGTGTTGCGGAGTTGTCATAATAAACATCATTGACTTTTATCCAAGTTGTCGTGGTCACGCCTTCGGGCAGTTATTATTCATGTTACTTACATGTCCAGGGGTCTGATACAACCTCCCAGGTTCCGGTACATCTCAGTCCCTACAACTGAGGCTGCCTCCCGTCAGCTCAGGCCCTCAGTTGTGACACCTACATGGTACAGAGGCACAACTGGGATGTAGTTATGTGACCAGCGGTTAGGAGACCACCGGTCACAATAGCAGCACCTACATCCCGCCCACCCACAATCCCGACACTTGGCATGCCGACTAACAAGGACTATTCCCACTCGTGGGTGTCCACGACACCCATAGAGTGGGAATAGAACCTATGGCTTGTGGCATCATTGCGTATTTTGTAACAATGGATCTCTTCTACGGCACAATCTATTGCTATGTTCAAAGAGAACATGTTCCAAATGTTTAGGTTAGAATGGATTGAGACATCATTTCATAAGGCAGAGCAACCAGAAAAGTTTTTCTTAGTCTGGGAGAGTTATATAGACACTGTCCCTAATGAAATTAAATAGCAAATACATAAATGTTTTAGGGCATAACTTTGGTATGAAACATAGATCTTTTTACAAGATCCTCCGATCCAATGCACCTGAAAATCTAGAAACCATCCGCACACATGGTTTCTTTCTTTCTTTCGTACAATGGAGCTAATTCAACAAGGAATGCAAAAATTACGAAAATACATAAAATCTGAGACAAAAAATACAACTTCTGAGACAAAAAATACAACTTCTGAGACATAGCAAAAACTGCGTATGCACTATGAAAACTAGGCGTGTAGGGGGCGCACTAAAGGGCTGATTTCGCAAAAACTATGAGCAGGGGCATATGCAGATTTTAGATAGGCGGAGCATACATATTTTTTGCAACTGAACGCACACTTATGGTGTGCAGTTTCTGAGTGACTGCAGGTCAACCTTAAAATCTGCACAAGCTGACCTCAGTTGTAGAATGTTGGATGTATACTGCAATCATTGCTTCATTACACCGAGCTGAAGCAGCTCACACTGCTGACCACAATTCAGTTTATTCAGCTGCATTGAAACTTCACAACATGTAAGGGAGCTTTCTCTGACGTCCTAAGTGGATGCTGGGGACTCCGTCAGGACCATGGGGAATAGCGGCTCCGCAGGAGACAGGGCACAAAATTAAAAGTTTGACCACTAGGTGGTGTGCACTGGCCCCTCCCCCTATGACCCTCCTCCAAGCCTCAGTTAGGTTTTTGTGCCCGGCCGAGAAGGGTGCAATCTAGGTGGCTCTCCTAAAGAGCTGCTTAGAATAAAAGTTTGTTAGGTTTTTTATTTTCAGTGAGTCCTGCTGGCAACAGGCTCACTGCAACGCAGGACTAAGGGGAGAAGAAGCGAACTCACCTGCGTGCAGGATGGATTGGCTTCTTAGGCTACTGGACACTAGCTCCAGAGGGACGATCACAGGTACAGCCTGGATGGGTCACCGGAGCCGCGCCGCCGGCCCCCTTACAGATGCTGAAGAGAGAAGAGGTCCAGAAATCGGCGGCTGAAGACTTCCCAGTCTTCTTAAGGTAGCGCACAGCACTGCAGCTGTGCGCCATTGCTCTCAGCACACTTCACACCGCGGTCACTGAGGGTGCAGGGCGCTGGGGGGGGGGCGCCCTGGGCAGCAATGTAATTACCTTTACTGGCTAAAAATACATCACATATAGCCCCTGGGCTATATGGATGTATTTAACCCCTGCCAGGATTACAGAAAAAAACGGGAGAAGAGCCCGCCGTGAAGGGGGCGGGGCCTATCTCCTCAGCACACAGCGCCATTTTTCCCACACAGATCCGCTGGTGGGAAGGCTCCCAGGCTCTCCCCTGCACTGCACTACAGAAACAGGGTTAAAACAGAGAGGGGGGGCATTTTTTGGCGATATTATTATATATTAAGCTGCTATAAGGGAAAACACTTACTATAAGGTGGTCCCTGTATAATTATAGCGCTTTGGTGTGTGCTGGCAAACTCTCCCTCTGTCTCCCCAAAGGGCTAGTGGGGTCCTGTCCTCTATCAGAGCATTCCCTGTGTGTGTGCTGTGTGTCGGTACGTGTGTGTCGACAGGTATGAGGACGATGTTGGTGTGGAGGCGGAGCAATTGCCTGTAATGGGATGTCACCCCCTAGGGAGTCGACACCGGAATGGATGGCTTTATTTATGGAATTACGTGATAGTGTCAACACGCTACAAGGTCGGTTGACGATATGAGACGGCCGGCAAACCAATTAGAACCTGTCCAGGCGTCTCAAACACCGTCAGGGGATTTAAAACGCCCATTACCTCAGTCGGTCGACAGACACAGACACGGACACTGACTCCAGTGTCGACGGTGAAGAAACAAACGTATTTTCCAGTAGGGCCACACGTTACATAATCACGGCAATGAAGGAGGCGTTACATATTTCTGATACTACAAGTACCACAAAAATGGGTATTATGTGGGGTGTGAAAAAACTACCTGTAGTTTTTCCTGAAATCAGATGAATTGATTGAAGTGTGTGATGAAGCGTGGGTTACCCCCGATAGGAAGTTGCTAATTTCAGAGAAGTTATTGGCATTATACCCTTTCCCGCCAGAGGTTAGGGCGCGCTGGGAAACACCCTCTAGGGTAGATAAGGCGCTCACACGCTTATCAAAACAAGTGGCGTTACCGTCTCCTGATACGGCCGCCCTCAAAATCCAGCTGATAGGAGGCTGGAAAATACTCTAAAAAGTATATACACACATACCAGAGCCGAAACTAGGGAGGGGCTAGGGGGGCATGTGACCCGGGCGCGGGATTGGATAGGGCGCTGGGATCAGCTGCGTCTGACACAGCAGAGAATCTAGTGAAGAAAAATGGGATTTGTAGTCATGTGTGCTACTGCTTACACTTTATGCAGTAGCATAGAGACTACAAATCCCATGATGCATTGCACCCTGCAAAAGATGGCCGCCGCTCGAGCTAGGGAGTCAGGGAAACGTCTAGTTTCCCTTCCTCAGCTGCAAGCCGAAAAAGTATTCCAGCCGCCCGCCCGCCCTAGCTATGAATGTGGTCATGCTGCTGACCTTTCTCTGGCCCCACACAGAACTGCATTCAGCGTTTCAGCACAGTGATAGCACAGTGATGGATGGAAGAAGGACGTGAGAGAATCGAGGTAAAACACATACACACACACACACACACACACACACTCACTGTGACTGGTGTTAACCCCTGCAGCTCATTTAAACTAGTTTACTTAAATAGTATATTGCCCTAATCTATAATGCTGAGACTGCTCATCTTCACCACTGTGACAGCTACAAATTTTTATATATATATATATATATATATATGTATGTGGCTGCGTACATATATACACACACGTATGTGTATATATGTATGGATATACATATATATATATATATATATATATATATATATCAGTGATCGCAAAAACGCGTATTTTACGCGTTATAGGCAGTGGGGGACTCAGTTTTTAAAAACGAGGGGGTCCTGCGGGACACGCTGTGACTCCTCTACCAATTACCGCGGCCAGCATCACACGTCTCTTCAACCAGTCATAGCCAGCAGTGTCCCCAACCAATCACTGCTGGCAGCGTTTCCTGTCATCCAATCACCGCGGCAGCCTCCGTCCTGACTTTTCTTCCCGCTCTGCAGTCTGAATCCTCCTCCTTGGGCTCCGGGTGACAGCAATGTGTAACGTGCTCTACCCGGTGCAAAGTGTGTAACGTGCTCTACCCGGTGCAAAGTGTATAACGTGCTCTACCCGGTGCAAAGTGTATAACGTGCTCTACCCACTGCAAAGTGTATAACGTGCTCTACCCGCTGCAAAGTGTATAACGTGCTCTACCCGCTGCAAAGTGTATAACGTGCTCTACCCGCTGCAAAGTGTATAACGTGCTCTACCCGGTGCAAAGTGTATAACGTGCTCTACCCGCTGCAAAGTGTATAACGTGCTCTACCCGGTGCAAAGTGTATAACGTGCTCTACCCGCTGCAAAGTGTATAACGTGCTCTACCCGGTGCAAAGTGTATAACGTGCTCTACCCGCTGCAAAGTGTATAACGTGCTCTACCCGCTGCAAAGTGTGTAACGTGCTCTACCCGCTGCAAAGTGTATAACGTGCTCTACCCGGTGCAAAGTGTGTAACGTGCTGTGCCCTTTGCAAAGTGTATAACGTGCTCTACCCGGTGCAAAGTGTGTAACGTGCTCTACCCGGTGCAAAGTGTGTAACGTGCTCTACCCGGTGCAAAGTGTATAACGTGCTCTACCCGATGCAAAGTGTGTAACGTGCTCTACCCGGTGCAAAGTGTGTAACGTGCTGTGCCCGTTGCAAAGTGTATAACGTGCTCTACCCGGTGCAAAGTGTATAACGTGCTCTACCCGCTGCAAAGTGTATAACGTGCTCTACCCGCTGCAAAGTGTATAACGTGCTCTACCCGCTGCAAAGTGTGTAACGTGCTCTACCCGGTGCAAAGTGTGTAACGTGCTCTACCCTGTGCAAAGTGTGTAACGTGCTCTACCCCGATGCAATGTGCATAAGCGGCACTACTGTGTGGTGTAATGTGAATTGGCACTATTATGTGGCCACGCCCCTAAATTTTAGCGGCGCGCCTTCAGCGCGCATTGTCTGTTCTTTGCAGTGTAGGGCGGGGAGCACCAATTCACTTTCTGCCACAAGAGCACCAAAATGTCTAGTTACAGCTCTGGTGCAGTGTCTGTATGCTTCACAGCCCAGCAGCTTTCTCACTTCCCCCCCCTCCTGCTACACTTTTGTAGTGTCCAAATCAAGTCTGTGTTTTATGTTTGAATCGGTAATGAGATTAATATGAACCTTTACTCCAATGGGACTCAGAAAAGGACCGGTAGGACCCCAATTTTTAAAAGTGAGGGGTCCCTGGGACCCTCTTTTTTTCCGGCTCAGCGCGATCACTGATATATATATATATATATATACACCATGTGAGTATTACGGGGGTCTGCTGGTCTGAGGGATATCTGTTTTGTGTTTAGTTGTTTGTTTCTTAATTATTTTTTTTTATTTTTATTTTATTTTTCTATTTTATTATATAGAATTTTTTTTTTTTTTTATTTTTTTTTTGGGGGGGCGCTAAATTTCTGTCTTGCCCCGGGTGCCGTTAGTCCTAGTTTCGGCCCTGCACATACTGATGTTATACTGCGACCAGCAATCGCCCCAGCATGGATGTGCAGTGCTGGGGGGGTTTGGTCGGAATCTCTGACTGGAAATATTGATACCCTGAATAGCGACAATATTTTATTGACTATAGAGCATTTAAAGGATGCATTTTCTTTATATGCAAGATGCACAGAGGGATATTTGCACCCTGGCATCAAGGGTAAGTGCGCTGTCCATTTCTGCCAGAAGAAGTTTATGGACGCGACAGTGGTCAGGTGATGCGGATTCCAAGCGGCATATGGAAGTTTGCCGTATAAAGGGGAGGAATTATTTGGGGTCGGTCTATCGGACTTGGTGGCCACGGCAACAGCCGGAAAATCCACCTTTTTTTTTACCTCAGGTCACCTCCCAACAGAAAAAGACACCGTCTTTTCAGCCTCAGTCCTTTCGTTCTCATAAGAACAAGCAAGCAAAAGGCCATTCATATCTGCCCGAGGCAAAGGAAAGGGTAAGAGACTGCAGCAAGCAGCTCCTTCCCAGGAGCAGAAGCACTCCCCCGCTTCTGAAAAGTCCTCAGCATGTCGCTGGGGTCTTACAAGCGGACTCAGGTCCGGTGGGGGGGTCGTCTCAAGAATTTCAGCGCGCAGTGGGCTCACTCGCAAGTCGACTCCTGGATCCTGCAGGTAGTATCACAGGGGTACAGATTGGAATTCGAGACGTCTCTTCCTCGCAGATTCCTGAAGTCTGCTTTACCAACATCTCCCTCCGACAGGGAGACGGTGTTGGAAGCTATTCACAAGCTGTATTCCCAGCAAGTAATAGTCAAGGTACCCCTACTACAACAAGGAAAGGGGTATTATTCCATGCTGTTTGTGGTACCGAAGCCGGACGGCTAGGTGAGACCTAGTCTAAGTCTGAAATCTTTTGAACACTTACATACAAAGGTTCAAGTTCAAGATGAAATCACTCAGAGCAGTGATAGCGAATCTGGAAGAAGGGGACTTTATGGTGTCCTTGGACATCAAGGATGCTTACCTCCATGTCCCAATTTGCCCTTCAAACCAAGGGTACCTCAGGTTCATGGTACAAAACTGTCACTATCAGTTTCAGACGTTGCCGTTTGGATTGTCCACGGCACCTCGGGTCTTTACCAAGGTAATGGCCGAAATGATGATTCTTCTTCGAAGAAAAGGCGTATTAATTATCCCTTACTTGGACGATCTCCTGATAAGGGCAAGATCCAGAGAACAGTTAGAGGCTGGTGTAGCACTAACCCAAGTAGTGCTGCAACAGCACGGGTGGATTCTAAATTTTCCAAAATCCCAGCTGAGCCCGACGACACGTCTGTTGTTCCTAGGGATGATTCTGGACACAGTTCAGAAAAAGGTTTTTCTCCCGGAGGAGAAAGCCAGGGAGTTATCCGAGCTAGTCAGGAACCTCCTAAAACCAGGAAAAGTGTCAGTGCATCAATGCACAAGAGTCCTGGGTAAATGATGGCTTCTTACGAAGCGATTCCATTCGGCAGATTCCACGCAAGAACCTTTCAGTGGAATCTGCTGGACGAATGGTCCGGATCGCATCTTCAGATGCATCAGCGGATAGCCCCGTCTCCAAGAACAAGGGGGTCTCTTCTGTGGTGGTTGCAGAGTGCTCACCTTTTTGGAGGGCCGCAGATTCGGCATTCAGGACTGGGTCCTGGTGACCACGAATGCCAGCCTGAGAGGCTGGGGAGCAGTCACACAGGGAAGAAATTTCCAGGGAGTGTGGTCAAGCCTGGAGACTTCACTTCACATAAATATACTGGAGCTAAGGGCAATTTACAATGCTCTAAGCCTGGCAAGACCTCTGCTTCAGGGTCAGCCGGTGTTGAACCAGCAGGGCAACACCACGGCAGTCGCCCACGTAAACAGACTGGGCGACACAAGAAGCAGGAGGGCAATGGCAGAAGCTGCAAGGATTTTTCACTGGGCAGAAAATCATGTGATAGCACTGTCAGCAGTGTTCATTCCGGGAGTGGACAACTGGGAAGCAGACTTCCTCAGCAGACACGATCACCACCCGGGAGAGTGGGGACTTCATCCAGAAGTCTTCCACATGATTGTGAACCGTTGGGAAAAACCAAAGGTGGACATGATGGCGTCCCGCCTCAACAAAAAACTGGACAGGTATTGCGCCAGGTCAAGAGACCCTCAGGCAATAGCTGTGGACGCGTTGGTAACACCATGGGTGTACCAGTCAATGTATGTGTTCCCCCCTCTGCCTCTCATACCCAAGGTACTGAGAATTATAAGGCGAAGGGGAGTAAGAACGATACTCGTGGTTCCGGATTTGCCAAGAAAGACTTGGTACCCGGAACTTCAAGAGATGCGCACGGAGGATCCGTGCACTCTACCTCTAGACTTACCGTGGCTGCGTTTGACGGCATGGCGGTTGAATGCCGGATCCTGAAGGAGAGGGCTCCGACGGAGGAATTTCAACTGGGTCGATTCCTACATTTCCTGCAAACAGGATTGTCTATGGGCCTCAAATTGGGGTCCATTAAGGTTCAAATTTCGGCCCTGTCGATTTTCTTCCAGAAAGAATTGGCTTCAGTTCCTGAAGTCCAAGCTTTTGTCAAAGGAGTACTACATATACAGCCCCGGTTGTGCCTCCAGTGGCACCGTGGGATCTCAATGTAGTTTTGGGATTCCTCAAATCCCATTGGTTGAGACACTCAAATCGGTGGATTTGAAATATCTTACATGGAAAGTGACCATGCTACTGGCCCTGGCTTCGGCCAGGAGAGTGTCAGAATTGGCGGCTTTTTCGTACAAAAGCCATATCTGATTTTCCATTGGGACAGGGCAGAACTGCGGACGCGTCCTCAGTTTCTCCCTAAGGTGGTATCAGCGTTTCACCTGAACCAACCTATTGTAGTGCCTGCGGCTTCTAACGACTTGGAGGACTCCAAGTTGTTCGACGTTGTCAGAGCCTTAAAAATATATATATATATATATATATTTCAAGGACGGCTGGAGTCAGAAAGTCTGACTTGCTGTTTATACTGTATGCACCCAACAAGCTGGGTGTTCCTGCGTCTAAGCAGACGATTGCTCGTTGGATTTGTAGCACAATTCAACTTGCGCATTCTGTGGCAGGGCCTGCCACAGCCAAAATCTGTAAATGCCCACTCCACAAGGAAGGTGGGCTCACCTTGGGCGGCTGCCCGAGGGGTCTCGGCATTACAACGCTGCCGAGCAGTTACGTGGTCAGGGGAGAACACGTTTGTAAAATTCTACAAATTTGATACCCTGGCTAAGGAGGACCTGGAGTTCTCTCATTCGGTGCTGCAGAGTCATCCGCACTCTCCCGCCCGTTTGGGAGCTTTGGTATAATCCCCATGGTCCTGACAGAGTCCCCAGCATCCACTTAGGACGTCAGAGAAAATAAGAATTTACTTACCGATAATTCTATTTCTCGTAGTCCGTAGTGGATGCTGGGCGCCCATCCCAAGTGCGGATTGTCTGCAATACTGGTACATAGTTATTGTTACAAAAATCGGGTTATTATTGTTGGAAGCCATCTTTTCAGAGGCTCCTCTGTTATCATGCTGTTAACTGGGTTCAGATCTCAAGTTGTGCAGTGTGATTGGTGTGGCTGGTATGAGTCTTACCCGGGATTCAAAATCCTTCCTTATTGTGTACGCTCGTCCGGGCACAGTATCCTAACTGAGGCTTGGAGGAGGGTCATAGGGGGAGGGGCCAGTGCACACCACCTAGTGGTCAAACTTTTAATTTTGTGCCCTGTCTCCTGCGGAGCCGCTATTCCCCATGGTCCTGACGGAGTCCCCAGCATCCACTACGGACTACGAGAAATAGAATTATCGGTAAGTAAATTCTTATTTTAAACTATTTAACACATGTATTACTCTAAAATATATGTTAGTAGTAAACTAATAATTCTTTAAGTTAATAACAATGCAGGTTTGTCAAGAACACACTTGTTTTCCTACAAACATGTACAATAATAATTACAAGCAAGTTATTATTATTATTTTTTGTTTGGTTAATGGCTTTTTGTTTAAAAGCTGAGTTTTTTATGATTTAAAGCAACAAATAATTATTATCTTCAAAAATCATACCCACATACATGTGTAAGGTTTTTTGTTTTTTTTCCCCTTGACAAAGAAACATATGTTCAATAATATCACCACAATAATTGTGATTTTGTGGACATTTTAATTATGCACCACTTTTTTTTATATATATATTTTCACATTAAACAATAACATAAGGAATGTTAATAATAACAAAGAAACATTAGTATGTCATGTATGTAAACTTTCAACATAAAAAAAAAACTATTTTTTTTTTACTTTTTCTGTCTGCGTTTGTGGATTCACTAGCGGAAGTAGCTCGTCTTATTGTCCGACGCATCCTGTCAGTAGGCATGGTTGGCTCAATGTTATGTGTGGCTGATGTTAAATTGTGACATCATAAACCTTTACACAAAAAATGCAACTAAGTGTAAGTTTTTTCGCAAAAAATGCGGATTTTTAAATTTAATCACAAAATTTGCAAATTTGACAAGTCCACTTTTTTTTGTAACATTAAATTAGTGTTGCAGATTTTCTGTTTGGGCGTGCTTTCGCAATTTTGTGATTGGTCGCAGTTTTTGCTAATTTGTACTTTTTACGATCCTTACTGAATTAGCCCCAATGTTACATATTACAGCTGATGACAAAAGTTACCAATATTATTTTTGACAAAATAATTGAAAGCTATATCAGTATATTTCAGTGGTGATGTTAAAATACCAAACTATTGTAAAATTGTAATGGTATATCTATCTTGTATGCTATATATATATATATATATATGGTTATTTGAGGGGGAAAAAAGGCAAAGAACAACTATATTGTTCAAAAACAATGTCAATTTATTTGTACTTTCTTTGCAATAAAAACATTTTTTTTAAAAATAGATATTACTGGGCTAGGAAACTTGCTGGGAGCGTGGTTGCTGAAGCAAGAAGATAATAACTGCAAAGACTGGCACTTGGAGATAATAACTGTGAAGACTGAGAGTTTGAAGATAATAGGCCTAATTCAGCATGGGTCGCTATTTACAAAAATTGCAAATTAAGCGATTATCAAACGACTGTGCATGTGTAAAATTTGCATTACGCAGGGGAAAAAGTTACAGAAATTGCATACAGATCATAATCGCAATGTAGCCGCTGTTTGACTGACAGGAAGTCTGCATTTCTGTCCGGAAATCTGCTGTTTTCTGGGTGTGTCTGAAAAAATGCAGGCGTGCACAGGCACTTTTGCGGAGGGTCTCCGACATCAGCGCAGACCACTTCCAGGCCGTCTCAGTCAGTCACAGATTACTGGCAGACTCAGACCTACTCACATTTGCTCAGATGGCAAAAAATCTTTGATGTTCTGGAAATTGCGTATGCATCTGCAAATGGATAGCGATCCGCGATGCTTTCTGAAACTCGCATGGGGTGTTTTTTCTTCCTGTCGGGGCGGCGCCTTTTTACTCGCAGACAATTGCAATTTCTCAGAATAGCGATCCATGCTGAATTAGGCCCAATATCTGTGAAGACTGAGAGTTGGACAACTGTAACCTGAGGGCTATAACCGTGAAGACTGAATGCTGGATGACTATGACTTGGAGATTGTAACTGTAAAGACAGGTTACTTGATGACTGGAACTCGTAGACAATAACTGTGAAGACTGGTTACTTGCTGTTATATGGTTACATTATGACTGGCACTTGGAGACAAAACTGTGAAGACTGGGTACTTGATGACTGGAACTTGGAGACAGTAACTGTGAAGAGTGGAGATAGGATTGCTGCGGGTCAAGAATTAAGAAAACTGGATACTTGGAAAATGTCACTGAAGAACTTAGACTTTGGAAACTAGATTCACACAGAGCAGCAACTGGACGCCCATCGCCACAGCACTGCCATGACCCAGACAGGGAGACCCCAGAACTTGGTGCCGACGGCAAGACCCCGGACCCTGACAGCAGTGCAGCATCGTTCTTAATGAAAATTTTTATAAAAAATAGGATTTTGGTACTTACCAGGTAAATCCTTTTCTTTGAATCCATAGGGGGCACTGGAGTACTCTTGGGATATGGACGGTTCCACAGGAACTAGGCACTGAATAAATTAAAATTTTAGACTACTTCTCCCCTCCATATCCCAGAGTACCTCAGTGTTTTTTTACTGAGCCGAACAGGAGCTACAGAGGTTGACAATGGAGAATTACCTATAACAAAACGGACAACAATAAAGTTGACACATAACGTTACTGACAACTAACAGTTGACACCAAACCCGATAGAACTTGCTAATTTGAAGCAGTCGGTGAGAGTGTGTTACCATAAGATTCTCTGAACCTACCACAACCAAGTAAAACTGCTCTGGGTGGGCGTCCAGTGCCCCCTATGGATTCAAAGAAAAGGATTTACCTGGTAAGTACCAAAATCCTATTTTCTTTTTCATCCACTAGGGGTCACTGGAGTACTCTTGGGACGTACCAAAGCTTCCCCCGTGGGCGGGAGAGCTGTTTGGCACCTGTAACACTAGACGGCCAAAGCTAGATGCTGATGCTGCAAAAGTATCAAACTTGTAAAAGCGCACAAACGTGTGCACTGAAGACCATGTAGCCGCACGGCAAAGCTGTGTCGTAGAAGCTTCACGACCAGCTGCTCATGACGTTCCCACAGAACGTGTAGAATGAGCTGTTACTGATGTAGGCGGCTGTAACCCCATCATGAAGGTAAGCCTGACGTATGGTCAGTTTTATCCATCTGGATAAGGTCTGCTTAGAAGCTGGCCAACCCATCTTGGCCGCATCATAGAGGATAAACAACGTATCCGTCTTACGAACTGTAGACGTTCGGGATACATAAACGCGTAGTGCGCGTACCACATCCAAGGTTCCAGAATCTCCTGTTAACACAGTAACTACTATTGGTTTATTGATGTGAAAAGATGACACTACTTTTGGTAGGAAAGCGGGATTCGTCCGAAGTTCCGCTCTATTATCATGAAACACTAAATACGGTGGCTTGCATGACAAGGCACCCAAATCTGAAACACGCCTTGCCGAAGCCAAGGCTAGGAGAAAAATTGTTTTCCAAGTGAGAAACTTAATATCCACTTGTTGTAAGGGTTCGAAATAAAAAGACTGTAAGAAATCTAAAACCAGATTCAAGTCCCATGGCGCAGTAGGTGGAGTGAATGGAGGCTGTACTCTGAGGACACCCTGCATAAAGGTGTGTACCGACGGCAATAGAGCCAATCTTCTTTGAAAATAAATTGACAACGCAGATATCTGCACTTTTAGTGTGGATAAACGCAGACCTCCATCTTACCCCATCTGTAGAAATAACAAAAGACGGGATAACTTGAAAGATGATGTTGGAAACTTCCGAGCTTCACACTAACCTATAAAGGCACGCCAAATTCTGTAATAATGAGCTGCCGGCTTCCTAGCTCGTAACATGGTTGGTATAACCGATTCTGGAATGCCCTCTCTTCTTAAGAGGTAAAGGAACGGACCCTG
Organism: Pseudophryne corroboree; assembly: GCF_028390025.1. NCBI lineage: Eukaryota > Metazoa > Chordata > Amphibia > Anura > Myobatrachidae > Pseudophryne > Pseudophryne corroboree. The sequence continues at coordinate 653,482,508 of NC_086445.1, read as the reverse complement.
TTGTAACAGGTCCGGACGTAGTGGGAGCGGCCAAGGATCGTCTGCGAGTAGACCGCGGAGATCCGAAAACCAAGCTCTCAGAGGCCAATGAGGCGCCACTAGTATGACTGTGATGGACTCTCTTTTGATCCGTTTTAGTAACAGAGGGAGCAGCGGAAACGGTGGAAAAAGATACACAAGACTGTATGGCCACGTGATTGTGAGAGCATCCACCGCCACTACCTTTGGATCTCTCGTTATGGACACGTACTGGGGCGTTTGATGATTGTGGCGAGATGCCATCAGGTCCACTTGCGGGTAACCCCACTTCTGGACCAGCATGTGAAACACTTCTGGATTTAATGCCCATTCTCCTGGATAAAAATCCCGACGGCTGAGATAATCCGCCTCCCAGTTGTACACTCCCGGAATGAATACTGCCGACAATATCACTTGGTGATACTCGGCCCAATTGAGGATTCGAGCTACTTCCAGCATTGCCATGCGGCTTTTCGTTCCTCCTTGTTTGTTGATGTATGCGACCGCCGTCGCATTGTCTGACTGCACCTGAACAGCCTGAGCCTGCAGCATGTGCACTGCTTGTCGTAGCGCATTGTAAATTGCCCGGAGTTCCAGGACATTTATAGACAGCAATCTTTCGTGATCCTGCCCAGAGACCCTGGAGCTGATAATTTTGAACTACAGCTCCCCAACCTCTGAAACTCGCGTCCGCCGTGAGCATTATCCAATTCCAGGCACCGAACCGTTTCCCTGCGGTTAGATTCTGTACTTTGAGCCACCAGAGTAGAGACACTCTGGCCCTTGGAGACAACCTCACTCTGCGGTGAATCTGCAGATGCGAGCCCGACTGATCTAGTTGTGAAGGACGTTAGTGAAGTCTTCCGAAACTGAAGCGCTTCGAAAGCCGCCACCATTGTGCCTAAGAGGCGAATGCACAAATGAACCGAGACTGTGCGTGGCTTGAGCACTAATTGTACCAGATGACGAATGACCTGTACTTTCTGTTCGGGTAGGTAAATTCTTTGATTTACCATATCGAGAATCATACCTAGGAATTGAAGTCATTGAGACGGAATTAGATGTGATTTCTTGAAGTTGACAATCCAACCGTGGTGAACCAGTACATTGTATGTCAGCAACACCTGTTGAAGGAGGATTTGTTGAGACGGAGCTTTGATGAGTAAATCGTCCAAGTACGGAACTATTATCACTCCCAGGGATCTGAGATGAGCTATCATCACAGACATCACCTTGGTGAATACCCGAGGCGCTGACGAGAGGCCAAAAGGTAGAGCCTGAAACTGGTAATGGTTCTGCCGTATTGCAAACCGCAAGAACCTTTGATGAGGTGGCCAAATCGGAATTTGTAAGTACGCATCCTTGAGATCCAGCGCAATCATGAATTCCTGCAGCTCTAGGCCTGCAATTACTGACCGCAGAGATTCCATCTTGAATCTGTAGTAAGTGACGTACTGATTGAGACCCTTTAAGTTCAATATTGGCCTGACCGAGCCATCCGGCTATGGTACCACAAACAGACTGGAATAATAACCCTGACCCTGTTGGTGTACAGGGACCGGAATCAAAACTGCTGCATCCAGCAGAGACTGAATGGCAATCTGCAGAACCGCCTTCTTGTCGTCCGACACAGGCAGTCCTGTCCTGAAAAACCGCATTGGCGGGAGACAGTCGGACTCTATTTTGTAACCTTTAAGACTAAATTGCGGATCCACCCATCTGTGGACATCTGAAGCCACGCCAACTGGAATGTCTGAAGGCGTGCTCCCACAATAGGAGATCCGAGATGAGCTGGGAGCCCGTCATGCCACTGGCTTGCCGGTGACTCTAGTATCCTGACGAGTGGTATTGGTTTGTTGGAAACCACATCCCGACCTCGTCTACCAGGTGTGGCCGTTCCCCTGCCACGCCCGCGAAAGGACTGAGGTCTAAAGGATTTGAACGCCGGTCCAGAATATCTCCTTCTAGGTACTGTTGGAGGCAATGGTAAGAAAACCGACTTTCCTCCCGTGGCCTCAGAAATCTATTTGTCCAATTCAGGGCCAAACAACTTCTCGCCTCCGTAAGGTAACGCTTCTATACCTTTTTTGACCTCTGCCGCTGCTTGCCAAGAACGTAGCCAGAGCGCTCGTCGTGCTGTAACTAGCGATGATGAAAGGCGAGATGTGAGCTGACAGACGTCAGTAGAAGCTGTACATAGATAGTCAGCAGCTTCACAGATTTGATCAGCGAGAAGTATAAGGTGATCATCACTTAAGGCAGACTTGAGTTCTGTTATCCATACAATTAGCGCCTTAGTTACCCAAATGCCAACCAACCCAGGTCTAAGCAGCACTCCTGCTGCTGTATACATGGACTTTAGCATAGCTTCTATTTTATGGTCCGAAGGGTCCTTAAGCGTAGTAGCAGTTGGTACTGGTATGGTTAATTTCTTTGTAAGTTTAAACACAGATGAATCCACCAATGGCGGATTCTCCCATGTAGCTGTTACTGAGTCTGGAAACGGATAACTAGACCTAAATCTGTTTATCCGGATTCTTTCTTGTTTCTAGTAACATTTTATTAAGAGATTCCGAAACAGGAAAACACATTGGAGTTCTCTGTCGTTTAGTAAAGACGACCTCATCATTTGTCAGAGGCTCCTCAGTTTCTGTAAACTTCAGAGACTGACGCACCGCTCTGATGAGATTATCAATGCCCGGGTTGTCAAAATCGTCACCATCTGACTGCTGGTCTACCTCATCTTGTACAGTGAGGTCTGGCATAGAATCGTCAGAAAGAAACATAGCAGAAACCGGTAAATTATAAGACAAATTAAACTTATCCCTCTTACCCAAAAAGGATTTGGACTTTTGGTAAGGCTTGAGACCCCTCCAGTAGTTCTAGCGGTCTCACCCTAGACTCAGATCTTGCCGCCTCTCGCTCTTGCCGAGTGGCGGCCAATTCTGATTGCAATCCAGCCAGGACATCTGCTAGCATTGCCCATGGCTGGTCCGGGGTTGAAATTGGCTTTGAAACCGGAGCAGAAATTGTATCTGTTGAATTTACAAAACATACTGTACATGTGGTAGATCCCACTCTTACAGACATTGCAGTGAAACTGCTTTTTAGACTTTGCTGGTGTCTTACTCATTATGCAGACAGACAATACAAAATACAAAGACAGACAACTTGCGCGACTCAGTAAATAGCACTAAGGTGTCTCTATAAATATATATCTGGCCAAGTACAGTGCACGCCAGCAGTATGCCTGATCCCAAATTCCCCCTAACACCCCTGCGCCTTCAATGGAGGAGAGATGTAATACAGGAAATTCTGGAAATACAACAGGAAAAACAACAGGAAGCATGGTTAAATATGTCCCCATGCTCACAGTATAACACAAAGTGCAGACTTATAATTATGTAAGCAGATTTAATAAACATCTTATGTTGCATTCAAACCTGCACATATAACTTGTATCCTGTTTAACAAAGGCTTAATAGCCTATTGTAATAGATATGCAGCGCTGCTGTATTTTTTATAAACAAGAGTTGAACATGAGATTTCACTATGGAGCCTGCCTTTTTCAACTAACTCTCATTTGTGTGCACCCCCCCCCCCCCGTGCTCCGTATACCGCTCACTATACACGGAGGCCGTGCTATGGTGGAGAGGGAGCCGGAAGCAGCATTGGGAGCCGGGGAGCGCGCTGCATAGAGCCGTGGAGCGGCCTATGCATAAATCAACGTGGCCGGCACGGCTCAGAGCGGCGGTTAGGCAGCGTAATCAGCGGCAATGGAAGCGGCGGCGGGCGGCTGAAAGCAGCGGTGGGCGCCACACACACACAGTATCCCCACACAGCGGGGCAGCAGCGTGAACTGACCGCCCCGTCCCAACATACCTGGACCCTGTGGTGAGGGCTATGACGGGGCTTCTTCTGTAAGCTCCGTCAAGCCTTTTCTGCAGGAGTCCTGCACGTGGTGGTGAGGGAGCTCTTTCAGAGAGGCCCGACACCCACAGCTGCTTCAGCAGCTTCCACTAACCCAGACCCTCACCTTTCTGGAAGGGGGGAAGGGATGTGGAACATTGAAAAAATCAAAACAAATCCAATAATTGTGGACCAACTCCACAAGCCTTGTTGCTCTGTGAGCACCAAAAAAACACTGAGGTACTCTGAGGTATGGAGGGGAGAAGTAGTCTCAAATTTTAATTTATTCAGTGCCTAGTTCCTGTGGAACTGTCCATATCCCAAGAGTACTCCAGTGACCCCTAGTGGATGAAAAAGAAATTGAAATGTTGAACGCTATTAACCACTTGCCTGGCATGGTCGCATGCCTGCAAGTGCTTTATCTGACCTGGTCGCACAGGATGCGACCAGTCAGATAAACTGTGTTAGCAGCAGCAGGGAAGGGAAACATCCAGCACCCAGCCCCCAGTGTTGCTGTGCTGCTGATCATTGCTGATCGGTCAGTACGGCAGGATCCCCCAGGAGCTGCAGACAATAGCAGTCGCTGTTAAGTGTAAATCATCGCCCCCGAGCCCCCCTGTGTACCTTGCAGCTGTACGGGCTATAAAAACTAAAGCTGCGATGGTCACAATGTTATTGATGTTCCGATGGTCGCAATGGCTCTGTTCAATGTTCCGATGTTTAGGAGGAAATATTGGGGAAAATGTCTTCTTTTTTTTAACTAAAATCATTTTGGATCAGGTTAAAGTTATGTTTTTCACCTAATTCACTTATTAAAAAAACGACAATTTCTGAGCAGTTTTTTTTTTTTTTTTTTTTGGGGGGGGGATCATCATTTAAGTGGTTAAGGAGGTCTGAGTGCCATTTAGTAATTTTTAAGTCCTAAGAGTGCTGCCGCCATTTGTATATATATATATATATATATATAGTGGTATATATATATATATATATATATATATATATATATATAGTGGTGAAAGGGCTTGTGTCTCACCACAATTTCCCACATTTCTGTGGGATCAACTCCCTTCAAGAGAGAGGAATACGAAACCTGCACATTCTCTACCTGCAGTAGTAATTTGGAACTCCGGGCTTTCTGGAATGCCAGCTCCAAGTGGCACATTAGAAGTTCGGGTTTTCCAGCACACCAACAGCCAGCAGGAAGTCAGAAGCAGGAGAGGAGTTTAAAACTCCCATACACCCACTACACGGTGCATTAATGCCTGTTAGAGGCCATTGAGTAGGCTGCAGTTTTATAGTGCCAGGGACTGTGGATGTTGGCTGTGCCAGGAGAGCATGGCAGACGGTAATTGCAGGTCATTGCAGCAGAATAACTATTGAGTACAGGGAGTGCTCAGATGTTTACTTTTTATTTGTTCATTTTAAGTTGTGTATCTGTGTATGCTTTATGTCCAGTGTCTGATGCCAGTAAAGACACTGTGTTTTACCAGAAGACCTGCCTATGAGTACTTATTTCAAGTACCAATTTTACTATATAAAGTGTGGGATTGTGGTTATGGATCAGGAATACTAAGGTGAGACATTAAGGTTGCTAAAAGATTCCAAATCATGTATAAAGCTTATTAATAATCCAATGAATGCATTCCTTCTTGAATTAGAAGCACTTCTCAAGGATGGATTAAGTAAAAAATGCATTTCATTAGAGGAGTTTAAGCATCTGCATAAGGAAACCTTTCATCACATCCCTAAAATCCATAAGGACCTATCCCACCCCCCTGGATGACCTATTGTTAGTGGCATAAATTCACTTACATCTAGAATATATGAATTTGTTGATAGCTACATTAAGAAATACAGTATGGCAGAACTCTGGATTCATACATATAAGATTCAACTCATGTTTTCCTAATGATTGGTCTGAAATGGTCTGAATATGGTCTGAAAAATACAAGTGGTGTACAGTAGATATCCAGTCTTTATATACAGTGATTCCCCACACCAAGGGGATTGAAGAATATTAGAAAAAGACCTCCAAATATCAGAGAAATAAATAAATTTAGATGTAGATGCTTAGAATTTGTCCTGAAGTATAATTATTTCAGTTTTTTGGAGGAGTGGTACCGCCATGGGTAGTATTTGCACACCACGTTTCGCAAATATTTATATGGGCCAATGGGAAAAAGAGCACATTGGTGAAATTGGTAAAGAAAAAAAATTGTCTTTTATAAAACATTCATAGATGATATACTAATAGTGTGGAGAGGGGAGGAATTCAAATGGTTAGAATTTTTGGAGAAAATTAATGTTAATAACTATAGCTTACAGTTCACAGGGAATCTGAATCATAACAGAATTGAATTTCTGGATTGTGTAATCTCTACGGAAAATTTCGCAACCACAGGTTGTATAGAAATTTTCACATTCTTTAATACAGATAGCAATAGCTATCTGGAATTTATTAGTTGCCACCTCCCACAGTGCAAGCAAAATATTCCTTATTCTCAATGCTTAAGATTGAAAAGAAACTGTTCACAGCAAGACAAATTTGATGAACAAGCACATATATATACAAATAGATTTGTCGAAAGAGGGTATCCCCCCTCACTAGTTAAGAGTTCTGAAGATAAAGCTAAAATGAAAGATAGAACAGAATTGATTACATATAAGAAAAGGAATATACATAGTCAGACCAAACAGAAAATGTTCTGCCCACTTATTACCCAGTTCAAGAGTGGTAACTGGAGTTGGAAAAGATGGCAAGAAAAAAATGGCATATTTTATTACTTGACCCCATTCTGGGCCCTGAAATACTTACACATCCAGACATTATTTATAGTAAAGCACAAAATATTAACAATAGTGTCTAGAAGTAGATTGAAGAAAAAAGAAAAAAGTACAGTAGATATAAAACCAAAAATAGCCTTAGGTACTACAACTGGACTCTATAGACGTGGGGCTTGTAAGATATGTGCTTTGGGGGAGAAAGGTAAATCTTTTGAAGGAAACGATGGTAAAAAAAAAAGAATAATTAAATCATTCATTACCTGTAATACCACTTTTGGCATGTACTGTATGTGCCGAAATGCCCGTGTGGGCTTAGATATATTGGACAAACTAAAAGGCCTCTCAAGATCAGGATTTTAGAACACTACAGCAATATTAAGAACAAAATCAATAATCATAGTGTTCCGTGTCATTTTATTGAATCTCATTACTCTGATCCTCGTTTGCTGAGATTTAAAGGAATAGAAAATGTGCAGATAGATAAAAATGGGGGGAATAGGGAACAACTATTGATAAAAAGGGAGACATTCTGGATCTTGACTCTTGAAACATTAATACCATAAGGGTTAAATGAGAATTATGACATTACCCCGTTCATTAGAGACAGATAATCCAGGTCAGTTTTGTTGTTATATGGTCTCTGGAAGGTGTAATATTCAGATTAAATGGAAAGTGCAATACTGCAGGTCTGCCAAGAATTATAGAGGGTGGCCCCCACTCATTTTTCACTAACAAGCATTAGACTGAACCAGTCAGGACTGGCGATACTATAATAAGGAAGACACAGTATGTGGTCTCCTTGCCACGTCAAACAGCATAATGTCAACCTGCCTGTTTCCCACCAGTTTCCACTGCCAAACTAGGTTTAGAGGCTTAGGGCTGGATATCAATTTGGTTGGGGGCCCAGTACCGGGCCAAGACTAAATTTTTTAGTAAGTGAATATAGATTTTGTGCCCCTCACCCCCATGTATAGTGGAGTAAATTATACCCAGTGCTCGAAGTGGGCCGGTATACAGCGCTATGACATACCTGCACTTCTTCGAGCACTGACTGCTGAAGTCCCCTGCCCTGCAGCCGCCTTGAGCTCTCGTCTCACTCCTATGACCGCGGTGCTACTATTTTAAATCTGCCGCGACCGGCAGCCAATCAGGATCAGCCGCTTGGCTGCTCCTGATTGGCTGCCGGTCCACAACAGATTTGAAATAGTAGCGCCGGGGTCATAAAGCCGCAGTGTCGCTGACCACAGCCTCCTCCCACTTGCACCACTGCCGCCCTCAGCTGGCCTGCCGCCACCCTCAGTCCTTCTCTGCACCTCCGCACCTTGCCGACCACAGCCTCCTCATTCACTGCACCGCCAAATAGGTAGTCTTACCCTGCTGCCTTTCTCTCTCCCTAGTCCCTACTGTATGCCCTTGCTGTCCCTCGCTCTGTCACTCTCCCTGTCGCTATGTCCCTGCTGTCACTTTCCTTGTCCCTCTGTCACTCTCCCTGTCCCTATGTCCCTGCTATCACTCTCCCTGAATTTCGTCTAATTCCATGTGGCATAATGTGACTTTCGGCTCATACCGTGTGCTATAATGTGAATTTCGGTTCATTCTACGTACTATAATGTGAATTTTGGCTCATTCTGTGTGCTATAATATAAATTTTGGCTCATACCGTTGTGCTATAATGTGAATTTCGTCTCATTCTAGGTGCTATAATGTTAATTTCGGCTCATTCTGTGTGCTATAATGTGAATTTCGGCTCATTCTGTGTACTATAATGTGAATTTCGGCTCATTTTGTGTGCTGTAATGAGAATTTCGGCTCATTCTGTGTGCTATAATGTGAATTTCGGCTCAAACCGTGTGGTATAATGTGAATTTTGGCTCATTTTGTGTGCTATAATGTGAATTTCGGATCATTCTGTGTGCTATAATGTGAATTTCAACTTATACCATGTGCTATAATGTGAATTTTGGCTCATACTGTGTGGTACAATGTGAATTTCGGCTCATTCTGTGTGCTATAATGTGAATTTTGGCTCATACTGTGGGCTATAATGTGAATTTCATCTCATTCTGTGTGCTATAATATGAATTTCAGCTCATACCGTGTGGTATAATGTGAATTTTGGCTCATTTTGTGTTCTATAATGTGAATTTCGGATCATTCTGTGTGCTATAATGTGAATTTCGACTTATACCGTGTGCTATAATGTGAATTTCGGCTCATACTGTGTGGTATAATGTGAATTTTAGCTCATACTGTGTGGTATAATGTGTAAGGGGCACCAGTACTAGATAATATAAGGGGTCCTACTATTGTGGTGCATAATGTGTATAAGGGGTATATGGTGTGGTAAACTACACTGTAGGACACGCCCCATTTTGAGCGGCCACGCCCCCTTTTCGGAGCACGCCTTTCGGCATGCGCATAATTGCAACCTTCACTCTTCCATACCCCCACTTCAAAATTTCCACTTCGACCACTGATTATACCGACAGAAAATGTGAATTTAAAGCGCATTAAGTGAATTTAAAAGCGCATTAAGTGAAATAAAAATAAACTGGTACATGACATTGAATATATAAAAATGCTTGTATTATATTTACATTTTGGGCACATACTGTTGGCATAACACACATTAATAGTTGTAAAGGTTGTAATTATCTAGTACTAAATGGAATAGTAATACTGGTTCTGTTTTCAGAATCGTTCCAATAAGGTCAGATGCAGGCTTAGGCGCTATGGGCAGCAGAATGGTGAACTGAGCAAATATGAATCTACAGTAGATGTAACTGACCCTGAGGTGAGGATAAATCATGTAGGGACTGGCACTACATTCAGCTATAACACATCGCTATAAAAGATGTGAGCAGAGTATAAAGATGATTAGTGTACCAGTGCTTGGCTGTTTCAGTTATGTATCTCAGACCCTGGTTTCAGGATAATACTGTAACATTACATAAGGTAAATCTTTGGATCAAAACATATTTTTTTTATAAATAAATATAATATCATGCACATATAATATGAAAAAATGTGTGGTTACAGTTATGTAAGTTAGGAGTCAAATAACCCTTCTGATTACAAGTAATAAATTAAAACAGTTGTTCCCAAACTGTGTACCGTGGCATCCTAGGTTTCCTCAAGGTTCTTGCAAGGGTGCCTTGGTTTGGTTGTATACGACCAATTCAAATTGTTTATGGTCACTGTAATAGACAACATCAATGCTTGTGACTTCCATTCAGAAACTATGTGGACCACATATCCACACAGTTTACTTACATTTTTTTTTATATATATATATATATATATATCTCCCAAAACAAGTGCACTCACTACTTCTTTAAATTCCAAAGTTTCACAGTTATTTTATTCAATTCAATCTGCAGGTTCAGTTGTATCAGTAAATTCCATACATGACCATGTCCATATAGGAGTCAAAACACCGCTCCAAATTTATCCATCTTGTCAATGCAAATCAATCAAGCATATTATGAACATCTGAAAAATATCAGTGGTGCAGCTCCATTTGTATATGGTTTTCACATGTCATGGATTGGTAATACATCATGTCTTTTGTTATGTCTGTCGACTTCGGCAGCTTTTCGTGCCGTAAAAGACCCACATCTAGAACATATCAAACATAAATACATACAGTTATAAACTTGGACGAATGAGTGTCACATCAGCGAGATCTCTGCACAACCTGTAGCTACCTGGTCCGCCGTACTCCTCGGCGTGCGTTCCACCGTCCTGCGCATGTCCGCGCTCAGTACGGACGTTCGAGATCTAAATCCCTTCACTCCGGTCACATGGTGCGTTACGAACACTCCCCTCTTACAGGACGCGTCCATCGCTTACCAGGACGTGGTAAGCGATGGACGCGTCCTGTAAGAGGGGAGTGTTCGTAACGCACCATGTGACCGGAGTGAAGGGATTTAGATCTCGAACGTCCGTACTGAGCGCGGACATGCGCAGGACGGTGGAACGCACGCCGAGGAGTACGGCGGACCAGGTAGCTACAGGTTGTGCAGAGATCTCGCTGATGTGACACTCATTCGTCCAAGTTTATAACTGTATGTATTTATGTTTGATATGTTCTAGATGTGGGTCTTTTATGGCACGAAAAGCTGCCGAAGTCGACAGACATAACAAAAGACATGATGTATTACCAATCCATGACATGTGAAAACCATATACAAATGGAGCTGCACCACTGATATTTTTCAGATGTTCATAATATGCTTGATTGATTTGCATTGACAAGATGGATAAATTTGGAGCGGTGTTTTGACTCCTATATGGACATGGTCATGTATGGAATTTACTGATACAACTGAACCTGCAGATTGAATTGAATAAAATAACTGTGAAACTTTGGAATTTAAAGAAGTAGTGAGTGCACTTGTTTTGGGAGATATTGGAGGTCGCAGAGATGGGACTATTAATGTTGCACCCTACATGTTGAACAGGAGAGTGCATCTATGCAAGGACAGATATATATATATATATATATTTCTCTATAAGAATCTTTTGGCCTAGGGGTGCCATTAAATAATTTCTGATGCTCTAGGGCAGGGGTGGGGGACCTTTTTTCTACCGAGGGCCATTTGGATATCTATAAAATCCTTCGGGGGCCATACAAGTCTGCCCCCGCGCGTGCCCAAAAAATGGGTGTGGCCAGTTAAAATGGGACGTGATACACATATGCCCCCAATAGTGCAGTGCCAGATCCACAATTGCCCCCACAGTGCCAGGTATACAAATGCCCCTCACAGTGCCAGGTATACAGATGCCCCCACAGTGCCAGGTATACAAATGCCCCCACAGTGCCAGGCATACAAATGCCCCTCACAGTGCCAGGCATACAGATGTCCCCACAGTGCCAGGTATACAGATGCCCCCACAGTGCCAGGTATACAAATGCCCCTCACAGTGCCAGGTATACAGATGCTCCCACAGTGCCAGGTATACAAATGCCCCTCACAGTGCCAGGTATACAAATGCACCTCACAGTGCCAGGTATACAGATGCTCCCACAGTGCCAGGTATACAAATGCCCCTCACAGTGCCAGGTATACAGATGCCCCCACAGTGCCAGGTATACAAATGCCCCCACAGTGCCAGGTATACAAATGCCCCTCACAGTGCCAGGTATACAGATGCCCCCACAGTGCCAGGTATACAGATGCCCCCACAGTGCCAGGTATACAGATGTCCCCACAGTGCCAGGTATACAGATGCCCCCACAGTGCCAGGTATACAAATGCCCCTCACAGTGCCAGGTATACAAATGCCCCCACAGTTCTAGGTATACAAATGCCCCTCACAGTGCCAGGTATACAGATGCCCCCACAGTGCCAGGTATACAGATGCCCCCACAGTGCCAGGTATACAAATGCCCCTCACAGTGCCAGGTATACAGATGCCCCCACAGTGCCAGGTATACAGATGCCCCTCACAGTGCCAGGTATACAGATGTCCCCACAGTGCCAGGTATACAGATGCCCCCACAGTGCCAGGTATACAAATGCCCCTCACAGTGCCAGGTATACAGATTCTCCCACAGTGCCAGGTATACAAATGCCCCTCACAGTGCCAGGTATACAGATGCCCCCACAGTGCCAGGTATACAAATGCCCCCACAGTGCCAGGTATACAAATGCCCCTCACAGTGCCAGGTATACAGATGCCTTCACAGTGCCAGGTATACATATGCCCCTCACAGTGCCAGGTATACAGATGTCCCCACAGTGCCAGGTATACAGATGCCCCCACAGTGCCAGGTATACAAATGCCCCTCACAGTGCCAGGTATACAGATGCTCCCACAGTGCCAGGTATACAGATGTCCCCACAGTGCCAGGTATACAGATGCCCCCACAGTGCCAGGTATACAAATGCCCCTCAGTGCCAGGTATACAGATGTCTCCACAGTGCCAGGTATACAAATGCCCCTCACAGTGCCAGGTATACAGATGCCCCCACAGTGCCAGGTATACAAATGCCCTTCACAGTGCCAGGTATACAGATGCCCTCACAGTGCCAGGTATACAGATGCCCCCACAGTGCCAGGTATACAAATGCCCCTCACAGTGCCAGGTATACAGATGTCCCCACAGTGCCAGGTATACAGATGCCCCCACAGTGCCAGGTATACAAATGCCCCTCAGTGCCAGGTATACAGATGTCCCCACAGTACCAGGTATACAAATGCCCCTCACAGTGCCAGGTATACAGATGCCCCCACAGTGCCAGGTATACAAATGCCCCTCACAGTGCCAGGTATACAGATGCCCCCACAGTGGCAGGTATACAGATGCCCCCACAGTGCCAGGTATACAAATGCCCCTCACAGTGCCAGGTATACAGATGTCCCCACAGTGCCAGGTATACAGATGCCCCCCCCGTTTCCCCCCCGTCCCGCTTACCGCTCCTTTCGGCGGGTACACGGAGGAGAGCGCGGCTATGTTGGGCGGCGGCGTGTAAGACTTGAAACCAGCCGCCGGTTCGAGAGCCAATCAGAGCTCGCGGACCGGCAGCCGTGGCTCCTGATTGGCTGCCGGTCCGCGAGCTCTGATTGGCTCATGAACCGGCGGCTGGTTTCAAGTCCTACACGCCGCCACCGCCCGACAATAGCCGCGCCCTCCTCCGTGTGGTGACAGCTGAGACACGCTGCCGCCGGACTGTGCGGCGGCGTGTCTCACTGAGAGGAGCGGGTGGGCCGGACTAAACGGCTTTGCGGGCCTTATACGGCCCGCGGGCCAGTGGTTCCCCACCCCTGCTCTAGGGTGCCGCGATTCAAAATAGTTTGAGTTCCATTGCATTAAAAGCATTTTAAAAAACAGAAGGTGATTTCATAATTACTGTAGTTGAAAATAACAAGCATTAGACCACAGTACTGAAAAGAAATAAGCAGCATCCTAGGAATTCAGCATAAAGAACTACTTTATCTCCAGCCAGGCAACATTGGTATCACTATAACCTGCACACAACTTAATTATGCTTACTTTTCATCAGGGTTAAGATATAGAGTTATGAGCCCTACACACTTGCCGATGTTACCAATTTGGACGATGGTCAATTTCAATGATTAACGACCATCGTCCAAATTGACTTTGCTATACAGAATGAGGGAAAACCAACGATGAATGACTGCGGGGACGCACATCGTTCATCGTTGGTGCATACACACTGAGCGATAGGAACGATTTCTCGTTCATTACTGAACAAGATTGTTCATATCGGTGGCACACATCAGCAAGTGTGTAGGACCCATAACAGTTGTAGTGCTTATAAAGTACTCCAACAAAAATGCATGTCAAACTAAATAATGTAAATATTAAACTCTGAGCATGCAGAAAGCTCTAAAAAATTATAGGAAGGTCTATATATATTTTTTTGCAGCAAATAGGAGGTGCTGGCTCTATGAATACAATTATTTGTGCCTTGCACTCCTCTCTATGAACTTTTAATGTGTGCGGCTGGTTCGTTTAGCATTTATATATATATATATATATATATATATATATATGCGTGCAGAGATGGTGGCACTCAGAGACTTGAAGAAAGTTGCAAATAGTGCTTTAATTCGACGTTTCGGGCATCAGCCCGTCATCAGGAGTAACAAACAGTGTGTGACAAAGTAACAGACATTTATACACTCACGAATAAACACATAATTACCTGATCTGCCGCGGCTGTGTGTGCGCCCCCGGGCTCCGGCGTCCGCGAGTCCAGCCGCATCATCAGAGGCGCGTCCATGCAGTGCCGTCATCTGGGAGAAACCACCGCCCGCAGCCTATCAGATAGACACAGCGTCACGTTGTCCCGGTAACCGGACGACAACAATAACAAAACAAGATAACATGTACTGATAAAAACATGATAAAAAGAAATCGAGCTCAAATTATTGGCAGATATAACAACCATTACTGCTAATAACTATTACTAGCAATATGCTGTGAATGCCTAATGCTTAATAGCAAATTTAATACGATAGACTATATATCATGGTTATAGCAAATGTACGGCATTTATAGAAAGCATTGTAAGCCCAATGAATCATTCAAGCCTCTTGGCGACAGGGTACCCAGGGTGTAAATCCATTTACTCTCAAGTTGTAATAATGATTTCTTTCTGTTGCCTCCTCTTATATTAAGGGGAACGTGATCGATTAACTTGGTTCTGATACTGGCTATATTATGCCTGGCTACCGCACAGTGGCGAGCCACTGGTTGGTCGCTAGTGCCAGTTTCAAGTGCAGCTCTAATAGCCGACCTGTGGCCGGCCATTCTTTCTCTGAACTGTCTTTCAGTCTTGCCCACGTAATTTAAACCGCATGGGCAAGTGAGGACATATATAACAAATTTGGTAGTGCAAGTGAGGGCATGTTTAATCTTATACTTTTTCCCTGAGTACGGATGGGCAATGGTATCCCCTGGGATTAATGATCTACAAGTGGTGCATCCCAGGCATCGGTAGCATCCCGGCTTGTGACTGAGAAAATGTGTCTTGGCTGCTTGTTGTTTGAGTTTCATGATGTCTCTCTTGATGAGTAAATCACCTAAATTACGACCCCGGGTATAGCAAGGTAATAGTCTGGTGCCCGCAAGTGCAGGCAAGTTCTTATCTGTGTTTATAATAGGCCAGAAATTTTTGGCTATATGTTGAGTATATTTGCTCTTAGTATTAAACCTGTTTACCCAGGGTAACAACCGCGTATTATCAGCTGGTGTTGTGCTAGTATGGAGTGCATCATGTCTGGTGGTACTCAGAACCTTAGATCTGATTTTCTCTAACAGTCTACGTGGATAGCCCCTCTCCTGAAATTTATGGACCATATCGTCCAGAGCAATCTCAATTTGTGTGGAATCACTGGTTATTCTTCTTACTCTCAGCATCTGAGAGTAGGGGAGCCCTTCACGTAATGGTTGGGGATGAAAGCTATCATGTCTTAGGATGGTATTCCTATCAGTTTCCTTTACATAGATGGTGGTATTAATACCTGTAGGGGTCAGGGTGATGTTTACATCTAGGAAATGTATTGTGACCGGTGAGATGCTGTAAGTAAATTGTACCGCATGTCGAGTGACATTGTGTTGATCTAACAGATCTCTCAATGATACCTCAGATCCTGTCCAGAAGATGAGTAAATCATCTATGTGCCTGAACAGTTGTTTTTCGACCATAATCATATAGGCATTAGCGTACGATGGGACCACATTGGACCCCATCGCACAACCAGCCACCTGTAGGTAAAATTTGGTGTCATAGATGAAATAATTCTTCGTTAACACCAAATTGAGCAATTGCATAAAGAACTCAACCTGGGGGCCTGTAAAGGAAAGATTGTTAGTAATTAGACTTTCAACAGCCTGTAGACCCGCATCGTGCGGGATACAAGTGTACAGGCTGTTTACGTCAGCACTGCACAGCAAAGTACCACTGGGTAGTGGCCCCAGTTGACCAAGCTTGATCAATAACTGGGTGGTATCTTTGAGGTATGAGTCCGCTTGTTGTATGCAGGGGTTAAGAAGGGTGTCCAAGTATACAGCTATGGGCTGATAGAGAGAATCCCTGGCAGATATTATGGGTCTGCCAGGGGGTTTCTCCAGCCTTTTGTGTATCTTAGGGACTGCGTAGAATGCAGGCGTTACCGGACACTCAACCGTTAGTGCCTGTTTGAGTTCTGAGGTGATGTATCCCTTGGCAACCCCAGTTGTCAATATGGTGTCAAGTTCCTGTTTGTACTCTACTGTCGGATCTTTAGACAGCAATGCGTAGGTGTTCCTATCCGCTAGTTGACGAAGACATTCCTGGTCATAGTCCTGAAGAGACTGGACCACTACAGCACCACCCTTGTCCGCCGTACTGATAATGATATCAGTACGCGACTGTAAAGTTCTTCTGGTTTCACGTTCCGCCATGGTGAGATTATTCCGGTAAGGTGCTCCCTTGGGTGCCTGTATATCCAGTTGGTCCATGAGTCTTGTAAATGTCTTAATGGAAGGACTGTTACTGATAGGGTCAAATTGTGACCTAGGCTGTAATTTTCGTAATTTAACTGGAAATATATTGGTTAGTTCTAAAACCAGTTGGGGATCCTTGAAGTATTCCTTCAGTCGGAGTGATCTATTAGCTTATAGGTGTCTATTTTCCATTGAAAGTTGTCAAACTTTGTAGTAGGGACAAAGGACAAACCTTTGGCCAGGATAGAGGATTCTTGTGGCGTTAGGGGGGTTGTGGTAAGATTAAAGACTTTGCTTATTTGCTCTTGGGAGGCTTGCTTGTTGAATTGCCTCTCGTTTTGGCGCCCCCTCCGCGTCCTTTTGCTGTTGGACCTTTGATGGCTGCTCGTGTTGTAACCCCTAAAGGGTGATCTCTAGTGGATGATGCCTGGGATATTGTCTCCGATCCGCTGGCTGGAGTGCTGGTGTCATTACGTATATGCTTATCCCTGTGTTGACGTCTATACCTAGCTGCAGTTTTATTACGTGCAGCTTTATTGGTAGAGTTCAGCCAGGAATAAACATGGTGTTTCTGATAGTCCTATTGGACTTTTTTGTATTTCTCTCTTTTAAATTTTATCAAATCTCGTTTATATTGATCCACTTGTGCAGTCAGTTTGGTCAGCCAGTGATCCTCTGTGTCCTGGTCCAGTTGTAGTTTATGTTGTAATTCAAACGCCAGTATCTTATCTTTAGTAACATTAAGTTCCCGGGTGGACTCTTCGATTACTGCTAGCATTAAGTCCATAGAGCACAATATGGAGATCTATTTCCGACAAAAAGGAACCGAATATCTGCCAATGGTTGGCATATTGCGGATCCTAAAACCTCTGGGGATAAGTTTGTCCCTGTAATATTCAGATAATGTGCTTCCATGATAATAAAAATCTATTTCACGTTTCTTGAGATTAAAGAAATCCAGAAACAAGTCTTCTGCGGATTGACCACTGGTGTCCTCTGTGAATTTGTCCTTATATAGAATGGCATCAGCCTCCAAATCGGTATAGCTGTACTGATCTTGTGTATCGATCTCTATGAGATTAAGTGCAATGTCCTTGGGATCCACTGTGCCCGTGGCCATGGTGATAACTGCTCAATATAAAGTTCCAGGAAGATTCCTGAAATGAGGATGCAAGATCCACAAGTATTGATACTCTAAAGTGATCCTGTGCTTATGTCCTTAGACGTTAGCATTAGCACTGTGCCTTGATAGAGATACAGCTGCAAGCATCACAGCTATCCCAATGTATGAATCCAAAAATCCGGCACTAGTGACTCTGGCAAAAAGCAGAAATGGTGCTCTGGTGCCTCCCACGGGTATGGCGACCCAATGTATGCGTGCAGAGATGGTGGCACTCAGAGACTTGAAGAAAGACGTCGAATTAAAGCACTATTTGCAACTTTCTTCAAGTCTCTGAGTGCCACCATCTCTGCACGCATACATTGGGTCGCCATACCCGTGGGAGGCACCAGACCACCATTTCTGCTTTTTGCCAGAGTCACTAGTGCCGGATTTTTGGATTCATATATATATATATATATATATATATATATATGTGGTATAGACCTAATTCTGCGTATGTGGGAGCTCAACCTTATGACATACTCTCTGTTAGCTAGAGTACATAAATAGAATACAAGAAATAAGGTGTCTAAGGGAGCTAATAAATATTTTCTTTATATAAGAATCCTCTTCCAAATTTTGACCACAATTTACTAAAAAAGTTACATTTATTTACATATTACCATTGAACAGTACATTGCAGTAAATATGAATGCTGCATAAATGTCAAACGGCAAAGACATTAAAATACAGACTTCAATCTCACAGATGATATGATATATACAGATTGTTTAATCCAGTGACGTGCGGTGGGGCGAGGCAGGTGAGGCAGAGTCTTTCCTGTCATACTAATGTTCGTGGCAGATTGTTTTGACTTTTTGCAGTTTAATTGTCTACCATAAAGTCACATTCAAAGGGGCGTGGCCTCACGGATCTCATCTTCTTCACTCCGGGGCCGTGTTCAGCTTCCCCGGAGATGCTGGCTGCCCCCAGGAACTGGGCAGCGTGCAGTGCTGGCTCCTTATCTGTGACAGAAGCAGAGTGCTGCAGAGGATCACACTGCAGCACTCAGCTCCTGTCATTGCAAAAGAGCCGGCACTTTGGTGTCACCCTATCCGAGGGTGACACATGGGTGCAGGCCGCACCCCTCACACCTGCCTTCTGACGCCACTGCATAAAGTGAAGATTTCTCGAGAGCTTCATTCAGGCCCAGCAACTAGGGGGACAAAGGGGACACTTGTGCAGGGCCCCAAGGTTCGGGGGGGCCCCAAGGATCAGGGACACAAAAAACAGGGCTGCAGTGCCAATATTGCTTTTTAAAGTTTATGCTGAAACTGCTACATTTTAGTAGGAAAACAACTAACAGGCCCCCAACCCCCCCCCCTTTTTACCCCATCAATTTGTCCAGTCCCTGTAGTCCATGCTGTATTGCCATCATTACCTATGTCGCTTTTCTGTATGTCCCTGCCACCACCACTGAAGAGCCGGGTAGCCCAGCAAGAAAACCACCTGCCGGGGTCACTGACAGTCAAAGGCTTCACACAGAAGTCCCCGCAGCACCACCGCTGTCTAATGACGCTCCCTATAGACAAGAGGGAGGTGAGCCCCTTTTCATACAGTATATAGATATATATATTATAAAGGTCACGGTCGTGCCCTTATATTAAGGCTGAATCGAACAAACAGAATTCTCCCAGAGGGAACTTCTGAGATGGGGGCATAGTGTTTGAGGAACTACCCTTCAAATATTTTTAGACATACCAAGCTGAAATTTGGCATGAACATGTACAATCGTCAGCCGGTGCAGCCTGCCAAATTTCAGGGAAAAATAATAAAACATTAGTAATTGGGAACGATCTAAATTTTAAACTGTCAGTTTTTTCTGCAACTTCCTGTTTAGCTTTTTGTGAGTGTTTCCAATGTAGTCTATGGGAAGATTTTGGGGAAGGCATAACTCAGGATAGAGGACGAATTAAGACTTGGGGTTTGTTTTATTAGATAGATCTTGTCCCAGTGTAGCGCCTTTTGGGGTTAATGTTTTTCAGAAAGTTCGTTTTTTCTAAATTTAGTAAAATATGCACCATTTTGAAGATAGGGCATTTCAATTTGTTGCACCTGTGCAGTGGCCACCAGCAGGGGGTGTACACAGATGAGTTTCACTAAGTTGAGTGTATCAAGATGGCCGACGCTGTACATCTTCTTCTTTCATTGGTGGCATAATGGTGGAAGGCTCTAGTAGCCTCACGCGCTATGCAATGGCAGTTGGGCACGAGGAGAGAGCGGGAAGCAGTCTCGTGCAGGATGAGGAGAGGTTTTATAAAAGGAGCTGCAGGTAGCGGGAGGACAGCCAGCGGTTCCCTGGGTGTGAGCCGTGAGCACAGTGCGGTCTCAAGGAGAGGGTACAGTGGCTTGAGCAGACCTAATGAAAACGCTCCCCTTACCTGAATCAGGAGTGTCTACGGGAGGAGATAGCCAGAGTCGCGCCACAGAGGAAGTCCGGATCCGGGGTCCCCTTACGTGAGCCTCAGCGGGAGGAGATTGCTGGAGCTGCACCACGAAGGAAGTCCGAGTCCCCTTATGTGAGCCTCAGCGGGAGGAGAGCCGCACCACGGAGGAAGTCCGAGTGCGGACTGAGCCTCAGTGGGAGCGTCAGCGGGAGGAGATAGCCGGAGCCGCGCCACCGAGGAAGTTCAAGCATCAGGAGGAGACATCCGGAGCAGCGCTGAGTGAGTATATGACTTACAGCGGCGTTGCTTGTTAGCTTCTTCACTGACACAGCCTGGCAATCACTGTCTCTCCGTGAAGGAGGTGCATCCATGTCGCTCGCTCCGGCTCGGATCACCCGCTGCTAGTGCCCGCTCCCACCGAAGCATCAAACACCTCACCTTCCCCACCATAGTCAGCATAGTAGTGGGTCAGCAGGATTCCCACCAATCAACAGATGCCGCTCAGAGCCTCAGTCGCCAGGTGGGATCCCCGCTCCCAGCGAAACCCCCAAGGGGGACTGAAAGGACACCGGGGAGAGCCAGGGGAGGGGGGCCATGGGGGGTGGGAGGCTAGGGGTGCTCCATCTCTTCCACACGCAGCCTAACGGGGAGCACAGCATCGAGGATCACATGGGAACAGCAGGGAGGAGCAGGACAAGCATCGAGCTTCGGGACATCCGGAGCGGGTGAGGTACATTTGCTGGCACTGCAACGCCGCTCCCGGAAGCCTTCACTGGCACCACGCGTCTTCCGATCCCCTGCCAGGCTCCACCTACATCACCAACCGCACCCTCTCCGCCCCCGAGGGATACGCCAGCCCACGCTACAATGCTCACTGCTGAGGCCTGGCGTGCTACCGGGGGCCCCAGCATGCCACCTGTTCCGAGCTCTTATACCAGGAGTCAGCGCTGCAGGCACTGCGGGAGAGAGTCAGGAGAGCTCACGGATCGCCAGGAGGAAGCGGACCATGGAGAGCAGCAAGGCAGAGCATTGGCCCCAAGGGCAGGTAAATACATATTCTCTGTTCCTTTCCCCCCCCCACCCACCCCCGGCGCTAGGTTCATACCCATTGCCCATCAGGCAGACAGGGACAGAGGATACCCGCAGTCATCAGATGCAAAACGCTGACGGGGGCTGGGGCATCCGGATGGAAGAGATGCCGGAGAACGCACGGGACGACCAGGAGGGAACGGACCAGGGAGAGCAGTTTACCGAGCAACGTTGACAGGGGCTACCCGCGCTCACCTGCAGCCCACCGGTGATGCCAAACCGCACCAGGGGGGCCCCACAATGCACTGCTATGAAGGAGGAGGCTCCCATCGACCGGAGCATCAGCCCGGGCAACGAACGCAGAAGGGAACGACGATGACCAGACGGGAGTGCCGCCGGAGGTCCGCAAGGAGGGATCTGGATGCACAAAACAGCGATGCGGAGACATGCTGCAGGGAAAAATAGCAACAGTCTGCACCCTTTCCCTCCCGGCAGCCAGGACTAGCAGCCCCCACTCTTGGGTAGGCCAAGCTGCATGTGCTGCTAGGCA
The DNA here is from genome assembly GCF_028390025.1 of Pseudophryne corroboree. Taxonomy (NCBI): domain Eukaryota; kingdom Metazoa; phylum Chordata; class Amphibia; order Anura; family Myobatrachidae; genus Pseudophryne; species Pseudophryne corroboree. The sequence goes on along the minus strand of NC_086445.1, from coordinate 653,460,708 downwards.
CTAGGTCGCACCAGTGGGGGCCCGCCCCATCAACCTTCCCGGCCACCAGAGCCAGGCATGTGGCCAGTGCGGTCCATGCTTTGACCATTGCGTCATCAGGACAGCCGAGCACCATAGCAAGCGCAGCACAGGCCCCACCAACAAAGGGCATCGCCCAGGCAAGCACGGCGCAAGAACAGGCGCAGTGAGTTAAATATGGCATTTAATGTGTAGAATGCTAGTATTTGTTAATTCAGGGCATGCTGGCTTAATTGCGGATACAAGAATATGAAAGATCACAGAAGAGACGCCTGGCGAAGCACGGTGCGCCACCAAGGGCATACTGTGTCCAAAAGACATGGCTAGTTCCACTTATGGTAGGGTCTATGCCTAAAGGATTGTTGTCGCACTGTATGTCTAGAGGACAGTAGTAATGTAATGCGGGAAGTTTTGAGAGTATTGGATGCTATTTATTATTTATTTATTGATTAACAGTTTCTTATATAGCGCAGCATATTCCGTTGCGCTTTACAATTAGAACAGTAATAGAACAAAACTGGATAAAAACAAACAGACAGACAGACATAGAGGTAGGATGCTAGCAATGATGTCTGCAATTTGGGTGTCTTGTTAGCAATATACACTTGCTAGGACATGTTTTTTATGCGCATAGATAAAGGGGGATATCCAGGCAATGCATTGTCTGTGCGTTAGCCCTGTGAAAGTATTCCTAGACACACAAGTGCTTTAGTAGTTTGGGGGTATCGAATGTTGCTCTATCATGAGCACTGGCTTGCCTACATCTTGCAGGCACTACAGGTACATATGGTATGTGCTAGTTTGGCATACCGTTACAGCATTAGCCAGATAATTACAGAGGATGCTGTGCCAGCTTACAGGACTTGTAGCCTGATATGGTCCGGATCAGGGACAGGGAAGCACAGGTTCTTTCACCAGATACTTAATTAAAATATGTAAATACAGAAAGCTTGTTAGCACCAATTCTTACCCTAATGCCACGAGTGGCAGCAAGGAGTGCGTGCGCATATGCTGCAGTATCTCTCTCTCAAGGGTACCCGCAAGGGGGGATAATGGGAGTGGAAGCACAATCATGGGCATTAACACGCAAAGCGGCGCCAATTCGAATATCACGAGAGAGGGCAATAGTGGTAAGGACAGTAAGGTGCAAGTTATAAGTAAGATGCCGGAGGCACAGACTAAGGGCAATGCCAGCACAAGCGTGCAGGCTAGAGGCCGCGTTACTCAATTCGGAGGATAGCGTGGGCCGGCATGGGCTGTAAGGATAGCGGCATTTGGCAAGGGTAGCTAAGTCAGGAAGAACGTTGGCCTACAAGCTGGACGCAGCTTGTTGACTGGGCGGTCTAGGGTGCGAGACGCAGGAATGATCCTTTGCTGGCATGCGGGTGTTATGGTATCCAAATAGAGGCGTGAGTTCGGTTCCCACTTTTGGCATGTTGTGTGTTACTGTGCGGTTACAGGAAAGCATACACTAACATGGCCTAACTGCGATAAGATATGTTAGGTTCATCCAGTGCTGGTTTGGGGCAGTAAGAGCCCGACGGGGAAAGGTAAGGACAATGGCCTTGTGGCCGGAGAGACTAACCAGCCACACGTGTAATGGCGGCTGCGGCACTGAAGGGGTTAACCCTCGTGCCCGGCACCATGTTGCGGACAATAGGCTCTTGGCGTCACTGTTAAATGTACTTACAGCGCTGGGCGCAGACTTTTTGAAAATATGTTTAATGATGTGTCTTAACATGTCATATGTAGTGCTCTGTGCACAATTGCAGGAATGCATGTTTAAATTAGTGATGTGCACCGGACATTTTTCGGGTTTTGTGTTTTGGTTTTGGATTCGGTTCCGCGGCCGTGTTTTGGATTCGGACGCGTTTTGGCAAAACCTCCCTGAAATTTTTTTGTCGGATTCGGGTGTGTTTTGGATTCGGGTGTTTTTTTACAAAAAACCCTCAAAAACAGCTAAAATCATAGAATTTGGGGGTCATTTTGATCCCATAGTATTATTAACCTCAATAACCATAATTTCCACTCATTTCCAGTCTATTCTGAACACCTCACAACTCACAATATTATTTTTAGTCCTAAAATTTGCACCGAGGTCGCTGGATGACTAAGCTAAGCGACCCAAGTGGCCGACACAAACACCTGGCCCATCTAGGAGTGGCACTGCAGTGTCAGACAGGATGGCACTTCAAAAAATAGTCCCCAAACAGCACATGATGCAAAGAAAAAAAGAGGTGCACCAAGGTCACTGTGTGACTGAGCTAAGCGACCCAAGTGGCCGACACAAACACCAGGCCCATCTAGGAGTGGCACTGCAGTGTCAGACAGGATGGCAGATTTAAAAAATAGTCCCCAAACAGCACATGATGCAAAGAAAAAAAGAGGTGCAATGAGGTAGCTGTGTGACTAAGCTAAGCGACCCAAGTGGCAGACACAAACACCTGGCCCATCTAGGAATGGCACTGCAGTGTCAGACAGGATGGCACTTCAAAAAAAAATCCCCAAACACCACATGATGCAAAGATAAATGAAAGAAAAAAAGAGGTGCAAGATGGAATTGTCCTTGGGCCCTCCCACCCACCCTTATGTTGTATAAACAGGACATGCACACTTTAACAAACCCATCATTTCAGCGACAGGGTCTGCCACACGACTGTGACTCAAATGACTGGTTGGTTTGGGCCCCCACCAAAAAAGAAGCAATCAATCTCTCCTTGCACAAACTGGCTCTACAGAGGCAAGATGTCCACCTCCTCCTCATCGTCTGATTCCTCACCCCTTTCACTGTGTGCATCCCCCTCCTCACAGATTATTAATTCGTCCCCACTGGAATCCACCATCTCAGGTCCCTGTGTACTTCCTGGAGGCAATTGCTGGTGAATGTCTCCACGGAGGAATTGATTATAATTCATTTTGATGAACATCATCTTCTCCACATTTTCTGGAAATAACCTCGTACGCCGATTGCTGACAAGGTGAGCGGCTGCACTAAACACTCTTTCGGAGTACACACTGGAGGGGGGGCAACTTAGGTAAAATAAAGCCAGTTTGTGCAAGGGCCTCCAAATTGCCTCTTTTACCTGCCAGTATACGTACGGACTGTCTGACGTGCCTGCTTGGATGCGGTCACTCATATAATCCTCCACCATTCTTTCAATGGTGACAGAATCATATGCAGTGACAGTAGACGACATGTCAGTAATCGTTGGCAGGTCCTTCAGTCAGGACCAGATGTCAGCACTCGCTCCAGACTGCCCTGCATCACCGCCAGCAGGTGGGCTCGGAATTCTTAGCCTTTTCCTCGCAGCCCCAGTTGCGGGAGAATGTGAAGGAGGAGCTGTTGACGTATCACGTTCCACTTGACTTGACAATTTTCTCACCAGCAGGTCTTTGAACCTCTGCAGACTTGTGTCTGCCGGAAAGAGAGATCCAACGTAGGTTTTAAATCTAGGATCGAGCACAGTGGCCAAAATGTAGTGCTCTGATTTCAACAGATTGACCACCCGTGAATCCTGGTTAAGCAAATTAAGGGCTCCATCCACAAGTCTCACATGCCTAGCGGAATCGCTCTGTTTTAGCTCATCCTTCAATCTCTCCAGCTTCTTCTGCAAAAGCCTGATGAGGGGAATGACCTGACTCAGGCTGGGAGTGTCTGAACTGACTTCACGTGTGGCAAGTTCAAAGGGTTGCAGAACCTTGCACAACGTTGAAATCATTCTCCACTGCGCTTGAGTCAGGTGCTTTCCCCCTCCTTTGCCTATATCGTAGGTAGCTGTATAGGCTTGAATGGCCTTTTGCTGCTCCTCCATCCTCTGAAGCATATAGAGGGTAGAATTCCACCTCATTACCACCTCTTGCTTCAGATGATGGCGGGGCAGGTTCAGGAGTGTTTGCTGGTGCTCCAGTCTTCGGCACGCGGTGGCTGAATGCCGAAAGTGGCCCACAATTCTTCGGGCCACCGACAGCATCTCTTGCATACCCCTGTCGTTTTTTAAATAATTCTGCACCACCAAATTCAATGTATGTGCAAAACATGGGACGTGCTGGAATTTGCCCACATGTAATGCATGCACAATATTGGTGGCGTTGTCCGATGTCTTAAATCCCCAGGAGAGTCCAATTGGGGTAAGCCATTCTGCGAGTTTCCGTAAGAGGTTGTCAGCTGTGTGCCTCTTATGGAAAGCGGTGATACAAAGCGTAGCCTGCCTAGGAACAAGTTGGCGTTTGCGAAATGCTGCTACTGGTGCCGCCGCTGCTGTTCTTGCTGCGGGAGGCAATACATCTACCCAGTGGGCTGTCACAGTCATGTAGTCCTTAGTCTGCCCTGCTCCACTTGTCCACATGTCCGTGGTTAAGTGGACATTGGGTACAACTGCATTTTTTAGGACACTGGTGACTCTTTTTCTGAGGTCTGTGTACATTCTCGGTATCGCCTGCCTAGAGAAATGGAACCTAGATGGTATTTGGTACCGGGGACACAGTACCTCAAGCAATTCTCTAGTTTCCTGTGAATTAACGGTGGATACCAGAAACACGTTTAACACCACCCAGGCTGCCAAGGCCTGAGTTATCCGCTTTGCAGCAGGATGACTGCTGTGATATTTCATCTTCCTCGCAAAGGACTGTTGGACAGTCAATTGCTTACTGGAAGTAGTACAAGTGGTCTTCCGACTTCCCCTCTGGGATGACGATCGACTCCCAGCAGCAACAACAGCAGCGCCAGCAGCAGTTGGCGTTACACTCAAGGATGCATCGGAGGAATCCCAGGCAGGAGAGGACTCATCAGACTTGCCAGTAACATCGCCTGCAGGACTATTGGCTTTCCTGTCTAAGGAGGACATTGACACTGAGGGAGTTGGTGGTGTGGTTTGCAGGAGCTTGGTTACAAGAGGAAGGGATTTAGTTGGCAGTGGACTGCTTCCGCTGTCACCCAAAGTTTTTGAACTTGTCAATGACTTCTGATGAATGCGCTCCAGGTGACGTATAAGGGAGGATGTTCCTAGGTGGTTAACGTCCTTACCCCTACTTATTACAGCTTGACAAAGGCAGCACACAGCTTGACACCAGTTGTCCGCATTTCTGTTGAAATAATTCCACACCGAAGAGCTGATTTTTTTTGTAATTTGACCAGGCATGTCAATGGCCATATTCGTCCTACGGACAACAGGTGTCTCCCCAGGTGCCTGACTTAAACAAACCACCTCACCATCAGAATCCTCCTTGTCAATTTCCTCCCCAGCGCCAGCAACACCCATATCCTCATCCTGGTGTACTTCAACAGTGACATCTTCAATTTGACTATCAGGAACTGGACTGCGGGTGCTCCTTCCAGCACTTGCAGGGGGCATGCAAATGGTGGAAGGCGCCACCTCTTCCCGTCCAGTGTTGGGAAGGTCAGGCATCGCAACCGACACAATTGGACTCTCCTTGGGGATTTGTGATTTAGAAGAACGCACAGTTCTTTGCTGTGCTTTTGCCAGCTTAAGTATTTTAATTTTTCTAGCGAGACGATGAGTGCTTCCATCCTCATGTGAATCTGAACCACTAGCCATGAACATAGGCCAGGGTCTCAGCCGTTCCTTGCCACTCCGTGTCGTAAATGGCATATTGGCAAGTTTACGCTTCTCCTCAGACGCTTTTAATTTAGATTTTTGGGTCATTTTACTGAACTTTTGTTTTTTTGGATTTTACATGCTCTCTACTATGACATTGGGCATCGGCCTTGGCAGATGACGTTGATGGCATTTCATCGTCTCGGCCATGACTAGTGGCACCAGCTTCAGCACGAGGTGGAAGTGGATCTTGATCTTTCCCTATTTTACCCTCCACATTTTTGTTCTCCATTTTTTAATGTGTGGAATTATATGCCAGTAATATATCAATAGCAATGGCCTACTGTACCGTACTGCTATATATTATATACTGGTGGTCAGCAAAATTATGCACTGTCCTCCTACTACTGCGCACAACAACTAAAATGCACCACAGGTATGGATGGATAGTATACTTGACGACACAGAGGTAGGTAGACCAGTGTACTACTGTACCGTACTGCTATATATTATATACTGGTGGTCAGCAAGATTATGCACTGTTCTCCTACTATATATACTGCGCACAACAACTAAAAGGCACCACAGGTATGGATGGATAGTATACTTGATGACACAGAGGTAGGTAGAGCAGTGGGCTACTATACCGTACTGCTATATATTATATACTGGTGGTCAGCAAAATTATGCACTGTCCTCCTACTATATATACTGCGCAAAACTTAAATGCACCACAGGTATGGATGGATAGTATACTTGATGACACAGAGGTAGGTAGAGCAGTGGACTACTGTACCGTACTGATATAATACTGGTGGTCACTGATCAGCAAAATTCTGCACTATCCTCCTACTATATACTACAATGCAGCACAGATATGGAGCGTTTTTCAGGCAGAGAACGTAGATATTTTCAGCACACTGAGCACAGATATTTGCAAGCACACTGAGCACAGATATTTGCAGCACACTGAGCACAGATATTTGCAGCACACTGAACACAACTGAGAGAACGCTGCACACGTCCTCTCCCTATCATCTCCAATGCACAAGTGAAAATGGCGGCGACGCGCGGCTCCTTATATAGAATACGAATCTCGCGAGAATCCGACGGCGGGATGATGCCGTTCGGGCGCACTCGGGTTAACCAAGCAAGGCGGGAAGATTTGAGTCTGCCTCGGAACCGTGTAAAATGGGTGATGTTCGGGGGGTTTGGATTCCGAGGAACCGAACCCGCTCATCACTAGTTTAAATGTATTTATATCTAAGATGTGCTCACCTGTATTTTAAAGGGAAAAATGCACTTACTATAGCTGTCTGAATAATCATCTCCTATCTTCTGGAAATAGGAAGTGGCATGCTAATGGCCCTGTCCTAGCAGAGAGGTGTGCATGACAAAACCTTTTGATGTGTAAGTTCCTTAGAGAATGATGCTAATCAAGGGGGATCTCTTTATCCCATATATAAAGTCTATGGGCTTGGAACCTGTTTCATGTAGCTGATTTAATTGATATAAGAATCCTGAATGGTAGATGCAGGAAGGAAGAATATTTGTTTGGTAAATCAAATACAAACCGTATTTAAAGCTATGTGTTAAATGTATCAACGGTGAAGTGTAAACTCCCAAGTGGTAGGAATTGGAGTTTAAATTATACAAAACTTTGTCTGTGTGTGGCAGGAAAAAGGAAATAGCTTTTTTGCACTTACTGATATCCTTGTAAAATGTCATTTATTTATATTTTGTGCGATAACCTGATTGGTTGGAGAAGACAGGGAGGGCTTACCACCCTGTGGTACTGTGTGGAAAATTGACATAAAAGGAGGCTTGCGTGCATCCAGAGTGCATTATACCAACTACTTTCTGCTGTGAACATCTTGCTGTATGCTGTTTCCCCTAGCAATAGGGAAGAGTTCTCTTTAGAACTATTGCAAATAAATACCATTTGCCTCAAGAAGACCGCGTCATCTTGTGACCTACAGGGCTATGCGAAACCTAGCCCCGTTCACCGGCTGTCTAGGGTGAACCAGCGTCTCCAAGTTCCGCCTTCCGCCAGCTACCGGTTGCGGCCTAGTCAGGTGACTAGTGGGGATTCGTCAACACCATACAGGTGTGGTAAGGCAGCGTGTCGGCACATACAGAGCAGAACCGTGGTTCCAAACGCCACTGCAGGTTAGGAGTTTGGTGGTGGCAGCATAAACCTGCCCACAGCGCAGTGGGTGGAGTTGGTTACAGGCGGTTACTGACGGTAAGCGGGAATCCCCTATGTGGTCAGGTCCCGTGTGACCTAAGCATCCATTCTGTGTACTGGGGACGGGATGCGAAAGCAGTGAGGTCTTTCGTACGAAGACTGTACGGTCACAGGTCTGCATGTAGGTCTGTGGCCAGCGGCCAGAGGGGGCAAGGCCATCCACTACAGGGGCTTAGCTAACCATTAGAGTGAGCATGGCTGAGGCCGGAGTCAAGGCTATACTTAGGAGAAACATTGCTAGTGCATCAGGATAAGGTACCAGATTACATACAGCAATGCATGGTAGAAAATACACAATATCTTGTGCAGTATAAGGTAATGCATGTACAATGTATAATTCAAGGACACAGGCCGGGACCCAATCCCTAGAGGAGTAGGTGGCTCAGTTCACCCCAGGCTTCATTAAGTCCGTGTACAGGGTGGTTGGTGGCCATGCATGGCACAGTATGACAACGCTTTTAGGGAAACTGTGGTTCGAAGGGTCAGCAGTACATTAATCCTGGAGCATGATAGCGAGATGGGGAGGGGAAAGTGCAGATGAAAGCGCAAGACGGGAATGGTAGCGCGACTCAAAAGCCAGCAGGTAGGCCCGGCATGGCCAAGCAGGATCAGGTTAAGGGGATGTTTTTTAATTGGGGCACGGAGTGCCCGGCCTCCCCTCCCCCTGCAGAATTAAGCACCCTAGAAAGGGGGTTTATAAGCAGAGAGGTCGGCAGGAAGATTCCCCGCCGGCGTCGGTAAAAGGCAGCTGTTAACGATGCATGGGACAAGGGACAAAGTCTGGTGCAAGACCAGTCGGTCAATTGAAGGGTCAGAGTAGTCACGAGGTGAAGAATGACAGTCTGGCTAACAAAAGCCAGAGAGAGCATCGGCATGGAGTTCACTGCCCCTACACACAGGCATTTTTTCAACCTCATGGGTTCCCAGCTCAATCTGTTGGTTAGTTTCATAGCCGAAGGCTCTGTGCCATATGCGGCGCGGGGGATGAGACCTTCGACTCGTCCTGACAAGGGGGGAAGCCTGTGCGGGATCCAGGGCTGCAGCACACTCCAATAGGCATTTTTCTAGTGTCAGGTCCGGCGCATTACGCCAGAGTGCGCAGTGGCGGTGCAAGCGCTAAATCACAAGGATGATAGCAAGGCCCAGAACCCAGGTACACCAGTCTGGGAATCCGGGCACAGGGTAGGGAGTAATCCAATAGCTGTGCCTGGACCAGGGGCAGATGTTAATAGGTGGTTCCAAGGTTGCTGTCAGGTAATCCCAAAGGGTGGGATTTCGCAGCAGGCAAGCAGAAGGGGACATTTCGCGGGAGCAAGATCTGCATTTCTGTTGGCCAGCATCGGAAGGTAGTGGGTACGGGCTAGAGAGGCCCCGCCGGAGGCAGAGTTAGTGGCAGGACAGCACGTGGTGAAAGCACAGTGACTTGGTAGGAATGACCTGGGTAAGATTATGTTGTTAGTCCCCATCACGCCTGCCCGGGAGGACATGGGGGTCATTCCGAGTTGTTCGCTCGTTGCCGATTTTCGCTATGCTGCGATTTGTTGCAAAATGCGCAAGGCACGCAAGGCGCATGCACTTAGTTATTTAACTAAAAACTTAGTAGATTTGCTGTGGATTCTGCGGCGCTTTTCAGTTGCACTGTTGATTGGTGAGTGATTGACAGGAAAGGAGCGTTTCTGGGTGGTAACTGAATGTTTTCCGGGAGTGTGCTAAAAAACGCAGGCGTGTCAGGGAAAAACGCGGGAGTGTCTGGAGAAACGGGGGAGTGGCTGGCCTAACTAAACGGACTGAGCTGATCGCAACCTAGGAGTAGGTCTGGAGCTACTCAGAAACTGCAAGGAATTATTTAGTAGCAGTTCTGCTAACCTTTCGTTCGCTATTCTGCTAAGCTAAGATACACTCTTAGAGGGCGGCGGCCTAGCGTGTGCGATGCTGCTAAAAGCAGCTAGCGAGCGAACAACGTGGTGATAAACCAAAGGGGGTCAGTAGCAAAGGTAAATGCTGCTATTAATAACCTCGGTCACAGCTAGCGGATGAGGCACCATCAGCACAGCAGTTGGGCTAGTGCCGTGGTGGTACTTGAGCAAGGGAGTACAACAGTCTGGGCATATTACGCAATGCCTTACAGGATGCCCTGTAAGGCCGTGAGTGGTAGCCACAGGGTGGGGGTTTCGTTCCCAGGTCACTGGGTCCTCGTGTGGCGCGGGGGGGGGGGGGGGGGGGAGCGGTGCACAAGGCATGATATGTAGGGGATTGTCAGAATGCCTTGCATATTCACCAATAGGTGGCCGCACGCCTGATTTCAGCAATAATGCGGCATGGGCCATACAGGTTGCGCGCCAGGTGAGGGTTTTGTGCAGATGGTAGCTGGTCCCAAATGGTAGGGGGTGTGGTCGCGTACCTACAAGGTTGGGACGGGCACACCCCAGGTGGTTTCAGCGTTGAGAGGCTTTTTGTGTGCACCACTCCCCTTTCCTTGCCATGCAATTGTTTTGTTGTGACTGTGCTATGGAAATAAAGCTGTGACCGATTTTTTATTGCCAAGTTACAAGGTCTCGTCTTGGTTGGCAACAAGGCTGGTCGCCGGTAAGTCGGCCTCTCCATCCTTATGGTGTGGGCAACGCTGGTTAGTGTTATGTCTGTCTATATGCGGGGGAGATGATAATGCTGCCCTGGCTATGGGGGGGGGGGGGGTTTCCTGTTGAACCGATGTAACTATTAACCTACTGTAAAGAACGTAAGACTGCAAGTATAACTTTTCTATTATCCTTAAGGACATTTTACTTTTTAAACTGTTACATGCATAAGGGGCATTGTGGTCGAAATGTAATAAAATGCATTTACACATACAGTAATAAATAAGGGTAGCTTGGACAAAAGGGGAAGTACTTATTTGCCATCACACAAGGCTGGTACACGCTTGGATGAATTCTGCTCTGTACTATAACATAAAATGGGCACTTGCAGATACAGTAAATGCAGCTCCTTAGTAACCTGATGGTTGGGGATTAGACAAATGAAAGTGAAATGGGGGAGAGGATGACAGATGTTTGTACATTCCCACCATGCATGCTCTCCTCCTCAACCACTTACAGCAGAGACACACTAACACTACCTCCCCTGCCTGCTTAGTGTGTGAGTGATGGCACAGGAGGGAGCGCTGGCACATGTGCCTCTGATACCAGGCACTGAGAGTCTGCCTCCCGTGCTGAGCTAGGAAGGAGGAGGGGGTGCATGTGCTGCTGCCTGGCAGGGTGACAGAGGGTTAACTGCTTGCTATAAAGAGACTCAGTTACTCTGTAGCTGAGTACTAGCAGCGGCCTGACCCGAGAGGATCCAGTCCCTGCCAGCCATTCGGCAGAGTTCGGCAGCAGAGAGTGGCTTCCAATTTCAAAAATGGAACCACCTATGGAGCTCCCCTAACTGTGACCGGCTCCATCGGGCACATTTTCTAGACCTAGTCTGGTAGGAGGGGCATAGAGGGCTGCCGTAATGTGTAAAAAGGAGATGCTGTCTGCCGTAATGTGTAAAAGGGGGGATGCTGTCTGCTGTATTGTGTAAAAAGGGGGGCACTGGCTGCCGTAATGTGTAAAAAGGGGGACTCTGTCTGCCGTAATGTGTAAAAATGGGGACGCTGGCTGCCGTAATGTGTAAAAAGGGGGACGCTGGCTGCCGTAATGTGTAAAAAGGGGGACGCTGTCTACCGTAATGTGTAAAAAGGGGACTCTGTCTGCCGTAATGTGTAAAAAGGGGGACGCTGTCTGCCGTAATGTGTAAAAAGGGGACTCTGTCTGCCGTAATGTGTAAAAAGGGGGACGCTGGCTGCCATAACGTGTAAAAAGGGGGACGCTGGCTACCGTAATGTGTAAAAAGGGGGACGCTGTCTGCTGTAATGTGTAAAAAGGGGGACGCTGTCTGCTGAAATGTGTAAAAAGGGGGACTGGCTGCCGTAATGTGTAAAAAGGGGGACTATGTCTGCCGTAACGTGTAAAAAGGGGGACGCTGGCTGCCGTAATGTGTAAAAAGGGGGACTGTCTGCTGTAATGTGTAAAAAGGGGGACGCTGTCTGCTGTAATGTGTAAAAAGGGGGACTGGCTGCCGTAATGTGTAAAAAGGGGGACGCTGTCTGCTGTAATTTGTAAAAAGGGGACGCTGTCTGCTGTAATGTGTAAAAAGGGGGACGCTGTCTGCCATAATGTGTAAAAAGGGGGATGCTGTTTTTTTTACAGGTACCCCTATTGGATTCTACTGAACAAGGGGACGTGATTGGCGTCGTGGGATGTAAGTAAGTATGTGTGAGTGTGTAAGTGTGTTTAAATAAATTTTTACTTTTACGGTGTGTGAATTGTGTTTTTATTTGTGTATTTCTTTTGCTGTGGAACTACAGGTACCAGAGGGTCTGTTATTTCCCCGCATGCTGGTACTTGTGGTTTCCCGGCCAGGGGTGACAAGTTGGGGTGGTAATGACATGGCCACAGGGACCAGTATAAATGTGTCCCCCGGCTGTGGCATTATCTATCTGGCTAGTGGAGCCCGGTGCTGGTTTTAAAAATACGGGGGACTTTTACGTCTTTTGTCCTCCATATTTTTGGAACCAGGACCATACAAAGAGCCCGGTGCTGGTTGTCTAAATACGGGGGAACCCTATGCATTTTTTCTCCTGTATTTAAACAGCCAGGACCGGCTCAAAGAGCCCGAGGCTGGTTATACATAGGAGGGGGGACCCCACGCAATTTTTTTTTTTACTTTTAACTTTTTAAATACTGTACACAGTGAAGCCCTGCATGGATCTCACTGATCCGGCCAGGCTTCACTGTGTAATGTCTGGCAGTGTTTTACTATTCACTCCCGCAATACGAATTGCACTGACATTGGTGAATTCGATTTGAAAAAACACGGTAGTTTAGTAAATTACCGTGTTTTTTCTCAAAAAGTTGCATTCTCACACTGCCGATGTCAGCCGAGATTGATCTCGGCTGAAATCGGCAGAAATGAGAATGTTAGTAAATATACCCCTTTGTCTCAATCACTATCTCTTTCTCTCCCTGCCTCTGTGTTCCTTTCTCTCTATCTGTCTATCTCTCCATCTCTCTCTCTCTCTCTCCCTGTCTCTCTGCCCATCTCTGTCTTTCCCTGTCTCTCTCTCTCTTCCTCTGTCTCTCTCTTGAATCCCAGTGGCTGTACCAAGTGTCCAAAAAGTCATCTGTTGGGAGGCTGTCGTCCAGTATACCGATGCCGGCATTCCAATCACAGTAATGCCGACAAGAGTGCAGAGAGTACCCAAACCTCCCTCCCGTACCCCTAACCCTCCCACTCTGCAGCCTAACCCCCCTTACCCGCAGCCTAAACCTAACCCGTCCTCCTTAGTGCCTAACCCTAACCCCCCCTCTCTGTAACTTAACCCTAACCCCCCCCACCCGAGTGTGCCTAACCATAACCCCCCTGCATGCTGTGGCAGGGCCGGCTCCAGGCATGTTACAATAGAGTGGCCAAGCAGGGCGCCAGCCTTAAAGGACGGAGCATGCTAGTGCCGCCACATTGGAGCCTGCCTGGAGCCAGGTCCTGCAGTAGTGGCTGTGTGTGCCGATGAGGGGGAGTGCGGTGGGCAGGACAAAGCTAAACTACTTTGCGTGCTGTGCGGCGCTGGCGTCACACAGCGCGCACAGATTAGCTTTGCTTTAGTCCGCCTACAGCACTCCCCCTCGTCGGCACACACAGCCACTGATAGGACTCAGCCAGGAGGTGGGCCGCAGGATGGACACTGCTGCAGACTCAGTGCAGCTGTCCCATGGGGGCGAGTGTATCTGGCACTCTGGGGGCAAGTGTACAATCAATCACCCTGTGCAATCAACCTATTACAGCCATCCTGTAAAATCATCCTATATATGACACTTCCCCACTCATCCCCTTATTTAAATGAGATAGTCAAAATCTCCCATTGCCAAAATCTCTTGCACATTTAGTCAAAATCTCTGGTAAAGTTAGTCAAAATCTCCTACTGCCAGTTCAAGGGAAATCTCTCAGTCAAAATCTCTCATAGTCAAAATCTCTCCGTCTGTGTGTATGCGCCTTAAGGCCCGTACACACTGGGCAATTTTGAGCTGAAAGCAGCTCACTCAGTGTGTATGCTCAAGCGATGAGCGCTGATGCGCGCTCCCGTTTCATCGCTGGCAACCGCTGTTCATCTACTGGTATTAACAGTAGATGAACGGCGGGGTGAGCAGCTTTCCATAGCGTCCTGCTATGGAAAGCCGCTCACCCCCACTGACATCGCTGGACAGGGGGGAAAAGCGCTCAGTGTGTACGCACTGAGCGATTTTCAGCCCAGCGATGTCAGCAATCATCACTGTGCATGCACGCTGGGCAAAAACGCCCAGTGTGTATGCACCTTAAAAGCGGCTTATACATTTACCTGTAGAAATATGTCTGTTCTAAGGAACTTATTATGTCTCTGTATTAATACTTTCAAGTAGGTATTGTTCATTAGTTAACAGGCTTGCCAAAATATTTTTCAGTTCAGGGGTATTTTACCAGAAATATATATGGCTAAGGTGTTAGAAACTCCTAAAGCCTACACCCCAACCTCCCCTCCCAGCTAAACTCTTTCACAGAACATGCCTACATCTTTGAAGATGTTTTTTTTTTATTGTGAAGCAAACAACAAATAGAACAAAATAACAGAAAACTGCAGCATGCATAGTTATTCACCACCTAAAGTCATTACTTTGTACAGCCACCTTTTGCAGCAATTACAGCTACAAGTCGCTTTGGATTAGTCTCTATGAGCTTGCCACATCTTGCCACTGGGATTTTTGCCCATTCCACTCTCTCGTCTCTCACCCCCTCTCCTCCTACACTTTCCCTCTTTCTTCATCAGTGTCTCCCCACTCTCTCTCACCCACCTACGGCAGCCCCCTTTGTTGTCCCATATTTTTTTGCACACTGTAAGTAAGTCTGCCTCAGCTCTTTTGCGCGAGTCCCTATTTTTTGTCCATGTGTCCACTTCGCCTCTGTCTCCTATCTGTTTGAATTCCTGTGTTTTCTCCCAGTCTCTCCACTTCTTTATCACTTCATTTGAGTTCATATTTATGTGCTCCTTTAACCCCCTCCTGTTATTCAATATTTATTCTTGAGATTCTCTCTCTCGATCTTTCTTAATTCTTGAATTTCTCTCTGCCTCACCCCACCGCACGTCACTGACATCACCTCAGCTTTCTTTATAACAGTCACTACAGTATATTATTGTTCTGTCCATATTTATCTTCTGCTGAGTGTTACTCCCTCTTATTTTGTAATGCATTAATTTACACTCTCTCTCTCTCTTTTTTTAATTCTTCCCCTAAGAGGTTGGTTTTCAGTCTAGTGCCCTGATGACAGCTATTTGAGACTTGTGGCCTATTGCTGCTAGGAAATATTGCTGATTGTGTCTTGCTTCTGGTGGCAAAAGAATTGCTGGCTTTTGGAATCTGACTCATATTACGGGTGTAGTATGTGTTGCCGGCGGTCAGGTTCCCGGTGACCAGCATACCGGCGCCGGAATCCCAACCGCTGACATACTGACAGCTGGGTGAGCGCAAATGAGCCCCTTGTGGGCTCGCTACGCTCGCCACACTGTGGGCACGGTGGCGCTCTACACGCACCACGCTATCTAATCGTCCTCCAGGGGGGTTGTGGACCCCTAAGAGGGAGAAGAACTGTCGGTATGCCGGCGGTCGGGATTCCGGCACCGGTATGCTGGTCGCCAGGAGCCCGGCCACCAGCAACCTGAAGACCTCCTCAGACTACATATCAGGAGCTTCATTCTTGGACATGATAATTTTTCGACATTTAAGGTGACTGCAGAAGTTAGTGTACCCCTTCACGTTACTTCAGTGTCTCCTAATCTGTTAACTTTTGAATTCTTCTGTCTGAGGAACCACTTCTCCCTGTTTCTCAGTGAACATTTCTGTTTCTTAGAGGCCCTCCTTTTTTTTAAAATACAATTTCTCCATTTTCTTCTTCAGAATCCTGGATACTCCCAGTGGACTGGCTTATGAGGATTGTGACCTGTTTTTGTAGATCAGTATTTTGCACCAGGACCATCTGCAGTTGCATCTGTATGCTGGAATGTGCCCAGCCTGTTACGTTCTTGGTGCTCTGGACAAAGAGGTGTAGTGTAGCAACTCCAAAGCACCAGAACGTGACACTGAAGTAATGGCCAGGTGTGATGGTAACCCCTAGCAACCTACCTCCGTTGTTTCACCCGCATGGTCAGTTCACTCCTGCGAGACTATGGTTTCTTGGGCCTCCGGCAGCCGCATTTGAAGGGCGGATTAGGTCTGCCCAACTCCGATGCCCCAAGGTCTTAATGTGAGACAAGGCGTGAACCGAGACTGGATGATAACAAGGGGACCTCTAACTAAACAAAACAGAGAGCTAGGGGCTACTAAGAGACCTAAAACTAAACGTATGTGCGGCACAACCGCCAGGATAAACAGCAACAAAGGAAATGCTGTCCACACGCCGACACAATACTGTTGTGTACCGGCGGTGACAGCATATGCAGAACCTTCTGCAAAACACCAGTAACTAGTATAAACAAAATAATACAGCGGCCTAGGCCGATGGACGCGGCAAAGCCGCTATTCACGAAACCGGTACAAATACTGGCAAACGGACAGGAACCCCCAATGTAGCAGACACAGGCTCACAGGACCGGAGGACAGGCAGAATCCCAAATGACAGACCGGTGGACACCAAGAAGCCAGATACTCGATCAGGCACAGACAAAGCCACAGGACTTCTGGACAGGAATGCTTCAAGGCAGGATACTGGATCAGACACTGAATCAGACACTGGAAGCAGCTAGACAGAAACTGCTAGACAGAAGCTCAGAAACTATCACCGGCGTCTGTGTAATGCACTGAGCCAGAATATAACAGGGAGCCCTAATTAATTATGTCGTGCAGCTGCCCTGTTGCACGACTCCAAACTGACAAGATGCAATTAACAGACAGGTGAGGCCAAACACATGGAAACAGGCTGCAATTACACAGACTCACCACCGGCAGCAAACAAGAGTCTTTCTAAACCAGAGCAAAGGGAAATCCTGGCCTGCAAGAGAACTATAACATAAAATACATAAACGGAAAACAGGAATGAACCCCTACCTGTGGTTCATAACAGTACCCTCTCCTTAAGGGTGGGCTCCGGACACCCCATGACACCCACGGGGAACAGAAACAGAAGTATAACATAAAATACGTAACCAAAATGCAAAACAGGAATGAGCCACTGCCGTGGCTCATAACAGTACCCCCCCCCCCCCCCCGAGGAGGGGTCAACAGACCCCAAAATTCAGGTTTTCCAAAACAAGGGATACACTAAAAAACCTGACACTGGAACAAACAGACAAAGACAAGAAACAGAAACAAGCTGTGGCAACAGCTTGTAACACAGCCTCAATTTCACAATTCTGGTGTGGTTTTAATAAGGATACAGCTGCATCTTTGGGTTGACAACCATCTCTGGGCATCTAAGGTGAGTGTTGTGGTTTATACGTTGGTGTGACAGGAAAGGCTCTGCCTCACCCCACCTCACGTCACTGACATCACCTCAGCTTCCTTTATAACAGTCACTACAGTGTATTATTGTTCTGTCCATATTTATCTTCTGCTGAGTGTTACTTCCTCTTATTTTGTAATGCATTAATTTACACTCTCTCTCTCTCTCTCTTTTTAATTCTTCCCTAATAGGTTGGATTTCAGTCTAGTGCCCTGATGAAAGCTATTTGAGACTTGTGGCCTATTGCTGCTAGGAAATATTGCTGATTGTGTCTGGCTTCTGGTGGCAAATAAAATGCTGGCTTTTGGAATCTGACTCAGACTACATACCAGGAGCTTCATTCTTGGACTTGATAATTTTTTGACATTTAAGGGGAGTGCAGAAGTTAGTGTACCCCTTCACGTTAATTCAGTGTCTCCTAATCTGTTAACTTTTGAATTCTTCTGTCTGAGGAACCACTTCTCCCTGTCTCTCAGTGAACCTTTCTCTTTCTTAGAGGCCCTCCTTTTGTTTTTCAAATACAATTTCTCCATTTTCTTCTTCAGAATCCTGGATTCTCCCAGTGGACTGGCTTAAGAGGATTGTGACCTGTTATTGTAGATCAATATTTTGCACCAGTGACCATCTGCAGTTGCATCTGTATGCTGGAATGTGCCCAGCCTCAATCTCACAATTCTGGTGTGGTTTTAATAAAGATACAGCTGCATCTTTGGGTTGACAACCATCTTCGGGCATCTAAGGTGAGTGTTGAGGTCAATCCAATTTTACTTTTGCTCCCATTGTCTTAGACACCTTTTTTCCTTTTTTCTGTTTCTACAACCTTTTCCTCTCAGCAAGTGTTCCTTTTTTTAACTTGTTCTGCACTCAGTGTCATCACCCCTTCAGATTAGTTCTGGGTCTCACAGTAACAGGGCTAATAGGGGACACAGTCAGTAAGTGCTCAGTGGGTGGGTATGTCGCTACCAGCACTAGGCCATCAGTACCTTGAACTGCTTCCTGCTGTGTGTGTTGATACATTGTTGATACACCTGACTGGTGTCGGTTGAGGACTACTTGGCAATGTCCATTGAACAAGATGTGTATGGTAGATGTCACTGGGCAGAGTTTAGAGACTATTGGTTCAATCCAGAGCAGGTGGAGCATGGGACTGTGTTGGTTGCATTCCTGTTTGCAGAATGAAAGGTGGTTGTCTTGAAGGTAAATGTTATGTGAGCAGAAGAAAAAGAGGGGAACACTTTCATTTGTGATGTCTCCTCCTGTTACTCCCTCTTTCTTCTTGTGATTCCAGCTCTCTCTCTTTGTCTGGTTATGTTATTTTCCTTTTGCATCTCCACCTCTTGTTAGCTTACTTTCTCTCTCAGTCACTATGTATTCCCACTGTATATCAGCTCTCTCTTAATCCCTATTTTTCCCTACAGCTCCAGAAGCGTACAGAAACAGTTTTATATGGTCATACCAATCTGATTGAGCGGGAAGCCAGGTGTATAGTCTTCTCAGGTAGTGTTTCATGTTTATGTTTAGGATTCTTTTTCTCTCTGCATATTTTCCAGTGCTCACTCAGTGTTCCCAAGTTCTGCACTTCTCTCAGATCCTCTCTCTTCCCGAACCCCCCCTTTTTTGTCTTTCTGTTTATCTTTTTTACTTTATGTCCACCTCTCTTACAGCTTTCTTCCTGAGTCACTCTTCATTTCTTTCTAATTTCTGAGGCCTCATTCTGAGTCTCTTTTTTTTCTTAGTCTGTCTCTCTCAAACTTATTTTGTGTGGTATGTGTATCCAATATCTTGTGCTGCTCTGAGTATCTCTCATTTATCGAGATATCCTTCGAGTCCTTCAGTATTTACTTAGTATCTCCACCTATTTCTGTCCTCCGTGCCCTTTTTTTAGAACCTTTTTTCTTTGTGTCTAAAGCTCTCATTGAGTGTCTTGTGTTTGAGTACCTTTTTTATACTTGGTCTTTCTGCAGCTGGATACATTGGTTTTCACAGGGAAACATTGGGGGTATAGAGTGGATCTTGATCTACGGGCACCAACGGGCTAAAGCTTTAGCTGTCCCAGGATGCATTGGGGCCTCCTCTATAACCCTGCTTGCAGGCACTGAGAGCTCAGTTTCGAGTTGGTGCCTGCAGCAGCAGGTCACCTAACAGGAGGGCTGCATTGGACAGCCCTGAAAAAGCTTTTAGAAAGAAGATTTCTTCTCTGGGCTGTCAGCACTGTATGTCAGTGACATTCAGCACTGTAGATCCATCTCCTCCCAAGCGGTATCACATACTTCTGCGGCTTGGTTCTCGGGAACTTGTGGCGGAGATGTCCTGTCTTAGGCACACAGTCGCAGACCGCTCTCGTGGATCGCGTGGCTGCTATGGGGAGGAGGTAAGAGGGTGTGACCCGCCATTAAATCGTGTTCTGTCCGTGACTTAGGAAAACGGGTCGTGGTGCTGCCATGGATACTGTCACTGGGCAGGGACCCCACTAGACCACTGGGAAGTACAGGTTGGGTGTACTAACACCCCACTTAATAAGGCTCAAAGTACCTGGGGTGGAGTCTGGCATAAGGGAGCCAGCGCTTGACCTGTAGACACTCCCCCGACCCAGGGCGCCATCTCCTCACAGCTTACCCGCCCTGGAGTTGCCTCACACTCTTTCTCACTCCCTGACTGAGATGCTGGGCACCATCTTCTGAGCATAGCTGCTGTTGGTCTCCGGGATTGCAGGGCAGGGTCTCCCTTGTAAAGCTGCCTGTACACAGCGCTGAGACTTTTCAAACCCTTGAGTGTGCTACATGACTTGTCACAGACAGCGTTAGTTGAGAAAGAGTGTACCTGTTGCAGAATATATTGTAAGAGTAGTCTGACAATATATTGTAAAAGTAGTCTGACCATGTTGTGAGATATATATATATATATATATATATACACACACATACATACACACACTAGTCCAATGCAGCTTTATTGTGATAATTTATTAATTGCCTTTGATTGTGTGTGACTGTGGATGGACCAGATGGGGAAGTGTTATATGATTGTCTGTGTACTAATTGCCAATCACTTCCCAGTCAGTCTGCAGTTCCTGCATCTACACAGGAGCCACCCTAGGCTGTGTTCACCAACCTACTGGATACTCTGGTGGAATGTCTAGTACCCCCTATGGGACCACCGTTGCCACTACCACCACATATTGTCCCTATGGTTAATCCGCCTTGGGCAGAGAATTTGTCTAACCAACAGCAGCAATTGAATCAGTCTCTGGTTAAACAGAAATCCACACCAGGTCATTCGCGTGTCCCTGGGTTCACTAAGCGGGTACCTTCCTCATCGCAATCCACAAACGTCTCTGACGTCTCTTCAGAAGAGGAGTGGGAGCATACGGTCCTGTCAGGCACTGAATCCTGTGTTACTGATGAGGATTCTCCCTTGCAGATTGATGTCCCTGCCTTAGTAGCTGCTATTAAGCATATCCTTCAAAACACTGATGATGAGGATTCCACTACTGTGGCAAAGAAAGCTGATATAGTTTTAACCACCTTCTACTTTTTAAACTTATTACCCCATTCTGATCATCTTGTGGACATCAGACGGGAATCCTCGTCCATTCCAGGGAAGAAATTCCCTCTGCCAAAACAAGCCTTGGCTCACTATCCTCTCCCTGCAGAGTTATGTAACAAATGGGAGACTCAGCAATGCAAGTACTTGGCCTGATGGTGTCGACCTTCATCATGGTAGAGTACGCTCCATTTCATTCCCACCCACTACAATGGTTAATCCTTTCCAAGTGGGACGGCCTACCTCATCAGATCAGATCTCACATGATCTCTTTGACTGCGGAGGTTTGTCTGTTGCTGACCTGGTGGCTCCAGACCAGCAATTGAGCAGGGGTCATACCTTCTGGATCTGGGTCCTTCTGACAACTGATGCCAGTCTGATGGGATGGGGAGTGGTGTTGGACCACGGAGGAATCACTCTTTCCCATAAATATTCTGAAGCTGAGGACGGTGTTCAATACACTTTCTCTTGCCCTGACTCTGGTACGGAACATGCCTGTTCAAGTACGGTCAGACAACACCACCACAGTGGCATACATACACCATCATGACGGCCCTTGAAGCCGCATGGCAATGTTGGAAGAGTCAAAGGTCCTTCGTTGGGTGGAACGCCATCTACCAGCCATATCGAAAGTGTTCATTCTGGGTGTCCTGAACTGGGAAGTGTACTTCCTCAGTTGCCAGGACGTGCATGCCAGAGAGTGGAGTCTTCATCCAGAAGTTTTACAACTCCTAGTTGACAGGTGGGACCTCATGGCATCTTAACAAAATTATAAGGTTCTGGTCCTCGGATTTTGGATCAGGGATCCTCGAGCAGTGTTTGTGGATGCACTGGCGGTTCCATGGAACTTTCGGCTGCCCTACATGTTCCCTCCAGTGTCACTCCTGCCCAGGGTCCTACGGAAATTCAAACTAGAAGGAAGAATACTACTACTAGTCGCTCCAGCGTGGCCAAGACAGCACTGGTTCTCAGACCTGCAGGGTCTGTCGACAGAGCATCCCCTTCTACTTTCTCAGCAACCAGACCTCCTTGTACAGGGCCCTTGTCTCTACCCAGACCTGGCCAGACTGGCTTTGACGGCGTGGCTCTTAAAGCATCACGCCTGAGGGCCAATGGATTTTCCAAAGCAGTTATTCAAACTACCTTGAAGGCCCACAAACCGGCCTATGCCCGGATTTATTACAGAGTCTGGATTTCTTACTTCACCTGGTGTGCTGATTAGAATTATGATGCCTATAGATTCAGAACTTCCAGAATTCTGGATTTTCTGCAATGAGGCCTGGATGTAAGCCTTCATCTGTCTTTCCTAGATGTTCACATATTTGCCTTGTCAGTATGGTTTTAGAGAAAGATTGCGTCTTTACCTGACGTTCATACATTCACTCAGGGTGTGTTATGGATTCATCCTCCCTTTGTTCCTCCTGTGGCTCCATGGGATCTGTCTGTTGTCCTGAATGACCTGCAAGAGTATCCATTGAACCTCTTGAATTGGTGGACCTTAAATGACTCACAGCCAAGGTCCTGTTCTTATTGGTTACTGCCTCTGCAAGACGGGTGTCGGACTTAGGCTCTCTCTCCTGTCATCCACCTTTTAATTTTCCACTGTAACCAGGCAGTTCTACGAACTCGCTCAGGTTATATGCCTAAAGTGGTGTCATATTTTCACCTTAACCAAGAGATTGTGGTCCCGGCCTTTATCTCTTCTGACTTGTCTCCCAAAGAGCAGTCTTTGGAAGTGGTAAGGGCTCTCCGTATATTTGTGGAGAGGACTGGCTCCATTCAGGAGTTCAGATACCCTTTTTGCATTGTTTGGTTTTCCCAAACGTGGCTGGCCTGCGAATAAGCAAACCTTGGCCAGATGGATAAGAATGGTGATTGCACAAGCCTATGTGCAGGCTGGACTTCCAGCTCCTGCTATGATTAAGGTCCATTCTACTCGGTCTTTTGGACCTTCTTGGGCGGCCTGCCGTGGCGCATCTGCAGAACAATTGTGCAAGGCGGCTACATGGTCCTCTGTGAACACGTTCATTAGGTTCTATGTCTTGTATACTTCCACCTCCCAGGATGCTTCCTTTGGACGCTGGGTTCTTATACCCACTAAGGCACGTCCCCTCCCTTGAGGAACTGCTTTAGGAAATCACCAATGTTTCCCTGTGTAAACCAATGTAACCTGCTGCAGAAAAGGATAGTTATGGTAGACTTACCATTGTTAACTCTTTCGGCGGGGTACATTGGGTTCCATAGGGTGCCCACCCTGACACACGTAGCTTCTTTGGGTTGTATGGCATTTGCAGCTGGTACCTTCTCCTGTCGTGAGAATGTGGTTCTATGTGACTAACATCTGCTTTATCTCTTGCCTGCTCCTGCATTGGACTGGTTAATTAAACTGAGCTCTCAGTGCCTGGAAGCAGGGTTATAGAGGAGGCCCCAATGCTTCCTGGGACAGCTAAAGCTTTAGCCTGTTGGTGCCTCTGGATCAAGATCCATTCTATACCCCCAATGTTTCACTGTGGAACCCAATGTACCTCGCAGATAGTTAACAATGGTAAGTCTACCATAACTCTCATCCTTTATTTTCATCTTGTAAATACCTCCTTTTTTTCTTTCTTCTTTTTTTTGCTCCCACCTCAGAGTTTTGGATTCTGTTCACTGTCATATGAGAATTACTATGTGCTAATGAAAATTGCTGTTTCTGACCAGTGACCTGTGTGCAACTGTCTGGTGTTTACTGAAATCTGCTTGCCTCCACCTTAGGATCCATCATTTTGTGACCTGCGGTTCCACTTCCAATACAGCTATAATATTGGCTTTTATTGCAAAGTTTTATGCTTATTATAAATTTGTAATTTATGTGAGCGAATATTGCAGAAGATAGTGTAGACTATTCTTTTTTTGGTCACTGTTCTCGAAAACCTTGGTTTTAAATATAGATGTAAAAAGGTACAGTAATCAGTATTGCATTGGCTGTTTACTAAAAACTGCAATTGTGTTATTTTAAGCATTAGTCTTTCAGATCTTTGGTTGTACACAAAGTCAAAACGCCTTCAAGACTGAGATGTAAGCGTAGTAAAAGACGATGTGAATATTTGGCTAGCAAAATAAGGAATGTTGGTAATGACAATAAAAGTGTTTCAAATCCTAAAAGAAAGGTTATATGTAGTGGAAAAAAACAAGTTCATTAAGAAAAGAACTTTGTTAATAGTTTATGCAATGATACAAACCTACATCTGCAAGTTGAGAGAAGTAAAGAAAATAATTTGAGAACACTTTCGGATATGTCATTGCGTAAGAGATTTTGTTTGAAAAACAAGTTACGTAATAGATTATTTGTGTCACAGACTGTAGGAAAAATAATGCATGTTTTTTTCATAAGGTTAAAAAATTAAATAGGAAATATCGCATAAGAATACATCTTCAACGTTTGGTAATGCAATTAGTTAATTTAGAAAAAATATTAAAAATCCAGTTATCATTATCTTTGAGAGATTTACACAAAATATTTGAAAAATGTAATGTGCATAATGTGGATTGTGCAAAGGTTACAGTAGATAATTATTGTACATTTTTGGTGGATCTTGGTTACATTCCAGATGGTGGTATCCATTTTTTGCCGAGACTGGAAGTATTGAGCTTCCTCCTTTTTACAATCTTATTGTGGCTGAAAATGGTGTTGTTTTGCTTCCAAATAAACAAGATTTAAATCCTGAGACTGTATCTGACCATTCTGTAGGGGGCATTAAAGTTGCCCAATGGCCATGCTTTCGCCCAATTGAATCTTTAAAAGTTATTGTAGAATTTGTGAGAAGCTATTATTCTGCTAGAATATGTAAGAAAAAGGGTATGATTTTAAAAATGGATTGTTGCAAAAAATGTTGTGTCACTGGAAAGCAAGGTTATTCTTTATCATGTTTTTCTGGAAAAAAATGTAAAAGTGTTTTGAGGCATTTTAAGATGAGTATTGTCCACAGTGATTCTACAGCAAATGTAGTTCAAAATATATATATAGGACACGTTCTTTTGTTCTTTTGGAGGATGAGTTTAAACAAGTTGTACAGAGTGGAGAGATTTGCAAAATAAAAGACTGCGAAATGTGTAAAACAAAAATGTAATCTTCGTGTTACATATGATTGTAATAGAGTATATGATGAGGTAGAGGAAGTGAGACACAATGACTTAACTGTTTTAGAAATGTTTGAAAATTACTTAATTCAGTTTGAAAAAGGCAAATACATCTTTTTTGATCGTGTATAAGCTGTAATGGATTGTTTTATCCATCACAAGTTAAGATCATTGATGTGGATAGGTTGGTTGCAAAAAATCAGTCATGGAGAGAAATCCTTGCCTATTTTTTTATGATTTCAGGTGACACTTCAGATGACATTTTCTATGCATGTTTATACTGCAGCCATAAGCTTGATAATGACAGTCTTCCTGCTCGATGTCTAATGAATAATATGTTTCCAGGAGATATACCAGTAGAGTTGCAAGATTTGAATATTTATGAAAAGATTTTAATACAGATGATAAAACCTTTTCAAACAATTGTGCGTTTGAGAACGCAAAGTGGAAATTTACCATATAATACATTAGTTAAGGCATTGAAGGGACAAGTTGTTAATCTTCCTATTCCATTGAAAGAAACATTTAGTACAGTTACACAAAATAGTAATTTCTGTGATAACCTGTTTATTCTGGTAAATGGAGTAGCAACCAAACAAAGTTATTTGGCAGGAGTTAGTAGACTTTTGTAAAATTTGTTGTGCACTCCGGTATTTGAAGAACAATAATCCATTATATTGTGATGTTGATGTGGATTTAGAAACACAATTTAATGCCAGTGAATCATATTTAGAAAAATCTATTTTACAAAAGGTAGACTTTGCACAAGATGATATTTAACAGTACACAATTCATCCTTTGCCTAGTAAAGATCCTGTAGAAGATGCTCTTGATTTATATTAGATGAAACCTATTGTAGAAAAACCTATTAACGTGTGGGAAAAAAAATTGTAGGTGAAATGTTTTTCAGATTTGTTTCCATGTGGAGTTGGTGGTTTCTATGAAAAACGTTACAAAAAAAATTCTACAAATGAATATCGAAAGGCGAGGATCAGTAGTGCCGACTCTCATTTTAGACTAAACCATCAATATTTATTTCATATGTTCTGGGAGAGTGAATTGAGTGCTTTGTCTTACAGTATTGCTCACACTTTGAATGTAGTGTATCAGTTTGGAGATATCAATGCTGAAAAAATGCTTGAACTTATAAGGACTAAAGATACAGTGTTACAAGCTAACTTACAATGCATTTTGTCAAATATGCATGGTACAAAAGAATACTGGTACCGTAGGCAGGGTGAGCTCTATCGTATGCTGCATAATTTAGGCCTACCAACTTGGTTTGTAACTCTTAGTTGTGCTGAGTATGCTTGGGAATAACTTGCTGAAATGGGTA
This sequence comes from Pseudophryne corroboree, assembly GCF_028390025.1. NCBI lineage: Eukaryota > Metazoa > Chordata > Amphibia > Anura > Myobatrachidae > Pseudophryne > Pseudophryne corroboree. The sequence goes on along the minus strand of NC_086445.1, from coordinate 653,434,346 downwards.
ATTAGTGGTGATCCGAAAGTGGATTCAGAATCAATTGGAGAGTTATGCTCTTCTGATTCTGTTTCTGTATGTAGACACTTTCATCATCATTTCAAATTACTGTTGAAATTCATCTTGGCAAAAAAGAATAGTCCATTGGTAGTGAAGCATTATTTTTGCCGAGTAGAATATCAGAGTTGTGGTGCACTGCATATCCATATGGTTCTCTGGGTTGAAGGTGCGCCTGTTCTTGGAAAGAATACTAATGATGAAGTTAAGGAATTCATTGCTTGTTTTGTGATATGTGCAGTTCCTAATAAAGTTTCCAGTTCTCTGTTGTTCAACCTTGTTGATGAGTTTCAGAGACATAACTGCAGAAAGAGTTCTAGAATTTTGAAGTCTAAAAATGGAAAATGTTATAGATGCTGCCGCTGTGGATTTCCAAGAAAAGTGTGTGAAAAAACTGAAATTAATGTTATTTTTTCTAGCATTCGACACGGTCTAAAATGCAAATCTAGTAAGAAAGTTTATAATTTGTGTCGGACAAAAGAACAGAGTTATATTAATGACTAAAATCCTGTGATTCTGTTGATGTGGAAAGCAAACATTGATGTGCAGTTTGTGGCTGATAATTGTAATGCACTAGCTAGGTATGTCACTGCTTACATAACAAAACATTAAAAATCTGCCCTAGAGACTATGTGGAAGGATATTTCTGCAGAAGAAAAGTTTAGCTTCCTGACTATGGAGCTTTGGTATAAAAAGTCTAACTCATCGTGAATGTGGTGCATATGGGGGGTAATTCCAAGTTGATCGCAGCAGGAAATTTTTTAGCAGTTGGGCAAAACCATGTGCACTGCAGGGGAGGCAGATTTAACATGTGCAGAGAGAGTTAGATTTGGGTGTGGTGTGTTCAATCTGCAATCTAATTTGCAGTGTAACAATAAAGCAGCCAGTATTTACCCTACACAGAAACACTATAACCCACCCAAATCTAACTCTTTCTGCAAATGTTATATCTGCCCCCCCTGCAGCGCACATGGTTTTGCCCAACTGCTAAAAAATTTGCTGCTGCGATCAACTTGGAATTACCCCCATGAAGCGGTTGATAGGCTTGCTGGTACTATGGACAAAAACAGATTGATAGCAGCCCTGCGCTTACTAGCTGCTGCTGGTTCCTAGAAAATAGAGGTTACACCCAGAAACCTCTTAAACCATGGAATATACAAGAAAGAAAACCAGGAACTAGCGCTGCATAGTACATATAGATCTGAAGGTAATCCTTTGCAGTTTCACACGATCCACTGTTTTATCTCTCTCTGGAATTACACTTACAGATAGATTCTACCACGCGTATCCATAAAGGTATCTTTGTATCAGAAACAATGTGCTGTCCCACACCAATAAAAACGTTACACACTTACAGGATATTTCTATCTCGCGTGTCCATAAAGGTATCTTTTGTTGTATGTAGAAGACCACCAAAAAGATTTCACATGATATATGGATATACAAAAGTAACTTACATTAACTTCCTTTCACGCGTGCCCATAAAGGTATCTTTGTCTGGTATGTCGTCCCAAAGAAGGATTCTATACAGCTGATTATCCACAAGTGAAAGTTTTTAATACATGAAGTTAAAAAAATGTGAACAGAGTTCAAACAAAGGAATCCAGGTATCGGCGGCTGATGTAAGACTTGTTCTCTCACCGACCGGCTGCAGACAGGTAAGCGAAAATGAGCAAAGTCTGAATCACCGAGTCCCAGGATCCCACACTGCAAGCGGCAAACGGCTTCAGCGGCAGACGGCTTCAACGCGTTTCTGGGAGTACACTCCCCTTTGTCAAGAAGTGCCGTCCTCCTTACATCTACAGATATTTATACCATCTCTAATCATGCAGCTGATGGTCATTAAAATTATACAACAGAATATACAATAAGATTACCATAATAAAATCCCTTAAAGGGTCACCAAATATAATACATTCATATAGGTTATTCATTCATCAATAATATATAAAAACAATTAAAACAATAACGGATAAGTGCGGGCATTCCCCTGTCCGTTTTCAAAAGGAACTTAGTACGGCTGTAAGCAATATACACAGATGTGATAAGTTACCCTGTAATTACCCTCCACAGTTAAGACATACCATTACGTATATAGACACCTTCACGGTGTTTTCCCCAAACGGACAAAGAGCTGCCCGCTTCTTATAATAATAAACAAAATATGATATATAAAAACCTAGAAGGAGGAAGGTACTTGCTAGTCTTATCACACTAAAAAAAGAGAGGGGTTCCGATCACCTGATCGGCAACGGGACAAAGTCTATTAACACTAAGAAAAACCCGATCATGTGATCGGCAAGACTGTCCGGCAAACACGGGGCAAGAACGGAAATATAAACACCAGCAAATACCTTTATCCACCAATGTACAATATATCTATTTGTGACCAAAGGCATTCACTATATAATTACTAAGATAGAGTGGAATATCTATATTTTATAAACCATACAGGGCATGAGAAAAATCAATGTAAATACCTTTGATTATAACATGACATTTTTAATATAATAAATCATAAATCTATTGAAGATATACAAGATATATCGAAATTAGTCCATCTTTCAAGAGGTATATATGTTGCTTCTGTACATCAGTCCTTATAAAAGGTCATAATGAATGACCATGTTTCTCCATATCCATTTATCAGATTCTCATAAAATGGGGAAAAGAAGAGACAAAACAACACCATATAGATGTATTAGTATACAATGTACTTAGATAAACCATTTTGTTTCGAACTCCATATTTAAACCATTAGGTGTTAAAGTTCTAAGATCAAAAATAGTTTTCATCTCCATCTTAGCTAGATTAGCTTCTGTATTATGAGTCCTCCAATTTCCCTTACAGATTTTTATTCCACAAAAACTTTTTAATCCTTTTATATTACAATTATGTTTATCCCTAAAATGCAGAGATACACTATGTCCTTCTAGACCTTTTTTAATATTCCTATAGTGTTCACTCATACGTTCTTTGAGCATTCTGCTCGTCCTCCCCACGTATTGAGTGCCACACTGGCATTCTAATAAATACACAACATTTTTGCTGCAACATGTGATAAAATCTCTGATTGGTAATACCTTTTTGGTTTGATTAGATTGGTAATGAGTGATCTTACTTACTTCAGATTTACAATTTTTACACATGTTGCAGCTACCACATCGATAAAAACCCTTTGACACTATGCGAGTTTGTCTCTTTTCCACATCCAAAGAGCTTTTTACTAACATGTTTTTCAAATTATCTGCTCTTCTGTATATAAACTTTGGGATATCAGTGATTTGACCCTTCAACAGTGGGTCTCTAGTGAGTATACTCCAATGTTTCCGTACGATACCCTCAAACTGTTTGTGTTGAGATGAAAATTTACTGATAAAGCTGACACCTTTGGAGCTATCCCCCTTATTATCTTTCCTCACTTTTTTGATGGTGTCTAACTGAGATAATGCCCTATTCTCTACTTTTGCCTTTTGTACCAAGGCCAAATTATACCCTTTATCCAAAAAATCTGACTCCATCAGTTTTGCACTCATATCAAAAGAGTCATCTGTTGTGCAATTACGTCTTAATCGTCTAAATTGACTATTGGGTATGCTTCTTATCCAGTTTAGATGATGATTACTGTTCTGATTAATATATGAATTACTATCTGTAGGTTTCTTATAATTAGTAGTAATTAGTCTACCACCCTCAGACTGGATGGTAAGATCTAAAAAATGGACCTTCTCCCTACTAATCTCAAAAGTCAATTGAATGTTTTTATTATTATTGTTCAAGTGGGTACAGAAGGAATCTAGTTCTGTCCTACTACCATCCCATACAAAGATAATATCGTCTATGTAGCGGGCCCAGAGCACCAGGCTGGCACCCCACTGGTGGCCAGTCCAGACTGACTGGTCTTCCCAATGGGACATAAATAAATTAGCATAACTTGGTGCCAGCCTGGTGCCCATAGCCGTGCCAGACGTTTGGAGAAAGAAGTCCCCTTCATACCAAAAAAAATTATTTTCTAGAATTAGAGTTATTCCATCAATTATAAAATCCTTTTCCTGTGTATTTACATTATCCTGTTCTAAATTATATTTGACAGCTTCTAACCCCAAATGATGTTGGATGATAGTGTATAGTGATTTGACATCAGCTGTAATAAGAAACCACTCTGGACTCCATTTTAATTCCATTAATCTCTGTATAGTGGTTCCTGTATCTTTAAGGTATGATTTTGTCTTAAATACCAATGGTTGCAATTTGTTATCTATGAAAGCTGACAGATTGGAGAGAATGGAATTGACCCCTGCTACAATAGGGCGTCCGGGGGGACTAGTTATACTTTTATGTAGTTTCGGAAGGACATAAATTACTGGAATGGAGGGACTCTCCAACCTTATATATTCCACCTCTGTGTCCAAAATAGTTCTATTGGATAGATACAAATTTAAGAAAACTTCCAACTTTTTAGATACGGAGTTCGAGGGATCACCTTTTAGTTTTCTATACGTTTCTTTACAGGATAGTTGTTTATTAATTTCTGCATGATAATCATCCCTGTTAAGGACCACTACTCCCCCGCCCTTATCTGCTGGCTTAATGACAATAAGATTATTGTCTCTCAGGGAGTTAATGGCTTTCCTTTGCGCTAGGCTTAAATTGCCTTTAGGGCATTTAAATTTAGTTAATTCGAGGTCTTCCTTAACAAGTTTTTCAAAGGTGTCCACGAAGCAACCCTTTTTGTGTTTCGGGAAGAAAGTTGATTTCTTTTTGAATACCTTGACACTCTCTACTTCTATATCATTGCTACCCTCTTTTTCGGCAAAAAACCTTTTTAGGGCCAATTTATGCACAAACCTTTGTAGGTCTACATATACTTCAAATTCATTGAGTTTACTTGATGGGGCAAACTTAAGTCCTTTCTCAAGAACCTCTGTTTCCTCTTTAGTTAATACATAATCACTTAAATTATATATTTTGGTTTTACTATTTTTCTCTGTAGCCGAAGAGATAGTTTCTTCCACAACATAATTACCCTTCTTAGATTGTACTCTTTTCTTTTTAGAGAAACCTTGTTTTTTTCCTGCCCTACATCCTCTTTTCTTTTTCTTTATGTGTACCTGGTTCGTCTTGTCCTCCTCTCTAAAAAAGACTGATGTCTATCCTTATGTTCAACATTCTCCCATACCCCTTCATTATGATCCCTCTTATCTTGTCTATTTGGGGTGCCTTGTTTAAAATCAACCTCTCTAGAATCGGGGTAATTGGTGTCAGACTCTCTCCTCCGAAATTCTCTTTGGCGTCCTAACCTTCGTTTATCCCCTATGGGGGTTCTTTCTCTACGATCTTCAAACTGATACCTCCTATTAAAAGGACCCTTATTCCTATTCTGACTATTAAAAGTACGTTGTGGGTAACGGGATCTTGAATATAAACGTTGTCCCTTGTTATTTCTATCCATATTTCTCCTGTGGACTAACTTAGATTGTACATTCTCATTAATTACCTCATTTCCTGTGGGCTCCTTACCCCCCTTAAGTTTAATACGTTGATATACATTATTTTGTTCGTAATCTTCCTTATCTCTATGGTATTTCTTTTGTTTTTTATTCATTAATTCCCTTTCATTTTTTTGGAGTCTATTTAGAGTCCTATCCTCTAAATCCCTATATTCCTCCAGATGGATTGAAGGTTTAATTAAAGAATCCATTGTGTCTATCTCTTGTTCTAATGAACTAAGCATTTTCTTTTTCTCTTTAATAATTAATGCCATTAGATTAAAGGAACATGTGTCAAGAATTTTAAACCACTCCTTTTTAAAGGTTTCTGTTTCTCCTTCGAATGATGGGATTTTATCTATTCTTAAACCCCGGGGAATCAAATCCTCTTTGATATACTTTTCCAGGGTGACAATCTCCCACCAAATTTTCCCTTCCTTAATTAGTAATTTTTCAATTCTTCTTACTGCCCCTTCTAAATCATCATCCTGGAGGGATACATTTTCACTATCCTCAAAAAGGTTTTTGAGTAATTCCTGTCTTGTGTTCCTAAATTTCAACATTCTTAAAACAGAGAACACAAAAAAAGGGGGGAATGCAAAAAAAAAATTATATGCAATAAAAGTGTTAAAATAGATAAGATATTATGCAAAAAGCAGCAGGACCACTATACACTGGGTTAAGATAATACAATGGACAAAAACAGATTGATAGCAGCCCTGCGCTTACTAGCTGCTGCTGGTTCCTAGAAAATAGAGGTTACACCCAGAAACCTCTTAAACCATGGAATATACAAGAAAGAAAACCAGGAACTAGCGCTGCATAGTACATATAGATCTGAAGGTAATCCTTTGCAGTTTCACACGATCCACTGTTTTATCTCTCTCTGGAATTACACTTACAGATAGATTCTACCACGCGTATCCATAAAGGTATCTTTGTATCAGAAACAATGTGCTGTCCCACACCAATAAAAACGTTACACACTTACAGGATATTTCTATCTCGCGTGTCCATAAAGGTATCTTTTGTTGTATGTAGAAGACCACCAAAAAGATTTCACATGATATATGGATATACAAAAGTAACTTACATTAACTTCCTTTCACGCGTGCCCATAAAGGTATCTTTGTCTGGTATGTCGTCCCAAAGAAGGATTCTATACAGCTGATTATCCACAAGTGAAAGTTTTTAATACATGAAGTTAAAAAAGTGTGAACAGAGTTCAAACAAAGGAATCCAGGTATCGGCGGCTGATGTAAGACTTGTTCTCTCACCGACCGGCTGCAGACAGGTAAGCGAAAATGAGCAAAGTCTGAATCACCGAGTCCCAGGATCCCACACTGCAAGCGGCAAACGGCTTCAGCGGCAGACGGCTTCAACGCGTTTCTGGGAGTACACTCCCCTTTGTCAAGAAGTGCCGTCCTCCTTACATCTACAGATATTTATACCATCTCTAATCATGCAGCTGATGGTCATTAAAATTATACAACAGAATATACAATAAGATTACCATAATAAAATCCCTTAAAGGGTCACCAAATATAATACATTCATATAGGTTATTCATTCATCAATAATATATAAAAACAATTAAAACAATAACGGATAAGTGCGGGCATTCCCCTGTCCGTTTTCAAAAGGAACTTAGTACGGCTGTAAGCAATATACACAGATGTGATAAGTTACCCTGTAATTACCCTCCACAGTTAAGACATACCATTACGTATATAGACACCTTCACGGTGTTTTCCCCAAACGGACAAAGAGCTGCCCGCTTCTTATAATAATAAACAAAATATGATATATAAAAACCTAGAAGGAGGAAGGTACTTGCTAGTCTTATCACACTAAAAAAAGAGAGGGGTTCCGATCACCTGATCGGCAACGGGACAAAGTCTATTAACACTAAGAAAAACCCGATCATGTGATCGGCAAGACTGTCCGGCAAACACGGGGCAAGAACGGAAATATAAACACCAGCAAATACCTTTATCCACCAATGTACAATATATCTATTTGTGACCAAAGGCATTCACTATATAATTACTAAGATAGAGTGGAATATCTATATTTTATAAACCATACAGGGCATGAGAAAAATCAATGTAAATACCTTTGATTATAACATGACATTTTTAATATAATAAATCATAAATCTATTGAAGATATACAAGATATATCGAAATTAGTCCATCTTTCAAGAGGTATATATGTTGCTTCTGTACATCAGTCCTTATAAAAGGTCATAATGAATGACCATGTTTCTCCATATCCATTTATCAGATTCTCATAAAATGGGGAAAAGAAGAGACAAAACAACACCATATAGATGTATTAGTATACAATGTACTTAGATAAACCATTTTGTTTCGAACTCCATATTTAAACCATTAGGTGTTAAAGTTCTAAGATCAAAAATAGTTTTCATCTCCATCTTAGCTAGATTAGCTTCTGTATTATGAGTCCTCCAATTTCCCTTACAGATTTTTATTCCACAAAAACTTTTTAATCCTTTTATATTACAATTATGTTTATCCCTAAAATGCAGAGATACACTATGTCCTTCTAGACCTTTTTTAATATTCCTATAGTGTTCACTCATACATTCTTTGAGCATTCTGCAAGTCCTCCCCACGTATTGAGTGCCACACTGGCATTCTAATAAATACACAACATTTTTGCTGCAACATGTGATAAAATCTCTGATTGGTAATACCTTTTTGGTTTGATTAGATTGGTAATGAGTGATCTTACTTACTTCAGATTTACAATTTTTACACATGTTGCAGCTACCACATCGATAAAAACCCTTTGACACTATGCGAGTTTGTCTCTTTTCCACATCCAAAGAGCTTTTTACTAACATGTTTTTCAAATTATCTGCTCTTCTGTATATAAACTTTGGGATATCAGTGATTTGACCCTTCAACAGTGGGCCTCTAGTGAGTATACTCCAATGTTTCCGTACGATACCCTCAAACTGTTTGTGTTGAGATGAAAATTTACTGATAAAGCTGACACCTTTGGAGCTATCCCCCTTATTATCTTTCCTCACTTTTTTGATGGTGTCTAACTGAGATAATGCCCTATTCTCTACTTTTGCCTTTTGTACCAAGGCCAAATTATACCCTTTATCCAAAAAATCTGACTCCATCAGTTTTGCACTCATATCAAAAGAGTCATCTGTTGTGCAATTACGTCTTAATCGTCTAAATTGACTATTGGGTATGCTTCTTATCCAGTTTAGATGATGATTACTGTTCTGATTAATATATGAATTACTATCTGTAGGTTTCTTATAATTAGTAGTAATTAGTCTACCACCCTCAGACTGGATGGTAAGATCTAAAAAATGGACCTTCTCCCTACTAATCTCAAAAGTCAATTGAATGTTTTTATTATTATTGTTCAAGTGGGTACAGAAGGAATCTAGTTCTGTCCTACTACCATCCCATACAAAGATAATATCGTCTATATAGCGGGCCCAGAGCACCAGGCTGGCACCCCACTGGTGGCCAGTCCAGACTGACTGGTCTTCCCAATGGGACATAAATAAATTAGCATAACTTGGTGCCAGCCTGGTGCCCATAGCCGTGCCAGACGTTTGGAGAAAGAAGTCCCCTTCATACCAAAAAAAAAATTATTTTCTAGAATTAGAGTTATTCCATCAATTATAAAATCCTTTTCCTGTGTATTTACATTATCCTGTTCTAAATGATATTTGACAGCTTCTAACCCCAAATGATGTTGGATGATAGTGTATAGTGATTTGACATCAGCTGTAATAAGAAACCACTCTGGACTCCATTTTAATTCCATTAATCTCTGTATAGTGGTTCCTGTATCTTTAAGGTATGATTTTGTCTTAAATACCAATGGTTGCAATTTGTTATCTATGAAAGCTGACAGATTGGAGAGAATGGAATTGACCCCTGCTACAATAGGGCGTCCGGGGGGACTAGTTATACTCTTATGTAGTTTCGGAAGGACATAAATTACTGGAATGGAGGGACTCTCCAACCTTATATATTCCACCTCTGTGTCCAAAATAGTTCTATTGGATAGATTGCATATAATTTTTTTTTTTGCATTCCCCCCTTTTTTTGTGTTCTCTGTTTTAAGAATGTTGAAATTTAGGAACACAAGACAGGAATTACTCAAAAACCTTTTTGAGGATAGTGAAAATGTATCCCTCCAGGATGATGATTTAGAAGGGGCAGTAAGAAGAATTGAAAAATTACTAATTAAGGAATGGAAAATTTGGTGGGAGATTGTCACCCTGGAAAAGTATATCAAAGAGGATTTGATTCCCCGGGGTTTAAGAATAGATAAAATCCCATCATTCGAAGGAGAAACAGAAACCTTTAAAAAGGAGTGGTTTAAAATTCTTGACACATGTTCCTTTAATCTAATGGCATTAATTATTAAAGAGAAAAAGAAAATGCTTAGTTCATTAGAACAAGAGATAGACACAATGGATTCTTTAATTAAACCTTCAATCCATCTGGAGGAATATAGGGATTTAGAGGATAGGACTCTAAATAGACTCCAAAAAAATGAAAGGGAATTAATGAATAAAAAACAAAAGAAATACCATAGAGATAAGGAAGATTACGAACAAAATAATGTATATCAACGTATTAAACTTAAGGGGGGTAAGGAGCCCACAGGAAATGAGGTAATTAATGAGAATGTACAATCTAAGTTAGTCCACAGGAGAAATATGGATAGAAATAACAAGGGACAACGTTTATATTCAAGATCCCGTTACCCACAACGTACTTTTAATAGTCAGAATAGGAATAAGGGTCTTTTTAATAGGAGGTATCAGTTTGAAGATCGTAGAGAAAGAACCCCCATAGGGGATAAACGAAGGTTAGGACGCCAAAGAGAATTTCGGAGGAGAGAGTCTGACACCAATTACCCCAATTCTAGAGAGGTTGATTTTAAACAAGGCACCCCAAATAGACAAGATAAGAGGGATCATAATCAAGGGGTATGGGAGAATGTTGAACATAAGGATAGACATCAGTCTTTTTTAGAGAGGAGGACAAGACGAACCAGGTACACATAAAGAAAAAGAAAAGAGGATGTAGGGCAGGAAAAAAACAAGGTTTCTCTAAAAAGAAAAGAGTACAATCTAAGAAGGGTAATTATGTTGTGGAAGAAACTATCTCTTCGGCTACAGAGAAAAATAGTAAAACCAAAATATATAATTTAAGTGATTATGTATTAACTAAAGAGGAAACAGAGGTTCTTGAGAAAGGACTTAAGTTTGCCCCATCAAGTAAACTCAATGAATTTGAAGTATATGTAGACCTACAAAGGTTTGTGCGTAAATTGGCCCTAAAAAGGTTTTTTGCCGAAAAAGAGGGTAGCAATGATATAGAAGTAGAGAGTGTCAAGGTATTCAAAAAGAAATCAACTTTCTTCCCGAAACACAAAAAGGGTTGCTTCGTGGACACCTTTGAAAAACTTGTTAAGGAAGACCTCGAATTAACTAAATTTAAATGCCCTAAAGGCAATTTAAGCCTAGCGCAAAGGAAAGCCATTAACTCCCTGAGAGACAATAATCTTATTGTCATTAAGCCAGCAGATAAGGGCGGGGGAGTAGTGGTCCTTAACAGGGATGATTATCATGCAGAAATTAATAAACAACTATCCTGTAAAGAAACATATAGAAAACTAAAAGGTGATCCCTCGAACTCCGTATCTAAAAAGTTGGAAGTTTTCTTAAATTTGTATCTATCCAATAGAACTATTTTGGACACAGAGGTGGAATATATAAGGTTGGAGAGTCCCTCCATTCCAGTAATTTATGTCCTTCCGAAACTACATAAGAGTATAACTAGTCCCCCCGGACGCCCTATTGTAGCAGGGGTCAATTCCATTCTCTCCAATCTGTCAGCTTTCATAGATAACAAATTGCAAACATTGGTATTTAAGACAAAATCATACCTTAAAGATACAGGAACCACTATACAGAGATTAATGGAATTAAAATGGAGTCCAGAGTGGTTTCTTATTACAGCTGATGTCAAATCACTATACACTATCATCCAACATCATTTGGGGTTAGAAGCTGTCAAATATCATTTAGAACAGGATAATGTAAATACACAGGAAAAGGATTTTATAATTGATGGAATAACTCTAATTCTAGAAAATATTTTTTTTTGGTATGAAGGGGACTTCTTTCTCCAAACATCTGGCATGGCTATGGGCACCAGGCTGGCACCAAGTTATGCTAATTTATTTATGTCCCATTGGGAAGACCAGTCAGTCTGGACTGGCCACCAGTGGGGTGCCAGCCTGGTGCTCTGGGCCCGCTATATAGACGATATTATCTTTGTATGGGATGGTAGTAGGACAGAACTAGATTCCTTCTGTACCCACTTGAACAATAATAATAAAAACATTCAATTGACTTTTGAGATTAGTAGGGAGAAGGTCCATTTTTTAGATCTTACCATCCAGTCTGAGGGTGGTAGACTAATTACTACTAATTATAAGAAACCTACAGATAGTAATTCATATATTAATCAGAACAGTAATCATCATCTAAACTGGATAAGAAGCATACCCAATAGTCAATTTAGACGATTAAGACGTAATTGCACAACAGATGACTCTTTTGATATGAGTGCAAAACTGATGGAGTCAGATTTTTTGGATAAAGGGTATAATTTGGCCTTGGTACAAAAGGCAAAAGTAGAGAATAGGGCATTATCTCAGTTAGACACCATCAAAAAAGTGAGGAAAGATAATAAGGGGGATAGCTCCAAAGGTGTCAGCTTTATCAGTAAATTTTCATCTCAACACAAACAGTTTGAGGGTATCGTACGGAAACATTGGAGTATACTCACTAGAGACCCACTGTTGAAGGGTCAAATCACTGATATCCCAAAGTTTATATACAGAAGAGCAGATAATTTGAAAAACATGTTAGTAAAAAGCTCTTTGGATGTGGAAAAGAGACAAGCTCGCATAGTGTCAAAGGGTTTTTATCGATGTGGTAGCTGCAACATGTGTAAAAATTGTAAATCTGAAGTAAGTAAGATCACTCATTACCAATCTAATCAAACCAAAAAGGTATTACCAATCAGAGATTTTATCACATGTTGCAGCAAAAATGTTGTGTATTTATTAGAATGCCAGTGTGGCACTCAATACGTGGGGAGGACGAGCAGAATGCTCAAAGAACGTATGAGTGAACACTATAGGAATATTAAAAAAGGTCTAGAAGGACATAGTGTATCTCTGCATTTTAGGGATAAACATAATTTTAATATAAAAGGATTAAAAAGTTTTTGTGGAATAAAAATCTGTAAGGGAAATTGGAGGACTCATAATACAGAAGCTAATCTAGCTAAGATGGAGATGAAAACTATTTTTGATCTTAGAACTTTAACACCTAATGGTTTAAATATGGAGTTCGAAACAAAATGGTTTATCTAAGTACATTGTATACTAATACATCTATATGGTGTTGTTTTGTCTCTTCTTTTCCCCATTTTATGAGAATCTGATAAATGGATATGAAGAAACATGGTCATTCATTATGACCTTTTATAAGGACTGATGTACAGAAGCAACATATATACCTCTTGAAAGATGGACTAATTTCGATATATCTTGTATATCTTCAATAGATTTATGATTTATTATATTAAAAATGTCATGTTATAATCAAAGGTATTTACATTGATTTTTCTCATGCCCTGTATGGTTTATAAAATATAGATATTCCACTCTATCTTAGTAATTATATAGTGAATGCCTTTGGTCACAAATAGATATATTGTACATTGGTGGATAAAGGTATTTGCTGGTGTTTATATTTCCGTTCTTGCCCCGTGTTTGCCGGACAGTCTTGCCGATCACATGATCGGGTTTTACTTAGTGTTAATAGACTTTGTCCCGTTGCCGATCAGGTGATCGGAACCCCTCTCTTTTTTTAGTGTGATAAGACTAGCAAGTACCTTCCTCCTTCTAGGTTTTTATATATCATATTTTGTTTATTATTATAAGAAGCGGGCAGCTCTTTGTCCGTTTGGGGAAAACACCGTGAAGGTGTCTATATACGTAATGGTATGTCTTAACTGTGGAGGGTAATTACAGGGTAACTTATCACATCTGTGTATATTGCTTACAGCCGTACTAAGTTCCTTTTGAAAACGGACAGGGGAATGCCCGCACTTATCCGTTATTGTTTTAATTGTTTTTATATATTATTGATGAATGAATAACCTATATGAATGTATTATATTTGGTGACCCTTTAAGGGATTTTATTATGGTAATCTTATTGTATATTCTGTTGTATAATTTTAATGACCATCAGCTGCATGATTAGAGATGGTATAAATATCTGTAGATGTAAGGAGGACGGCACTTCTTGACAAAGGGGAGTGTTCTCCCAGAAACGCGTTGAAGCCGTCTGCCGCTGAAGCCGTTTGCCGCTTGCAGTGTGGGATCCTGGGACTCAGTGATTCAGACTTTGCTCATTTTCGCTTACCTGTCTGCAGCCGGTCGGTGAGAGAACAAGTCTTACATCAGCCGCCGATACCTGGATTCCTTTGTTTGAACTCTGTTCACATTTTTTTAACTTCATGTATTAAAAACTTTCACTTGTGGATAATCAGCTGTATAGAATCCTTCTTTGGGACGACATACCAGACAAAGATACCTTTATGGGCACGCGTGAAAGGAAGTTAATGTAAGTTACTTTTGTATATCCATATATCATGTGAAATCTTTTTGGTGGTCTTCTACATACAACAAAAGATACCTTTATGGACACGCGAGATAGAAATATCCTGTAAGTGTGTAAGGTTTTTATTGGTGTGGGACAGCACATTGTTTCTGATACAAAGATACCTTTATGGATACGCGTGGTAGAATCTATCTGTAAGTGTAATTCCAGAGAGAGATAACACAGTGGATCGTGTGAAACTGCAAAGGATTACCTTCAGATCTATATGTACTATGCAGCGCTAGTTCCTGGTTTTCTTTCTTGTATATTCCATGGTTTAAGAGGTTTCTGGGTGTAACCTCTATTTTCTAGGAACCAGCAGCAGCTAGTAAGCGCAGGGCTGCTATCAATCTGTTTTTGTCCATTGTATTATCTTAACCCAGTGTATAGTGGTCCTGCTGCTTTTTGCATAATATCTTATCTATTTTAACACTTTTATTGCATATAATTTTTTTTTTTTGCATTCCCCCCTTTTTTTGTGTTCTCTGTTTTAAGAATGTTGAAATTTAGGAACACAAGACAGGAATTACTCAAAAACCTTTTTGAGGATAGTGAAAATGTATCCCTCCAGGATGATGATTTAGAAGGGGCAGTAAGAAGAATTGAAAAATTACTAATTAAGGAAGGGAAAATTTGGTGGGAGATTGTCACCCTGGAAAAGTATATCAAAGAGGATTTGATTCCCCGGGGTTTAAGAATAGATAAAATCCCATCATTCGAAGGAGAAACAGAAACCTTTAAAAAGGAGTGGTTTAAAATTCTTGACACATGTTCCTTTAATCTAATGGCATTAATTATTAAAGAGAAAAAGAAAATGCTTAGTTCATTAGAACAAGAGATAGACACAATGGATTCTTTAATTAAACCTTCAATCCATCTGGAGGAATATAGGGATTTAGAGGATAGGACTCTAAATAGACTCCAAAAAAATGAAAGGGAATTAATGAATAAAAAACAAAAGAAATACCATAGAGATAAGGAAGATTACGAACAAAATAATGTATATCAACGTATTAAACTTAAGGGGGGTAAGGAGCCCACAGGAAATGAGGTAATTAATGAGAATGTACAATCTAAGTTAGTCCACAGGAGAAATATGGATAGAAATAACAAGGGACAACGTTTATATTCAAGATCCCGTTACCCACAACGTACTTTTAATAGTCAGAATAGGAATAAGGGTCCTTTTAATAGGAGGTATCAGTTTGAAGATCGTAGAGAAAGAACCCCCATAGGGGATAAACGAAGGTTAGGACGCCAAAGAGAATTTCGGAGGAGAGAGTCTGACACCAATTACCCCGATTCTAGAGAGGTTGATTTTAAACAAGGCACCCCAAATAGACAAGATAAGAGGGATCATAATCAAGGGGTATGGGAGAATGTTGAACATAAGGATAGACATCAGTCTTTTTTAGAGAGGAGGACAAGACGAACCAGGTACACATAAAGAAAAAGAAAAGAGGATGTAGGGCAGGAAAAAAACAAGGTTTCTCTAAAAAGAAAAGAGTACAATCTAAGAAGGGTAATTATGTTGTGGAAGAAACTATCTCTTCGGCTACAGAGAAAAATAGTAAAACCAAAATATATAATTTAAGTGATTATGTATTAACTAAAGAGGAAACAGAGGTTCTTGAGAAAGGACTTAAGTTTGCCCCATCAAGTAAACTCAATGAATTTGAAGTATATGTAGACCTACAAAGGTTTGTGCGTAAATTGGCCCTAAAAAGGTTTTTTGCCGAAAAAGAGGGTAGCAATGATATAGAAGTAGAGAGTGTCAAGGTATTCAAAAAGAAATCAACTTTCTTCCCGAAACACAAAAAGGGTTGCTTCGTGGACACCTTTGAAAAACTTGTTAAGGAAGACCTCGAATTAACTAAATTTAAATGCCCTAAAGGCAATTTAAGCCTAGCGCAAAGGAAAGCCATTAACTCCCTGAGAGACAATAATCTTATTGTCATTAAGCCAGCAGATAAGGGCGGGGGAGTAGTGGTCCTTAACAGGGATGATTATCATGCAGAAATTAATAAACAACTATCCTGTAAAGAAACGTATAGAAAACTAAAAGGTGATCCCTCGAACTCCGTATCTAAAAAGTTGGAAGTTTTCTTAAATTTGTATCTATCCAATAGAACTATTTTGGACACAGAGGTGGAATATATAAGGTTGGAGAGTCCCTCCATTCCAGTAATTTATGTCCTTCCGAAACTACATAAGAGTATAACTAGTCCCCCCGGACGCCCTATTGTAGCAGGGGTCAATTCCATTCTCTCCAATCTGTCAGCTTTCATAGATAACAAATTGCAACCATTGGTATTTAAGACAAAATCATACCTTAAAGATACAGGAACCACTATACAGAGATTAATGGAATTAAAATGGAGTCCAGAGTGGTTTCTTATTACAGCTGATGTCAAATCACTATACACTATCATCCAACATCATTTGGGGTTAGAAGCTGTCAAATATCATTTAGAACAGGATAATGTAAATACACAGGAAAAGGATTTTATAATTGATGGAATAACTCTAATTCTAGAAAATAATTTTTTTTGGTATGAAGGGGACTTCTTTCTCCAAACGTCTGGCACGGCTATGGGCACCAGGCTGGCACCAAGTTATGCTAATTTATTTATGTCCCATTGGGAAGACCAGTCAGTCTGGACTGGCCACCAGTGGGGTGCCAGCCTGGTGCTCTGGGCCCGCTATATAGACGATATTATCTTTGTATGGGATGGTAGTAGGACAGAACTAGATTCCTTCTGTACCCACTTGAACAATAATAATAAAAACATTCAATTGACTTTTGAGATTAGTAGGGAGAAGGTCCATTTTTTAGATCTTACCATCCAGTCTGAGGGTGGTAGACTAATTACTACTAATTATAAGAAACCTACAGATAGTAATTCATATATTAATCAGAACAGTAATCATCATCTAAACTGGATAAGAAGCATACCCAATAGTCAATTTAGACGATTAAGACGTAATTGCACAACAGATGACTCTTTTGATATGAGTGCAAAACTGATGGAGTCAGATTTTTTGGATAAAGGGTATAATTTGGCCTTGGTACAAAAGGCAAAAGTAGAGAATAGGGCATTATCTCAGTTAGACACCATCAAAAAAGTGAGGAAAGATAATAAGGGGGATAGCTCCAAAGGTGTCAGCTTTATCAGTAAATTTTCATCTCAACACAAACAGTTTGAGGGTATCGTACGGAAACATTGGAGTATACTCACTAGAGACCAACTGTTGAAGGGTCAAATCACTGATATCCCAAAGTTTATATACAGAAGAGCAGATAATTTGAAAAACATGTTAGTAAAAAGCTCTTTGGATGTGGAAAAGAGACAAACTCGCATAGTGTCAAAGGGTTTTTATCGATGTGGTAGCTGCAACATGTGTAAAAATTGTAAATCTGAAGTAAGTAAGATCACTCATTACCAATCTAATCAAACCAAAAAGGTATTACCAATCAGAGATTTTATCACATGTTGCAGCAAAAATGTTGTGTATTTATTAGAATGCCAGTGTGGCACTCAATACGTGGGGAGGACGAGCAGAATGCTCAAAGAACGTATGAGTGAACACTATAGGAATATTAAAAAAGGTCTAGATGGACATAGTGTATCTCTGCATTTTAGGGATAAACATAATTGTAATATAAAAGGATTAAAAAGTTTTTGTGGAATAAAAATCTGGAAGGGAAATTGGAGGACTCATAATACAGAAGCTAATCTAGCTAAGATGGAGATGAAAACTATTTTTGATCTTAGAACTTTAACACCTAATGGTTTAAATATGGAGTTCGAAACAAAATGGTTTATCTAAGTACATTGTATACTAATACATCTATATGGTGTTGTTTTGTCTCTTCTTTTCCCCATTTTATGAGAATCTGATAAATGGATATGGAGAAACATGGTCATTCATTATGACCTTTTATAAGGACTGATGTACAGAAGCAACATATATACCTCTTGAAAGATGGACTAATTTCGATATATCTTGTATATCTTCAATAGATTTATGATTTATTATACTAAAAATGTCATGTTATAATCAAAGGTATTTACATTGATTTTTCTCATGCCCTGTATGGTTTATAAAATATAGATATTCCACTCTATCTTAGTAATTATATAGTGAATGCCTTTGGTCACAAATAGATATATTGTACATTGGTGGATAAAGGTATTTGCTGGTGTTTATATTTCCGTTCTTGCCCCGTGTTTGCCGGACAGACTTGCCGATCACATGATCGGGTTTTTCTTAGTATTAATAGACTTTGTCCCGTTGCCGATCAGGTGATCGGAACCCCTCTCTTTTTTTAGTGTGATAAGACTAGCAAGTACCTTCCTCCTTCTAGGTTTTTATATATCATATTTTGTTTATTATTATAAGAAGCGGGCAGCTCTTTGTCCGTTTGGGGAAAACACCGTGAAGGTGTCTATATACGTAATGGTATGTCTTAACTGTGGAGGGTAATTACAGGGTAACTTATCACATCTGTGTATATTGCTTACAGCCGTACTAAGTTCCTTTTGAAAACGGACAGGGGAATGCCCGCACTTATCCGTTATTGTTTTAATTGTTTTTATATATTATTGATGAATGAATAACCTATATGAATGTATTATATTTGGTGACCCTTTAAGGGATTTTATTATGGTAATCTTATTGTATATTCTGTTGTATAATTTTAATGACCATCAGCTGCATGATTAGAGATGGTATAAATATCTGTAGATGTAAGGAGGACGGCACTTCTTGACAAAGGGGAGTGTACTCCCAGAAACGCGTTGAAGCCGTCTGCCGCTGAAGCTGTTTGCCGCTTGCAGTGTGGGATCCTGGGACTCGGTGATTCAGACTTTGCTCATTTTCGCTTACCTGTCTGCAGCCGGTCGGTGAGAGAACAAGTCTTACATCAGCCGCCGATACCTGGATTCCTTTGTTTGAACTCTGTTCACATTTTTTTAACTTCATGTATTAAAAACTTTCACTTGTGGATAATCAGCTGTATAGAATCCTTCTTTGGGACGACATACCAGACAAAGATACCTTTATGGGCACGCGTGAAAGGAAGTTAATGTAAGTTACTTTTGTATATCCATATATCATGTGAAATCTTTTTGGTGGTCTTCTACATACAACAAAAGATACCTTTATGGACACGCGAGATAGAAATATCCTGTAAGTGTGTAACGTTTTTATTGGTGTGGGACAGCACATTGTTTCTGATACAAAGATACCTTTATGGATACGCGTGGTAGAATCTATCTGTAAGTGTAATTCCAGAGAGAGATAAAACAGTGGATCGTGTGAAACTGCAAAGGATTACCTTCAGATCTATATGTACTATGCAGCGCTAGTTCCTGGTTTTCTTTCTTGTATATTCCAAGGCTTGCTGGTACTGTTTTGTATGGGAAATTAGATGCTATTAGATACCTTGCAGTAAATTTTAAAAGAAACCGAAAAAGAGTTTTAAAAAATAAAATAGAATTGGAGAATTTGGCTGCAAATGATCCTGAAAGTACAGATATCTTGAAAGGAAATTTGATAGATGTCTATTATCCAAATCGTTCTGTACGTTTGGAAAGAAGATGTTAGTATGAAATAGCTCAATGGTTCGACTGCTGTCCTAAAGTAGTTGAGGAAAGTTTGGAATTAGAACATTTTTGTGTAGAAGGATCATCAGGTTGCCTTGTAAAAAGAAAAAACCCCTTTCTAATAAATCATCCACCTCTGTCTTTGAAAAATCCAGAAAAACGTGAACATTATTTCTTTTCAATGATGTTCCTATTTATGCCATGGTGTGATGAGTCACAATTATTAGGTGAATTTTCTAGTTCTGAAGAAAATTTTAAGGCATCTATTCATAAAATAGAGTGCAGTGTTTTTGAACATTATAAAGATTTGTTAGAACAAGAGTCTGCTACGTTTAGTCATTTAGAGACTGAAGTTACTCAAGATTCTCAAGGCAGTGCTAATTCCAGTGAAAATTAACCGCTGTTAGGTTATGGCAAAGAAATTACTTCAACTGACATGCATATGGAAGATATTGCTAACATATTAAACCAACAATTTGAAGAAGAATTGAATGCAGAGGATTTTAGAAATAAATTAAATGCAGATCAACTTTGTGTATATGATGAATTTACTAAAGTGATCCAGCATAGTTTGGTACATAAATCTAGTGATTGTAAATGTGAGAATAAACAGTTATTAATGTTTGTTAGTGGGTCTGCTGGTACAGGTAAAAGTTTTCTTATTAATGCAGTACGTTCATTTGTATTGAAAGAAACTGGAAAATCCAGCTCATGTTGTGTTGCTGCCCTAACTTGATTAGCAGCATATAATGTTGGTGGAGTTACTTTGCATCGTCTGCTTCTTTTACCTGTTGAACATGGGAAACAATTGGAGTATCGTGATCTCAATGCTGAAAGTGTTGTGGTTTTGAGAAATCTACTGAAACCTTTAGTTCTTCTAATTATTGATGAGATTAGCATGGTTTCAAATTTGATGCTATCATTTATTCATTTGAGGCTACAACAAGTTATGAAAAGTTCAGATGATTGTTTATTTGGAAACATATGTTTTAGTATTTGGATATTTGTTGCAGCTGACACCTGTTAAAGGTCGTCCTGTGTTTGAGAATTTAAGGCATACTGAAGCATGAAAGTCAATAGGTTGTATTGGTCATGTAAATCTATGGAGATTCTTCAAATACACTGAACTACAAATGAATATGCGACAAGCTGATGATGAGTGTTATGCTAGTTTGTTGAATCATCTTAGGGTTGGCTCTTTGTCAAATGAGGAGAAGAATCTTGTACAGAGCCAACTAATTTGTAATGGTACTGAAACTTTTAAAGATGGTTTAAGAATTTTTAGATCTTTGATAAAAAAGGAATCCTTTCCTGTTTGTCTTATGCCTACTTTAAAGTTATGTGAGAAATTTAATACATTAATGATGTCTTTAGAAAAGGAAGATATCATTGAAATTAAAGCAATTGACCATGTGGATAGTGTGCATTATCCCATAAATAAAAAAGATGAAATATTGGAAAAACTAATCCAGTTGGATAAGAATATTTCAAGAACTGCTGGTTTGGAAAGTTTTTTGAAATTGTGTAAGAAGTCACGAGTTATGCTAAGATGCAATTTAAATATAGAAATGGGCCTGGTTAATGGAGCCATGGGTGAGGTGGTAGATTTCAAATATGACATTTCTAATCAGTGATTGAGATTTTTGCCAAATTTAATTCAGTAGAAGTAATACAGTCTATTGGTAGAATACATGTCAATACTTTATACAAGAAAGTCTCACGGCGCTAGTACTAAATTTTAAATTTTATATTTATTCTAAAACAAACCTTAATAGTTCATAGGAATACAAATATTAATCAGCTGCTGAATGTTAATTGTGCTAGTGTAAGCACAAAATCAGTGGTTCCCCTTTAAGAAAGGGGGATTACCAGCTAGACAATATAAGAAAAGAACATTCTGCGCTATTTAAGAACCTTCCAGACTCCAAATAAAGTGGATTCACATGTATAAATAAAAACACCTTTTTATTCCGGATTAGATTAATCACATAAATCTCTAATTAGTAGATGGAACCACATAAAATTCTTAATCTAATAAAAAAGCTATCATATGCATATATAAATTTAACAACTCTAATTAATTCTTATTTTCAAAATCCAGCTTTCTATATGCACCTAAAATAAAATATGGATCAGCTCTCATGCGTATATAATAACCACAATATGTGCAATAGGGGATATACTTATTAATTGATGTGCAAATCAGTATTCTCAGATTGTCCACTAACTGCTTGTAGAGAGACAGAATGATCAGATGTAGTAATCACCGCTTGTTGTTACAAAGTCTCAAAATGGCTCCTTGTGTTATTACACTGAACACTCGTTGTTACAAAGTCTCAAGCAATTCCGTTTGCATAGATAATAGTAACAGTTCCTGATTGCCTAATCAGGCTGGCTAAATGGTAAAAGTTCTCACCCTCCGTCTTACACGTAGACGGGTCCAGCTGGAGATACACTGCACTGCCGGTCAGGTGCGGCTAGGGAGCTCCAGATGTCTCCGTCCCCCAACGTATGAAATGCCGCTGCAGTCCCAAGTGAAGCCGCTGATGTAATTTCACTGGCGTCCGGCATGGTGCAGTGATTCTTAGGTGATAACCGCAATGAATGGTATTGTAATCAGATGTCCCTTCTTTCCTCTGACTAGTTTCGCTCGTCACTGGAGCTTCCTCATAGAGTCCGGAATCCGAAATAAAAAGAATACAGGTCAAGTTTATGTTGTTAAGAGATGTTAATATAGTGAGGAAACAATTTGCTCTCATTTCCTGTTATGCAGTGTCCATTCACAAATCTCAAGGTCTTTCTTTTGACAATACAATTGTAGATGTCGGCGAAATAATGTTTCCGGATGGAATGATTTATGTAGCATTGTCAAGAGTAAGAAAGTTGTCAGGTATATATTTGCTGTCGATAATTTTACAAATGCAGTTTGTGATAATAAATGCATTGATGAGTATAATCGGTTACGACAGGTGTTCCAGCCTCATCTTCCTCTTTTAATGACAGTAAAGAAAAAAAACAAAAGGAGAGGTAAAAAGCAGTGGTCCTCTAACTAAAAAAATGAGAAAAAGCAAAGATCTTTTAAAATTGAGTGAAGAAATTCCAAATGGTTTTGAAAATAATTCTGGAGTGAATTGTTATGCTAATGTTGTTGTTCAAATTTTATTAGGCATGAGTGTATTTATTGAAAGACTAACCCATGACAGTAAGGGAAGTCTTGTTCAGATACTTTTATCAATAAGTCAGTCAAGCCAAAAAGATAAAGATACTATTTTAAGTAGTACTCTGTTACAATAGTTGACAGTCATTTTAACCAAAATAGGTTTTCGCAAAATGTACAAGATTGTACTGACTTTTTAATGTCTCTATTCAATTGTTTGAAAGATGAGGGTTGTGACCTTTCAGTATTTGAGGTGAGTTACCGTAGTTGTCTGACTTGTAAAAATTGTTGTCGGGGTTCTCAGAATCTATTTTCAGAAGAATGGTTTCTAATTTTGTATCCTCCACCTATTGAACAATTTAATTTTGTGGATCTATTGTCTACAGAATTGAATAATGATGATGTGTGTGAATGTTTTGAGGTCTTTGTAGGAGGACATTATTAATTGAACAGGCACCTAGATATTTATTTGTATTAATTTCTCCTTTTCGTGATAACACAATGCATAAAAGAGTGTTGAAAATAAACAAATTCCGTTCCAATTTAATTACTTTCCAACATATATCTTGTAAAACATTTGAAATTATTTTTCATAAAGGAATAAGTATCAATTCTGGCCATTATAATGTTTGGTTAAAATATTCAGATTGTTGGTTTGTATGCAATGATGAACAAAATTAGTACTAAAAAAATTACCCAGCCAACTTTTAGATGCATATGTTTTAGTTCTTGAGAAACTTAACTAAACGACAGCAATAGTATTTTTTGTTTTCAGTGATTTAATGCTGTGGTCTGTACAGGATTTGCAAAATTTCAAAAAATATGTATAGCAAATTATACTTATCGATAATTTCTATTCTTCTAAGATACTTCATGGCAGCTTTAAACATGGAATTGTATCCCATTCCTTTTATTAGACAGGAAGAGCTTTTGATTCTAGAAATACTTTTTTCTGGAATCTGTGAAAATTCTATCAGGAATCCTGTTGATATTATATACAGGACCCATATGTCTTGTATTTATTATTTCCAAAGTAAAACATTTTTTAGAAGTCTGTCTCTCACCAGTACATCTGGAAGACTGGGGTAGTCATTCTCTTCAGTTTCCTCTTTTATGTGTTTGGTGAAACGACTGCTTTGGCACATTTGTAGATAATATCCTTCCGTATTGGCAGCCTGCACTGTAACTTCTGCCTTCTCTAACCTGCTGTTTAGATGACATTAACAGATTATCTGGACCTTCTGCGGTAACCTGGTTGATTTGTCTCCCACCATTTTGTGAAATTTTGTCTCAAGTTTCCCAAAAAAGGCACCTTCATATAGTAAAGAAACTAACCTTTTTTTTTAGAGTGTTCATCTGCTGCCCATGAGTGCAACCCTAAGGCTCTTATTGCCATTATTTCCAATATCATAGACTCTGCTGCAAATTCCACTACATGAAGTGATGCCTCACATAAATACTCTATTGCTATTAGTATAATAGACAATATTCCTCTACATTTTTTTGCATTTAATTTTTTTCCCCAAGTCCGTTTTCAATATGGACCCCCATAGTCTCAAAGCTCTGGCAAGTTAGGCTATGGCTACTGCAGATCACAAGGAATCTGCTGTATAAGTAAATAAATTTCTTAAAAGCATTGTGTAGGTGTTTGTCCATACCATCTTCCAGAAGAACAATATTTTTGGATATTCTTTCTGCTACTACAGCATCAACTTTTATTCAGAACAGAAACATGCTCAATTCTTTTGATGTTACCCAGATGTTTTTCAACACTTTGCCATTCTTTTCACTTAATTTCTTGCAGTGTTTTAAGTAGTGGAAATTATTTCCCTTGGTGCAGTCCTCAAATATTTTCAGGATTTACTACAGCTTATTTATAATTCCTGGGTTTATAAATATTCTTTCTTTCTTTCTTTCTTTCTTTCTTTCTTTCTTTCTTTCTTTCTTTCTTTCTTTCTTTCTTTCTTTCTTTCTTTCTTTCTCTATCCACTAGATCCAAATTGAATGGCATAGTTTATTCCTAAATCTCCCCAGACACATCCTGTTCTTCTTCCTGAAATGTATAATCTGGTGTAACTGAGCCATATTTTAAATCCAGACTTGTCTGTGATATAGAGTTTAACCAATATTGCCCTCTATGGGGACTTAACCTCTTAGGGCATTTTCATGAGTTTTTTGAAGAATGCTCCTTATCTATAATGCATGAAACTCCATAGGTAAAGTTTAATATCTGCCAAGAATAATACTTGAAAATGCCAGTGCGCTCGTATAACTTTAAATGATGTGCAGCCATCTTAAATAATAGCTGCCTTCTACTTTTGCAGGCACAAGTGCGAAAAACCTCTTTGCAATGTTTTTGGGTAGGCTGTGACACTGCTGCTTCTGCCCACCGGGTAGAACTGTATCACTGTTGCTTCTGCTCTTCATCTATTGGGCATAACCATATTCCTGGTCTGCTGAGTCCTGCAATGCCTGCTGGTAGAGGCTACATACCCAAAGTGGGTGGTCCTTGCCACAAAAGAACTTCTGGTCTAATACTAGGGGAATGGGATTCAATTCCTTGGTGTAGAGGCTGACATGGCGTATTGTAAAAATATCTATCTATCTATCTATCTATATATATATATATATATATATATAGACACACACTGAAACTATGAAAAAACTGATAAACATTGAATGTTAAATGTGCCTTAATATAAAATATACAGACTTAAGGGTACATAAAAGAATATATATTTTAATATATTTTAATAATAAATTCTAACATGGAAATGTGTTACTAGTTTTTACTAGATGTATTTATTTCAGTTATTATATATGGACTGATATATCCTAAAATAAAACTTTTATAATTTAATCGTAATGGTGTCATTAATTTAAACATAAAATGTTTTAAAATTTTAAAAAATTAATTTCACATGAAATGCACAACAGGGGTGTGGCCTGCACCTGACCCTCTCTACAGTCCTACAGCTGCAATATTCATTTTTAGTTGATATTAAGGGCACATTTGCACCCTTATTTACAAGAAGAATGGTCTTAAAAAAATAGTTTAGTCCTCCATTTCTTTCAATGGTTACATTAACAGTACTTCACAGGTAATCATTCACAATCACCTGCATCTTGTGAACTGTGGTAGCACAGCTGCCAGTTATTCTCTCACTCAGTAGTGAGCGCTCTTGAATGTACCATTGATTGGATAACCTATTTGGCGGTAACTGGTGGTTGGTTTTAGACTGCTCTGGGCAGGTACTAGCACTTTCCACTTATCAACAATGGAATATCAAGGGATTGCTGCTGTTCTGCCCCAGATGCCATATGCATTCAACTGATCCAAAGTAAGCAGAATGAAAAAACTGGCTAAGTCTAATTTATTACTACATAGTATTTCGTGCCTGCACCCTTTACTTTTCTATTTGAGCCATGTTGGTATGTGATTCACACAATCAAGTACATCTATTTATTAATTGTTAATGACACATCTATTATTGCTCTCTGCCAACTGAGACAAAAGGAATTTTATTGAATTTCATACCACTCATCTCTTTGGTTTGAAGATTTCTTCTTTTCCAATGGAGTCCAAGGGTTTTGCCAGTCTTGATTTGCTAGGTGTGTTCCCCAACCTGTGGCACTAGCATCAGTTGTCAACACTAGATAATGGGTTTCTGTTAAGGACATTGTTCTGAGGCTTAGAACTGGGACATTTCCTCTCAGACAGGTATTCTTTTGTAGTTTGACCTAGTTTCATATGTTAGTTTAAAAACATTATTTTCCTACTGTATTTAGCGGTTTCCACTGTAGCTTCCTCTTCTGTCATCTTACCCATGAAATAATATATAGTTAGGGACCTCATTCTTAACAACCGAAGACCAAAACACAATGTTGTGCTTTCGCTTGCTTGTATTGAGGTAGCTAATTCCTGAATCTTACTGCATCTTTCCTGCAACAGAGTGATAACATACTGCAGGGTATCCATATCTGCTATGTGAGAATTGACCTGTGCTCAAGGAAAATTGCTGCTTATGACCTGAGACTGGTGTGCAGCTGTCTGGTGCTTGCTGAAATCTGCCTGCCTCCACCTTAGGATCCCTCATTTTTAGAGTTGCAGTTCCATTAGTGATACAGCTATAATATTGGTATTAATGCAAAGTCTTAAGCTTATTGTACATTTGTAATTAATGTGAGCCAATATTGCTAAATAAATAGTGTAGATTATTCTTGTTTTGGCCACTGTTCTCGAAAACCTTTCTTTTTAATATAGATGTAAACAAGTACAGTAATTAGTAGTGCATTGGCTTTTTTCTAAAAATAACTTTAATAGGTTGCTTGTGCTATTTCAAGCATTAGTCATTCAGATCTTTGGCTGGTAAACATAAAAGATCATAATGCCTTCAAGAGGGAAATGTAAGCATAGTAAAAGAAGATGTGAATATTTGGCTAGCAAAATAAAGAATGTTGGTAAAGAGAAAAAAAAGTGTTTCAAATCCTAAAAGAAAGGTTTTATGTAGTCGATAAAAAAACAAGATCATAAAGAAGAAAACTGACGTTTTATCCACTGATACAAACCTATATATGTCATGGCATGTCATTTGAAAAATTAAATGTGCATAATCTGTATTGTGTAGATATTGTATTAGATAATTATTGTACATTTTTGGGTTGATCTTGGTTACATTCCAGTTGGCAGTATCTATTTTTGTGTAGTCTGCAAGTATTCAGCTTCTTCTTTTTTTCCAAATTTGTTGTGGTAGTTTTGATTTGCTAGATGTGTTCCCCAATCTGTTGTACTAGCATCCGTTTTCAACTCTAGTTAATGGGGTACTGTTAGTGACATTGCTCTGAGGCCTAGATATGGACTTAGCCTTGTTGTGTTGCTTCTAAATCAACATGATTGAATCCTGAGGTAGTATCTGACCTTTCTGTAGGAGGCATTGAAGTTGCACAATGGCCATGTTTTGAGTTGTGCATTTGGCCAGTTGAGTCTTTAAAAGTTATTGTGAAATTTGTGAGAAACTTTTTTTTTTGCAAGAATACATAAGGATGAGTGCGATTTTAAAATTAAGTTTAGTGAAGCATTATTTTTGGTGTGTAGAAATAACAAAAAACGTTTGTTAATATTAAATAGTCTGAAACAATGGTGCAAGTGTCTACACACAGAAACAGAATCATAACAGCAAAACTATCCAATAGATTTTGATTACAGTTTTGGATCACCACTATTAATCCATATCAGCAAATCTGCAAATTTTTCTCAGGCATACTCAACACACATAACCTATCCAAAGCAAGTAGGTAGACCAGCAATCTACAGCATATAATATAGCTCACCATGGATATACTGTACAGTATACTGTTTCATACCAGAATTTTTTTCCAGAATAGCATGATAAAGAATGATCTTGTTTTCCAGGGACACAAAATTCTTTACAGTTATCCATTATTGTAATGAGAAAAGGCAGGAATAGCACTTTAATGGCATTTGAACACTGCAATTAATCATGTATTTAGTAGGGAACTGCAGTTTGGTATCTTCAAATTATTTTTGTGACTGAAAATATTATATTTGATATCCACTTCAAATGCACTGTCAATTTCTTATGCATTCTGGTGTTTCCATTATTATTCCTACAACTATAGTATGTACTAAATGTAGATTTAGGGCTCTTGTCTTTAGGAAACAGAATATATAATCTATTTGTTTATGAGCACTTTATTTTTTTAATGTATAGAGCTTGCAAGGTCTTCATATGCAAAACCTGCCTTATCATTCTACAGTAGAGGATTTTTTACTGACTAAAAGACTACATACATTTTCTGAATTTGGGTTTTAATATTGGGTTTGAGCTACAACAATGGGGTCAATTCAATTTTGCACAAATTGAATTGTGCCAGGAGTTATCTCCCTGGGCTATTTAATTCAGCATGATGTTAAGTCAGAGAAGGCCCGTTCTTCCGGACTAAACGGGGTGTTTTTTTGGGAGACCGGTATTCTCTAATTTAACTGCCCAGCACAATGCTGTTTCCATCAGGAATTCCCACTGTGCCAGCTCTATGGTTGGATTAATCCTCACACCCCTCGGGGGATGCGAGAAGAAATCTTGGTGGCAGCAGTCACGCTGTCCTTTATTGAAATGACCCATATGTGTCTAGAATTGCTGTCTCAAGTTTCATCCACATTTTTTTCCCCAAAATTTCAGCCACATGTAACATTACTTCCAGGTTTCATATTATATTTTTTACTATCCATGAACTATAAAAGATATTAGTTCTTAAAAGGGAATTGCCACTTACCGATTTTTTTGTTATACTTATAGCACTGAAATTAGGGTTTAGTAACTGAAAATGATAGTGCTAAACTAAGTGACATTGTGTGCATTTTGGGAAGGATATATTACAGAATGATTTAGGTATGTCAGTATGATGTATGTATGCTAGATTACTATATATCAGGAGGTTGTTGCTTTTTTGGAATGTGTGTCTGAATCATTGAAATTGTAGTCTAATGGGGGAAATCCATTATCCATGGTAGATTACAGTGGACTGATTGAACTCCCAGGGTTATTAAATTAACTCCAAAGCCAGTAGTCATCAGGGATTTTTTGGAGAAAAAAAAATCCTGGTTGGTTGGGGGATAAGTTAATGCATGATTCAGAAAAATTATATTTATTGTCTGCCTTAACACCCAATAACCTGTGTTAAATGACATTAACACAATGTTTTAATGGGCATTAATTAGGCTATTGGGAGAAGTAGGGATTCTAATAATATAGGGGACTGTAGGGGGCAACACACAGAGAACAGGGGACCTTAAGGGGGTGGAACACAGAGTGTAGGGACTATAGTGGGGTCAGCAACACGTAGTGTGTAGAGGACTGTAGGGGGGCATCAGGCAGTGTGCAGGAGACTGTACAGGGTGACATGCAGGGCACAGGAGAATGTAGGGGAGGTTAGATGCAGGAGACAATAAGGGGGTACACACAGAGAACAAGGGACTTTAAGGGGGTAGCACACAGGGTGCAGGTGACTGGGGGGAGCAACCTGGTGCAGGTGAATGTAGGGAGGGCTGCATATAGGCTGAACATGACTGTATGGGGGCTACAACTAGGCTGCAGGTGACTGTAGGGGGGCTACACTCAGGCTGCAGGTGACTGTAGGGGGGGGCTACAAGCAGTAGAATGAGAAACTGCCGCTGCTTATTTCCACTTGCATCTATGGATCTAGATATGGACTATTAAAGAATTCTCCTGACCTCAAAATTGCTTATTGGGACCATACTGCATATATCATATTTGGAATACCCAGTGGAGTACACACAAACAGCTTGCTTGCTGAGGATTTAAAGTGTATTCAGATTGAATCATCATCACGGGTAATACCAGCTACACTATTTGGCACCCCATTGGGAGTATATGCGATTTGTCCGAGATCCATCTGTTTAATTATAATTTGGGCAGTTATGTAAAAAAAACTTTTGCTTCTCAGTATTATAAATACATATTATATATTTTTAAAGCAACAGTGACCCATTAGGGTCAACTTTTCATGATTAATTTATATTGTTATATATTAAATAAATTGTTATATTTTTACTTATCCATCCATTTTTTATTATTGGAGACACAGCATAGTGCCAGTTACTCGGCACCTACATATTTCATAGTAGTAGGACTGACAATCCCATTACTGGCAGGTTTGACAGCGCATCTGGGTTATCTATCTAAAAACCCAGTGGGGCTACAACCAGGCTGCAGGTGACCGTATGGGGGCTACACTCAGGCTGCATGTGACTGTAGCGGGGGATACACATGGGCTGAAGGTGACTGTAGGGGGACCAACACACAGCACCTCGGACTGTACTGGACAGAGCACCACACAAGTCACAGGGGACTGTATGGGGGGCATCACGCAGGGAAATGTAGGGGAGGATATGTGCATGTGACAGCAGGGGGTGGGGCTACACACAGTGCCGTGGACTGTAGGGGGTATGACATATGATGTAGGAGACTGTAGGGGGGTGACACATAGGGTGAAGCAGACTATAGGGGGTGACACACAGGGGACCTTAAGGGGATGACACACAGGGTGTAGTGACTGTAGGGGGGGGTCAACATGCAGAGTGCAGGGAACTGTGGGAGGAAGCAACACACAGGGCACAGAAGACTGTAGCGGGTGTGACACACAGGGTGCAGGGGACTGTAGGGGGGGTGACACACGGTGCAGTAGACTGTATAGGTGGTGAAACGCAGGGTCTGTGGGGGGAGCGACATGCAGGAAACTGTGAATTTTTTAGTCTAATTCCATGTTTATCTCCTGCACCCTGCGTTACCTATATTCCTCTGCACATTATGTGTTGCTGCCCCCCACTACAGTCACTGCACCCTGTGTGTCACCCCCTTTTCCCTGTGTGTTGCCCCAATACAGTCCCCTTTTTAATTAGAATCCCAACTTCTCCCAATAGCCTAGTTAATGCCTGTTAAAACATTGTATTAATTAAATTTTACACAGGTAATTGTGAGTTAATGCAGAAAATAAATTGAATTTAGATATACAGTAGGTGAAATATCAGTGGAAAATTGCAAGAAAACAACCATTTTTCGCTTCTGACGTTTCCTCATGGGTAATTGAAAACTCCCCATACTCTATGTCCTATTATCTATAAAGTGTATTTTCTCAAAACTTTCAGGGATTCTTTTGAATGTTTTCCATTTAGGATACCTCAACAAAAATGTTGACTTTTTATAACTGTTAAAAATGTAGGGGTCACACCTAAATTTATTGTGGAATATTTTGAGGTATATACATTAGTAATGTTTTTATTTATAACAATTAATATTTTGTACATTATTTTTATGTTCAATTTTAAAATAACATTTTAAAAAAATGTTCTGCTTTATGTGAAATGTATATCGATTTGGTGGTTATAGTACAGTCTAATAAAATGGCCAGGTTGTTTACATAATAATTGAGACGGAAATATAGCATCTCATAGTGAATTTAAGTAACTTTAGGAACAGTGTTTAAAAATAACACTAGTAACGAAAATAATTTTTTTAACACTTATTTTTTTAAGAAACTAATGAAGTATAATGAACAGTATAAGTTGATACTTCAGTCTGTTTTACAGGCATTTGATTGTGCAAATCTAAAGTCTTGAATTACAATAAAAAAATTCTATGATTGTGGATATCTATAGAAATTTTTAATAATATTGAAATTTTAAAGTTTCATGTTTCAGTAGCATGCAAAGTAGTTATTTGACATTACAATTCAACCTCTGAGATAATAAGTGATTAGTTTTACTAAGTGCAACTACTGTAAGTGAAAAAAAACACATACAAAACTTTAAGAACCAAAGTCTTTTAAGTTATTGTTTGTATTGTTATTTAAAGTAGAATGAAATAGATTTGAATAATTTTAAAGGAGTATTCAAGCACTTTACATTTATTCAATTTTCAAATTGTGCAGTACAATATAAAGACAAAAGCATAAAAAAATTGATTTATATGTTTATATTTTTCATGGTTTTTTTAAGGCAACAAAGTATTTTGACCTAAGTTAAAAGTATAAACAATTCAGTTTGGTAAATAAAAATATTTTTTGCATTTTGCACAGAACAGTGATGTTTCATTAAACATTTAAAAAATCCAATGTTTATTCTTACAGTGAAATTTTACATTTCTGAGTTAAAAAAACTAATTGAAAAAAAGCGATGAAATCCCATAGACAAAAAACCTTACGGTTTCACATGTCCCATTAAGGCTTCTAACACATGATCTGGAATTTCAGAAACCTGTTGTAACTCTTCCACTCAAACTCCAAAAAGCAATGAAATTCTGATCATTAAGGCTGACGCCTTAATGAATGTGTTCCTTGCGCAATACAGATATGGTATGCCATCATAGCCTGTGATAAGTGCAGATTCAGCACTCTCACAGAGTGAGATTGCTGTCACTCACACAATGATGGAGCTGCTAATTCACACATGCAGTCTATGCAACTGAAGGTCTTAGCAGAAGACAGCTGCTTGGATGAGGTAAGAGTGGGGTTGATTGGAGTGAGGAGACAGAGCAGTGTGGATGGGGGAACAGAAATGTGTGGATGGGGAAGACTAGGCAGCACTGATGGGGGGACAAAGCAACACAGATGGGTGGATAACTGTGGTGCATATGCGGAGGTAAGACAGAGTAATGCAGTTGGGGGAGGCAGAGTGCAACAGATGGGGAAAGAGAATGGTGCAGATGGGGGAAAGACAGTGGCACAGATGGTGGGGAGACAGAGTGGTGTGGATGGGTGGACAGTGCCGTGTGGATGAGGGTACCAGAGCAGCACAGATGGAGAGGGGTGAGACCAGTACAGATGGAAAGAAACAGTGGCACAGATGGTGGGGAGACAGAGCGGTGCGGATGGGTGGACAGAGCAGCACGTGTGGATGAGGGTGACAGCAGCACAGATGGAGAGGGGTGAGAGCATTTCAGATGGAAAGAAACAGTGGCACGGATGAAGGGGGCAGAGCAGCATGGATAAGAGGAATACAGTCCCTACATCAGAGGGGATAAGTATTTTCCCCTACCCTTGGTGGGTGGCAGCTAGGTCTAATCCTTGTGGGTGGTGGCTAGGGCTAACCCCCCAATCTCTCCCTGGGTTATAACCCTAACAGTGACCCCGATACTTACCATCAGGATGTCGGCGATATCAGCTACATGAATGGGGTAAGAGTGGTGAGAATAGGGGGAGGTTATGTAGCATGTATGGGAAGGGAGACAGAGTGGTGCGGATGAGGGGCAATGATGCATATGGGTTGAAAATACTGGCACGGATGGGTAGAAAACTGGTACAGATGGGAGAGAAGACAGTGTGGCATGTATGGGAGGAGGCAGAATGATGTTGAAGAGGGAAACACTGAGCAGCGCAGAGAGAAGGAAACGGTGGTACGGACAAGACACAGATGGGGAAAGACAGATGGTGCATATAAATTAGTACAGACTAGCACAGATGGGAGAACACAGCAGTAGGGATTGGGGAAGACAGAGCAGCATGGAAGTGTATAGTGGAAGTGTAGATGCATAGACCTTAGATGGGGTATTATAGTTTTAGCAATTAACCAAGATGTTTGAGGGAGCTAAATGTGTATTCTAAATGAGATGGATGTATAGAGTGAGAAGGATGTTGGAACAAGGTGGGATGGTTGTGGGGACTGAGTGGCATGGGTGTACCACATAACTGCTCAGACCTTCAGTTGCATAGACTGCATATGTGTATTCCAATGAGCACACAAATCTGTGAATTAGTAGCTCCAACATTGTGCTGAATCTGCACTTACCCACAGGCTGTAATGGCATACCATATATCTGTATTGCGCAAGGAACACGTCCATTAAGGCATCAGCCTTAATGATTGGAATTACATTGCTTTTTGGAGTTTGAGTGGAAGAGTTACAACAGGTTTCTGAAATGCCAGATCATGTGTAAGAAGCCTTAATGGAACATGTGAAACCGTAAGGTTTTTTGTCTATGGAATAAATATATATATATATATATATATATATATATAATTTCCAAACAGTCCACACTCTGGCCTTTTAAGTGTATGCTGGGGTGACTTCCATATAATGATAGGTAATGACCCATCAATTTCCAATGTAAATCCACAACAGAGGAGCACTCACCAGTCTTCAAAGCAGTTTTTCTTTACTTTCAATAGATCATAATAGACAGGGGAGTATCGACGTTTCGGTCCCTAATGGGACCTTTGTCAAGATCATCTAGTATTGTGAATAGCCCCCATTTATACCCAAATGTGGCCCTCCCACCAATTATCAGATTAAAGGAATTCCATGTATATACATTAAGATACAGACATTACATAACAAATACAGACATTACATACTAACATATAACATTTAGTGTGCAAAATTCTTACATTAAAAACATAAATCCACTGTAAAGCGCCATTTAGAGTGCTGTAGTCACAGCAGAAGCGGCGTGCGTTCCACTGCGTCCCGCACTTCCGGTCTGTGGAACGCACGCTCCGATCACATGACCGGAAGTGTACGATCAATCTAATAGAACAAAAGTAGGGTGTTACACTGAAACTACGTACTTCCGGTCTCTGGAACACAAATTCCAGTTCCATGGCCGGAGGTATAGTGTGTATTAGTTAGTATATAAAATGACATGAGGTAACAACGTTACCATGGTGATCAGACCTCTGATCACCATGGTAACGTTGTTACCTCCTTTTTCTCTCCTCTAGTCTCAGCGAGTGACCTCGCGTCTTATACAGAGTTCTTTTTAATAAACAATTCCTCTGATAACTCTTTGTAATGTCCCTTTATATATTTGAAGATATTGATAATGTCTCCTCTTAGACGCCTCTTTTCATGTGTATACAGTTTCAACCTAGTAAGCCGTTCCTCGTTCTCCAGTCCCTCTAGCCCTTTAATCAATTTACTAGCACACCTTTGAATCCTTTCGAGTTCACAGATATCTTTTTTATAATGTGGTGCCCAAAATTTAACACAATGTTCCAGGTGCGGACGTACCAATGATTTATACAGCTGCAGGATTACATCTTTGTCCCTTGTCTCAATTCCCCGTTTTATGCATGCTAGTACCTTACTTGCCTTCTTTGCTGCACTTTGACATTGTGTACGGTTGTTTAGCCTGTTATCAATGAGTACCATCAAATCTTTTTCCAATACTGTTACCCCTAGATTTCCCCATTTAATATGTAGGTTGCAAGTTTGTTTAAGTTGCAAGTTTGTTTTTAGTCCCGAAGTGCATAACTTTGCATTTTTCTATATTGAATCCCATTTTCCATTTAGACGCCCATATTTCAAATTTAGATAAGTCATTCTGTAGAGACTCCTCATCCATTTCCGAATGAATTACCTTACACAATTTAGTATCATCTGCAAAGATTGACACTGTGCTTTCCAGGCTTATTTCCAGATTATTGTTAAATATGTTGAACAGTAGTGGCCCAAGTACGGACCGTTGTGATATTCCGCTGACTACTAGTGCCCAGCTGGAGGACATACCATTGACCACTACTCGCTATACCCTGTTATCCAGCCATTTACTTATCCATGTACAAATAGTTTTTCCTAGGCCAAGCTCCTTTAATTTGATGATCAGTCTCATGTGAGGCACTGTATTAAAGGCTTTTGCAAAAGCTAAGTATAACACATCCACTGCTTTTCCTTGGTCAAGATTGTCACTCACTTCCTCATAGAAGCTAACTAAGTTAGTTTGACATGATCTGTCCCTTACAAACCCATGCTGGTTCTTGCTAATAAAACTTAGCAGCATGCAGATACTCCTGTATGCTATCCCTTAAAATTCCCTCCAATAATTTCCCCACTATAGATGTCAAACTAATTGGTTTGCAATTTCCTGGATGATTTTTAGATCCCTTTTTAAATAATGGCACTAACTCAGCTATACGCCAAACCATTGGTACCATGCCTGATCTAATAGAACTATTGAAAATCAAGTAAAGGTCTCTTGCTAGTTGTGACCTAAGCTCTATAAGATCCCTCGGGTGAAGTCCATCAGGTCATGGTGATTTATTAATCTTAATTTTGCTTAGTCTCTCCCGGACTATTTCCTCACTTAAACAAGTATCTAGCCAGAAATCATTGCTTTCTCTATCGTTATGCACTACTCCCACCGTCACTTCTTCTCTGGTGAACACCAATGAAAAATATTTGTTCATTATTTCCGCTTTTGTTTCGTTATCATTTATTAATACTCCAAATTCATCTTTTATTGGACCTACGTTCTCCTTTCTTAACCTTTTACTGTTTATGTATTTAAAAAACTTTTTAGGATTGGTTTTGCTCTCTATAACGATTTGCTTTTCATTTTCAATTTTAGCTGCTCTTATTGCTTTTTTGATCTTTTATTGCATTCCTTGTAGTACCAAAATGACTCCTCTGCTCCATTAGATTTAAATCCTTTGAAATCCATTTCTTCCTTGACCTTCTTATTAAGCCACATCGGTTTGAGTTTGGTACTCCTGCGTTTGCTGCCCATGGGAATGAATTTGTCAATATTGCTATTTAACAACCCTTTTAACGCATCCCACATTTCCGTAGTGTTCTTGCCATGAAACAAATCGCCGCGCTCACCCCTGCGTGCCTGCTGGTCTGTGTTGCGGCCTCCGCCTTCGGTGGGCCATGGGCTCTGGTGTCTGGCTGGCGCGGCTCCCGGCGTTTCTCTAGGGCAAGGGTGCCGCCATGACACCCGGCATCGCGGGGGGTAGGTGACGTCATCAGACTGTTCCGCCAATCCAGCGGTGGCGGGAGATTCAAGTCAGACGCCGGACAGAGCCTCGGCGCCTGAGTATCATCTTTCCCCTGAAGTGGATGCCAGAGCTCTTGTTCCCGGCGAGAATCTCCGAAGCTGTACTCCAATGTCTCCGGCATTTCCAGGTGCCAGTTCGCTGCACAGGTTCCAGCATTCCCAGCGGCTGGTGTGTCTCTCTGCAGTCCAGTCACCAGTGCTCCTAGGAATCAGCGTGGGCTGCGGGCCCTTATCACCGTTCTCAAGTTCTGCGAACCATCAGCGTCTTAAACCACTGCACTTAAGTTCTTCAAATCATCAGCGTCTCAGTCACCATTCTCAAGTTCTACGAATCATCAGCGTCTTAAACCACTGCACTTAAGCTCTTCAAATCATCAGCATCTCAGTCACCGTTCTCAAGTTCTACAAATCATCAGCGTCCTAAACCACTGCACTTAAGTTCTTCAAATCACCAGCGTCTTAATCTCCGTTCACAAGTTCTTTAAATCATCTGTGTCTTTAACCACCGTTTACAAGTTCTTCAAATCATCAGTGTCTTTTAAACATCGCTCACAATTTCTTCAGTCACCAGTATCTTTAACATTGCTCACAAACCCTTCAATGGGCCTGGACATTCCCTCATAAGTTCCCTTTATGCTATATGACTTTAAGTTGTTCTTTTCCTGCAATAAAGCTCTTCAATATTTCACCAAACCTTACTGTCAGAGTCCTGTATGAGGAAATCCTATATCAGGTCACCGCTGTTCCAGCCCAGTTGTGGTTCCTCTTCCCAACCATCGGAAGAATCCCCGAGTTCACAACACCCTCAATCTAGGTCAGTATACTCAGGCCCCATGGACCCGGGAAACGGAACCCAGAGGCAAGCACCATGCAGGACCTGGTTTCCCGAGTACAGAGTCAGGAAGCAGCACAGAATCAGGTGATGCATTATCTCCAGGAATTATCTGGCCGGCTGGATCAAATCCAGACTTCTCTGGCTTCAGTGGTTTCAGCTCCAGTTCCAGTATCCGCTCCAGTGGTTGTCTCTAGCAATGTTCCGTCCTTGTCTGGAACCAGGTCACGCCTTCAGCTTCCCACTCCTCCTCGTTATAACGGGAATCCAAAGAATTGCCATGGTTTCCTCAATCAGTGTGAGGTACATTTCGAACGCCTTTCACATAACTTTCCTACTGATCGGTCTAAAGTGGCATACATTACCTCTTTGCTTGAGGGTTCAGCATTGGAGTGGGTGTCACCGTTGTGTGAGCGATCAGATCAGTTGGTTTCTAGTTATACCAACTTCATCACGTCATTCCGAAGGATCTTTGATGAGCCCGGCAGGACGACCGCTGCCTCTGCTGACTTGCTCCGTGTTCGACAAGGCTCTCGTACAGTGGGACAGTATGTGATTCATTTTCAAACCATAGCTTCAGAACTGTGCTGGAATAATGATGCCCTTCGGGCTGCTTTTTGGAATGGGCTCTCGGATCGTTTAAAGGACGAGTTGATCACTTGAGATCTGCCAGATTCCTTGGAACAGTTACATAGTAACATAGTAACATAGTATCTGAGGTTGAAAAAAGACAATTGTCCATCGAGTTCAACCTATTTGTGGTCTCCTATGCATGATGATTTGACTAAAATTTCTGACTGATGCTGCTGTCAGCCGTTGCATTTTATCCCTATTTATAGTAACTATAATGCATGACTATGCACCATACCCCTGGATATCCTTATCCATTAGGAATTTATCTAACCCATTCTTAAAGGTGTTGACAGATTCCGCCATTACAACTCCCTCGGACAGGGAATTCCAAACACGTATTGTCCTTACCGTGAAAAAGCCTTTACGCCGTATTGTGCGGAATCTCCTCTCCTCTAACCTGAGCGAGTGTCCACAAGTCCTCTGTGTTGATCTAACCAAAAACAGGCCCCGCGCAAGCTCTGTGTATTGTCCCCTTATATATTTGTAGATGTTGATCATATCCCCTCTTAGTCTCCACTTTTCCAATGTAAACATGCCTAGTCTTTCAAGCCTTTCCTTGTATTCCATCGTCTCCATGCCCTTAATTAGTTTGGTCGCCCTCCTCTGTACCTTTTCTAGCTCCAGGATATCCTTTTTGTAGTACGGTGCCCAGAATTGTACACAGTATTCAAGGTGTGGCCTCACTAGTGATTTATATAACGGGAGTATAATACTCTCGTCCCTAGCATCAATACCCTGTTTTATGCATGCTAATATCTTATTAGCCTTCTTTGCTGCAGTCCTACTTTGGGTACTACTGCTTAGCTTGCTATCTATGAGGACACCTAAGTCCTTTTTCAGTACAGAATCCCCTAATTTTACCCCATTTAGTAGGTAGGTGTAATTTTTGTTCTTGTTACCACAGTGCATTACCTTACACTTGTCTGTGTTGAAGCGCATTCTCCATTTGGCTGCCCATGCTTCTAATTTAACTAAGTCGTTCTGAAGAGACTCTGCATCCTCCTCTGTATTTATAGCCTTCTGTTAGGTCGTTAATGAAAATATTGAACAATAGCGGTCCTAATACTGAGCCTTGCGGCACACCACTTAGCACTTCAGTCCAAGTTTAAAAAGATCCATCAACCACAACGCGCTGCTCCCTATTATCTAACCAGTTTTTGACCCAAGTGCATATTGTGCTTCCTAGCCCTGATTCTTGTAGCTTGTAGATAAGTCTCATGCGTGGTACAGTATCAAATGCTTTGGCAAAGTCTAAAAAGATTACATCCACGTCTTTACCCTGATCTAGGTTTGCGCTTACTGTTTCATAAAAGCCAAGTAAGTTGGTTTGACAGGATCTGTCCTTCATAAACCCATGTTGATTCCTTTTAATGACCTTATTGACTTCAAGGAACTTCTGAATACTATCTCTTAGAATACCTTCCAATACTTTCCCCACTATAGATGTAAGACTAACTGATCTATAATTACCTGGCTCAGCTTTACTTCCCTTTTTGAATATAGGCACTACTTCCGCTATACGCCAGTCTTTGGGAACCATACCTGATATAACTGAATCCTTAAAGATCAAAGATAGCGGTTTTGCCAGTTCAAAGTGAAGCTCCATTAGAACCCTTGGGTGAATACCATCGGGCCCTGGTGATTTATTAATCTTTAAATGTTTTAATCGGTTACAGACTACTTCCTCACTTAAATAAGTACCTATCAGTGGGATATTCTCATTATTGAGATTGTGTGTCAGTCCCTGAATTGGGTCCTCTCTAGTGAATACTGTTGAAAAAAACTCATTTAGTGTGTCCACTATGTCATTATCATTTTTGCTTAAGACTCCCAACTTGTCTTTTAAAGGGCCTATACTCTCCTTCTTTAATCTCTTGCTATTAATGTATTTAAAGAATTTTTTGGGATTCGCTTTGCTTTCCTTTGCTACTAGTTTTTCAGTTTCTACTTTAGCCGCTCTTATTTCCTTTTTGCAAATTTTGTTACATTCCTTATAGTGCTGAAATGACTCTGCTTCCCCGTCAGATTTGTATTTTTTAAATGCTCGCCTTTTCTTGCCCATAAGTTCCTTAATCTTTTTGTTAAGCCACATCGGTTTATGATTTTCATTCCTTTTTTTGCTGCTCATAGGAATAAATTTGAGTGTATTTTTAGCTAGCAGGAATTTTAGTGCCTCCCATTTCTCCGTAGCATTTTTTCCTAAAAACAAACCTTCCCATTCAATATCCCTGAAAAATACCCTCATCTTATCAAAATTTGCTTTGCTAAAGTTTAGAGTCCTAGTTGAGCCAGTATAGGGCTGTTTATGGAAACTGATATTGAATGTGACCATATTGTGGTCGCTGTTTCCTATGGGTTCCCCTACTATAATACCTGATACCAAATCCCCATTGTTTGTTAATACCAGGTCTAAGATTGCATTGTACCTAGTTGGTTCCTCAATTAGTTGGACTAAGTAGTTATCATTAAGTGTGTTTAAAAACATATTGCCCCTAGCAGTATCACATGAATCGTTTTTCCAGTTTATCTCTGGATAGTTAAAATCTCCCATCACTACTATGTCTCCTACTCCTGCTGCTCTTTCAATTTGCTTTAGTAACAATTCCTCATCAGATGCGTTGATACCAGGCGGCCTATAGCATACACCCAATACTAACTTTTTTATTCCTTTTTCCCTGCATGCAATTTCTACCCATAATGTCTCGACAGTGTCTACAGTCCCCTCCTGAATATCTTCCCGTATATATCAGGTTTTAAAAATGGCTTTACGTAGAGACACACCCCTCCACCCTTTTTATTTAGTCTGTCTCTCCTAAACAGTTTATAGCCCTCTAGATTGACTGTCCAATCATGAGATTCATCCCACCAAGTTTCAGTAATGCCTATAATATCATACTGTTTGCTTGCTGCAAGTATTTCTAGTTCACCCTAGTAATGCTTCTGGCGTTTACATACATACAACTAAGATAAGTATTTTCCCTTGCGTTAGGGACATCTTTCACCTTATGTAGCAATGATGACCTGTAATCGTCATTGGTTTGTGCTTTGGTAAAATCTCTTTTAGTACCCATGTTAGTAACCTTACCGCCTGCTCTTACCCTCCCCCCAACTTCTCCCCCATTTCGTTTACTACCGCCATCCCCACTATTCTCACTGCATGACCCGTAGTTTCTAGCTAAACCCTCCCCCCAGGCTCCTAGTTTAAAATCTCCTCCAACCTTCTAACCATCCTTCCCCTCAGCACCGCTGCCCCCTCCTCAGTCAGGTGCAATCCGTCATGACAAAAGAGATGGCGCCTGACTGAGAAGTCCACCCAGTGTTCCAGGAACACAAACCCCTCTTTCCTGCACCAATCCCTAAGACACACATTTACCTCCCTAATCTCCCTCTGCCTCCCTGGACTAGCGCGTGGCATGGGTAATAATTCCGAGAATATTACCTTAGATGTCCTTGCCTTCAGTTTCTTTCCTAAGTCCCTATAGTCTTTCTTAAGGACATCCCACCTTCCGCTAACTTTGTCATTGGTGCCAACGTGCACCAAGACCGCCGGGTCTTTCCCAGCCCCTCCCAACAATCTATCTACCCGGTCCGCGATGTGCCGTACCCGAGCACCCGGGAGACAACAGACTGTACGGCGATCACGGTCCCGGTAGCAGATTGCCCTATCTGCCTTCCTGATGATAGAATCCCCTACCACCACCATCTGACTAGGTACCTCACTATCTTTTATCCCAACCGCGCCAGAGGGACCGCTCCTCTGGATGCTAGAGGGAGCAGTCTCCTCCTGCACCGTCATTTCTTCACTATCATCCTCCGATTCCTCGTCCAATCGGGCAAATTTGTTCGGGTTTGATAGTTCGGAGATGTCGAGCCTCCCCCTCTTTTTCTTCCTTCTAACTGTGACCCAACTGGCTACCTGATCATCATCCTCTTCTACCAGTGACCCCTCCCGCAATTCCTCCACCGTTCTGTCTGAACTACGCTCGAGATTGTGAATCT
Organism: Pseudophryne corroboree; assembly: GCF_028390025.1. Lineage (NCBI taxonomy): Eukaryota > Metazoa > Chordata > Amphibia > Anura > Myobatrachidae > Pseudophryne > Pseudophryne corroboree. Next base: position 653,391,513 of record NC_086445.1, on the reverse strand, counting down.
CCCTCAGTAGCGTAACGGTTTGCTCTAGATCAGTTACCTGGGCTTCCAGGGCAACCGTTTGCACACACCTCGTGCAGATGTAATCACACTGGGCCGGTAGCTCCAGGTGTGCATACATCTTGCACGACATGCACTGAGTGAGGTCCCCAATCACAGCCCCTCCCATATTGTTTGTAAGGTCTAACTCCCTGTTACTCTCAAAGAAAAAGCAGCAAAAATAAAAAGTAGAAGACAAGCAATCTCACTTATACAATAATTAAGCTGGCTTATACTTATCTATCTTTGTGCGGTTCTTGGTCCTTCACTTTTATGCAGCCGTAGTACTCTCTCCTGCGGCACCTATACTCCACTTAGCAGTTGCAGTTGTTCCAGCTCACTGCACCTCCTTTTCACTCGGCTTCCAGCTCCTGCAAAAAAAAAATGCCCCTCACACACGCACAATCACAGCCCCTCTGCTACTCCAAGTAAGAGACCCTCTCACACACTCACAAGGGCAGCCCCTTGCAGCCTCACCAGAAGTTTAATGGTACTGCAAATGTGTGTTCCTGATTGTGTATTATAAAACTCACCTTTTTCTGTATTCTAACTCACCTTTTTGCTGTTTACAACTCACACTTAGAAATCCAAGCAGCACTTAAAAAATACAAGCCTTTACACAGAGCAAGCTCCAAAGAGTCTAATCCCTGCTTATATAGGCTCAGCCAGCTGCTTTAGTCAGCCCCTCCTCCTCCTGATTACTCACACCTGAGTTAACCCCTCTGGCTTTTCACCTCACACTTTTTTTTCCCTCCAAAACCCAGTACAGATATATTAAAACAAAAAAGAAACAGTATAGATACAAACAATCAGATTCAGATTAACTTTCTCTCACAATATTACTATCCCTATATGGATAGACAGAGATTAATCAGAACTCACCTTTTTGCTGTTTACAACTCCTACTTAGAAATCCAAGCAGCACTTAAAAAATACAAGCCTTTACACAGAGTTGATCACACTCTGTGTAAAGGTGGATCTTTGCATGCAGGAACGAGGTGGTGAACGTAGTCAGTCAGATCGGTCAAGATTCCGATCTCTTCCGTCTAAGCAAACAGTTATTTCGAGTCCAGATGAACCCATGCAAATTAATCGGTTTCGGCTGTCCCCAGAAGAACGTCAGCGTCGTCGTGAGGGTAGACTCTGCCTCTACTGTGGAGCTGCGGATCATTTTCTTAAGTTTTGCAAGTCTCGCCCGGGAAACGGGTAGTCCTAGCTTGTTCTGGAGAAGTCGAGCTAGGGGTTTCTTCTCAATCTTCTCCGGCAGTGGACTGTTTACTCTCCGTGTCTCTGTTTTCTGAGTCAGTAGTCAAAACCGTTAAGGCACTGTTGGACTCAGCGGCTGCGGGGAATTTTATTTCCCTTTCCTGTGCCCAGAATCTGGGTTTACAGTTACGGTCGGTCGAACGACCTATTACGATAACTGCTATTAATGGTACCCAAATTTCTAATGGTCTGATTTCAAGTTGTACAATGCCAATCAAGCTGCAAGTGGGAGCTTTGCATCAAGAACATCTGGAGTTCTTGTGATTCAGGAGATGCCTCACAATCTCGTTCTTGGTCTTCCTTGGCTCAAGCTTCACAACCCTCACGTCGACTGGAGGTCGACACAGATAATTTCTTGGAGTCCATTTTGTCATTCAAATTGTCTCACTCCTGTCTACCCACTCCGTGTATCTTCCAAGTCGGATGAAGGGCTTATTCCAGAGGTTTATCGGGAGTTTTCAGATGTGTTCTCGGAACAGGCGGCCGATCAGTTACCACCGCATAGACCTTGGGACTGTCCTATTGAGCTCATTCCGGGGAAAATGCCACCTCGGGCTCGCACTTATCCTTTATCAGTACCCGAGACTCAAGCTATGTCGGAATATATCAAGTCTAATCTGCAGAAGGGATTCATCCGCCCCTCTACTTCCCCGGCAGGAGCAGGTTTCTTTTTTGTGAAGAAAAAGGACAGAGGCCTGAGGCCATGTATCGACTATCGTGGTCTAAATGATGTCACCATTAAGAATAAGTATCCTTTGACGCTCATCACGGAGCTTTTTGATAGAGTTCGCGGAGCCCGAGTCTTCACCAAGCTCGATTTAAGGGGAGCTTATAATTTGATACGTATCCGACAGGGGGACGAATGGAAGACGGCCTTCAATACTAGGGACAGGCATTATGAGTATATGGTAATGCCGTTCGGCCTCAGCAACGCCCCCGCCGTCTTCCATGGATTCATTAATGAAATCTTTCGGGATATGTTATACCTAAATGTAGTGGTATATTTGGATGACATTCTGATATTTTCTAAGAATGTCACTGAGCACAGAGTACAGGTTAAAGAGGTACTTCTTCGATTAAGAAAGAACCATCTATACAGCAAGATTTCCAAGTGTACCTTTGAGGTCCCTTCTATTCCATTTCTTGGTTACATCATTTCGGGCACGGAGCTTCGTATGGATCCAGAAAAACTCTCTGTCATTCGAGACTGGACTCAGCCTCTTTCCTTGAAAGCGGTGCAACGATTTCTGGGGTTTGCAAATTACTACCGGAAATTCATAAGGGGTTTCTCTACCATTGTGGCGCCTATTACTGCCCTAACCTAGAAGGGGGCTGACCCAAGCCATTGGTCCTCTGAAGCTGTAGCAGCGTTCGCTCAGTTGAAGGCAGCCTTTATGACCGCACCGGTACTTCAGCAACCAGACTTTTTAAAACCATTCTTTTTGGAGGTTGATGCTTCTACGGTAGGCATTGGTGCCGTGCTTTCGCAGTAAGCTCCAGATGGGAAGTTACATCCATGTGGTTTCCATTCTCGCAAGTTCTCTCCTGCTGAACTAAATTACACCATTGGAGACAAAGAGCTTTTGGCAATAAAATCTGCCTTGGAAGAATGGAGATATCTTTTGGAAGGTGCTAAACACCTAATTACGATTTTCACTGATCACAAGAATTTGCTGTATCTCAAGACGGCCCAGTGCTTGAATCCCCGTCAAGCTAGATGGGCGCTCTTCTTTGCCCGATTTTCGTTTGTCATTAAGTACCGGGCTGGAACTTTTAACACCAAGGCTGATGCCCTATCCCGTTCCTTAACGGCTTTGGATGAGGAGAATTCCGTTGAAAAGGCTTTGATTCTCAGTCCAGTTTCTATTTCAGTGGCTCCCACCGCGTTGGGCCCTCCTCCTGGAAGAATGTCTGTGCCAGCTAAATTTCGACCAAGATTGTTGCAGTGGGCTCACATTTCCAAGTTTTCCGGTCATCCTGGAGTTCAAAAGATGTGGGAATTTCTACGAAGATCTTACTGGTGGGACACTATGAAGAAGGATGTTCAAGATTATGTCAACTCGTGTCCTCAATGTGCTCAGCACAAAATTCTTCGTCTGCCTCCTGCGGGGTTGTTGCACCCATTGTCCATTCCTATGAGGCCTTGGACCCATATCTCTATGGACTTTGTTACTGAACTGCCCCTCTCTAAGGGTCATAACACCGTCTGGGTAATTATTGACCGTTTCTCTAAAATGGCACATTTTGTTCCGTTGACCGGGTTACCATCAGCTTCTAAGTTGGCTTTGTTATTTATCCGGGAACACTTCCACCTGCACGGGTTACCTCTGGAAATAGTCTCTGACCGGGGGGTACAGTTTACTGCAAGATTCTGGAGAGCCCTCTGTACGGCCTTACAAATAAAACTCAAGTTTTCATCCGCTTACCATCCACAAACCAATGGGCAAACTGAACGCGTCGATCAAGATTTAGAGACTTTTCTCCGTGTTTATCTCTCCCCCTCGCAAGATAATTGGGTGGAGCTGTTGCCTTGGGCCGAGTTTGCCCATAATCATCTATACCACTCTTCGATTGGCGAGTCTCCATTTTTTATTAATTATGGATTTCATCCCCAAGTTCCAGAATTACCCATTTGTCCTCCGGAAGAAGTTCCTGCTGCAGCCTCTACTCTCCGGCACTTCAGTCAAATCTGGAGTCGAGTTCATGCTAACCTCAAGAGAGTCTCCGGCCGCTATAAGTTTTTTGCGGATAGGAAGCGACGGGCAGCTCCTCAATACAAGGTTGGTGACAGGGTATGGCTCTCTACCCGCAATCTCCGTTTAAAGGTGCCCACTATGAAGTTCGCTCCGAGGTTAATTGGTCCTTACCCCGTGTTACAAGTCCTGAATCCGGTTGTTTGCAAATTGGGATTGCCTTCCCATCTCCGGATACCAAATTCCTTTCATGTCTCTCTTCTTCGCCCTCTTGTTTTGAACCGGTTTCATTCCAAGTCCCCAAGGCCAACCTCTGCAGATGCTGAAGATGGTACGGACTTTGAAATCAAAGCTATTCTTGACTCTCGCTATCTTCACAAGAATCTACAGTATTTGGTGGAATGGAAAGGTTTTGGCCCCGAGGAAAGGAGCTGAGTCAAGGCTACTGAAGTTACGGCTCCCCGACTGGTGCAGATCTTCCATTCCAGACATCCAATAAAACCTGGAAAGTGTCCATGGGCCACTCCTGGAGGAGGGGTGGCGCGGCTGGCGCCTGGCTGGCGCGGCTCCCGGCGGTTCTCTAGGGCAAGGGTGCCGCCATGACACCCGGCATCACGTGGGCGGGGGGTAGGTGACGTCAGACTGTTCCGCCAATCCAGCAGTGGCGGGAGATTCAAAGTCAGACGCCGGACAGAGCCTCGGCGCCTCAGTATCATCTTTCCCCTGAAGTGGATGCCAGCGCTCTTGTTCCCGGCGAGAATCTCCGAAGCTGTACTCCAGTGTCTCCGGCATTTCCAGGTGCCAGTTCGCTGCACTGGTTCCAGCGTTCCCAGCGGCTGGTGTGTCTCTCTGCGGTCCAGTCACCAGTGCTCCTAGGAATCAGCGTGGGCTGCGGGCCCTAAGTACCGTTCTCAAGTTCTACGAACCGTCAGCGTCTTAAACCACTGCACTTAAGTTCTTCAAATCATCAGCGTCTCAGTCACCGTTCTCAAGTTCTACGAATCATCAGCGTCTTAAACCACTGCACTTAAGTTCTTCAAATCATCAGCGTCTCAGTCACCGTTCTCAAGTTCTACGAATCATCAGCGTCTTAAACCACTGCACTTAAGTTCTTCAAATCATCAGCGTCTCAGTCACCATTCTCAGGTTCTACGAATCATCAGCGTCTTAAACCACTGCACTTAAGTTATTCAAATCATCAGCGTCTCAGTTACCGTTCTCAAGTTCTACAAATCATCAGCGTCTTAAACCACTGCACTTAAGCTCTTCAAATCATCAGCATCTCAGTCACCGTTCTCAAGTTCTACAAATCATCAGCGTCCTAAACCACTGCACTTAAGTTCTTCAAATCACCAGCGTCTTAATCTCCGTTCACAAGTTCTTTAAATCATCTGTGTCTTTAACCACCGTTTACAAGTTCTTCAAATCATCAGTGTCTTTTAAACATCGCTCACAATTTCTTCAGTCACCAGTATCTTTAACATTGCTCACAAACCCTTCAATGGGCCTGGACATTCCCTCATAAGTTCCCTTTATGCTATATGACTTTAAGTTGTTCTTTTCCTGCAATAAAGCTCTTCAATATTTCACCAAACCTTACTGTCAGAGTCCTGTATGAGGAAATCCTATATCAGGTCACCGCTGTTCCAGCCCAGTTGTGGTTCCTCTTCCCAACCATCGGAAGAATCCCCGAGTTCACAACACCCTCAATCTAGGTCAGTGACAGAGGTATGCAAACCCTTGATATAAAACTTAAAGTCTACACTTTAATTGCATCTCTGTTCTTTAGTTTCAAATGTAAGGTGGTGTATAGAGATAAAATTAGGAAATTTGTGTCAGCGTCCAAATATATATGGCTCTAATAATATATCTTTATTCATATATGTTACCAGGGCCAGACTGGCCATCTGGTACTTCTGGCACATGCCAGAAGGGCTGATAGGCAGGTGTGCTGATCCGGTCCCTCAGAGAGCAGGGAAGGCCGAGCGCAGCGCAACCTCCAGCTCTCTGGCTCAGCCACCCCCACTGGTCTCCATGGAAATGGGGGCGTGCCGCGAGTCCACACCCCCGGACTCGTAGCGTGCACCCGCTCCCAGCCACGAGTCTACGCCCCCATGACTCACGGCACACCCTCGTACATCGTGGTGGCGCGCCCCCATGGCATGCACAAGTGCCCCCGCACCGAGCGCGTGCACCAAATGCCCAGCCCGTTTTTGAACCCCAGTCTGTCGCTGTATGTTACTTTAGCAAACTGGTGTATCTTGCAGAATAAATTATAATAGTTTAGATACTGATCTTATTGAGTTATTATTAACACTTGTTATAGTTGCTTTAACTAATAGTAACAAAAGTTATAATTTTTTTATTTCCTACTATTGGATGGTTGAAGAAAAGCTGAACACTGTATCAAAATCTTGTGATATACAGTTCCTGCTGCCTAGCCGGTTAGGATAGACAGCACATATTAATCAGGGCTCCTATCAGAAATTAATGGGCCCGCGACTGACAAAATAGGCATTCCCCCGGAAGAAAAAAGAAAAAAAATAAAAAAGGAGATTGCTATATATATATATATATATATATATATATATATATAACAAACAGAAACGTGGCACTCACGGCAGCTTTCAATAATCACAGCCACGGCAGTCAATTGTAGCAGAGCAACGTTTCAGTGGCACCCCACTGTCGTCAGGCTTTATTAATATACATTAAAAACAATCCTACCTTTATAGAACCCCTACGTGCATGATGTAAAACAGTCCGAATCCGAACTTCCGGTAAAGAAGACGGAAGTGATGTGAAAGTGCCGTCAGCGCACTGAAAGACAGAAACCCATCACCATGGAGACAGGACGCTAGTAGCAGAACATAGCTAGAGCATTGCTACAAAGTACAGAAGTATGAAGTAGCATTCATATAATCAAAACAATCAGCCGATACTAAATGCTGAAAAATAACAGATGTTAGAATGTTGATACATACATAATAGCAATATAGAAAAAGCTGCAATTGACCATTATATTGAATCAGCAAAATAAATTAAACATTACTAGGCAGAAATCTATAATGGTATAGATTCATAGGAAGCTATATCCAGTTGCATCAGTGTAAGCCATTATACAAATACATCAAACCTATAGTCAAAAATAAACTTATAAAAAACAAGCATAGGAAAACTGCTCATTAAGGCCTTTAGGAAAAATTACATCTAAGCACGCTATCCACCTCGCCTCTGCTTGTAATAATTTTGTAGCACGATCTCCACCCCTGATATTATTTGGAACGTGGTCAATCATCCTATAGCGTATACTGCTAATAGAATGTTTGCAAGCAGCGAAGTGTCTGGCCACCGGCTGCTCGCTGCTGCCTGTGTCTAAAGCATTTCTTATAGCAGACCTGTGACAAGTCATCCTTTCTTTGAATTTACGTTCGGATTTGCCAATATAACTGAGCCCACAGGGGCATATGATCTGATAAACAATGAATGTAGAATTACACGTCAAACGATGTTTAATCATGATCCTCTTGCCAGTTTGCGGATGATTGAAAAAATCTTCTGCCAGTAAATACTGGCAGGTGACACATGTACATTTAAAGCACCCTAATTTAACGTTCTGTGATGACAGAAAATGGGTAGGACTTGATGAGTCCATCAACATACCTGAGACATCCGTTCTTACTAAATAATCTCTCAAATTTTTCCCTTTGGAATAACAAGGCATCAATTTAGTGCCAGATAGATGTAATTGATCGTCTGTTTCTAAAAGTGGCCAATGTTGTTTAGCAATTCTAGTGATGGTATCAGATTTTGTATTAAATCTATTGACCCAAGGGAATTTAGTATGTTGTTCCATCGATTTAGATTTCTTACGTAATAAGACTGTTCTGTCCATATTCATAACTTTAATTTTAGCCGCCTGTAATGAGTCTTTAGTATAACCTCCGAGCAGTAACTTAGCAATCAATACATCAATCTGCTGAGAAGCCACTAGCGCATCACTATTGATTTTCCTTATCCTGATCATCTGAGAATATGGCAACCCTCTTTTCAAAGAGGGAGGATGACAACTGTGTGCATGCAATAATTGGTTGCAATCAGTTGGCTTGACATAAATTGATGTATTGATATGATTGTTTTGAATCGTCACCATGACATCCAGAAAATTTATTGCATGCTGATTCAACGAAAATGTAAATTTAATCGTGCTGGCACCTGAGTTGTATACCTCCAATAATTCGATCAAATCAGACTTATTGCCTTTCCAAAGGATGAACAAATCATCAATGTAACGATTAAACAGAATGGCTCCTGATCTAAATGTGTCATTGCTGTAAAACAAATCGTCTTCAACTATAACTATATTTGCGTACGTGGGAGAAACTGCCGATCCCATCGCACAGCCTTGGACTTGCAAATAAAATTGCTTCCCATAAAGAAAAAAATTATTCGTCAAAACTAATTCCAATAATAATAGAATCACCTCAACTTTATTTGCAGCAAAAGCTTTTTTCCTAGTGAGAAATCTTCTCACAGCTGTTAGCCCCATATCATGGGGGATAGAAGTATACAAGCTGACTACGTCGACTGTTGCCAGCCAACAGTCATCCGGCAATGACTCAATAGATCGGAGGTTATTCAAAAATGCAGAAGTATCTACTAAAAAGCTGGGCTCATCACAAAGCAACGGTTGTAGTAAATGATCAAGCAAGACCGACACAGGTTGCAAAAGCGACCCGCGTGCCGACACAATAGGTCGACCAGGGGGAGGATTTGTTCCCTTGTGGATCATGGGTAAAAGATAAAATAAAGGGACAATGGGAAATTGAGGTACCAAAACATCCATAACATCTTTTGTAATTAAATCTGTATCCACAGCCTGTAACAAGATCTCAATAAGACGTTTCCTACAGATCACAGTAGGATTAGAATGTAATTTAGTATACACATCAAGACAAGATAACTGGCGCAAAGCTTCACTGTTTTAATCACTAAAGTCTTGCAACACTATCGCACCCCGCTTGTCTGCCGGTCTGATGATTAGTTTATCATTCTTAGATAATGCTTGCAAGGCATCTCTTTCAGCCTTGGTGAGATTGGGATATACTTTTTCACCAGATCCGACAGCCTCTTTAACTTCATGTTCAAGAACTCTCATGAAAGTTTTTAAACTCTAATTATTTGACAGAGGGTCAAAAACTGACTTGGGGCGAAAAGGGAGAAGTTTCGTAGGCATAGATGTTTGAGTGGCACTAGTTGTCTGATCGCCAAAATGTTCTCTTAATTTGACTTTGAGTTGAAGTTTATATTTTTATATACTCCACTGTAGGTCATTAAACGAGACACAGGGCACAAAAGAAAGTCCTTTACTGAGTAACTTAGTTTCAGTATCAGATAATTCGTATAATGATAGATTGTAAATCATTTCTTGTTGACTCGCGGTGGTCTGCCTACACGGCCTCTGCCTTTGATATTGGCGGCCTCTGCGTGTAAACCTGCGTTTTCTGAAGCGGTGATATCCCTTGTTCCGACCCCTAAAGGGGCTGACGCTTGGTTTGGCCTGTCTGACCCACTTGTGGATTCCAAAGAAGAGTCCATTTCTAATTGTGATTTTTGCTTAAATTGGCGACGAAAGAAAGGGCGTTTTCTCTCATAAGAATTTCCACCCGACAACCACCTGTATACCGTATGCCTCTCATAATCCTCCTCCACTTTCGACAATTTTTTCTTTTTGAAATCAATAAGATCTTTCTTATACTGTGTGATTTGTGTTTGTAGCTTGCTGACCCAGTTACCCTCAGTGTCACAGTGAGGACAGATAGATTGGAGCTCTCAAATGCTGTGATCTTTGATCTCACTAATTCAAGTTCCTTTGTGGATTGCTCTATAACTAATAAAATTAAATCAAATGAGCATTTATTCAAAATCATTTTAACTTTCCTGTCGGAGATGTACATTCATTTTCTGAGTCTGATGCTGAGGCAATCCTTTGTAAGAACGGAATGCAAGATGAAGCACAAGCTATGGCCCCTAATATCATCTTCAGGGATTGGCTTAATTTGAAAAAGAAGGAAGTCGACTTTGACCTTCATGGTTTATCGCTCAGCGATTATTTTAGATCTAAAAAAATACCGAGGGGCTTTCGTGTCCACAATTGCCCTACCATAGGCAGACATGATGCTGCCTTTTGTCGCCGGTGGATCGCGATTTTGAATAAATGCTCATTTGATTTAATTTTATTAGTTATAGAGCAATCCACAAAGGAACTTGAATTAGTGAGATCAAAGATCACAGCATTTGAGAGCTCCAATCTATCTGTCCTCACTGTGACACTGAGGGTAACTGGGTCAGCAAGCTACAAACACAAATCACACAGTATAAGAAAGATCTTATTGATTTCAAAAAGAAAAAATTGTCGAAAGTGGAGGAGGATTATGAGAGGCATACGGTATACAGGTGGTTGTCGGGTGGAAATTCTAATGAGAGAAAACGCCCTTTCTTTCGTCGCCAATTTAAGCAAAAATCACAATTAGAAATGGACTCTTCTTTGGAATCCACAAGTGGGTCAGACAGGCCAAACCAAGCGTCAGCCCCTTTAGGGGTCGGAACAAGGGATATCACCGCTTCAGAAAACGCAGGTTTACACGCAGAGGCCGCCAATATCAAAGGCAGAGGCAGTGTAGGCAGACCACCGCGAGTCAACAAGAAATGATTTACAATCTATCATTATACGAATTATCTGATACTGAAACTAAGTTACTCAGTAAAGGACTTTCTTTTGTGCCCTGTGTCTCGTTTAATAACCTACAGTGGAGTATAGAAAAATATAAACTTCAACGCAAAGTCAAATTAAGAGAACATTTTGGCGATCAGACAACTAGTGCCACTCAAACATCTATGCCTACGAAACTTCTCCCTTTTCGCCCCAAGTCAGTTTTTGACCCTCTGTCAAATAATTAGAGTTTAAAAACTTTCATGAGAGTTCTTGAACATGAAGTTAAAGAGGCTGTCGGATCTGGTGAAAAAGTATATCCCAATCTCACCAAGGCTGAAAGAGATGCCTTGCAAGCATTATCTAAGAATGATAAACGAATCATCAGACCGGCAGACAAGGGGGGTGCGATAGTGTTGCAAGACTTTAGTGATTTTAATAGTGAAGCTTTGCGCCAGTTATCTTGTCTTGATGTGTATACTAAATTACATTCTAATCCTACTGCGATTTGTAGGAAACGTCTTATTGAGATCTTGTTACAGGCTGTGGATACAGATTTAATTACAAAAGATGTTATGGATGTTTTGGTACCTCAATTTCCCATTGTCCCTTTATTTTATCTTTTACCCAAGATCCACAAGGGAACAAATCCTCCCCCTGGTCGACCTATTGTGTCGGCACGCGGGTCGCTTTTGCAACCTGTGTCGGTCTTGCTTGATCATTTACTACAACCGTTGCTTTGTGATGAGCCCAGCTTTTTAGTAGATACTTCTGCATTTTTGAATAACCTCCGATCTATTGAGTCATTGCCGGACGACTGTTTGCTGGCAACATACATACCGAAGGGCCAACAATTTACGTAAACATCTTGTAAAAAGTGCACTGGAGATCCCCAAGAGAACCATCACCATTAAGAGCAAGGGCTTCTATAGGTGCGGCCAGTGCCCAATGTGCCGCAACTGTAAAAGCAATACATCCACCATAACCAGTTATACATCTACCAGCAATCAGAAAAAATACGACATTAAAGAATTTATCACGTGTGATAGCAAAAATGTCGTATACTTAGTACAATGCAAATGCAACAAACAATACGTAGGAAGAACGACCAGAAAATTGAGGGAAAGAATGAGCGAGCACCTCAGGAACATCAAGAAAGGTCTCCCCACCCATGGAATCTCGGCCCATTTCAAAGAGGAACATAACTGTAAACCATCAGAGATAACATTGTTCTGTGGCATTCAGGCAGTGGCAGGAAACTGGAGAAAGGGAAATACTGAAGAAAGACTTGCCCAAACTGAAATGCGGAGCATCTTCAATCTAGGTACCTTGAAACCTAAAGGCCTCAACCTGGAATTTGAAACCAAATGGTTTCTTTAAGTACTCTGGACTATCCCCTAACCATCGAATTTCCCATCTGATCCAACTTTACTCCTTCTGCCTGCCATATCATCAGGGAACTCATTTTACCCCACTTTTACTCTCGGACGGAGTTAAGGCGTCATATTTATGATATCACAGTCCTATGGTTATTACCATATTCTTTCATCCGTCCCTACCATCATCCTTTTTTTTTGGGGACTTTACCTATTTATTAATTTTTCAGTTTCATAAATTACACCTTCATTGAAGGAGATACACTTTCAATAGATCATTTTGCACAATAATCTTGTTTCAAACTGTTTTTCATTAATATATTCCTCATTTGTATGATTTGATTCTTGTTATTGCCTCTCATATATCGGCAACCTAATTTATTTGGTTGGGCTCCTCTTCCGAGGAGAACGTTTGTGGCAACTCCCGTCACTTCCGGTTTCGCGTGCGTTCCATTTATAGCACTTGGAACGCAATGCTCTCTGCACCCCTTCACCGGAAATACACTTTCCTCCCCCAGGTGGAACGCATGACCGCTACCTCCGGTACATGCGTCCCACCGCCTCATTCTACAGCGAATACGCTAACGCGGGCCAACCCTCACCGGAAGTGTACGTCTGCCCCTAGGTGGAACGCATGACCGTCACTTCCGGTACATGCGTTCCACCGCCGCAATCAACAACGTAGTACACCCTGACGCCGGGAACGCTCCCAGCAATACCCAGCGGCCAACTACAAACGCCCTTTCTATGTTTTAATTATAAATTACCAACAGTTCAAGTTAACACACCACCATCTAGAACACTTGGTATGACGTCACTTCCGGAACCACATGCGTTCCAAATACCGGAAGTGACGCGACGATGTCTTTTAAACACATTTCTTTCTGTACTAATATCATTTTTACGTTGCTGACCGCAATTTTTACTATTTAAAGTGCTTCTTATCATGTTTCTTAGAATCCATTGTATTTTTATGTATACGATAATGTATTTGGATATTTGGCAACCACACCCCCACCACATGACTTCCTGTTAGGGGGTATAAATAATGATACCTGTTCCCTCATTACACACCTTGAAAAAGACTTCTTCAGTCGAAACGCGTTGGTGTGAGGGCCAGGACCACCAGGGACTGATTTGGGACGGTATTTACTAAGGTGAGAACAATCCGGACATTAACATCTTTTTCACCCGTGTATACCCCCCTCTCTTACCTGGAGGCCATCGGCAGTTTTTAATGTTGTTTTAAGTTCTTGTACAATAAATTATCTTACGTGTCACCCCATGACACTATGCCTCGTTTCTCTTCATGTATTTCACGAGAGGAACGGATCCTAGAATAAGAAGCATCTAGAACCTGCGGGACCGTCTTAAAGATACCCTTATACACAAGTTCCTCCATTGTGCAGTGTGAGTCGGGTACGCCCATTTTTCCTCTCATCCACCTAACTTGCATGAGTGTGACCGTGTACGACAACATATCAAGCTAAAGATACCCTTATGTGTTTTCCACACCCCTTTATGGATGTGAGTACGGTACGCACTCCCCCATTGTAAATCTTGAATTTAGAGGAGTGAATTGCCTTTAGCATTTACACACTCCACTTTTAAAAAAAACTTACTACACTATCAACTGTTCCTTTTCCGCTCCCGAGGACAAGAACCATAAGGGATCCTGTCTGGAGAAGGAGGAAAAAACCATAAGAACACTAAAGATACCTTTACGCGAGGGGTACATCACGCCTTTCACGTGAGTACTGGTACGCAATCAGCAGTCACCATCTTGTTAAAGATTTCATTTAAAGACACCTCTACCATTTTAATACGTCTACTACACTATCAGCGGTTTTCTCCCTGTCTCTTTGTCTCCAATTATTGAGGATAAGAACTATCCCGATACCCCGGACGCAAACACAGGAGAAAACCCGGAGAACGACTATTCGGGACACCTCTAAGGAGAAATATACTCCGTAGTGGACGCGACCAAGGACATTGATTTATTCAAATCACAGAAAGAAAGGTTTACATGTTTTAACGACATCACGTGACATAATTATTCAACATACTCTGAAAACTATCTTTTAGATACTGTGTACATTCAACTTCATCTTCATAATTATTGTATTTCTCGACGAGCGCAGATGTGATCTCTCAATTTTTGTGTGTATTCATGTTTTAGGGAGTTGAGTGACTCCCTGTAGATATCACCACTGCGGCTCTCTGGGGCGCGGCATTCCTTCAAACAGCCTTTCCAGACGTAGTCAGCTTGTATACTTCTATCCCCCATGATATGGGGCTAACAGCTGTGAGAAGATTTCTCACTAGGAAAAAAGCTTTTGCTGCAAATAAAGTTGAGGTGATTCTATTATTATTGGAATTAGTTTTGACAAATAATTTTTTTCTTTATGGGAAGCAATTTTATTTGCAAGTCCAAGGCTGTGCGATGGGATCGGCAGTTTCTCCCACGTACGCAAATATTGTTATGTTTGCAGTTGAAGACGATTTGTTTTACAGCAATGACACATTTAGATCAGGAGCCATTCTGTTTAATCGTTACATTGATGATTTATTCATCCTTTGGAAAGGCAATAAGTCTGATTTGATCGAATTATTGGAGGTATACAACTCAGGTGCCAGCACGATTAAATTTACATTTTCGTTGAATCAGCATGCAATAAATGTTCTGGATGTCATGGTGACGATTCAAAACAATCATATCAATACATCAATTTATGTCAAGCCAACTGATTGCAACCAATTATTGCATGCACACAGTTGTCATCCTCCCTCTTTGAAAAGAGGGTTGCCATATTCTCAGATGATCAGGATAAGGAGAATCAATAGTGATGCGCTAGTGGCTTCTCAGCAGATTGATGTATTGATTGCTAAGTTACTGCTCAGAGGTTATACTAAAGACTCATTACAGGCGGCTAAAATTAAAGTTATGAATATGGACAGAACAGTCTTATTACGTAAGAAATCTAAATCGATGGAACAACATACTAAATTCCCTTGGGTCAAAAGATTTAATACAAAATCTGAGACCATCACTAGAATTGCTAAACAACATTGGCCACTTTTAGAAACAGACGATCAATTACATCTATCTGGCACTAAATTGATGCCTTGTTATTCCAAAGGGAAAAATTTGAGAGATTATTTAGTAAGAACGGATGTCTCAGGTATGTTGATGGACTCATCAAGTCCTACCCATTTTCTGTCATCACAGAATGTTAAAGTAGGGTGCTTTAAATGTACATGTGTCACCTGCCAGTATTTACTGGCAGGAGATTCTTTCAATCATCCGCAAACTGGCAAGAGGATCATGATTAGACGTCGTTTGACGTGTAATTCTATACCATTATAGATTTCTGCCTAGTAATGTTTTATTTATTTTGCTGATTCAATATAAGGGTTAATTGCAGCTTTTTCTACATTGCTATTATGTATGTATCAACATTCTAACATCTGTTATTTTTCAGCATTTAGTATCGGCTGATTGTTTTGATTATATGAATGCTTCTTCATACTTCTGTACTTTGTAGCAATGCTCTAGCTATGTTCTGCTACTAGCGTCCTGCCTCCATTGTGATAGGTTTCTGTCTTTCAGTGCGCTGACGGCACTTTCACATCACTTCCGTCTTCTTTACCGGAAGTTCGGGTCCGGACTGTTTTACATCATGTACGTGGGGGTTCTATAAAGGTAGGATTGTTTTTAATGTATATTAATAAAGCCTGACGACAGTGGGGTGCCACTGAAACGTTGCTCTGCTACAATTGACTGCCGTGGTTGTGATTATTGAAAGCTGCCGTGAGTGCCACGTTTCTGTTTGCTAGAATCACTTTGTTTAACGGAGGCACCGGCCTTTGCTTTGATCAAGCTTATTGGAGTGCCTTGTCCACCGATTTATATAAGGAGAAACACTGGCTGTGTTTTTTTCTATGACAATGGCAACCAGCTTATAATTACACGGAACTGTCCACAAGGCTTGTTGTAATTTGGTCCATGCATTGGACATTTTAAAGTAACACTTGCTTTAGGTGTTTATTCTTGGAATACTGGTGGAGTTGCAGCAGAACTAGTGACATTTATTGTGTGTTTGCAATGGAGGATATCCATGAACAATGGGGTCATTTTAACTTTCCTGTCGGAGATGTACATTCATTTTCTGAGTCTGATGCTGAGGCAATCCTTCGTAAGAACGGAATGCAAGATGAAGCACAAGCTATGGCCCCTAATATCATCTTCAGGGATTGGCTTAATTTGAAAAAGAAGGAAGTCGACTTTGACCTTCATGGTTTATCGCTCAGCGATTATTTTAGATCTAAAAAAATACCGAGGGGCTTTCGTGTCCACAATTGCCCTACCATAGGCAGACATGATGCTGCCTTTTGTCGCCGGTGGATCGCGATTTTGAATAAATGCTCATTTGATTTAATTTTATTAGTTATAGAGCAATCCACAAAGGAACTTGAATTAGTGAGATCAAAGATCACAGCATTTGAGAGCTCCAATCTATCTGTCCTCACTGTGACACTGAGGGTAACTGGGTCAGCAAGCTACAAACACAAATCACACAGTATAAGAAAGATCTTATTGATTTCAAAAAGAAAAAATTGTCGAAAGTGGAGGAGGATTATGAGAGGCATACGGTATACAGGTGGTTGTCGGGTGGAAATTCTAATGAGAGAAAACGCCCTTTCTTTCGTCGCCAATTTAAGCAAAAATCACAATTAGAAATGGACTCTTCTTTGGAATCCACAAGTGGGTCAGACAGGCCAAACCAAGCGTCAGCCCCTTTAGGGGTCGGAACAAGGGATATCACCGCTTCAGAAAACGCAGGTTTACACGCAGAGGCCGCCAATATCAAAGGCAGAGGCAGTGTAGGCAGACCACCGCGAGTCAACAAGAAATGATTTACAATCTATCATTATACGAATTATCTGATACTGAAACTAAGTTACTCAGTAAAGGACTTTCTTTTGTGCCCTGTGTCTCGTTTAATAACCTACAGTGGAGTATAGAAAAATATAAACTTCAACGCAAAGTCAAATTAAGAGAACATTTTGGCGATCAGACAACTAGTGCCACTCAAACATCTATGCCTACGAAACTTCTCCCTTTTCGCCCCAAGTCAGTTTTTGACCCTCTGTCAAATAATTAGAGTTTAAAAACTTTCATGAGAGTTCTTGAACATGAAGTTAAAGAGGCTGTCGGATCTGGTGAAAAAGTATATCCCAATCTCACCAAGGCTGAAAGAGATGCCTTGCAAGCATTATCTAAGAATGATAAACTAATCATCAGACCGGCAGACAAGGGGGGTGCGATAGTGTTGCAAGACTTTAGTGATTACAATAGTGAAGCTTTGCGCCAGTTATCTTGTCTTGATGTGTATACTAAATTACATTCTAATCCTACTGCGATTTGTAGGAAACGTCTTATTGAGATCTTGTTACAGGCTGTGGATACAGATTTAATTACAAAAGATGTTATGGATGTTTTGGTACCTCAATTTCCCATTGTCCCTTTATTTTATCTTTTACCCAAGATCCACAAGGGAACAAATCCTCCCCCTGGTCGACCTATTGTGTCGGCACGCGGGTCGCTTTTGCAACCTGTGTCGGTCTTGCTTGATCATTTACTACAACCGTTGCTTTGTGATGAGCCCAGCTTTTTAGTAGATACTTCTGCATTTTTGAATAACCTCCGATCTATTGAGTCATTGCCGGACGACTGTTGGCTGGCAACATACATACCGAAGGGCCAACAATTTACGTAAACATCTTGTAAAAAGTGCACTGGAGATCCCCAAGAGAACCATCACCATTAAGAGCAAGGGCTTCTATAGGTGCGGCCAGTGCCCAATGTGCCGCAACTGTAAAAGCAATACATCCACCATAACCAGTTATACATCTACCAGCAATCAGAAAAAATACAACATTAAAGAATTTATCACGTGTGATAGCAAAAATGTCGTATACTTAGTACAATGCAAATGCAACAAACAATACGTAGGAAGAACGACCAGAAAATTGAGGGAAAGAATGAGCGAGCACCTCAGGAACATCAAGAAAGGTCTCCCCACCCATGGAATCTCGGCCCATTTCAAAGAGGAACATAACTGTAAACCATCAGAGATAACATTGTTCTGTGGCATTCAGGCAGTGGCAGGAAACTGGAGAAAGGGAAATACTGAAGAAAGACTTGCCCAAACTGAAATGCGGAGCATCTTCAATCTAGGTACCTTGAAACCTAAAGGCCTCAACCTGGAATTTGAAACCAAATGGTTTCTTTAAGTACTCTGGACTATCCCCTAACCATCGAATTTCCCATCTGATCCAACTTTACTCCTTCTGCCTGCCATATCATCAGGGAACTCATTTTACCCCACTTTTACTCTCGGACGGAGTTAAGGCGTCATATTTATGATATCACAGCCCTATGGTTATTACCATATTCTTTCATCCGTCCCTACCATCATCCTTTTTTTTTGGGGACTTTACCTATTTATTAATTTTTCAGTTTCATAAATTACACCTTCATTGAAGGAGATACACTTTCAATAGATCATTTTGCACAATAATCTTGTTTCAAACTGTTTTTCATTAATATATTCCTCATTTGTATGATTTGATTCTTGTTATTGCCTCTCATATATCGGCAACCTAATTTATTTGGTTGGGCTCCTCTTCCGAGGAGAACGTTTGTGGCAACTCCCGTCACTTCCGGTTTCGCGTGCGTTCCATTTATAGCACTTGGAACGCAATTCTCTCTGCACCCCTTCACCGGAAATACACTTTCCTCCCCCAGGTGGAACGCATGACCGCTACCTCCGGTACATGCGTCCCACCGCCTCATTCTACAGCGAATACGCTAACGCGGGCCAACCCTCACCGGAAGTGTACGTCTGCCCCTAGGTGGAACGCATGACCGTCACTTCCGGTACATGCGTTCCACCGCCGCAATCAACAACGTAGTACACCCTGACGCCGGGAACGCTCCCAGCAATACCCAGCGGCCAACTACAAACGCCCTTTCTATGTTTTAATTATAAATTACCAACAGTTCAAGTTAACACACCACCATCTAGAACACTTGGTATGACGTCACTTCCGGAACCACATGCGTTCCAAATACCGGAAGTGACGCGACGATGTCTTTTAAACACATTTCTTTCTGTACTAATATCATTTTTACGTTGCTGACCGCAATTTTTACTATTTAAAGTGCTTCTTATCATGTTTCTTAGAATCCATTGTATTTTTATGTATACGATAATGTATTTGGATATTTGGCAACCACACCCCCACCACATGACTTCCTGTTAGGGGGTATAAATAATGATACCTGTTCCCTCATTACACACCTTGAAAAAGACTTCTTCAGTCGAAACGCGTTGGTGTGAGGGCCAGGACCACCAGGGACTGATTTGGGACGGTATTTACTAAGGTGAGAACAATCCGGACATTAACATCTTTTTCACCCGTGTATACCCCCCTCTCTTACCTGGAGGCCATCGGCAGTTTTTAATGTTGTTTTAAGTTCTTGTACAATAAATTATCTTACGTGTCACCCCATGACACTATGCCTCGTTTCTCTTCATGTATTTCACGAGAGGAACGGATCCTAGAATAAGAAGCATCTAGAACCTGCGGGACCGTCTTAAAGATACCCTTATACACAAGTTCCTCCATTGTGCAGTGTGAGTCGGGTACGCCCATTTTTCCTCTCATCCACCTAACTTGCATGAGTGTGACCGTGTACGACAACATATCAAGCTAAAGATACCCTTATGTGTTTTCCACACCCCTTTATGGATGTGAGTACGGTACGCACTCCCCCATTGTAAATCTTGAATTTAGAGGAGTGAATTGCCTTTAGCATTTACACACTCCACTTTTAAAAAAAACTTACTACACTATCAACTGTTCCTTTTCCGCTCCCGAGGACAAGAACCATAAGGGATCCTGTCTGGAGAAGGAGGAAAAAACCATAAGAACACTAAAGATACCTTTACGCGAGGGGTACATCACGCCTTTCACGTGAGTACTGGTACGCAATCAGCAGTCACCATCTTGTTAAAGATTTCATTTAAAGACACCTCTACCATTTTAATACGTCTACTACACTATCAGCGGTTTTCTCCCTGTCTCTTTGTCTCCAATTATTGAGGATAAGAACTATCCCGATACCCCGGACGCAAACACAGGAGAAAACCCGGAGAACGACTATTCGGGACACCTCTAAGGAGAAATATACTCCGTAGTGGACGCGACCAAGGACATTGATTTATTCAAATCACAGAAAGAAAGGTTTACATGTTTTAACGACATCACGTGACATAATTATTCAACATACTCTGAAAACTATCTTTTAGATACTGTGTACATTCAACTTCATCTTCATAATTATTGTATTTCTCGACGAGCGCAGACGTGATCTCTCAATTTTTGTGTGTATTCATGTTTTAGGGAGTTGAGTGACTCCCTGTAGATATCACCACTGCGGCTCTCTGGGGCGCGGCAGTCCTTCAAACAGCCTTTCCAGACGTAGTCAGCTTGTATACTTCTATCCCCCATGATATGGGGCTAACAGCTGTGAGAAGATTTCTCACTAGGAAAAAAGCTTTTGCTGCAAATAAAGTTGAGGTGATTCTATTATTATTGGAATTAGTTTTGACGAATAATTTTTTTCTTTATGGGAAGCAATTTTATTTGCAAGTCCAAGGCTGTGCGATGGGATCGGCAGTTTCTCCCACGTACGCAAATATTGTTATGTTTGCAGTTGAAGACGATTTGTTTTACAGCAATGACACATTTAGATCAGGAGCCATTCTGTTTAATCGTTACATTGATGATTTGTTCATCCTTTGGAAAGGCAATAAGTCTGATTTGATCGAATTATTGGAGGTATACAACTCAGGTGCCAGCACGATTAAATTTACATTTTCGTTGAATCAGCATGCAATAAATTTTCTGGATGTCATGGTGACGATTCAAAACAATCATATCAATACATCAATTTATGTCAAGCCAACTGATTGCAACCAATTATTGCATGCACACAGTTGTCATCCTCCCTCTTTGAAAAGAGGGTTGCCATATTCTCAGATGATCAGGATAAGGAGAATCAATAGTGATGCGCTAGTGGCTTCTCAGCAGATTGATGTATTGATTGCTAAGTTACTGCTCAGAGGTTATACTAAAGACTCATTACAGGCGGCTAAAATTAAAGTTATGAATATGGACAGAACAGTCTTATTACGTAAGAAATCTAAATCGATGGAACAACATACTAAATTCCCTTGGGTCAAAAGATTTAATACAAAATCTGAGACCATCACTAGAATTGCTAAACAACATTGGCCACTTTTAGAAACAGACGATCAATTACATCTATCTGGCACTAAATTGATGCCTTGTTATTCCAAAGGGAAAAATTTGAGAGATTATTTAGTAAGAACGGATGTCTCAGGTATGTTGATGGACTCATCAAGTCCTACCCATTTTCTGTCATCACAGAATGTTAAATTAGGGTGCTTTAAATGTACATGTGTCACCTGCCAGTATTTACTGGCAGGAGATTCTTTCAATCATCCGCAAACTGGCAAGAGGATCATGATTAGACATTGTTTGACGTGTAATTCTATACCATTATAGATTTCTGCCTAGTAATGTTTTATTTATTTTGCTGATTCAATATAAGGGTTAATTGCAGCTTTTTCTACATTGCTATTATGTATGTATCAACAGTCTAACATCTGTTATTTTTCAGCATTTAGTATCGGCTGATTGTTTTGATTATATGAATGCTTCTTCATACTTCTGTACTTTGTAGCAATGCTCTAGCTATGTTCTGCTACTAGCGTCCTGCCTCCATGGTGATAGGTTTCTGTCTTTCAGTGCGCTGACTGCACTTTCACATCACTTCCGTCTTCTTTACCGGAAGTTCGGGTCTGGACTGTTTTACATCATGTACGTGGGGGTTCTATAAAGGTAGGATTGTTTTTAATGTATATTAATAAAGCCTGACGACAGTGGGGTGCCACTGAAACGTTGCTCTGCTACAATTGACTGCCGTGGTTGTGATTATTGAAAGCTGCCTTGAGTGCCACGTTTCTGTTTGCTAGAATCACTTTGTTTAACGGAGGCACCGGCCTTTGCTTTGATCAAGCTTATTGGAGTGCCTTGTCCACCGATTTATATAAGGAGAAACACTGGCTGTGTTTTTTTCTATGACAATGGCAACCAGCTTATAATTACACGGAACTGTCCACAAGGCTTGTTGTAATTTGGTCCATGCATTGGACATTTTAAAGTAACACTTGCTTTAGGTGTTTATTCTTGGAATACTGGTGGAGTTGCAGCAGAACTAGTGACATTTATTGTGTGTTTGCAATGGAGGATATCCATGAACAATGGGGTCATTTTAACTTTCCTGTCGGAGATGTACATTCATTTTCTGAGTCTGATGCTGAGGCAATCCTTCGTAAGAACGGAATGCAAGATGAAGCACAAGCTATGGCCCCTAATATCATCTTCAGGGATTGGCTTAATTTGAAAAAGAAGGAAGTCGACTTTGACCTTCATGGTTTATCGCTCAGCGATTATTTTAGATCTAAAAAAATACCGAGGGGCTTTCGTGTCCACAATTGCCCTACCATAGGCAGACATGATGCTGCCTTTTGTCGCCGGTGGATCGCGATTTTGAATAAATGCTCATTTGATTTAATTTTATTAGTTATAGAGCAATCCACAAAGGAACTTGAATTAGTGAGATCAAAGATCACAGCATTTGAGAGCTCCAATCTATCTGTCCTCACTGTGACACTGAGGGTAACTGGGTCAGCAAGCTACAAACACAAATCACACAGTATAAGAAAGATCTTATTGATTTCAAAAAGAAAAAATTGTCGAAAGTGGAGGAGGATTATGAGAGGCATACGGTATACAGGTGGTTGTCGGGTGGAAATTCTAATGAGAGAAAACGCCCTTTCTTTCGTCGCCAATTTAAGCAAAAATCACAATTAGAAATGGACTCTTCTTTGGAATCCACAAGTGGGTAAGACAGGCCAAACCAAGCGTCAGCCCCTTTAGGGGTCGGAACAAGGGATATCACCGCTTCAGAAAACGCAGGTTTACACGCAGAGGCCGCCAATATCAAAGGCAGAGGCAGTGTAGGCAGACCACCGCGAGTCAACAAGAAATGATTTACAATCTATCATTATACGAATTATCTGATACTGAAACTAAGTTACTCAGTAAAGGACTTTCTTTTGTGCCCTGTGTCTCGCTTAATAACCTACAGTGGAGTATAGAAAAATATAAACTTCAACGCAAAGTCAATTTAAGAGAACATTTTGGCGATCAGGCAACTAGTGCCACTCAAACATCTATGCCTACGAAACTTCTCCCTTTTCGCCCCAAGTCAGTTTTTGACCCTCTGTCAAATAATAAGAGTTTAAACACTTTCATGAGAGTTCTTGAACATGAAGTTAAAGAGGCTGTCGGATCTGGTGAAAAAGTATATCCCAATCTCACCAAGGCTGAAAGAGATGCCTTGCAAGCATTATCTAAGAATGATAAACTAATCATCAGACCGGCAGACAAGGGGGGTGCGATAGTGTTGCAAGACTTTAGTGATTACAATAGTGAAGCTTTGCGCCAGTTATCTTGTCTTGATGTGTATACTAAATTACATTCTAATCCTACTGCGATTTGTAGGAAACGTCTTATTGAGATCTTGTTACAGGCTGTGGATACAGATTTAATTACAAAAGATTTTATGGATGTTTTGGTACCTCAATTTCCCATTGTCCCTTTATTTTATCTTTTACCCAAGATCCACAAGGGAACAAATCCTCCCCCTGGTCGACCTATTGTGTCGGCACGCGGGTCGCTTTTGCAACCTGTGTCGGTCTTGCTTGATCATTTACTACAACCGTTGCTTTGTGATGAGCCCAGCTTTTTAGTAGATACTTCTGCATTTTTGAATAACCTCCGATCTATTGAGTCATTGCCGGACGACTGTTGGCTGGCAACATACATACCGAAGGGCCAACAATTTACGTAAACATCTTGTAAAAAGTGCACTGGAGATCCCCAAGAGAACCATCACCATTAAGAGCAAGGGCTTCTATAGGTGCGGCCAGTGCCCAATGTGCCGCAACTGTAAAAGCAATACATCCACCATAACCAGTTATACATCTACCAGCAATCAGAAAAAATACGACATTAAAGAATTTATCACGTGTGATAGCAAAAATGTCGTATACTTAGTACAATGCAAATGCAACAAACAATACGTAGGAAGAACGACCAGAAAATTGAGGGAAAGAATGAGCGAGCACCTCAGGAACATCAAGAAAGGTCTCCCCACCCATGGAATCTCGGCCCATTTCAAAGAGGAACATAACTGTAAACCATCAGAGATAACATTGTTCTGTGGCATTCAGGCAGTGGCAGGAAACTGGAGAAAGGGAAATACTGAAGAAAGACTTGCCCAAACTGAAATGCGGAGCATCTTCAATCTAGGTACCTTGAAACCTAAAGGCCTCAACCTGGAATTTGAAACCAAATGGTTTCTTTAAGTACTCTGGACTATCCCCTAACCATCGAATTTCCCATCTGATCCAACTTTACTCCTTCTGCCTGCCATATCATCAGGGAACTCATTTTACCCCACTTTTACTCTCGGACGGAGTTAAGGCGTCATATTTATGATATCACAGCCCTATGGTTATTACCATATTCTTTCATCCGTCCCTACCATCATCCTTTTTTTTTTGGGACTTTACCTATTTATTAATTTTTCAGTTTCATAAATTACACCTTCATTGAAGGAGATACACTTTCAATAGATCATTTTGCACAATAATCTTGTTTCAAACTGTTTTTCATTAATATATTCCTCATTTGTATGATTTGATTCTTGTTATTGCCTCTCATATATCGGCAACCTAATTTATTTGGTTGGGCTCCTCTTCCGAGGAGAACGTTTGTGGCAACTCCCGTCACTTCCGGTTTCGCGTGCGTTCCATTTATAGCACTTGGAACGCAATTCTCTCTGCACCCCTTCACCGGAAATACACTTTCCTCCCCCAGGTGGAACGCATGACCGCTACCTCCGGTACATGCGTCCCACCGCCTCATTCTACAGCGAATACGCTAACGCGGGCCAACCCTCACCGGAAGTGTACGTCTGCCCCTAGGTGGAACGCATGACCGTCACTTCCGGTACATGCGTTCCACCGCCGCAATCAACAACGTAGTACACCCTGACGCCGGGAACGCTCCCAGCAATACCCAGCGGCCAACTACAAACGCCCTTTCTATGTTTTAATTATAAATTACCAACAGTTCAAGTTAACACACCACCATCTAGAACACTTGGTATGACGTCACTTCCGGAACCACATGCGTTCCAAATACCGGAAGTGACGCGACGATGTCTTTTAAACACATTTCTTTCTGTACTAATAACATTTTTACGTTGCTGACCGCAATTTTTACTATTTAAAGTGCTTCTTATCATGTTTCTTAGAATCCATTGTATTTTTATGTATACGATAATGTATTTGGATATTTGGCAACCACACCCCCACCACATGACTTCCTGTTAGGGGGTATAAATAATGATACCTGTTCCCTCATTACACACCTTGAAAAAGACTTCTTCAGTCGAAACGCGTTGGTGTGAGGGCCAGGACCACCAGGGACTGATTTGGGACGGTATTTACTAAGGTGAGAACAATCCGGACATTAACATCTTTTTCACCCGTGTATACCCCCCTCTCTTACCTGGAGGCCATCGGCAGTTTTTAATGTTGTTTTAAGTTCTTGTACAATAAATTATCTTACGTGTCACCCCATGACACTATGCCTCGTTTCTCTTCATGTATTTCACGAGAGGAACGGATCCTAGAATAAGAAGCATCTAGAACCTGCGGGACCGTCTTAAAGATACCCTTATACACAAGTTCCTCCATTGTGCAGTGTGAGTCGGGTACGCCCATTTTTCCTCTCATCCACCTAACTTGCATGAGTGTGACCGTGTACGACAACATATCAAGCTAAAGATACCCTTATGTGTTTTCCACACCCCTTTATGGATGTGAGTACGGTACGCACTCCCCCATTGTAAATCTTGAATTTAGAGGAGTGAATTGCCTTTAGCATTTACACACTCCACTTTTAAAAAAAACTTACTACACTATCAACTGTTCCTTTTCCGCTCCCGAGGACAAGAACCATAAGGGATCCTGTCTGGAAAAGGAGAAAAAAACCATAAGAACACTAAAGATACCTTTACGCGAGGGGTACATCACGCCTTTCACGTGAGTACTGGTACGCAATCAGCAGTCACCATCTTGTTAAAGATTTCATTTAAAGACACCTCTACCATTTTAATACGTCTACTACACTATCAGCGGTTTTCTCCCTGTCTCTTTGTCTCCAATTATTGAGGATAAGAACTATCCCGATACCCCGGACGCAAACACAGGAGAAAACCCGGAGAACGACTATTCGGGACACCTCTAAGGAGAAATATACTCCGTAGTGGACGCGACCAAGGACATTGATTTATTCAAATCACAGAAAGAAAGGTTTACATGTTTTAACGACATCACGTGACATAATTATTCAACATACTCTGAAAACTATCTTTTAGATACTGTGTACATTCAACTTCATCTTCATAATTATTGTATTTCTCGACGAGCGCAGACGTGATCTCTCAATTTTTGTGTGTATTCATGTTTTAGGGAGTTGAGTGACTCCCTGTAGATATCACCACTGCGGCTCTCTGGGGCGCGGCAGTCCTTCAAACAGCCTTTCCAGACGTAGTCAGCTTGTATACTTCTATCCCCCATGATATGGGGCTAACAGCTGTGAGAAGATTTCTCACTAGGAAAAAAGCTTTTGCTGCAAATAAAGTTGAGGTGATTCTATTATTATTGGAATTAGTTTTGACAAATAATTTTTTTCTTTATGGGAAGCAATTTTATTTGCAAGTCCAAGGCTGTGCGATGGGATCGGCAGTTTCTCCCACGTACGCAAATATTGTTATGTTTGCAGTTGAAGACGATTTGTTTTACAGCAATGACACATTTAGATCAGGAGCCATTCTGTTTAATCGTTACATTGATGATTTGTTCATCCTTTGGAAAGGCAATAAGTCTGATTTGATCGAATTATTGGAGGTATACAACTCAGGTGCCAGCACGATTAAATTTACATTTTCGTTGAATCAGCATGCAATAAATTTTCTGGATGTCATGGTGACGATTCAAAACAATCATATCAATACATCAATTTATGTCAAGCCAACTGATTGCAACCAATTATTGCATGCACACAGTTGTCATCCTCCCTCTTTGAAAAGAGGGTTGCCATATTCTCAGATGATCAGGATAAGGAGAATCAATAGTGATGCGCTAGTGGCTTCTCAGCAGATTGATGTATTGATTGCTAAGTTACTGCTCAGAGGTTATACTAAAGACTCATTACAGGCGGCTAAAATTAAAGTTATGAATATGGACAGAACAGTCTTATTACGTAAGAAATCTAAATCGATGGAACAACATACTAAATTCCCTTGGGTCAAAAGATTTAATACAAAATCTGAGACCATCACTAGAATTGCTAAACAACATTGGCCACTTTTAGAAACAGACGATCAATTACATCTATCTGGCACTAAATTGATGCCTTGTTATTCCAAAGGGAAAAATTTGAGAGATTATTTAGTAAGAACGGATGTCTCAGGTATGTTGATGGACTCATCAAGTCCTACCCATTTTCTGTCATCACAGAATGTTAAATTAGGGTGCTTTAAATGTACATGTGTCACCTGCCAGTATTTACTGGCAGGAGATTCTTTCAATCATCCGCAAACTGGCAAGAGGATCATGATTAGACATCGTTTGACGTGTAATTCTATACCATTATAGATTTCTGCCTAGTAATGTTTTATTTATTTTGCTGATTCAATATAAGGGTTAATTGCAGCTTTTTCTACATTGCTATTATGTATGTATCAACAGTCTAATGTCACGAACCGGTCTCTCACCTTTGCGGGTTCTGGGGTTCATCCGTTGCCAGTGCGGTTGCTCGCGGTGCTGTGCGCCCGTGTGGGGACACGGCGTGATCAATGGCACAGGTAATGCAGAGTCTGGGAACTGTGAGTGCGGGGACCAAATGGCCTAAGGCACTGCGGTGTGTCTGCTGTATAGGAGGTGGCCATGTTGGAGACCAAATAGCTAATACTGAGCACTTGTGAAAACACCTGTGGGCAGGTGTAAGCCAATCCCGTGCTTGTGCTGCCTTTAAGTAGGCTGGGATTATGTCACTCTGGGCCAGTGCTTTGTTGTATCAAAGCTGTGCTCTAGCTCTGAACTCTCTCCGTGCATTCCTGTGTGATTCCCGTGGTCCAGATATCGCCTCCGTTCCCAGAGGTCCGTTTTGCAGCCTTCACTGCCAAAGATCTACCGGCTCTCCATTGTGCTATCAGTCAATTGCACACCTATTGGAAATACTTGGATTCCCAGTGTCCTGCATGAGGTTACCTTGTCTGTCTGCCTATCATACAAAGTCTGGAGGATTCCAATTCCCTCAGCTGTTCGTTTGTTCAACTCTGCATTTAACCCATTCATCACCTCGCCATCTACTACAGTTTCACAGTGATCTCCGGAACCCGCAAGTAACCCAATTCAGTACTTTTTCTATGTTGTCATTACAAGGATAATTCTTCACAGTCTCTCAGTTAACTCTTAAAACTCCATTGCAAATTCTTACAGATTAATTCTCCATGTCTGCATTAACCAGTTAAACACAATCTGCAGTTCAGCATCAAAGCCTGTTTATATTTGGACAATTCAACATTTATTCTTCAGCTTGTTTTTGCATATGTTTCCATGAACATTTCTTTTATTTATTTCTGAGTTTTCTCTTGCATATTATTTCTGTCATTCCTGCAATACTTCAGTATAATGATGATTAACAACTAGTCATTTAACTCCTTACTGAATTGTTACTTTAATAAATATATGAAACGGAACTTCCTTCGTCCTCCCTGTTTTCTTCATACCCCAGCACCTACCCCTGTGGTTGGTTCCAGGTTAACGGATTCACAAAAACACCTGGACCTGACAGTAAGCACTGGCCACATGGATCCGTCAAGTGACCAATTCGCAGGAGGCGGTGCTACGTCAAATATCCTTTCCCGTCTGGAAAACCAGGAGTCTATACAGACACAAATAGTGCAGTTTATGCAAACTATGGCAGACCGTTTAGAGACTCTTCATACAGCAATTAAAACGTCTCAAGTCCAGATTCCAATTCCGGTTGTCCCAGTTACCACTACAGCTTCTCCTGTGATGCTGCCTACGTCCCGCTTGCAGTTACCCTCTCCGAGTAAGTTTGACGGAACTCCAAAACTTTGCAGGGGATTCCTGAATCAATGCGAGATCCAGTTCGAACTGATGTCCGCCAGTTTCCCATCAG
The DNA here is from genome assembly GCF_028390025.1 of Pseudophryne corroboree. Taxonomy (NCBI): domain Eukaryota; kingdom Metazoa; phylum Chordata; class Amphibia; order Anura; family Myobatrachidae; genus Pseudophryne; species Pseudophryne corroboree. The sequence continues at coordinate 653,361,925 of NC_086445.1, read as the reverse complement.
CTCGTTCTAAGGTCGCATATATTATTGCCCTCCTCTCCGGTCAGGCTCTGGAGTGGGCATCACCATTATGGGAGAGAGGTGATCCTATCCTCTCTAATTACAAAGAGTTTGTATCTTCTTTCCGGAGAATCTTTGACGAACCCGGCAGGACCACCTCAGCATCTTTGGAGATTCTCCGTCTACGTCAAGGTTTACATCCTGTCAATCAATATATTGTTCAGTTTCGCACGTTGTCTTCAGAGTTAAACTGGAATGAGGAGGCCCTGATCGCCGCGTTTTGGAATGGACTTTCTGAGAGAATCAAGGACGATTTAACTATCCGGGATGTGCCAACTAAACTGGATGAATTGATTTCTCTCTGTAACAAACTTGACCTTAGCTACAGGGAGCGATGTTTAGAGAAATCCAGGGCAGAGCGATCCAGTCCACGTTATCATCCTAGGCCTCGACAAGATTCTTCATCACAGTCTCCGGTAACGACAGACGAACCTATGCAGATTGGGCGCTCTCGCCTCACAGAAGAGGAACGACTTCGTCGTCGACAGGGTAACCTCTGCATGTACTGTGGGTCCTCTGAACACTTAGTTAAATTCTGCAAACTCCGACCGGGAAACTCTCGCTCCTAGCTTATTCAAGAGAGGTTAAGCTAGGAGTTACTCTAGAATCACGTTCTGGGAAAGAGCCGACCTTGTCTATTCAATTAGAAGTGCCAAGTTCTACAGTGAAAGTTTCAGCTCTCCTAGATTCTGGGGCAGCCGAGAACTTCATCTCCTCAGCCTTTGTCATGCGGTCTAAAGTTCAAACCATGCCTCTGGAAGCAGCAGTTGCCGTTACAGCAGTGGATGGAAGTCGAATTCCAGATGGTATAATTACTCATCGAACCGTATGTCTCAAGATGAAAGTTGGTGTGCTCCATTCCGAATACCTCTCCTTCTACGTGATTCCCAAAGCCTCTCAAGATGTGATACTTGGTTTACCTTGGCTGCAGAAACATAACCCTCAACTTAATTGGCAAACCATGGAAGTCCTTTCATGGGGTAAATCTTGTACCAAGAACTGTTTAGCCTCAATTGTACCTCTCCGGTCAATCAGCCTTCCCGACCTACCTCCGGTGTATCAATCCTTTGCGGATGTTTTCAGTAAACAAGCAGCAGACTCTCTACCTCCTCATCGCGAATGGGACTGCCCAATTGTCCTGGTTCCGGGTAAAACACCTCCTAGGGGACGAATTTATCCGCTATCCATCCCAGAGACGCAAGCTATGTCTGATTATATACAAGAAAATCTAACCAAAGGATTTATCAGACCATCTTCTTCACCTGCAGGAGCCGGATTCTTTTTCGTTAAGAAGAAGGACGGTGGGTTACGACCATGCATAGATTACCGTGGACTCAATGAGATCACTGTGAAAAACAAGTATCCATTACCCTTAATTCCAGAATTATTTGACCGGGTAAAAGGAGCTACTGTGTTTACAAAACTGGATCTCCGAGGGGCCTACAATTTAATCCGCATCCGAGAAGGGGACGAGTGGAAGACTGCTTTTAATACCCGGGATGGGCATTACGAATACCTTGTAATGCCTTTCGGTCTTTGTAATGCACCTGCAGTTTTTCAAAGCTATGTGAATGAACTTTTTCGTGATCTTCTCTACAAGTGTCTAGTAGTGTACCTGGATGATATCCTAATATTCTCTAGGGATATAAAGTCTCACCGTCACCAAGTTAAAGAGGTACTGACACGTCTGAGGAAAAATCAACTTTATTGTAAGTTAGAGAAGTGCACTTTTGAAGTATCTTCCATACCGTTCCTTGGTTACATCATTTCTGGATCAGAGCTATGTATGGATCCCGGTAAGGTACAAGCTATCCGAGATTGGTCCACTCCTACAACTCTCAAGGGGATTCAGCGATTTCTCGGCTTTGCTAATTTCTATAGGAGATTCATTAAGAATTATTCTACGTTAGCTGCTCCCATCACAGCCCTAACTCATAAGGGAGCAAATCCTACGAACTGGTCTTCAGAAGCAATCAAAGCCTTCTCTGATTTAAAGCAAGCCTTTGTGTCAGCCCCCATTCTTCGACAGCCTGATCTGAATCGTCCCTTTCTACTAGAGGTGGATGCATCTACAGAAGCAGTAGGAGCTGTGTTGTCACAAGTCTTTGAAGATAAAAAGGTCCATCCCTGCGGATATTTCTCCCGTAAGTTCCTCCCGGCAGAACGTAATTATGCAATCGGTGAGCAAGAGTTACTTGCCATCAAGTTGGCATTTGAGGAGTGGAGATACCTTCTAGAAGGAGCTCAACATCGCATTACAGTTTATACTGATCATAAGAATCTTCTGTATCTGCAGTCAGCTCAGTGTTTGAATCCACGACAAGCCCGATGGGCGCTTTTCTTCTCACGATTTGATTTCAAACTCACCTATCGTCCAGGGTCTCAGAACAAAAAGGCAGATGCCCTTTCCCGGTCCTTTGCTTCTTCTGAATTAAATGATGCTACCACGAATCAAGCCATTGTGAATCCTAGGTCCTTTTTAATGACTCGAACCTCTCCAGTTCCTCCGCCTGGCAAGACCTTTGTCGCCACAAGTCTTCGAAAACGGCTGCTTACCTGGGCTCACTCCTCTTCCTTCATGGGTCATCCTGGGGTTCTAAAGACTCTCAAGTTTATTCAACAGTCTTATTGGTGGCCACGTCTCAAAGCCGATGTCCAAGAGTTTATAGCAGCATGTCCTAAATGTGCCCAACATAAGAGTCCAAGAAGTTCTCCACCAGGTTTGTTACATCCACTATCCATACCCAAACAACCATGGACTCATATCTCAATGGATTTCGTGACCGATCTACCTCCATCAAAAGGGCGAAATACCATTTGGGTGATAGTGGATCGATTTTCGAAAATGGCACATTTCATTCCATTAACTGGGTTACCATCAGCCCCTTTACTAGCCAGATTGTTCATCTCTGAAATCTTCAAGTTGCATGGCCTTCCTCGAGAAATTGTTTCTGATCGGGGAACACAGTTTGTGGCCAAGTTTTGGAGGTCGCTTTGTTCATCTTTAAATGTCAAGTTGAACTTTTCTTCTGCATATCATCCTCAGACAGATGGACAAACTGAGAGAGTCAACCAAGACCTTGAAACATTTCTCCGGCTATATATATCGTCCTCACAGGATGACTGGGTTGACTACCTTCCATTGGCAGAATTTGCTCATAATAATCTCTTCCATTCATCTTCAGAATCTACGCCCTTTTATATTAACTTCGGCTTTCATCCTCGTGTGCCAGAGTTTCATCCATTGCCAGCCCTAGAGGTCCCAGCGGCAGATCAAGAGCTTCAACGTCTATCTAGCATCTGGAGTTGTGTACGTAAGTCCTTGGTCAAAACTTCCGCTCGTTATAAATCTTTTGCAGATAAAAAACGTAAAGCTGTACCGAATTACAAAGTGGGAGACCAAGTTTGGATTTCTACGCGCAATCTCAAGTTCAAAGTTCCTTCTAAGAAATTTGCTCCCAGGTTTATTGGTCCATTTCCCATTGTAAAGGTACTCAACCCTGTGTCATACAAAGTCAAGCTGCCACCGTCTTTGAGAATTCCTAACGCCTTTCATACATCTTTACTGAAGCCTTTGATTCTCAATAAGTTCCGTACTACCCAGTCCAAATCTCCTAAAGTTCACTCTTTGCAGAATGAGGAATTTGAAGTTAAAGAGATTGTGGACTCACGTTCCCGATATGGACGTTTACAGTTTCTGGTCGACTGGAAGGGTTACGGCCCGGAGGAGAGATCCTGGGTTTTCTCTGAAGATGTTCATGCTCCAAGACTGGTACAGAAATACTTCTCCAAAAATCCTGACAAGGTTCAAAGGTGTTCGGAGACCACCCGTAGAAGAGGGGGTACTGTCACGAACCGGTCTCTCACCTTTGCGGGTTCTGGGGTTCATCCGTTGCCAGTGCGGTTGCTCGCGGTGCTGTGCGCCCGTGTGGGGACACGGCGTGATCAATGGCACAGGTAATGCAGAGTCTGGGAACTGTGAGTGCGGGGACCAAATGGCCTAAGGCACTGCGGTGTGTCTGCTGTATAGGAGGTGGCCATGTTGGAGACCAAATAGCTAATACTGAGCACTTGTGAAAACACCTGTGGGCAGGTGTAAGCCAATCCCGTGCTTGTGCTGCCTTTAAGTAGGCTGGGATTATGTCACTCTGGGCCAGTGCTTTGTTGTATCAAAGCTGTGCTCTAGCTCTGAACTCTCTCCGTGCATTCCTGTGTGATTCCCGTGGTCCAGATATCGCCTCCGTTCCCAGAGGTCCGTTTTGCAGCCTTCACTGCCAAAGATCTACCGGCTCTCCATTGTGCTATCAGTCAATTGCACACCTATTGGAAATACTTGGATTCCCAGTGTCCTGCATGAGGTTACCTTGTCTGTCTGCCTATCATACAAAGTCTGGAGGATTCCAATTCCCTCAGCTGTTCGTTTGTTCAACTCTGCATTTAACCCATTCATCACCTCGCCATCTACTACAGTTTCACAGTGATCTCCGGAACCCGCAAGTAACCCAATTCAGTACTTTTTCTATGTTGTCATTACAAGGATAATTCTTCACAGTCTCTCAGTTAACTCTTAAAACTCCATTGCAAATTCTTACAGATTAATTCTCCATGTCTGCATTAACCAGTTAAACACAATCTGCAGTTCAGCATCAAAGCCTGTTTATATTTGGACAATTCAACATTTATTCTTCAGCTTGTTTTTGCATATGTTTCCATGAACATTTCTTTTATTTATTTCTGAGTTTTCTCTTGCATATTATTTCTGTCATTCCTGCAATACTTCAGTATAATGATGATTAACAACTAGTCATTTAACTCCTTACTGAATTGTTACTTTAATAAATATATGAAACGGAACTTCCTTCGTCCTCCCTGTTTTCTTCATACCCCAGCACCTACCCCTGTGGTTGGTTCCAGGTTAACGGATTCACAAAAACACCTGGACCTGACATCTAACATCTGTTATTTTTCAGCATTTAGTATCGGCTGATTGTTTTGATTATATGAATGCTTCTTCATACTTCTGTACTTTGTAGCAATGCTCTAGCTATGTTCTGCTACTAGCGTCCTGCCTCCATGGTGATAGGTTTCTGTCTTTCAGTGCGCTGACTGCACTTTCACATCACTTCCGTCTTCTTTACCGGAAGTTCGGGTCTGGACTGTTTTACATCATGTACGTGGGGGTTCTATAAAGGTAGGATTGTTTTTAATGTATATTAATAAAGCCTGACGACAGTGGGGTGCCACTGAAACGTTGCTCTGCTACAATTGACTGCCGTGGTTGTGATTATTGAAAGCTGCCTTGAGTGCCACGTTTCTGTTTGCTAGAATCACTTTGTTTAACGGAGGCACCGGCCTTTGCTTTGATCAAGCTTATTGGAGTGCCTTGTCCACCGATTTATATAAGGAGAAACACTGGCTGTGTTTTTTTCTATGACAATGGCAACCAGCTTATAATTACACGGAACTGTCCACAAGGCTTGTTGTAATTTGGTCCATGCATTGGACATTTTAAAGTAACACTTGCTTTAGGTGTTTATTCTTGGAATACTGGTGGAGTTGCAGCAGAACTAGTGACATTTATTGTGTGTTTGCAATGGAGGATATCCATGAACAATGGGGTCATTTTAACTTTCCTGTCGGAGATGTACATTCATTTTCTGAGTCTGATGCTGAGGCAATCCTTCGTAAGAACGGAATGCAAGATGAAGCACAAGCTATGGCCCCTAATATCATCTTCAGGGATTGGCTTAATTTGAAAAAGAAGGAAGTCGACTTTGACCTTCATGGTTTATCGCTCAGCGATTATTTTAGATCTAAAAAAATACCGAGGGGCTTTCGTGTCCACAATTGCCCTACCATAGGCAGACATGATGCTGCCTTTTGTCGCCGGTGGATCGCGATTTTGAATAAATGCTCATTTGATTTAATTTTATTAGTTATAGAGCAATCCACAAAGGAACTTGAATTAGTGAGATCAAAGATCACAGCATTTGAGAGCTCCAATCTATCTGTCCTCACTGTGACACTGAGGGTAACTGGGTCAGCAAGCTACAAACACAAATCACACAGTATAAGAAAGATCTTATTGATTTCAAAAAGAAAAAATTGTCGAAAGTGGAGGAGGATTATGAGAGGCATACGGTATACAGGTGGTTGTCGGGTGGAAATTCTAATGAGAGAAAACGCCCTTTCTTTCGTCGCCACTTTAAGCAAAAATCACAATTAGAAATGGACTCTTCTTTGGAATCCACAAGTGGGTAAGACAGGCCAAACCAAGCGTCAGCCCCTTTAGGGGTCGGAACAAGGGATATCACCGCTTCAGAAAACGCAGGTTTACACGCAGAGGCCGCCAATATCAAAGGCAGAGGCAGTGTAGGCAGACCACCGCGAGTCAACAAGAAATGATTTACAATCTATCATTATACGAATTATCTGATACTGAAACTAAGTTACTCAGTAAAGGACTTTCTTTTGTGCCCTGTGTCTCGTTTAATAACCTACAGTGGAGTATAGAAAAATATAAACTTCAACGCAAAGTCAATTTAAGAGAACATTTTGGCGATCAGGCAACTAGTGCCACTCAAACATCCATGCCTACGAAACTTCTCCCTTTTCGCCCCAAGTCAGTTTTTGACCCTCTGTCAAATAATAAGAGTTTAAAAACTTTCATGAGAGTTCTTGAACATGAAGTTAAAGAGGCTGTCGGATCTGGTGAAAAAGTATATCCCAATCTCACCAAGGCTGAAAGAGATGCCTTGCAAGCATTATCTAAGAATGATAAACTAATCATCAGACCGGCAGACAAGGGGGGTGCGATAGTGTTGCAAGACTTTAGTGATTACACTAGTGAAGCTTTGCGCCAGTTATCTTGTCTTGATGTGTATACTAAATTACATTCTAATCCTACTGCGATTTGTAGGAAACGTCTTATTGAGATCTTGTTACAGGCTGTGGATACAGATTTAATTACAAAAGATTTTATGGATGTTTTGGTACCTCAATTTCCCATTGTCCCTTTATTTTATCTTTTACCCAAGATCCACAAGGGAACAAATCCTCCCCCTGGTCGACCTATTGTGTCGGCACGCGGGTCGCTTTTGCAACCTGTGTCGGTCTTGCTTGATCATTTACTACAACCGTTGCTTTGTGATGAGCCCAGCTTTTTAGTAGATACTTCTGCATTTTTGAATAACCTCCGATCTATTGAGTCATTGCCGGACGACTGTTGGCTGGCAACAGTCGACGTAGTCAGCTTGTATACTTCTATCCCCCATGATATGGGGCTAACAGCTGTGAGAAGATTTCTCACTAGGAAAAAAGCTTTTGCTGCAAATAAAGTTGAGGTGATTCTATTATTATTGGAATTAGTTTTGACGAATAATTTTTTTCTTTATGGGAAGCAATTTTATTTGCAAGTCCAAGGCTGTGCGATGGGATCGGCAGTTTCTCCCACGTACGCAAATATTGTTATGTTTGCAGTTGAAGACGATTTGTTTTACAGCAATGACACATTTAGATGAGGAGCCATTCTGTTTAATCGTTACATTGATGATTTGTTCATCCTTTGGAAAGGCAATAAGTCTGATTTGATCGAATTATTGGAGGTATACAACTCAGGTGCCAGCACGATTAAATTTACATTTTCGTTGAATCAGCATGCAATAAATTTTCTGGATGTCATGGTGACGATTCAAAACAATCATATCAATACATCAATTTATGTCAAGCCAACTGATTGCAACCAATTATTGCATGCACACAGTTGTCATCCTCCCTCTTTGAAAAGAGGGTTGCCATATTCTCAGATGATCAGGATAAGGAGAATCAATAGTGATGCGCTAGTGGCTTCTCAGCAGATTGATGTATTGATTGCTAAGTTACTGCTCAGAGGTTATACTAAAGACTCATTACAGGCGGCTAAAATTAAAGTTATGAATATGGACAGAACAGTCTTATTACGTAAGAAATCTAAATCGATGGAACAACATACTAAATTCCCTTGGGTCAAAAGATTTAATACAAAATCTGAGACCATCACTAGAATTGCTAAACAACATTGGCCACTTTTAGAAACAGACGATCAATTACATCTACCTGGCACTAAATTGATGCCTTGTTATTCCAAAGGGAAAAATTTGAGAGATTATTTAGTAAGAACGGATGTCTCAGGTATGTTGATGGACTCATCAAGTCCTACCCATTTTCTGTCATCACAGAATGTTAAATTAGGGTGCTTTAAATGTACATGTGTCACCTGCCAGTATTTACTGGCAGGAGATTCTTTCAATCATCCGCAAACTGGCAAGAGGATCATGATCAGACATCGTTTGACGTGTAATTCTACATTCATTGTTTATCAGATCATATGCCCCTGTGGGCTCAGTTATATTGGCAAATCCGAACGTAAATTCAAAGAAAGGATGACTTGTCACAGGTCTGCTATAAGAAATGCTTTAGACACAGGCAGCAGCGAGCAGCCGGTGGCCAGACACTTCGCTGCTTGCAAACAGTCTATTAGCAGTATACGCTATAGGATGATTGACCACGTTCCCAATAATATCAGGGGTGGAGATCGTGCTACAAAATTATTACAAGCGGAGGCGAGGTGGATAGCGTGCTTAGATGTAATTTTTCCTAAAGGCCTTAATGAGCAGTTTTCCTATGCTTGTTTTTTATAAGTTTATTTTTGACTATAGGTTTGATGTATTTGTATAATGGCTTACACTGATGCAACTGGATATAGCTTCCTATGAATCTATACCATTATAGATTTCTGCCTAGTAATGTTTTATTTATTTTGCTGATTCAATATAAGGGTTAATTTCAGCTTTTTCTATATTGGTATTATGTATGTATCAATATTCTAACATCTGTTATTTTTCAGCATTTAGTATCGGCTGATTGTTTTGATTATATGAATGCTTCTTCATACTTCTGTACTTTGTAGCAATGCTCTAGCTATGTTCTGCTACTAGCGTCCTGTCTCCATGGTGATGGGTTTCTGTCTTTCAGTGCGGTGACGGCACTTTCACATCACTTCCGTCTTCTTTACCGGAAGTTCGGGTCCGGACTGTTTTACATCATGCACGTGGGGGTTCTATAATGGTAGGATTGTTTTTAATGTATATTAATAAAGCCTGACGACAGTGGGGTGCCACTGAAACGTTGCTCTGCTACAATTGACTGCCGTGGTTGTGATTATTGAAAGCTGCCGTGAGTGCCACGTTTCTGTTTGCTAGAATCACTTTGTTTAACGGAGGCACCGGCCTTTGCTTTGATCAAGCTTATTGGAGTGCCTTGTCCGCCGATTTATATATATATATATATATATATATATATATATATATAGTAGCACTAGGGGAACTGGATGCCATTTCCTGGGGTAGATGGCAGCAAGCGGCAGCTGAGAAATCATACAAGTCCAGTTTTTATGGTGCAAATAGCCGCAACCAGTTTTATTAAGCAGAAAATAAGATAAACATCAAAAGAAAAATAGGATTTTCATACCTACCGGTAAATCCTTTTCTCTTAGTCAGTAGAGGATGCTGGGGTTCCAAAAGGACCATGGGGTATAGATGGGATCCGCAGGAGACATGGGCACACTATAAGACTTTGAATGGGTTTGAACTAGCTCCTCCCTCTATGCCCCTCCTCCAGACTTCAGTTAGAAAACTGTGCCCAGAGAGACGGACATTTCGAGGAAAGAATTTATTGTTTAAACACGGTGAGTGTCATACCAGCTCACACCTCAAACATGCCGCAGAACGTGGCATTCAATAGAACACCAGCTGACGGCATGGAAAAACCATACAGCAAAATGCTGACCGAAAACGTAACACAACTTGTGTGTATCCTGACCGATAATCACATATCGCATGTCATGGCACGAATAACTGCAGCAACAGACTTGACTGCAAAGAAAACACCACATGAGTGTAACGACAACCAAGAGCTGCAGATACAGTACGGGCGCCCAGCATCCTCTACGGACTAAGAGAAAAGGATTTACCGGTAGGTATTAAAATCTTATTTTCTCCTAAGTCCTAGAGGATGCTGGGGTTCCAAAAGGACCATGGGGTTTATACCAAAGCTCCAGACCGGGAGGGAGAGTGCGGACAACTCTGCAGCACCGATTGAGCAAACATGAGGTCCTCATCAGCCAGGGTATCAAACTTGTAGAACTTAGGAAAAGTGTTTGAACCCGACCAAGTAGCTGCTCGGCAAAATTGAACCGCCGAGACTCCATGGGCATCTGCCCAAGAAGAGCCCACCTACCTGGTAGAATGGGCCTTCACCGACTTCGGTAACGGCAATCCAGCCGTAGAATGAGCCTGCCGAATCGTATCACAGATCCAGCGTGCAATAGTCTGCATCGAAGCAGGAGCCCCAATTTTGTTGGGAGCATACCGGATAAACAGAGCCTCTGTTTCCCCAATCTGAGCCGTTCTGGTGACTCAAATATTCAAAGCTCTGACTACCACAAGAGACTTCGAATCAGCCAAGGCTTAAGTAGCCCCAGGCACCACAACGCAGAAACCACTTTCGGCAGAAATTGTTGGTAATTTCTCAATTCCGCTCTATCCACAAGGAAGATCAAGGAGGGCTCTTGAGAGGCAAAGTCGCCAATTTCGACACCCGCCTTGCGGACGCCAATGCCAATAACATGACCACTTTTCAAGAGAGAAATTTTTACCTTACGTAAAGGTTCCAACCAGTGTTACATAAGAAACTGCAGCACCACATTAAGGTCCCATGGTGCCACTGGAGCCACAAATGCAAGTTGGAAGTGCAGCACTCCTTTCACGAAAGTCCGAACTTCTGGAAAGGTGACCCATTCTTTTTTTGGTTTTGTTTTTTTAAAGAAAATTGATAAGGCCAAAACCTGCACTTTAATGGAGCCTAACCTTAGGCCTGCATCCACACCTGCATGCAAAAATGGAGAAAACGACCCAGCCGAAATTCTTCCGTAGGAGCCTTCTTGGATTCACACCAAGACACATACTTCCTCCAAAATACAGTGGTAAATCTTTGCCGTTACTCCTTTAATAGCCTGAAGCAATGTAGAAATGACTTCACCGGCAATACCCTTTCGGGACAGGATATGGCATTCAGCCGCCAAGCCATCAAACGCAGCACCGGTAAATCTTGGTACACGCCCTGTCCTTGCTATAACAGGACCACTCTTAGTTGAAAAGGCCGGGGATCTTCTACGAGTAAGTCTTGAAGATCTGGATACCAAGCCCTCCTTGGCTAGACCGGAACAATGAGGATCGCCTGAATCCTTGATTTTCTTATGGTTATCACCTTCGGAAAGAGTGAAAGTGGAGGGAACACATAGACCGACTGAAAACCCCCAAGGTGTCACGAGGGGGTCCACTGCTATAGCTTGAGTGTCCCTTGACCTGGAACAACATCCCAAAAGTTTCCTGTTGAGGCGAAAACGCCCTCACGTCTAATCGAGGAATTCCCCCAAAGACTTGTCAATTCTGTGAACTTCTTGATGAAGACCCCACTCTCCTGGATGAAGATCATGCTGAGGAAGTCAATTTCTCCGTTGTCTTCACCCGGAACGACGACCTCTAATAGAGCGTTTACCTGCCTTTCCACTCATCGGAAACCTTTGTGGCTTCAACCATTTCCGCTCTGCTCCTAATCCAAAAATGCTTAATGCAGGCAAGCTTTTTGGCTTGAGCTTTCCCCTTGGAAATTCTTCCCTTGGAAAAACTACTCCTCAGCCTCGGAGACTTGTATCCATGGACACCAGGATCTAACCCTGGATCCCGAACCATCGTCCCTGTATGAGGTGAGAACTGTGAAGCCACCACAGGAGAGATATTCTGGTCCTGTAAAATAGAAAAATTTACCGGTGCATGTGCAGGTAAGACCCGGACCATCTGTCCAACTGGTCCCGCAAAACCACTCTGGTATTTGACCTGCTCACCGCATGGCCTTGTAGGCCGCAACCATCTTCCGCAAAATGCCTTGCGACTGGCTGATCGCTCTTACCAGAAACAAAGGCAGCTTTAATGGAAGAACGATGGGCTGCCATACGTTCTTTAAATGGTCGTTCAGTCTTTCCAATATAGGATGCATACGTTGCACCTGTGTGACTTGTAAATATTTAATCCCTGGAGATTTATTCTATCATCCTCTTACTGGTAAAGCCCTTAAGATTTACCATAGACTTACTTGTAACTCTGTCTATACCGTTTATCAAATAATCTGCCCCTGTGGTCTTTCCTATATTGGAAAGACTGAACGACCATTTAAAGAACGTATGGCAGCCCATCGTTCTTCCATTAAAGCTGCCTTGGTTTCTGGTAAGAGCGATCAGCCAGTCGCAAGGCATTTTGCGCTGGTTGCGCATAGCCTCGCTTCATTAAAGTATAGGATGATTGACCACATTCCCCATTCCCTACGTGGTGGTAACCGTGGCCTCAAGTTATTGCAATGTGAGGCTAAGTGGATTTTCCGCTTGGGGACTCTTTCACCGAGGGGCCTTAATGAACATTCTGGGATCAGTGTTTTGGCCAGCAGTATTTAATACTCTATATTTGTTTCCTATTCCTTTTTTGAATTTTCTGTATGGTATATAATGTTGAGGTATTAAAGCATAGATATTTTTTCATGCTAATAGCCCTCTTTAGCTTTTTCATATGGTCTTGTTATATTGTTCTATATGTGATAATACTTAAGTCTCTATACTGGATTGGTATTCCGGTCAGCCGTACATTGTACTTTTGTATCTTGTTTCTATGGTGATGGGTTTAGTCACGTGACGCCGCACGCTTCTGTTTCAGAGCGGCATGACCTCATTTATTCGCGCGGCCACCGGGTGTGCAGTCCCGCTGCGGCATTCGTGCCACGATGGGTGATACTGTCTATTTAAGGTAAGCTGTTCTGCTTATTTGTATTATACCTGACGAAAATGCCATTCTAATAAACGGGCATTGAAACGTTGTATTCAAAATACCTCTGCCTTTGTGAATCATTGGAGTGCCGCACCACCCTGTGTCTGCTATCTGCCTTTTTGTGAGGTCACCCAATGTACTATTCTCTACAAGTGGCTGTGCCGAACCCACTCCGTTTTCTATATATATATATATACATATATATATATATATATATATATATATATAAACAGCGTACAGGCTCGGCACTCACGATTCAAGATAACAGCATGCTGGGTGCCTTCCACGTCATCAATAGTTACAGAAAAATCGGCGGCACTCACAGACTGAAACAGTAGGCTTACTTGCTTCAACGTTTCGGTTTTAATAACCTTCGTCAGGAATGACGAAGGTTATTAAAACCGAAACGTTGAAGCAAGTAAGCCTACTGTTTCAGTCTGTGAGTGCCGCCGATTTTTCTGTATCTATCTATCTATATATATATATATATATATATATATATATTATATATATATATATATATATATATATATATAAAATCTAACAGGAACATCAGGGTCCCTAGTGACATTTATGTGTTCTGAATGTGTATGAACATGTACTGAATGCCAATGTTGTGGATCTAATCAGGAAACATTATGGCTGACATAGAACATAGTATTCGTGTCGACGACAGGGAGTAGTGACTGGGCAAAATAACATTTTTGTGACCCCGAAGGATCTGAGGGAAACACATTCCTAATTTCACTAGGACGCCCCCACAAAATACTATCACGTCTGTGCTCGAGCTACAGCTCACTGCAAACGTACCATACATATATACACCTACAGGTATAGGTTTTTTATATATATATTTTTACACCCAGTCATCATAGTTGGTGCCGACAGGGTCACCCACATACTTCTGTGTTCCAGAAACAGTGCTTACTTTGGCAAAGTTTACCATTACTGACATGATGACACTTAATCTCATGAATCAAGTACCATCCGGAGTAGGCACTGCCGACAGAGGGAAACCCATATCTGTTGCGGTAGATCACTCACACATGTCGACACATGTGTACTAAACACCGACCTGCATTGCTAACAAGGGCAGATTTCTGACAGGGAAACCACAGAAAACTCTAACCAACTCTGTGTACACACGCACATTACATACATTTATCTATAGTGCCTCATGGTGAACCTATAATTGCACTACATAACTGTGCCCCCCTTCATTTAACACTGTTAGGTGTTTTGGCGGGCCCAGCATCTCTGTGAGGAGAAAATGGCGCTGTACAGACTTGTGAGGGCTAAGCCACGCCCCCTTATTGGCGCGCTTCAGCCCCGCTATCTTTTTTCAGTGTTATACTGGCGGGGGTCCCTATACAGTGCCTATGCACTGTATACATATTTGCCAGGGTGAAACTGTGAGGTATATTGCTGCCCAGGGCGCCCTCCCTGCGCCCTGAACCCTTGTAGTGCTGCTGGTATGTGGGAGCAATGGTGCGCAGCGCGACCGCTGCGCGTTACCTCTGAGACTCTGAAGTCTTCTGCCGTCACTGAAGTCTTCTGTTCTTCTAATACTCACCCGGCTTCTTACTTCTGGCTTTGTGAGAGGGGTAATGGCGCAGCTCCGGGAACGAGCAGCTAGGCGAACCAAGTGATCAGACCCTCTGGAGCTAATGGTGTCCAGTAGCCTAAGAAGCAGAGCCCTTGAACTCAGAAGAAGTATGTCTGCTTCTCTCCCATCACTCCCACAATGCAGGGAGCCTGTAGCCAGCAGGTCTCCCTGAAAATAAGAAACCTAACATAAAGTCTTTTCAGAGAATCTCAGGAGAGCTCCCCTAGTGTGTGTCCAGTCTCCTCTGGGCACAGAGTCTAACTGAAGTCTGGAGGAGGGGCATAGAGGGAGGAGCCAGTTCACACCCATTCAAAGTCTTATAGTGTGCCCATGTCTCCTGCGGATCCCGTCTATACCCCATGGTCCTTTTGGAACCCCAGCATCCTCTAGGACGTAGGAGAAATACCTTGACTGTCCGGCACTAACTATACAGAAGACATTCCTGACTGTCTCTAAACAAAAACACAGAGTGTCCAGTAAATACTGTATGACTCACTTGTATAAGGAAGCATGTTTCTTACACAGAGATTCTGCAGTCTCCCCAGGCAGTCTGCACACACTGATCAGGCTAGCAATCTTATAGAACTCTTGTACAGCTGAAAGCCCTGAGTAGCCCTCTGTAAAGGCAAAGACCCGAACTGGGCCCAATGTCTGGAACTTGCCCTCTCTCTCTCTCTCTCTCTCTCTCTCTCTCTCTCTCTCTCTCTCTGGACCCTTATCCAGCTTTTCCAACAAACTGAAAAGGTTCTAACAAAACAAAACATTTTCCTGGAAGTTTTACTTTTCCTAAAACATGTAAGTGTCATGACTGAGGTTTTTGTGAACCCGGTGTAGTGAAGTCTGTGCGGGCGACTGGAGGATTATGTGAATACTACCACTGACCTGGTTTGGAAATGCTGTGGACTCTGGGTTTCCTCCGGTGACTGGGAAGAGGAACCGCAGCAGAGATGGCCGAATCTAGGTTCTCCTCATGCAGGATTAGGTCGGCAGACAGGAGGCATGCTGAAGGTCTCCTGAAAGACAGAACTGGAAAGGCACTGATGAATCAGTGAAGAATACCAGGTATAATTGTGCTAAAGGGCACGGGGTGCTTGGAGACACTGAGGTGCTTGCGGACACTGAGGTGCTTGCGGACACTGAGGTGCTTGGAGACACTGAGGTGCTTGGAGACACTGAGGTGCTTGGAGACACTGAGGTGCTTGCGGACACTGAGGTGCTTGGAGACACTGAGGTGCTTGGAGACACTGAGGTGCTTGGAGACACTGAGGTGCTTGGAGACACTGAGGTACGTGGAGGCACTGAGGTGCGTGGAGGCACTGAGGTGCGTGGAGGCACTGGGGTGCGTAGAGACACTGGGGTGCGTAGGGGTGCTGAGGCACGGAGGTGCTGTAAGCACGGAGATGCTGTGGCACGGAGGTACTGAGGCACGGAGGTGCTGTGGCACGGAGGTGCTGTGGCACGGAGGTGCTGGAAGCACGGAGGTGCTGAGGCACTGAGGCACGGAGATGCTGAGGCACTGAGGTGCTGAGGCACGGAGATGCTGAGTCACGGAGATACTGAGGTGCTGGAAGCACGGAGGTGCTGAGGCACGGAGGTACTGAGGCACAGAGATGCTGGAAGCACGGAGGTGCTGAGGCACGGAGATGCTGAGGCACGGAGGTGCTGTGGCACGGAGGTGCTGGAAGCACGGAGGTACTGAGGCACGGAGATGCTGAGGCACTGAGGTGCTGAGGCACGGAGATGCTGAGTCACGGAGATACTGAGGTGCTGGAAGCACGGAGGAGCTGAGGCACGAGGTACTGAGCCCTGGAGATCCCAACTACAACAGTAGTAAAACTGAAACACGACAGCTGTGGTTTTCAGTGGAGAACACGGAATTCAGTACTGTGCCTTTAAGACGAAACATTGCAGCTGTACCTTTACATTGAGACTCAGGGAAATGGTGAAATCAAATGGCAACACACAAATAAACCAAACGGTAACAAGGGAACAGAGTTTCCACAGGAACTTAGGTACAAAGGTTACCTTTAGGGAGCTCAGCTTAAGACCCACACAAGGCTGTATGTGACACAAGGAACTGGCCCAGATTCCAACTCAGCCTCCTGATTTATACTTCCTGGTCCTTGATGATTGGTGGGCAGGATTAGGTGATGTCACTGTCATGTGACTACTCTAGCCAAGGCTGTGATGTAGAATGAGGCCTAGCAGGCCAAGAGAACACTGAAGCCTGGACTTCTGCAAAACACAGGATGCTTGCTTTTAGATTACTGAATTCAGCCTCACACAGGAGATCACCACAGGTGGAGCTGATTACCTCTCAGGCAGAGAACTCAGGAAAACTCATAGTGCTGACAAGCTGTTTAACTCCGTGAGTGAAAAGACACAGGATCCAGGACAGATGGCAGGGGTAAGTCACCAAATATAAACCTACAGTCAGGATTGTGACAGTATCCCCCTCTTCAAGGGTGGACTCCGGACACCCATCTTGAATCTTAGAGGAACTTGATGAATAACTTGTACACAAAGCTTCTAAAAAGTGGAAACCAGAGGGTCCAGAACAAAACTTAAGCTGGATTCTTTAGAAGTCTTCCTGATCTTCATCTTCAGAACAGGTAGACCATCCATCATAGACAAGACTGAAAGGACTGAGGAATAAACTGTAGAAGGTTCCTCTCCTCGTTTTGTAGTGCGAGAAGATTGTGCTTTCGAAGCTAGCACTCCACTGAGGCTTAAATTAAATCTTGTTCTATAATGAGGACTTTTCATACAGAGACCTGTAGAGCTTTTTGGTGATTCTGGAACCTCTTCATGCATGGAAGCATAACAGGAAGGAACAGCACCTTCCAGGAAAGGAGTAGCATCATAAACTGGATCAAATTCAGAGTCTGAGTCCAAGTCTAACGGAAAATACGAATCTCCTTTAGATACACAGTTTGAAAATGACCTAGAAGTGCACTGTAACTTTAAATTCTTTGGCGGAGAACTTAGTATTGAGCTAGGAGAGACTCCTACATGACCAACCTGAATGGTCGGATTCCTACGGAAGGAGATACTTGGACTATCTTTGGCAGGCTTAGAGGATGAAACTGAAGAAAGCTTTGGCTGGACGAGTAGGACTGGATTGGATCCGAGGATACTTGAATTGGCTGGAGCCAAAGGAGACGGACCAGGCTGGTCCTGGAGTATTGCTGGACCGGCTGGAACCAGGACGGACTGACCAGGCGGAGCCTGGAGTATTGATGGACCGGCTGGAACCGGGACGGACTGACCAGGCGGAGCCTGGAGTATTGCTGGACCGGCTGGAACCGGGTCGGACTGACCAGGCTGGGCCTGGAGTATTGCTGGACCGGCTGGAACCGGGACGGACTGACCAGGCAGGGCCTGGAATATTGCTGGACCGTCTGGAACCGGGACGGACTGACCAGGCAGGGCCTGGAGTATTGCTGGACCGGCTGGAACCGGGACGGGCTGAGCCCTTTCTTCACAGGGCTGGGCTGAGGCAAGAGCCCCCACTTCACGGGGCTGGGCTGAGGCAAGAGCCCCCTCTTCACGGGGCTGGGCTGAGGCAAGAGCCCCCTCTTCACGGTGCTGGGCAGCACTCTGTAGAATCTCTGGCTGGGCAGCACTCTGTAGAATCTCTGGCTGGGCAGCACTCTGTAGAATCTCTGGCTGGGCAGCACTCTGTAGAATCTCTGGCTGGGCAGCACTCTGTAAACTCTCTGGCTGGGCAGCACTCTGTAGACTCTCTGGCTGGGCAGCACTCTGTAGACTCACTGGCTGGGCAGCACTCTGAAGACTCTCTGGGGCTGGACGCTCTGAAGACGCCCCTCCTGGGGCTGGACGCTCTGAAGACGCCCCTCCTGGGGCTGGACGCTCTGAAGACGCCCCTCCTGGGGCTGGACGCTCTGAAAACGCCCCTCCTGGGGCTGGACGCTCTGAAGACGCCCCTCCTGGGTCTGTGGACACGGACTCCTCTGTGACTGTAAATGGCTTGAACATTCTTCTCTGGACACCCAACTTGGGATAAGGTCTTTTAACCACCGGACCCCAGTCATAAATTTGAGTCTCTCTCAGAAGAGTAGCCTTCTTGATACCCCCGTCAGCAGCAGAAGGATCGGATACTGTGGATGACTTGTAAACATGAGCACTATGATACTGAGATTTGTCACTATTACCTGGCTTGCGAAGAATGCAGTCTTTAACAAAATGACCAGAATTTCCACAGTAAAGACAGAGATGTAGCTCCTTACGCCGCTGACGTTCAGCTTCAGAGAGCTTGGGCCGTGGATAGCTCTGATGAAAAACTTTCCCTTGCGCAGAGGAAGAGACTCTATTAACTGGATGGGACAAAACAGGATCAACAACGTTGGTAGTATTCCTGAGGAGATCAGGCATCACAGAGAATACTAGGCAAAAGTTCTTGTAACTGTAGTAACATCTGGTAGAAAATCTGCAGTTGGTCAGGAGTCTTAGAGCAGAAGGTCATAGAATCTCTGGAGGACGAATTCCGCTGCAGACACTGTGCCAATCGATGCTGAGTCGACTCCAGACCTTCCAAGCGTCCTGCAATATTGCTTAGGAGGTCATGCGTCAGACTAACACTTTCGGCCGGGTCCATGTGGCCAGTTCCTACTGTCATGACTGAGGTTTTTGTGAACCCGGTGTAGTGAAGTCTGTGCGGGCGACTGGAGGATTATGTGAATACTACTACTGACCTGCTTTGGAAATGCTGTGGACTCTGGGTTTCCTCCGGTGACTGGGAAGAGGAACCGCAGCAGAGATGGCCGAATCTAGGTTCTCCTCATGCAGGATTAGGTCGGCAGACAGGAGGCATGCTGAAGGTCTCCTGAAAGACAGAACTGGAAAGGCACTGATGAATCAGTGAAGAATACCAGGTATAATTGTGCTAAAGGGCACGGGGTGCTTGGAGACACTGAGGTGCTTGCGGACACTGAGGTGCTTGGAGACACTGAGGTGCTTGGAGACACTGAGGTGCTTGGAGACACTGAGGTGCTTGGAGACACTGAGGTACGTGGAGGCACTGAGGTGCGTGGAGGCACTGAGGTGCGTGGAGGCACTGGGGTGCGTAGAGACACTGGGGTGCGTAGGGGTGCTGAGGCACGGAGGTGCTGTAAGCACGGAGATGCTGTGGCACGGAGGTACTGAGGCACGGAGGTGCTGTGGCACGGAGGTGCTGTGGCACGGAGGTGCTGAGGCACTGAGGCACGGAGATGCTGAGGCACTGAGGTGCTGAGGCACGGAGATGCTGAGTCACGGAGATACTGAGGTGCTGGAAGCACGGAGGTGCTGAGGCACGGAGGTACTGAGGCACAGAGATGCTGGAAGCACGGAGGTGCTGAGGCACGGAGATGCTGAGGCACGGAGGTGCTGTGGCACGGAGGTGCTGTGGCACGGAGGTGCTGGAAGCACGGAGGTACTGAGGCACTGAGGCACGGAGATGCTGAGGCACTGAGGTGCTGAGGCACGGAGATGCTGAGTCACGGAGATACTGAGGTGCTGGAAGCACGGAGGAGCTGAGGCACGAGGTACTGAGCCCTGGAGATCCCAACTACAACAGTAGTAAAACTGAAACACGACAGCTGTGGTTTTCAGTGGAGAACACGGAATTCAGTACTGTGCCTTTAAGACGAAACATTGCAGCTGTACCTTTACATTGAGACTCAGGGAAATGGTGAAATCAAATGGCAACACACAAATAAACCAAACGGTAACAAGGGAACAGAGTTTCCACAGGAACTTAGGTACAAAGGTTACCTTTAGGGAGCTCAGCTTAAGACCCACACAAGGCTGTATGTGACACAAGGAACTGGCCCAGATTCCAACTCAGCCTCCTGATTTATACTTCCTGGTCCTTGATGATTGGTGGGCAGGATTAGGTGATGTCACTGTCATGTGACTACTCTAGCCAAGGCTGTGATGTAGAATGAGGCCTAGCAGGCCAAGAGAACACTGAAGCCTGGACTTCTGCAAAACACAGGATGCTTGCTTTTAGATTACTGAATTCAGCCTCACACAGGAGATCACCACAGGTGGAGCTGATTACCTCTCAGGTAGAGAACTCAGGAAAACTCATAGTGCTGACAAGCTGTTTAACTCCGTGAGTGAAAAGACACAGGATCCAGGACAGATGGCAGGGGTAAGTCACCAAATATAAACCTACAGTCAGGATTGTGACAGTAAGACAAGAACCTGGGACAAACATTCCTACCCTCAAACACTATTCCAGTGTTCTTGTCACATATCCCCCTCCCCTGTTTCGACCTAAGGGCCGGAACACTTGTAGCCCCTAAACAGAAGATGCGGGACAACGCATCTGCGTTGGCCAATTTTGTACCCGGTCTATGTTCGACTGTAAACTTAAAATGTGTGCTAAGAACTTCAATTATACTCCATGTTAATTGTGAGGGTTTATTTAAATTATTTTTATTATCAGTGTTCTTAGTGCTAAGAGTGTGCATCTGCATCTCTCTTCCCCCAGCATAGTATTAGAAGCCTCAGCATGATAGCACCTCTTGATATCTTTAGTAATAGGATGTGCAATCCAGGTTCCCCCCTTTTCCACTATATTTGTGTATATATTGTACACTGGAAGGCAAGGCTTCCTTCCTCTGGATTGGCACTCCTCCCATTCACCCTCAGGTGTTTTAATTAGCTGGGTTCCTGCATTTCAGATCACACATTGATAAGGCCCTATTTAGAGGTAAGTCCTGTATAAATTTATAGAATGTGATAGTATTAGGGATGTTAGGGACCCATGTGATGAAGTCACCTGGCCGCGGTACATGGGCCCGCATATTTGCGCAAATGTGTGCTAAGAACTTCAATTATACTCCATGTTAATTGTGAGGGTTTATTTAAATTATTTTTATTATCAGTGTTCTTAGTGCTAAGAGTGTGCATCTGCATCTCTCTTCCCCAGCATAGTATTAGAAGCCTCAGCATGATAGCACCTCTTGATATCTTTAGTAATAGGATGTGCAATCCAGGTTCCCCCCTTTTCCACTATATTTGTGTATATATTGTACACTGGAAGGCAAGGCTTCCTTCCTCTGGATTGGCACTCCTCCCATTCACCCTCAGGTGTTTTAATTAGCTGGGTTCCTGCATTTCAGATCACACATTGATAAGGCCCTATTTAGAGGTAAGTCCTGTATAAATTTATAGAATGTGATAGTATTAGGGATGTTAGGGACCCATGTGATGAAGTCACCTGGCCGCGGTACATGGGCCCGCATATTTGCGCAAATGTGTGCTAAGAACTTCAATTATACTCCATGTTAATTGTGAGGGTTTATTTAAATTATTTTTATTATCAGTGTTCTTAGTGCTAAGAGTGTGCATCTGCATCTCTCTTCCCCCAGCATAGTATTAGAAGCCTCAGCATGATAGCACCTCTTGATATCTTTAGTAATAGGATGTGCAATCCAGGTTCCCCCCTTTTCCACTATATTTGTGTATATATTGTACACTGGAAGGCAAGGCTTCCTTCCTCTGGATTGGCACTCCTCCCATTCACCCTCAGGTGTTTTAATTAGCTGGGTTCCTGCATTTCAGATCACACATTGATAAGGCCCTATTTAGAGGTAAGTCCTGTATAAATTTATAGAATGTGATAGTATTAGGGATGTTAGGGACCCATGTGATGAAGTCACCTGGCCGCGGTACATGGGCCCGCATATTTGCGCAAATGTGTGCTAAGAACTTCAATTATACTCCATGTTAATTGTGAGGGTTTATTTAAATTATTTTTATTATCAGTGTTCTTAGTGCTAAGAGTGTGCATCTGCATCTCTCTTCCCCCAGCATAGTATTAGAAGCCTCAGCATGATAGCACCTCTTGATATCTTTAGTAATAGGATGTGCAATCCAGGTTCCCCCCTTTTCCACTATATTTGTGTATATATTGTACACTGGAAGGCAAGGCTTCCTTCCTCTGGATTGGCACTCCTCCCATTCACCCTCAGGTGTTTTAATTAGCTGGGTTCCTGCATTTCAGATCACACATTGATAAGGCCCTATTTAGAGGTAAGTCCTGTATAAATTTATAGAATGTGATAGTATTAGGGATGTTAGGGACCCATGTGATGAAGTCACCTGGCCGCGGTACATGGGCCCGCATATTTGCGCAAATGTGTGCTAAGAACTTCAATTATACTCCATGTTAATTGTGAGGGTTTATTTAAATTATTTTTATTATCAGTGTTCTTAGTGCTAAGAGTGTGCATCTGCATCTCTCTTCCCCCAGCATAGTATTAGAAGCCTCAGCATGATAGCACCTCTTGATATCTTTAGTAATAGGATGTGCAATCCAGGTTCCCCCCTTTTCCACTATATTTGTGTATATATTGTACACTGGAAGGCAAGGCTTCCTTCCTCTGGATTGGCACTCCTCCCATTCACCCTCAGGTGTTTTAATTAGCTGGGTTCCTGCATTTCAGATCACACATTGATAAGGCCCTATTTAGAGGTAAGTCCTGTATAAATTTATAGAATGTGATAGTATTAGGGATGTTAGGGACCCATGTGATGAAGTCACCTGGCCGCGGTACATGGGCCCGCATATTTGCGCAAATGTGTGCTAAGAACTTCAATTATACTCCATGTTAATTGTGAGGGTTTATTTAAATTATTTTTATTATCAGTGTTCTTAGTGCTAAGAGTGTGCATCTGCATCTCTCTTCCCCCAGCATAGTATTAGAAGCCTCAGCATGATAGCACCTCTTGATATCTTTAGTAATAGGATGTGCAATCCAGGTTCCCCCCTTTTCCACTATATTTGTGTATATATTGTACACTGGAAGGCAAGGCTTCCTTCCTCTGGATTGGCACTCCTCCCATTCACCCTCAGGTGTTTTAATTAGCTGGGTTCCTGCATTTCAGATCACACATTGATAAGGCCCTATTTAGAGGTAAGTCCTGTATAAATTTATAGAATGTGATAGTATTAGGGATGTTAGGGACCCATGTGATGAAGTCACCTGGCCGCGGTACATGGGCCCGCATATTTGCGCAAATGTGTGCTAAGAACTTCAATTATACTCCATGTTAATTGTGAGGGTTTATTTAAATTATTTTTATTATCAGTGTTCTTAGTGCTAAGAGTGTGCATCTGCATCTCTCTTCCCCCAGCATAGTATTAGAAGCCTCAGCATGATAGCACCTCTTGATATCTTTAGTAATAGGATGTGCAATCCAGGTTCCCCCCTTTTTCAAACTTAAAATCTTGCAATGCTAGAAACCATCTTGTTACACGAGCATTCTTACCTCTATTTACATAAATCCATTTTAAAGGAGCATGATCTGTCACTAGTCTGAACTGTCTACCCAAGAGGTAATATCTCAAGGTATCTAATGCCCATTTAATGGGCAAAACCTCCTTTTCCACAATGGCATACCTTTTTTCATGCTCACTGAGTTTCCTACTCAAATTATAGGGTGTTCGTCCCCATCTCTGGTTTGGGATCACATGGCCCCTATCCCTACCTCTAAGGCATCCATCTGTACAACAAATTCTTTTGAAAAATCTGGTGTTATCAATACAGATTGTGAACACACAGCCACTTTTAACGCTTGGAACGCTTTTTCTGCATCAGGGTTCCATTTCACCATATTTGACTGCTTCCCTTTGGTAAGGTCTGCAACGGCACTGCTGTGGTCGCAAAATTAGGAATAAATCATCTATAGTACCCAGTTATTCCCAAAAAAGCCCTTACCTGTTTTTTATTCACTGGACGAGGCCAGTTTTAAATAGCATCAATTTTATTCAATTGGGGCCTAATCAGACCTCTACCTATGGTGAAGCCCAAGTATTTGACCTCCTCCATTGCGAGGCAGCACTTCTTTGGGTTAGCAGTTAACCCTGCTTCTCTGATTGAGTACAGTACTGCTTGTACTTTAACCAAATGGGACCCCCAGTCCATACTGTGAATTACCATATCATCCAAATAGGCAGCTGCATATTTTCTATGGGGCCTCCAAATTTTATCCATCGCCCGTTGAAAGGTTGCTGGAGCCCCATGCAACCCAAAGGGTAACATCTTATACTGGTATAGCCCCTCCAGAACTGAAAAGGCTGTTTTTTCTTTTGCGCTATCAGTTAAAGGTATTTGCCAGTAACCTTTGGTCAGGTCCAACATGGTGAGAAACCTGGCTGTTCCCATACTTTCTAAAAGCTCATCCACACGGGGCATGGGGTATACGTCAAATTTGGACACCTCATTTAACTTACGAAAGTCATTACAGAAGCGTATGCTACCGTCTGGCTTCGGGATGAGAACTATGGGACTGGACCACTCACTGTTAGATTCCTCTATGACTCCAAGTTCTAACATGTTTTTAACTTCTTTAGAAACAGCTTCTCGCTGAGCTTCAGGAATCCTATATGGCTTTAAATGGACCCTGACCCCTGGTTCTGTGACAATGTCATGTTTTATTATGGCCGTTCAGCCAGGCAGCTCTGAAAATATCTCCCTATTTTGGATGAGAAATTCTTTAACCCGATTGTTCTGATCAGCTGATAATGTCTCTGACACCTTTACTGCGGGAAGCAACCGAGGTGAAGACACCGAATGGCAAGGCTCCGCTGACAGAGACAACCTATCTGTCCAGGGTTTGATTACGTTAACATGGTAGATTTGTTCGGGTTTTCTTTTTCCTGGTTGGTATACTTTGTAATTAACCTCATTCACTTTTTCCCTAATCTCAAATGGACCCTGCCAGTTAGCTAATAACTTGCTTTCCGCAGTGGGTACCAAAACAAGAACTCTATCTCCAGGAGCAAATTCCCGTATCTTGGCACTCCGGTTATATACCCTCTATTGAGCACTTTGGGCCTGTTCCATGTGCTTTCTGACAATAGGTACCACGGCTGCAATCCTATCCTGCATTTGTGTTACATGTTCAATAACGCTTATATAAGGAGTGGGCTGTACTTCCCATGTCTCTTTAGCAATGTTCAACAGCCCTCTGGGGTGTCTACCATACAACAATTCAAATTGAGAAAACCCCGTAGAGGACTGAGGAACTTCCCTGATGGCCATTAACAAGTAGGGCAACAAACAATCCCAGTTTTTCCCATCTTTATCAACAACCTTTTTTAACATACTTTTTAATGTTTTATTAAACCTTTCCACCAACCCATTAGTTTGGGGATGGTAGATGGACGTCCTGAGGTGAGTGACCTTAAATAATTTGCACAATTCTTTCATGATCCTTGACAGTCAAAATTTCTTTTGGTATTTCCACTCTACTAAAAACCTGCACCAGCTCCCTAGCTATCGCCTTGGTTGTGATAGTGCGTAAAGGGACAGCCTCAGGATATCGAGTGGCATAGTCCATTATTACCAGGATATACTGATGGCCCCGAGCGGACTTTAACAAGGGCCCCACGAGATCCATGGCTATTCTGTCAAACAGGACCTCTATAATAGGCATGGGAACTAGTGTGCACCTGAAATGTGGTCTAGGGGCATGATACTGGCATTCAGGACAGGGAGAACAATATTCAGACACTTCTTTATAAACCCCTGGCCAAAAGAACCTTTGTAAAACTCTCAGTGGTTTTTTCTGCCCATAAATGTCCTGCTGTAACGTGACTATGAGCTAAATCTAGTACCGTTCTCCTATAAGGCTGGGGAACTACCAGCTGTTCCACCACATCCTCAC
This sequence comes from Pseudophryne corroboree, assembly GCF_028390025.1. Lineage (NCBI taxonomy): Eukaryota > Metazoa > Chordata > Amphibia > Anura > Myobatrachidae > Pseudophryne > Pseudophryne corroboree. The sequence continues at coordinate 653,335,666 of NC_086445.1, read as the reverse complement.
CCCTTTTGACAATGTGGTACAAGAGCTCCTTACAGATGGCCATGTGGGGATACGTAACCCTGTCACCTGGTACCACAGGTTCCCCATTAACAATCTTAAAATTCTCTCTAGCCTTCATTAAGGTAGCATCCTTTAACTGTTCAGACGCAAACAGATCCTTCTTTACCTCCAGGTCAGGCACGCTTTCAGTTCTAACTACTATGTCTCTGTTCCCAGCAAGAGGGTCCTCACTGGACTCCCCATCTGTCACTTCCCCAGCCAAACTAGCAAAAGGTAAAGGGTCAGAAAGTTCCGAGGATAACGTACATCCATAAAATCACTGGTAATATCAACTGGCTCTTTACTTCTCACATCTGTTGCTAAACGTGATTCCCACAGTTTCCAAAAATGAGGAAAATCCCTCCCTATTATGGCATCGTGCACTAGTCCTACTTTAACAATTGCTGACCCACAACAAGTTTCTATATTCACTTAAGCAGTGACATAATGTTGGGTATCCCAATGTATGCAAGTTACCCTAATAGGTATTTGCTGGACCTTTAAGGGGTTCACTAACCTAGCTTTCATGAGGGTAACTAAACTTCCTGAATCTAGCAAGGCCTCTACCCGGTAACCCTCTAAGAACACATCACACATTTGTTTTTCCAGCTCAGGTAAAGGTACCACAGTACAGGCTAACCTAGCAAAGAAAGACATTCTGCGACATTCAAAGGCAGCATCACATTGCATGGGTGACTGGGCAATTGGCAATAACATGACCTGGCATACCACACCTAAAACATTTAACCACACGATTATCAACCCGTTTGGGCAGCATAGACCTTTTCGAGCCCGACTGGCCTGTCTCCAAGGCCTGTGTTTACAGTCTCTCCAGCCTTGCATTCTCTTAACCGCCCAGCAACGTTTTCCCACGGAACAGTCTTACCAGTCTTTACTGAAGGGCACTGTCAAGGATCTATGGGTTGCTGGGTGGTCATCAGTAGTTCCTCTGCCACCAGATACCTCTCTACCATGTCCACTAACCGGACAGCAGCATCCGGGTTTCCATGGCTCACCCACTTGCGCAGGACCACGGGCAAAGATCTCAAATAGCGGTCCATGATGACTCTTTCAACCATCTGGGGAACAGTAAATGTCTCTGGCTGTAACCATTGTTTTGTAAGCTGAATAAGGTCGTGCATCTGGGAGCGAGGAGGCTTCTCCATGGCATACACCCAACGGTACACCTGTTGTGCTCGTACTGACAGCGTGACTCCCAGGCGGGTCAGGATCTCAGTTTTTAGTTTGTCATAGTCCCGAGCCTCGGCAGGGCTTAAATCAAAGTATGCCTTTTGGGGCTCACCTGAAAGAAAAGGTGCTAGCAGACAGGCCCACTGTGCTTTCGGCCAGTTCTCACGCTCGGCAGTCCTTTCAAACATGGTTAGATAGGTCTCCACATCATCAGCCTCTGTCATTTTCTGCAGGAAGTGACTGGCCCGTATAGAACTAGAGCTGGTCAGAGCACTGGCGGCCACATCTCCAATCCGGGCTGCAAGGCTCTGCACCACTTCTGCTAAGGCCTCTCTATCCTGACGCTGTTGCCTGTAAAGTTCGTCAATAGCCACCACTGCTGTCTCCTATTTTCCTCCATTGCCACCTGCTGCTGTCTGTTGGCCTCCTGCTGTAGTATCCAATTTTCCTCCATAGCCACCTGCTGCTGTCTGTTGGCCTCCTGCTGAGCTGCTGTAGCTTGCAGCAAGGCTTTAAGCAGTTCCTCCATGTCGACAGATTTTTCAGGCAGCTTTGTAGCTGCTTTCACCCTGGACATATCAAATCCTATGGGGTGAGTCTCAGCAACTTCACACTCGGCTGTATCTGCATAAACCACCATTTTCTGCAGGCCTCATAAAGCTGCTGCTTTCACTTGTGCGCAGAACGGAATGCTTGCATTCTCCACCAAGTTGTAACACTGTAGGGGAACCAGATGCCGTTCCTGGGGTAGATAGCAGCAAGCAGCAGCTGAGAAATCATACAAGTCCAGTTTTTATGGTGCAACTGGCCGCAACCAGTTTTATTAAGCAGAAAATAAAATAAACATCAAAAGAAAATACCTTACCTGTCCGTCACTAACTATACAGAAGACATTCCTGACTGTCTCTAAACAAAAACACAGAGTGTCCAGTAAATACTGTATGACTCACTTATATAAGGAAGCATGTTTCTCACACAGCGTTTCTGCAGTCTCCCCAGGCAGTCTGCACACACTGATCAGGCTAGCAATCTTATAGAACTCTTGCACAGCTGAAAGCCCTGATTAGCCCTCTGTGAAGCCAAAGACCCAAACTGGGCCCAATGTCTGGAACTTGCCCTCTCTCTCTCTCCCTCTCTCTCTCTCTCTCTGGGCCCTTATCCAGCTTTTCCAACAAACTGAAAAGGTTCTAACAAAACAAAACATTTTCCTGGAAGGTTTCCTTTTCCTAAAACATGTAAGGCAAGAACCTGGGACAATATTCTCTTCTCAGGATGTAGCAGCTGTGTGCAGAGCTCCTATGTTCCAGTGACTTTGCTCTGATCCAGTTCCCCTAGTACTAAGTTATATACATTATATTTTAAGAATTCTCCAGTGTCAAGATTCCGGATCCAGCCCAGTCAGAACTTCAGTCCATTCTGGTTCCCGTTCGGTCAGCATTCTGGTTCAATTCCGGTCACTACTCCAGTTCCAGTCTGGTCAGCATTCTGGCTCCATTCTAGTCACCATTTTGGTTCATTCCGGTCATCATTCTAGTGACTAATCTGGTATCATCTATTCCTCATACAGAATCTGCAGTGATCCACAGACTCCATTAATTTTATTAAAGTATTGCTCATGTCATATCTGCCTTTGGGCTTATCACTGCTAGAACAGCAACAATTCTTCTAAGTACATGTTCCCAAGGGCCCGATTCAGACCTGACTGCTGTTGTGCGTTTTTGCACAGTGGCCGATTATCGATTGACTGTGCATGCATATGCACCGCAATGTGCATGGCCAAACAGCAACAGGATGTTGCGAAAATTCTGATCGCACAGCCAGTCGCAAGCTGATTGACAGGAAGAGGTCGTTTGTGGGTGTTGACTGACTGTTTTCTGGGAGTGTTAGGAAAAACGCAGGTGTTCCTAAGTGTAGTCTGGGAGGGTGTGTGAAGTCAGCTCCGGACCCGATCAGCCTGTTCTTTTCGCACTGGAAGAGTAAGTCCTGGGCTGCGCACAGGCTGCACACACTAGAAAAACCATTTGATGGTGAGTGAGTTGCCAATGGATTTGCAGATGTCTGCTGACTAAGGGACATTTTCACACCGCGTACACATGCGATCGCACACTTGCACGGGGTGATTTTACACTCCCCCTTGGGTGGCGACTATCTGATCTCAGGACAACAAAATTAGCAGCACAGCGATCAGGTCTGAATTATGCGCCAAGTTCCATGCACAATACCTGGTTAAAGCCTTCTCGCTTCATTCACACTCCCTCTGTGCTAGCTCGGCCCACTGACGCCTGCCCAAGCCAAATCCAACCCTCATGCATTATACCCCAACACTGATGGAATGATTTGCCATCTGGGTCCAGATTGCTGGTTTGTTCTCATAGTTGCCTCTGCTGATCTCGGCCTTCCTTCCCCTTTTTCTATGTATTTGCACTGATGGGCTCACAACTCCCTCCTTTCCTAACTTTTTCTTCCACCCCCTCCCTTTTGTGTGTTGTTTTTGCAATTGTTGGATTTCCAATTGCTTTTAATACTGGGTTTATACTACACTGGATATTTCCAGAATGTTGTTGTTTTGTTGTGCATGTACACCTCTAAATAGCCTATGTTGTATGCGGCCTTTACTGCACTTTTTTTTATATACTGTATTTGGCTATTTTGTATTTAACTTTGATAACAATAAACATATTACAAAAAAAAAAATTGCTAAGATTTATTATTCAATTTTACAGGTTTTTGAGGGTTGAGAATATTTCAATCTACAGTGAGTTTAAATACAGGGGAGGAGGCAGCTGGGATCTACCAGCACCTACCTGAGGGGGGATACTTTCTAATGCAGTAGATTCCACTTGGAGTGGAGTTCATCTTAATTTTGGCACACTGTCCCTTTCTGAGTAAGTCTTAATATCAAAGCTCAAGCTCTACTCCTACGGCTCACTTCATGAAGGTTGTAATGAAGAAATCTACTCTCCGACAGTGGCAAGTTTACAGATCAGCTGAGCTGAGCCTGTGAGAGTGAAATGGGAGGGTGGAAGATGAATCACTTCTGTGTGGAGCTTTATTAATGCTGGGCATAAAATATACAAATATCGGCAGCTTGCCTAGATAACTGTATCGTGTATGTGAGCTATGAGCGACTGATCCAAAAATATCATCCAGCATGTCTGTTCCATGCAATATTTTTAAAGCTATAAATCAGCCACATTGGGCAGTCTATGTACTACCATGGCTGAAACGAGGGACATTTCTCCTTTCTTCACAGAGATAAGCAGTGTCGGATTGGGGCATGAAGGGCCCACCGGGTGAATGTAGTGGTAGGGGCCCATGTGGCCAGCCACCATAGAGGCCTGGCTAACCATTAGAGAGTGCATAGTGTGGGCCCCTTGATTAAGATAGATACATAGATAGATAGCTATGGTAAATACTGCTAGTACATGATAATGTATCAGATTAATAACAGCATTGCACTGTAGAAAGTACACCATAATCCTGTGCAGTATAAGGTAATTTATGTGTAATGAGTAATTCAAGTGCACAGTCTGGAACCTGATCCCTAGAGGAGGGGGTGGGCCTTCAGGCAGTGGGGCGGGTGTTTCCCCTGTACCCATGTGGCCCAGTCCGACCCTGAAGGTAAGGGTATATGTCTCCTTACTGTCAGGATTCTGATTTTGTCTGTTCCCGGAGGGGGCACCAGTGGGTCAGTGTTGGAATGACGTATGAAACGTGGACGCTGCATAAAAAGTCCTGCGCATATGTGCGGATGTTTATTAAACACAAAGGTCAGAGTAATGATATAGCAATAGATGATAACTCAGAACCGGCAGTAACAGAGATTAAATAATAAGCAGTAACTGAATCCAAGGTAATAATCAAAAGTCTCTGGCAACACAAATATATATTGAAGATAACTTGATGACTGAATGCAAATGGTTTCAAGTAAAACAAAGTCTCTGGCAACATAAGCAGAATAATTTATTATTATTATTATTATTATTACCAGTTATTTATATAGCACACACATATTCCGCAGCGCTGTACAGAGAATATTTTGCCCATTCACATCAGTCCCTGCCCCAGTGGAGCTTACAATCTATATTCCCTACCACATGTACACACAGACACATTCATACTAGTGATAATTTTGTTGGGAGCCAATTAACCTACCAGTATATTTTTGGATTGTGGGAGGAAACCGGAGTACCCGGAGGAAACCCACGCAAGTACGGGGAGAATATACAAACTCCACACAGTTAGGGCCATGGTGGGAATCGAACCCATGACCTCAGTGCTGTGAGGCAGTAATGCTAACCATTACACCATCCGTACTGCCCAAAGTGAATTTGGTAACTGGATACAGATGGTTTTAAGTAGAATAAAGTCTCTGATAACAAACGTAGAATAACTTGGTAATTGGATGCGAATGGATTTGTAAACAGAACTCCAGTATTACTTGGAAAGAACACAGTCTCTGTATATAACTCAAGTTCTTCTGACAAAGCCTAATATATATCCTATATTAAACACGCTAAAAGGTTAAGAGACTCAGTACGCTATTGGAGTATGTGGTACCGTAAGGGTACGCACTCAGCGTAGCGGACGCTTAGCCGTGGACGAGACGCACGAGCGGCACGTTCGCTCACGGCTTAATGCGTAGAGGCAAGCACGCTATAGGCTGCCGATTACCGTAATGATACGCTATCAGCGTAGCGGACGCTCGAGACCACGAGGAGATCACAAGCGGCGCTGACGCTCACAGAGTTAAACCTTTGTAACAATATCATAAACAATGTACTTATATTGTAAACCTTTGTGCAGTGATAAGGTGTAAATGCAACACAGTGTAACCTTGTTAGTTTAAAAGCTGTATGAGCGACTCTTACGCTCTGAGAACCCTTTAGCAATATAATAAACACTCAAATACCGGTCTAAAGGTCTAACACCTTTTAAGGGAGAGAATGAACGTTCAATCGCAAAAGAATACACAATACAAGTTATACACTACCAAACTAACATAAAATACCTAACCGAGTTACTACACGTTAAAATACAACGAAGACACAATTACATTTTAGGGGGAAGGAGAGAGAGAATGGCTTACAACAAAATAGGAGATAAAGATGGTTGCAGAGAACTTACGCACAAGGGGAACAATCGCAAGCGCCTTTCTGGATATCCAGCTCCCGATTATCAGTGATGAGAACCGTTGTGAAGAGTAGAGAGCTGGCCCAGGTCGGCTTGTCTTTATATACACTTACACACAGTACAGTACAATGGTCCCTACATTCTTATTGTTCATTGGACACAGGAATCCGTCTCCGCATTATAACAAAAGGTCATAGGTTGGTTCATACAGGTGGGCTGTGACTATTCCAAACTGCTCAGGTGGGAGGGAAACTGGGTTTCCCGCCGCATGGGTAATAAAGTGCAAATATAGTAAATGTCCATAAACTTCTTATGTCCATAACTATACGCACGAGCGAGTAATCCGCTTCAAACCAACACCGGAATATTGCTAATTATATTCTCTTCCGATGGATACTAAACACCACTGTGTAACCCCTGTCTGACCCTTCGTATCAAACAAAGAGGAATCTCTTTGTCCCCGAACATGCTACATTAACTAAACTTTCAGATTCTATCAAAGGGACCATAATCTACAAAATACATTATATGACTAAAATATGTAACGATCGAGTCGCCCGCTAGACGCACACAAACTCTACCGTAAATGCGCATACTGTGCGCCTGCGAGTGCACGCGACCGCGAGTATACGCACGCACGGGAGGGCTCATGCACGTGCAGCGGGCACACGCATGAGGTGCATATATGGCAATGTGCAGCGTGATATTTTTCTGACTTTGACAGTCCACCCTTTGGCAGTCACCAATAACTGCCACTTCCTAAAACAGTTCAAAAAGAGAAAAATATATGTCATGTATAATACATAGTGCTGAGGTTACATGGGCGGCAGATAACCATTCAAAGAATAAGCTGGTCACACTTCCATATGAGGGATCAGTATTGTTCGGTAATACATTGGAAACTATGATTGGGTAGGGGAGAAGAGAAGAAGGTGGGAAAACGGTATGACCTAGTGAGATAGCAGAAGCATGTGTGTATGAATCCATGTTTGGGGGGTCATGTATCATCGTGCCGTATGTGTTTTAAATCAAGCTTCGAGGTATTGCGAAGTATACATTTGAATTCCTTCTTATCCCGTGGTACGGGTCTGTGGATGGGTTGTCAAACTTTACCGAGCTCTTTTCGGCTTTTGGTTGCAACAAAATGGGGGAGCACATTTTAGTTGATGATACATGAATGGGGGGATATGTGAGTGCTGATATCTGTGCCTATATTCCCTATCGACTATGTGTGTCATTACCTGAAGGTTGTAGAGATGAAGATAAGAAGCAATTATGGTAAATGCAGTCGTAAACTATGTGAGTTTAATGTACATTTGCCGATTGAGGTCTTGTCTGATGTCTTCCCTTGATGTACATGTTGACTGTAGTCTCTGTGGGCTTTTGCCAAAATGCGAGCAAAAAGCTTTCTCAATGTCCATAGACTTACAAAAGTGTTGGGCTATCGTAAAATTTTAAAATTGCTAGGGATATTGGGGGTCTATGGCATTGTCCATCAATTGTCTGTGTAAAAGGTTGTCAAATTCTTCTTCCAAGCGGATGTCTTTGTACCTTGGAGAAAAACAAAGGAGAAACGGGTGAAAGAAACGGACCGTGGAATCACATTTTCATCACAACATTGTCTCAATGGTTGGGTCGTAAATCAAATCAGTCGTTGTTATTACAGTATCTTCACTTCTTAAACTCATCACTCGGGCGCTACGTTTACACTTTGTTAAAACCCGAACGCATCTAAATATCAGACCGACCAATATGATGACACCCAGAATACACAAAAGAAATTTCCCTACATCCATGATAATACCTTGGGTCCATTCTCCTAAACCAGAGAACCAATTTCGTGGGTTCAACCATGACACCCAACCGGTCAGCTCATTACCCACAGCAGCGAGGGTGAGATTGTGTTTCCTGCGGAACTCCCACTTTAATTGGAGAATGTCGTCCATCTTTTGGTCTATGACCTCGACCGGGTCCTCGGTGTTATTCGTAATATAAGTGCAGCATTTTACGCCGTACTGCGTTGCCAGTGTGACACAATATCCACCTGTCACTGCCGTGAGATAATTAAGAACCATCCTATGCTGAACCAGTTCTGTTTTATAAGCTTGGAGCTCCCTTCCGGTATACCTGAATGTGTCATCATACATTTCAGTGATATTGTCTAATAAATTTGCAAGCGCAGATATATATTTATAATTTATCACTCCTCTGGCGGTACGAGTGATATCTAACGCGATTAGGAATTGAATCCCGGTGGATTCATGGATCAGGTCAGAAGCCGGATGCTCTGTTCTTTCTATCAGGTGCCTGTTTAACGATGTGTTCGTAATGAGTGTGAGTATAAGGAGCTTGGGCACTGCGGTGAATATCCTTCATTTTAGTGTGGGATACGGTCATTACCTCAGGCAGTACTTTTCCAATATAACATAACCCTTCTGAGTTTGGGGCAAGCCACTTACACGCCTTCCTCCCGCATATGAAGTATGCATCATCGGGGAGAACATATGGGACGGAGTAGGACATTACCATATTACAAATTTTCCATATGAAATCTCCTAACCCTAATTCTCCCATCTGTTTAGTACACGTATCTGTTTGTACGATATGTGCACAGTATCCTGGTGATACTTCTCCAACTCTCATGATCCTACTTCCTAGGGTATACCTATATCGGAAATATTTTCCACTACCGGCTATGTGGCGTATAAGTTCTGTATCTGTAGGCATTCTATCGGCTCTGTATGAAAAGGTCATGGTTTGGTTATTCCATGACACTTCCCAATTTCCCGGCTTTCGGGGATTGGAAATGTTAAAGCACACTAAGGACCTATCCACATGATATTGGTGGAGCTTCAAACTAGGAGGACTAGAGATATTAAACCTCTTGTCCACCGGCCTCCCACCACTTAGCTCAAGTACCTCTCCTACAGTTAAAGGGAATGGTACTAATCCTGATTTACTATGGCCTTGAGGTACTTGAGAGCATACCCAACAGTCTGTCTGGTTTAACACTTTACCCACTAAGGAGTGATAGTCACTCAATGGATGCCGGTCCATATGGATATTAAAACTGGACTGACATTTCTTTATGCACCCATCCTCAACTAAGTTATCACAATGCCTACAGATGCAATTCTCTTTAGCTAACAATCCTTTACAATGTTTACGAATAACATGGCTGCTAGATCGTTTTCTGGTACTCGCCTTTGCTCGGTGATTGTGTTTCTATTGGAAATTTACGCCTCCGTCTCTGTCATCAGAACCTTTCTGGATCCTTTCTCGACCTCACTGGTACTCTCACCGAAACAGACTGCTCTGGTCAACATCATGGTCAACAGGAAAATCCATATCACAGTCTCTTGGGGCAAGTCCATCTTACAGGAGGAGAAAAGGAGAAATTTGTAATGGGGGTACAGAAAAACAGTTTGAGGAGGAGAGAAACTTGTTACGATAATTAGTTCTCTAGTCTTGTTGTTCTTCTTGTTCTGCTGTCATCTCAAAGATGCTGTCTCTCAGTCTTCTAATCATTCTGGTGATACAATATTTCTTCTAGCTCAGCGCTCTTTCTGTAAGGAGAATAAATCTTGCATTACCATTTGTCCAACTAATGTGTGACATACCATCTGTAACGTTATGAGAACATGAGAAAGAAGAGAGAGAGAGAAAAGAAAACAACAAGAGAGAGAACCGTTCATATATATATGCATCACATAAATCAACAATAAACAACAACAGAGAAAAAAAAACATTTTTCAAACATTTTTTCAGGAGAGAAAAAAAAAAACATTGTCAAATCTTCCGTTCACCATCAGGCTGTCACATCTACATGTCCAATGGTATCTCTGCATAGTCTCTCCCACCAGTATTTCCATACTCCACCCTTTGTATCTGGCCAGGATACATCGATGCTGGTAGGTCATACTGGGGTTTGGTAGACTTCTGAAAAGGTCAGGTAGTCAGGTGATGTTGGAGCTGTTGTGGTGAACGTCAGAGATGGGGAAAAAGAAACATTTCACAGATACATTTCAATTTTTACCCGGTCATTCCTGTGTCTTCAAGGAATGACCTCCCAATTTTTTTTATTTTTTTATTTTATTTTATTTTTAACCGTTACCTCAGGCTTACCATCAGTCCTAATGATCACCTTTCCTGACTACATATCATGGGTGTGGCCCAAAATTCTTCCTATGTGATCCCTGATTATAATTTGGTGTGTCATAACTTTGCTCATATCTTTGTTTAGGGGGTCTGACTTTATGTGGGCTGTTACAGTTGCTGGCATAATGCCCTTCTCTTTTACAAAGATAACAAACGCTTGGCTTCCTCCATGTGCCAGTGGCCTGGGGTTTCGGTCGATTTGATGCCTCCTCTAATGCTTTGATGCTCATCACCATCAACCGCTTTCCCTGTACTTCCCTTATTCCTTGGATACCATGGTTATGTTGTTGTCTAGGGGGTTGATATGACTTTTGTCTACTTCTTGATCTACAATCATTTGCAAAATGTCCCTCTTTGTGACAATGGTAACAAACTACCACATTTGAATTTCTCACAGGATTTTGGGTCTTAAGCTGGTGTGGCTTCGTTGTCAGGGCTTGTCTACTGATTGTTATTTGCTTACTGCCCTGTGACTCCAGGTGTCTTTTGATGCTCCACTCGACAACGGCTGGGAAATATTTTCCTAACTGTCGGTTGATCTGCTTAATACATTCCTGATTGTGTTCCTCCGTACGAAGTACTTCTGTGTCTAATTTACAATCAGCAATAAATTTCGCAGGGTCAACGCTGGAGGGCAAACATGCCCTCAGCACTGTCCGCCAATCTTTGTTGGTGGGTTCTGTGGAGTTTCCTAGTTCTTTGATAAACCTCTGACATGCAACTAAATCTTCCCTGGGATCAGGGAATTCAGACATAATTGATCTCAATTCTCTCCGAGACCAGGGACGGCGCATTGCACTGTCCCTGACGGGAATGATTCCCTGAGCGTCAGTCTCCCCATTGGGGACTGTGATCACTCTGACAGGACTAAATTCAATTACATCACCTTGTGTTGGTCTTACAATATGGGGTACATTTGTTTGTGCGTGATATATAACACCGTACGTACCTGTGGACACGACCTCACCTGACCCTCCGTTAGGGGGTTTGATTACTGCCTTTACCGATTTGGTCGCGTCCACCTGGATGTCTGGTAGGATGGCTACTGGAAAAGGTGCCGACATCGTGCTGGCCTCACTTTCTTGCTTGTAGTCCTGAGGGAAGTTTGACATGGGGTGCGACTTGCACAGGTTAATATTTGTAATTTTTACACTTTCATTTTTATAAACATTATTACATTTGTTACTTTCATTCTTAATACAGTTACTAAGTGCATTTTTATCGTACACCATTGCGCCATTCTCTGCAACTATAATCCTCTCCATTGCCATGTCTCTCTTCCCAAGGTGAGAGTCAGATATGTAAGTTAAATTTCTTTGCATTTCACTTTCCTGTTGCCACAATTTTAAATCATCATAATGTCTAATACGCCTTTTTGAAGATTTAATCAGGCAAACTCTTCTCCTTAAATTCTGTAATACTTCTGGGTTAAAAGTACCTACCCGGGAAAACTTCTCCCCGTCATGCACAGTCATCCCTTCCCATTCATTGCATAACATTTCTGTGTGATGACCATCTTGGTCTGATTTCTCACACATGACCTTGCCGACCTGATTGATCGGTTTCAAATCAACCTGAACCTGGGTTGATCGCCCCTTACCTGAACAACTGGCCCCCATCTCTGCAGGTGCTGCTTTAACTACCTCTGACTTCAAATCAGGGTCTTCGGCAACCCTTACAAAAACCAAGATGTCCGGGGTAAGGCTGCGGTGGGGGTTTTGCAACGAGGTCCGCCCACTTAACTCCGCCCACGCTGGCCAATACGGCGACCAAAGTTCCCAGAGGTTCCGTACCCAACCTAGGGCACCTAAGTACGTCTACTTGCTCGGGCGTGTGGGAGTGTCTTACCCTCCCCAGCAAGTGTCAGTCGCTGGAATGTCCCTGAGTGATCAGGCTACTTCCCTTAAAATAAAAAAATTACACAAATCACGTTAACAGTGTGCAAGTAGCGTTCTTCTGAATTCAAGACACGCTAATGCACACAATCACATGCGGTACAATCGTATCTGCACACAAGCAACTAATCTTATGTGCGGAACGATCAGTGGAATTGAACATTTCTGCTGCAAATTCCTTCAGCGATGAGCTTCTTTGGCCTATATGGGTCTCGCACCAACCCTCTTCGGTTGTGCTCTCTACTTCTAGTCTGCTGTACCTGAACCTCCTGGTCCTTGACCTCCTGGTCTGTGACCTCCTGGTCTGTTATGTACAGCAGACTCTACTGCTCATTAATATGTCGAGACTAACAAGGGACGCCTCCCAAGCCACCCCACGATATCACTCTCGCTGGTGTACCTCTTTCTACTGGCCTATGGTTCCCACTTCCGTAATAAAAGAGAAATCTTATATAAACACACTCTTACATTCGAACACTCTTATTTCTGTACAGAATTCCTTTCATTCGGTATTAGCCTTAACCCAGAAGAATTGCAACAGAGAAGGTTTTTTCTTTTAACTTTAAACTTTTGGATTTGAGATAGATTTGCGTTATTATCGCGTTACTTCCTTATCGCCTACTAAAATAATACTATCGTGCGGTTTGTATTATGTGGGCGTATCCGTATGATCCGTTGCGTAATATACGCTCCGTGCGTCGACCCTTGCGTTGCGTACGCCCTGCCCTTGTAAGGACACGTGTACGCAGACCAAGTACGTCCACAGTAACACACTACACGTTTATCAATGTGAATGATCTTTAACAGTAATCATTCACTGGACACTACCCAAATCTCCCTTGTTTTCTAGGCGAGACTGTGTGCGTGCCTTTTACAATTATTCCCTTAAATATTTATCTTTTAACTATTAATAACAACAAATGTCTCAACACGTTATCACTAGTGTGTGGCAATCAGGAGAATGAGGTATGGACAAATAATGCTAAACAAGAAATACAGGTGTGTGTGCTTATGCGTACGTTCGCAAAACAGAAACTAAACAGGTTTTAAAAGACAATAACGTACTGTTCCTACCTTCCGGTTCCGGATTCCTTCAGCACTCCTTACTAAGCGAAGCAGACGCTTATCTGGTCAGCACTACGAGGAATATTACCTCCCGCCTTTTGCTGACCGATAATGTCTGCTGAAATTACCTAGTGCAGATATGTGAAGAGCGGGCGAGTCCCCAATTGACAAAGCCTAATATATATCCTATATTAAACACGCTAAAAGGTTAAGAGACTCAGTACGCTATTGGAGTATGTGGTACCGTAAGGGTACGCACTCAGCGTAGCGGATGCTTAGCCGTGGACGAGACGCACAAGCGGCACGTTCGCTCACGGCTTAATGCGTAGAGGCAAGCACGCTATAGGCTGCCGATTACCGTAATGATACGCTATCAGCGTAGCGGACGCTCGAGACCACGAGGAGATCACAAGCGGCGCTGACGCTCACAGAGTTAAACCTTTGTAACAATATCATAAACAATGTACTTATATTGTAAACCTTTGTGCAGTGATAAGGTGTAAATGCAACACAGTGTAACCTTGTTAGTTTAAAAGCTGTATGAGCGACTCTTACGCTCTGAGAACCCTTTAGCAATATAATAAACACTCAAATACCGGTCTAAGGGTCTAACACCTTTTAAGGGAGAGAATGAACGTTCAATCGCAAAAGAATACACAATACAAGTTATACACTACCAAACTAACATAAAATACCTAACCGAGTTACTACACGTTAAAATACAACGAAGACACAATTACATTTTAGGGGGAAGGAGAGAGAGAATGGCTTACAACAAAATAGGAGATAAAGATGGTTGCAGAGAACTTACGCACAAGGGGAACAATCGCAAGCGCCTTTCTGGATATCCAGCTCCCGATTATCAGTGATGAGAACCGTTGTGAAGAGTAGAGAGCTGGCCCAGGTCGGCTTGTCTTTATATACACTTACACACAGTACAGTACAATGGTCCCTACATTCTTATTGTTCATTGGACACAGGAATCCGTCTCCGGATTATAACAAAAGGTCATAGGTTGGTTCATACAGGTGGGCTGTGACTATTCCAAACTGCTCAGGTGGGAGGGAAACTGGGTTTCCCGCCGCATGGGTAATAAAGTGCAAATATAGTAAATGTCCATAAACTTCTTATGTCCATAACTATACGCACGAGCGAGTAATCCGCTTCAAACCAACACCGGAATATTGCTAATTATATTCTCTTCCGATGGATACTAAACACCACTGTGTAACCCCTGTCTGACCCTTCGTATCAAACAAAGAGGAATCTCTTTGTCCCCGAACATGCTACATTAACTAAACTTTCAGATTCTATCAAAGGGACCATAATCTACAAAATACATTATATGACTAAAATATGTAACGATCGAGTCGCCCGCTAGACGCACACAAACTCTACCGTAAATGCGCATACTGTGCGCCTGCGAGTGCACGCGACCGCGAGTATACGCACGCACGGGAGGGCTCATGCACGTGCAGCGGGCACACGCATGAGGTGCATATATGGCAATGTGCAGCGTGATATTTTTCTGACTTTGACACTTCTAACTACACAAGACCCAGGCAGGAGACAGTCCCAATGCAGCAAGCTTGCACAAGATGGTATGTATTAACGAGGTACACAGGTTAGGCAATGAAACAAACACCTGAGGAAAGACTCTTACTGCTGATGATCTGTGGCAGGCTGTGGCTGGAGTCTGAAGCAAACACGAGAATTGCAGAGTGATGAATGAAATGAGATGATGAGAGGAACCATGGGGAACAACTGGAGACAGGAACCATGGGGAACAACTGGAGACAGGAACCATGGGGAACCACTGGAGACAGGAACCATGGGGAACCACTGGAGACAGGAACCATGGGGAACCACTGGAGACAGGAACCATGGGGAACCACTGGAGACAGGAACCATGGGGAACCAGGAGAATTTGACACATCAAATGTGACTCGTTGTCCGAGGCTATGAGGCTGAGCCAGGAACTGGAGTTTATACCCTTTGGTCTGTGATGATTGGATGTTGCATCTCTGTGAGAACACACCCTGCTGGTTTAGGTGTTCAGATCAGTTGTGAGTTAGCTGGAGCTAATGATTCGTCAGGAGAGTAATTCTGTAATGCACTGCTGATTGCTGGCTGGGCTCAGTAGTGCACCGGGAGTAATTGCTGTTAACTAGAAGCACTGTGTACTCCAGGCTGCTGACTGAAACCAGTAGTTTACCAAATGATAGTACTGGTTGGGTGGAGCACAGTGATCTGTAGGCTGCAGGAGACTGGAGACTGGAACGGAACTGCTGGGACCTGTAGTTCCACAGGTCCAAATCACAGGGTATACTCTGAAGACAGAGGACTGAAGCCAGGGGACGCCTGTTCATAGGAAGTGATGCGATGGAGAATGCAGAATACTGACACTTATACCCCTTTCACATCGCAAAAATAACCCGGATATATATAGTTTGAGCCGTGTCAACCCGGTTTGAGATGCAGTGTGAAAGTGCCATTATGAATTTACCGTATCAAACAACCCGGTATTTCAACCCGTGTAAAAAGAAGGATCCTACACGGTTCGGAACCAGTTCATTTGGCAGTGTGAAAGCCTCAGATCCGCTATATTCAACCCGGTAATCTTAAAAAGGAGGTGATAGGTTGTCTCCCTGCATGATGTCACCTGTCTGAACCCGGAAATAAACAGGCAGCATGCTTTAAACAGTGTGTTTTTATTTATACTACATTCACAGTGCTACAGTGCTTGGAGAATATGGCAAACTGGAGTGAGGATGAGGTTAGGGAGATGTTACGGATAAGAGGGGAGTCTGAAATCACCCACCAAATGACAGGGACTGTTAAGGATGCAATCACGTATAAAAACATAACAAAGATGCTTGCAGCCTCTGGATTCCACCGTACCTCCCAGCAGGTAATCAATAAACTAAAGGCCCTTAAAAGGAATTTCCATAAGGTCCACGACCACAACAGAAATAGAAGTGGTGCTGCCCGTATGGAGTGGCAATATTACGAGCAGTGTGCCACCATATTTGGCCACACAGCACTTGCAACACCGGTTAGCTTATCCTCCAGCATAGCAGCAGCAGAAACAAGACAGGCCTGTGCTGCTTCCACCTGCAGCGTACAGGACCCAGACACCCGATCACAGGACCCAGACACCCGATCACCACCACCACCATCTCCACTACTCGTACTGGATGATACGCAACCGATGCCAACCACTATGCCTGACCCAGTTGTACAGGAGCCCAGCAGAACTGAAACCACTGATGCGCCAGAAGACACAGAGGCTGGGCCAAGTCAAATGGCCCCAATTGCAGCCTTTGCGTGAAAACAGTAAGTACAACAATCCTAAAAGCATAATAACTAACATTAACAATTAACGTAAACTAAACACAAACTAACAACTCTAAACATTAACGTCATTAAATCTTAACAATAAATGCATACAATTAAAAATTATAAATGTTGCAGAGTATATGCAGTGTGTAGGTGGGAGGAGGCCACATACACATTTGCGAACACTACTATTTTATATAAGCTCTTTGCAAATTGCATAATTACATAATTATTTGATTTGTGTCTGCAGTATATACTGTTCCGCCAAGGAGGCGCCACCCAAACAAAACGGAGCAAGCTGCAAGAATTATGACCACTGTCCTGGTGGAGAAATTAGAGCAGATGGACGCTACCATGGCTGATCGAGAAGAGGCACGTCTCGAGCGATTTTTGCAGGCAGAGCAAGACATGAACAACACATTTATGATGCAGCTGATCTCTCTCTGAAACGGAGACAACTACAGAGTCTCCTATTTACCGTAATTTATCTTAAATGGTTATTGTTTTTTAAAAAAAGTTGGTTTTAAAATCATAGGAGTGATTTTATAAATATTTTATGAATATAAAGTAGTGAAATCTTTACAGTAATAAAAGTCAAACCAGTAATAGTGTAGGAAAAACTACACTATTACTGGTTTGACTTTTATTACTGTAAAGATTTCACTACTTTATATTTACCAAAGTTTTATACAAATTAAAATTCTAAGGTCTCTGACCTTTTGTTAATCTTTGGACTTGTCCTATTTTTACTTACAAACAAAATGCTTGATACATCCATTTCAAATTGGATATTGATGTTGTACATTTGTTATCGACACAGTAGCAGAACGTCAACTAAACAGGTTTATTTTTTGTAGCAACAACAATTAACAGAATATACAAACTGAAAAAAATTAACGGAGTAATGAGGGAAGGTTGGCCATTATAGCAGACCTCGGGGTAAATTTACTAAGATGGGAGTTCTATTTAAGATGGGATGTTGCCAATAGCAACCAATCAGATTCTACTTCTCATTTATCTAGCACCTTCCAGAAGATAATTCCTGGAATCTGATTGGTTGCTATGGGCAACATCCCATCTTAAATAGAACTCCCATCTTAGTAAATTTACCCCCTCATCTGTTCTGCACTTCCAGAAAGGTCGCCCAGATAGGCCTCACAATCAAGTGCAGGGTACGCAGCGGAGGCCTGCACTGTCCACTCTAGTAGGAATTCCTCCCTCTGAAAATCACATAGGTTATGCAGAATGCAACATGCTGCAACAATGTTAGGCATGATATTAATGTCTACATCATTGCGCTTCATAAGACAGCGCCAACGTCCTTTTAATCGTCCAAAGGCATTTTCGACCACCATTCTTGCCGAGCTCAGGGTGTGTGTATATGTAATTTGATTGGGGCTCAGCTGGACATGTTGGGTGAACCCCTTCATAAGCCATCGTCGTAACGGGTAGGCTGCATCACCAATTATGTGTACCGGGATCTCCACTCCGTCCACAAATTTGGATTTCTAGTAGGAATATAGATAAAAAAATGTACGTTAGCAACATGAAATTGGAATACAAATATGAGCAGACTCCTCCGTGATGGGCAGGCTGGTGGGCACATAGGAAGCATGTTTGAAGGTAACGACAACTAATTGGTCCCAATGTAAATTAAATTGCATTCATCTATTACCTTCTTGATTCATGAACATTGCGTCATTTTAACACATCTTTTCTTGGGCATGTTTTCAAAAGTATTAAAATTATTAAACAGAATCACCTCTCTTGGAAAAAGGTAGCCCCCTTGCTTGTCCTCTGCTAGCCGGTACAGATCAGAGTTAGCAAGCACTCGAGCATCATGTGACCGTCCCGGCTAACCGATGAATACGTCTGTGAAGCTAATATAAAAATATATATTAAGTTGTAAATTAATTATAAACAATTAGCATTAAGAAAACACAATGACAAGAACATTACCAATACTTATGATCCACCACAGCTTGCAAAACAATGGAATGCCATCCCTTTCTGTTGTAGTAGTCGGCAGGATTATCCTAAGGTGCGATTATAGGGATGTGGGTACCATCGATTGCACCTGCACACTGCGGATATCCAGACTCCACAAATCCCTTAATTGTTTTATCCAAACGCTGGCCATGCGGAAGAGAAATAAATCTGTGGTATAGGTTGTCCACCAATGCTCTGGTCACCTCATGTACAATGGTGCAAACGGTAGATATCCCCACACTAAACAGGCAAGCAATTGTGCAATATTCACCTGGAGTGGCATACCACCACAATGCTATAGCTAGCCTCCTGCTTGGCTCTATTGGTGACCTGAAGTTTGTGGTCTGTCTAGAGAGTGCTGGGGACATTAAATCCAAAAGGTAGTGGAATGTGTGACGCGACATTCTGAAGTGACACTTCCACTGAACATCCTGAAAGTTCAGCGCACTTTGCATAAAAACTTGCCCATGCTGCCGTTCTCTAGACCACAATCTTCGTTGTGTAGTGAGGTTAAGGTTGAGTATGGTGGTCACAGAAGCTGATATAAATGATCTCCTCCTGCGCAGGTATTGTCGGTGACGAATGGCGGTGTCTCTCAAATACTGCAGCCTCCTCATCCTCATAATATAGCTGCTGAACAAGCTACAGAATGTGAGAAGCTCAAATATCCTCTCACAGGCTGAATCCAAGAGCAGTACAGCTGAGACTATCATAAAGTCTATAGAGACATGTGCTGTGTCGGCCATGATTGCTGCACTACTGAGCACTCCCCAGCCCCTCCTTGTAATACCTTTCAAACCTCATCAATAGGAGACAGAAAAGTCCATTTAAAATGACATCACAAATGTTTTCAAAGGGTGAACCGGGTTCAGTTTGAAAGGCACCAACCCGGGAAAAACCCGGTAATAACACGGCTCCAAACTGCAATGTGAAAGGGGTATAGCGTGTTCAGACCCGGGTCGGAAGCGTGTTCAAAAGCCGGTTCTTTACCGGGTTAGCGATGTGAAAGCGGTATTACCAGGGAAGGAACACAGATGTCGTGTGCCCAAACAACGTGAGAAATTTAACAAAGAGGGTTATTCAGATATGGTTGGAGGTGCTATCACTGCTGCTTACCTTGTTTTGGGCACTGCACTGAGACTCAGACTGCAGGACAGGAACTGCCTATCTTTGATTAGCAGAAGCAGCCAGCTGGATCTCCAACAAGCAGCATAAGACTTCTGCAGGACAGCCCTGTCACAATCACACGGGCCGCCTTCTCAAAGCTGAGGCTGAGTGTGACTGCACCTAGCATGGTGGTAAAGGAAGTGGAGAAGGAAGAGTTGAGATACTGTGCGGTGCAATGAGGGCTAATGAAGCTTTCTGCGCCGTCATAAGTAACAACAAGATTACTCGATGCTGGCATTTGAACCCCGCACCTGGGCTGGACTCTGGCCGGCTGGCAGTGGGGGAGGTAGGTTGCGGTGTGAACAGAGGGAGGCTGGAGCTGCAGCTGCAGCCTCCCAATTGGTTACCACACGGACTTGCTATTGGAGACGCGGCGGGTCCTAGTGCCTGCCGGCTCTTTTATCAAATCTGACTGACGAAAATAGCAGTAGTGCTGCTGCTGTTCTCCCTTTGAAAAAAAGAAGTCAGAAACGCAATACCCCCCCGAGATCCACCTATGTGCCCAGGTGCCTTCCAAAGGTCTCTCAACCCAATGATAAAACACAGCAGCTGGTGACACAGGACTATAACTAGGAGATAAATAAATGGACAAGGAGGCCACCAGCTGCTGTGTTTTATATATACAGTGTATATATAGCAGAACAAAACAACGTGGAATGACTCCCAAGCGCTGTTTTCTACAAATATAAGTATCCTTCCGGTGGGCTTCAACCACAGGTATCTGCAAATAAGAAAAGAATAGTTGAATTATGTAAGTAATAGTTACTCCAACACTTCAGGGTAGGAGGAGATCCAAAACTGACCTGTAAATAAGGCCCTATGTTCCTGTAAAGGTTTCCTTTTATATCTTCAACCTCAATATATTCAAAACGTATTCACATTACTTGTCCCATATGGCTCACCTTAGAAAAGTGCCCTATATTCACCAAAAGGTATCTTTGATCCGAACTTCACTATGAATGGAAGATGTAGAGAAGATCCCACTCACAGTATAGCAAACACCGGCAATAAAATATATATACCTTTTGTGTTTCATAGGTAGAAAAATGTAATAAAAAATACAAAAACAGAAAATATATAAAATACAATACATCATATCACAATCCCATAGGACATGCAAGGCTACCTACCACCTCACAACTCTCAGATGGAAATCAAGAGGAGAGTTATAAAGTGGAAAATAAGCTAAATCACAATTAAGTGGTATGCAAAAGATCCATAAACACTCTAATGAGTGGTAGTACCAAGCCTAAGAGTGATAGCTGCAATCTCACCAACGCGTTTCGGAACTAGTGTTCCTTCCTCAAGGTGTTGGGTGGTAGTGGTCCTGTCGGTACCTTATAGCCCCCCAGTCTGATCACATGTCCTAGATCAACAAAAGGGATCTTTATTCATTAAAATAAAAATCCCTATACATTATACTCATGATAATAAAATCGATCTTATTTAAAGCACATTAAACACATATATAAGACACAGTCAGTATATATTCATAATTCTACATCAAATTCTAAATAAAAACTTAATTTTATAAATTGGTTGCCACAAATAGAAGTTCTGGATCAAAGTATGGAATGATAATCCATTATTACAGATGGAAAAGTGTCCCGATCCGTATCCTTCCAATGCCGTTTTCCCCTTGCTACTAGACACCCACAATCCTCTTCTTCCTAGGTGTCTGTAGCATTGCGATGACATCACATCCGGTGTTTATATCGGTCCCTATGGTAACCGCACGTCCGTTCATTATGTTCATGTAGATGCCGCTGATATCATCTAAACAGGAAGTGACTCCTTGTACCTCCAGCCAGTACTTCCGGTTGTTGGAACACAATCGAAGTGCAGGATTATCTCTGTGACCCGCATCGGTCGCTTCATTTCACTATCCGGATTTCAGACATATCTTTCAGAATGGGCATTTTCTTAACCTATATCTAATACTGTATATAGGACTCGGCAAACAAAGTGTCCACTTGTCCATGTGGACTTCTTACATCATAGCTCTCAGTCGTCACACGAGGGTCATCACATGAAAAAGGGAGGAGAGCTGTATATAGATTAATGTTCAGATTAACAAACAGCTGCAAACTACAATTTTCCACATTATATATCCCTCAATTTATCAGCATTAGAATATCCTTTTTCAATAATATTCATTTACTCATAGATGAGTCTCAGTAATACAATGAGTACTTATTTCTACAAACATTCCACTAAGGGTATATCTTTACACACACCTTATTAGAGACCTCCTAAATGAAAATTTCTTAATGGCTGCCCTTATTATAAAAACCATTTGGTCTTGAACTCTACATTTAGTCCACTCGGGACCAATGTTCGTAGCTCATAAATTTTCCTCATTTCGTCACGTGCTAATTTAGCTTCTCCGTTGTTCCTTCGCCAATCTGATGTTATATTCATAATACCACAAAAGTTCACTAGGTGTTCTATTCTACATTCATGTTTAGTTTTAAAATGGAAAGATACATTGTGACTTTCAAAACATTTCCTAATATTACGTGCATGCTCCACCAAACGTGTTTTCAGGGGACACGTAGTACGTCCCACGTACTAAGAGCCACATGAGCACTCTAAGAGATAGATGCAGTTCTTGGTATCGCACGTAATGAAATCCCTAATGGAATTAGTGAAGTTAGTTTGTGTAGATCTATATGTACTAATTTTATTTTCTGCACTTTTACACGATCTACACATAATGCACATTCCGCATTGATAGAATCCTTTGGATTTTATCCTGGTGGTCCCTTTCTGTGTGGATATAGCACTTTTCACAATATAATATTTGATATTTTTAGCCTTACGATATATAAAGAAGGGTGTTCTTTCCACATGATTTACTAGTAATGAGTCTCTCTCTAGAATACACCAATGTCGTGTGACGATACTCTCAATTTGTTTATATTGGCTATTGAAACCCGTTACAAAGGGAACAGACTTCCTCAAACTAGATTTTTTTTCTTTTTCTCTCAGCATTTCATCTCTAGATACATGAGCACATTCCTTCATTGCTTTCTTCACTATCATATCATCATAGCCCTTTTCAATAAATTGTGTTTGTAATAAACAGGCATGATGATGATATGTTTCTATCTCTGTACAGTTGTGTCTTATACGCCGAAACTGGCTAGTAGGTATATACAGTTCTGATGGTGATTACTAGTGTAATCTATGAAGGAGTTGCAATCCGTAGTTTTGATAAAATTGCTGGTCTTTATAATCCCATTATCAACATAGATGCATAGGTCAAAAAAATTCACACGTTCTTCACTGATGTTAAAAGTTAATTTGATATTACAGTACATTGGTTATCGTTCAAATAGGTACAGAAGGTATCTAATGAACCCCTGTCTCCTCCCCATATAAAGAAAATATCATCTATGTATCTACTCCAGGACACCAGACTGGCACCAAACTCATGGCCATTCCACACATTAAACTCCTCCCAATGGGCCATGAATGTATATATATAATGATATAATGATGCTGCACTATATACACGAGTACTGGCACATGTAAGCTCCCCAGTCCCTGCGCAGTGGCGGTAGAGGACATCAGTAGCCACCAGAAGCTGTCCAGAGGGGTCTGGGTATGGCTTGTGTGGAAGCACAGGACCCCACCCCCTCCACCAGCGCACAGTAAATATAAAGCAGATGAGCCGGTTATCTGCTTCCTCCTCACCTGCATTATCTGCGGCCCCAGCACCAACATTTCCTCCTCTCAGTCGCCGCACTGCTCACCAACACAGGGTCTCACCCATTCCTACTAGACTGACTCGTTCTCCCCCACCAGTAAGTGGCCACACATGGTTCCTGGTGACTATGTCTGAGCGCTGCAAGACCGTCTGGTGGTTCCTGCACCCATTTCCTTGATACTGCTGCTACTTATTGCTGAGTCCCGGGATGGCAAGAAGCCTGAGGTTGCAGCATAGTATATGGCGGAGGGGGTGAAGATTATGCTGTATATAGCGGGAGCAGTACATGGAAGAGGGGGTGCCCTGTATATAGAGGGCACTGTATGGTGGGGTATGGGGGTGCACTGTGTATATAGGGGCAGTATATGGAGGGGGGTGCAGTGTACATGAGGGTTGTGTTTCCTGATCGCAGCTCAGTTGGGTGCCCTCCAGTGTTCACCGACAGTACCACAAAGATATATATTTATATATATATATACATACAGGGGAGGGGTATTGGTGTGCACACCGGTAATGAGAGGTGCGACCCTGCGGAGACCTTTCAGTACTGCATACAAAGACAAGGTTGCATGTGCACAATTCAATCACTACCAATTTATTAATAATCATTGCAATAAAATTTTGCATTTTGAGCGAGGTTCTTCGCATAGTTATTGCCATAAGTAACGGCTTGCCCACCGCATCCAGGTGATCTCATTAATCGGGCAAGTCCCTAACATATTGGGGGGTACAAATCTAGGATGTAGGACACCCCAAAACCAAGCAGCCTTGTGACCCCAGGGCAACACTAGAGTGAAAAATTATATAGTAAAAAAAAGTGAAGATAGGTTAGTGAGAGAGGCTGCTGAAAACAGCAAAGGTAAATTAGTAAGAGGTAATGAGGTGAGAGGTAAAGTAGTATGAGGTAAAATAGCGAGACATGAAGGTGGGAAATGAGTTACATTGAAAAACCACACATAATAGGGATGAAAGGAAATATGAGAATAAGTGTTAACCTGTATTGTTCCTTAGGCCAAACAACCACAGCAGTCCAGGGGTCCCACACCCCAGAAATCCACCACCCTAATATACATTTGTGCAGGACTCACCTTGCTCTGCATGCAGTCTAAAGCGCCCTACACACTGGGCGACAGCAGCAATTTCGACGATGAACAATTTGAATGATGATCGTTATCATCCAAATTGTTTTGCATTGCAAAAATTACGGGAAACCAACGATGAATTACCACGAGGATGCGAATCGTTCATCGTTGGTGCCTACACAATAAACGATATGAACGATATATCGTTCATTTCTGAGCAATATTGTTCATATCGCCCATCACCAATGCCCAGTGTGTAGGGCACTTAAGAAATGTCAGGAACCTAATTAAAACCAATATATAGGACAGGCGAGCATGGGTGCTACCACCAGGCAGAAGGGATCTCCGGCCTTCTATTGTGTATGTAAATACACAGCATTTGGTATACAGGGGAGAGGTCCTGGAGTGCACATTGTCGATATCTTTCAGTACTGCATACAAAGACAAGGTTGAAGGTGCACAATTTAAATGCTACCAATTTATTATTAATAATCACTGCAATAAAATGTTGCATTTTGAGCGAGGTTCTTTGCATAGTTATGGCCATAAATAATGACTTGCCAACCACGTCCAGGTGACCTCATTTATCGGGCAAGTCCCTAACATATTGGGGGGTATAAACCTAGGGCGCAGGACACCCCAAAACCAAGCAGCCAAGTGACCCCAGGGCAACACAAGAGTGAAAACTTACATAGTGAAAAAAGTGAAGATAGGTTAGGTTAAATTAGGGGTGGCACTAGATCTCCCATCTGTCGGGATCCCGGCACTCAGCATACTGGTGCCGGGATCCTGGCTGACGGGATACCGACAACTATTTTCCCTCTTGGGGTGTCCACGACACCCCAGGAGGGAGAATAAATAGCGTGGCGCCTCTGTATGCAGCAAGTGTGAAACAGTCAGATCAGTATGGCTAGGAGTCTGTAATATCTCCCGCAGTATCACTTTTGGAGTCATTTTGTCTGTGGGGCAGCCTCTAGTGACTGCTGGTGCATATAACAGAGGTGAGTAGCAGCCTTAGACTTGCATTATATAGGATCTAGATAGAAGGGTATGTCAGAAGTGTATTGTGTTCACATGGTTTTCCTTCACATAGGTGAAGCAGATATTTTTGTAATTGACCCCACTACAATAGTCCTTAAAGCTTAATGGGGCCGATTAATTTCTTACGTGTGTCCCCTGCTGGCTGTCTATAGGAGCAATTTAATTGTTGCTCCAATCAGTAGCCCATTACCCGAGGCACACACATTTTTTCTTGCAGCCGCCGGAGGTGCGAGAAAAAATGTGTTGAAAGTCTGTAGTTTGAGCACCCAAACCCGGACTTTTAGACTCCCAGACAACAACTTTAGCTGCTTTGCGCAGAGCTATCAGCCGCATAAAATGCTAATGGGCGTCCAATCAGAGCAACAATTTAATAGCTCCGATAGACGCCAATTAGTTTTGACACCTGGAGGTAGGCACATCCTCAGTGCCTACCTCCATGGATTACGTGTTAAAGTGCAATTCAATATTCAAATGTCATGTTACCTATTGCAGCTCCCTGTCAATCGTATCCCTAACGTGTGAGGGTAGGAGGTAGGCACTGAGGATGTTGCCTGCTCATAGTTTAGAGGTTTTAGGAAGATTTTACAGTTTAGTACCACATGATTTTATATTTTACACACAGGTTCACACTGGTTTTAGTGATATGTTTTTTTTTCCACACTTTTTATTCTGTGCACTTTGTGTCATGTCAGGTACAATAAGTACCTCTTATCATTAGGGCACAATGAGTTGCCGTTCTACACAATTGTACACAATGTATCCTACTGCTGTCACCGCCAGCGGCATCTCCCTAACCATATTGTTGTGTTGCACAGGGTCACCATGGTAATGCGGTCGGGACCCACGTTGTCACCTCGCGACGTCACTTCTGGCGGAAGTTGTCACTCCAGGTAAGCAGATGACAGGCCCGGACCGACGCGATCGCTGTGTCCAGGCATGGGGAAGACTTCAGGGGGTGAGTGCACCTATTTAAGGGGGTTTTGTTTGTTGTGCTGGTTATCCTGATGAAGGGGCTTGGCGCCCCGAAACGTTGATATGCTTTTGCAGTAATTTCACTAAAGTTACTTTGCTTCCACAAGTCTCTGAGTGCTGCCTCGTTTTTTGCTGTCTGGATATGGGGATAACACCCTAGTGGAAGGCACCAGAGCCGGGGGCAAACCGAGTGCCGGCAACATTGGTGTTTTTGTATATGGCTTTAGCACTGTTTGCAAGGTGGTGAGTCGTGCAGGGCACCGGACTTTTGTATTACTTTTTCCCTCATCTCAGGAATATTTTTTTCATGCTTTTAAACAACTGTTTGCACATTTGCACTTATTTTTCTGTACTATAACTCTGCATGGTTGGAGCCTGGTGAAATAGGTTCGCAGCAACTTTGAAATGGCTACACCACAGGGAACAGATGATGATGTCACTACGTTTCTACTGCAATGTGATACCTGTGACACCCTGAGTTTTTTGGATTTGGAGGCTGAAGGCATATTAAGTAAAGAGTCGGCATTTGGGGACATTCCTGTTACCACCAATGAAGATGCCTTCCGTGAATTATTGAAATTAAAGAAAAGTGAGGTCGATTTCCTCTACCACAGCCATATGCTGTCCGACTACTACCGTGCGAAACAAATTCTGAGGCGGTTCTGCATACATAACGCACCGACCATCGGCAGACACAACATCAGTTTCTGCAAAAGGTGGATCGCGGTGCTCAACAAATGCTCCATGGACCTCCTCCTTCTAGTTATTGAGGAGGCCACTCGGGAGCACAATGCCACTAAGGAAAAGATTAGTAATTATGAGACCGAGCACAGTGACTTGCTCACTATAGATCAGCCCAGGCTGTCAAAGCTTGGAGAACAAGTGGAACAATACCACCTTGATTAGTTGAAGTTCAAAAGAGAAAAATTAGGCAAGGTACAACAAGACTACGCGCAACACCGTGTTTACTTGTGGCTGGGAAGTACAGGGGTCAACACGACAGGCAACAAGGTGCCAAGATTCCGCCCCAGATACCCCGCCTCACGTCATGGAATTACATCTGCCAGTGACTCAGATGACCAGGGGAGCACACAAAATAGAGGAGTGACACAGCTGACCCCTTTAGGGGTAAAGACTCTGGCAATTATAGCGGCCCGAAATGCAGGTATACCAGACGTGGCAGGCAGACAAACAGGCAAAAGAAGGGGGAGACCACCTAGAGCGAGAAGGACTTAATATTTAACCTCTCATCTTGCCCTCTGTCTCCTGCTGAGGCAAGCGTACTTGAAAAGGGTTTATCTTTTGTGCCCACGAACAGGCCAAATAAATTTCAATGGAAAATTGACACTTTCAGATTGCATCGAACACTAAAAATCAAAGAACATTTTGACAAACAGCCCAATATTTCCTCTGATTGTAATATGCCAACGAGGGTCAGGAAACTGGGCCCCAGCTCCAGGTTTGATCCGAATTCTAGTAATTCATCTTTGAAAACTTTTAGCAGGCTATTAGAACTGGCTGGCACAGAGGAGACACCCCATTTCCATAACAACCTAACTAAGGATGAAAATACTGCCCTGAAGTCTCTCAGTAAAAGACAAGACATCATAATTAGAGGGGCTGATAAAGGGGGTTCTGTGGTTGTTCAAAATACGGGTGACTACATTGAGGAATGTTATCATCTGTTAGGTGATGTTGATACATATTGCCCTCTTGACAAGAACCCTACAGTGTTGTACAAAAAGGAATTGGGGTGTTTGCTGAAAAGTGCAGGTGAACAAGGTTTGCTATCCAAGGTGGTGATTCAGAAACTCAGTATTGAGCATCCGGTGGTACCGGTCTTTTATACCTTGCCAAAGGTCCACAAGGACGCACAGAGTCCACCGGGGAGGCCAATTATTTCGGCCTGAGGGTCTCTGTGCGAACTCTTGGCAATCTTCTTAGACTCATATTTACAACCATGTGTGCAACAAACATTCACACATTTAAAAGATTCTAATGTGTTATTGAAGAAATTTGCTAGCATTAAGAAGGTACCTGAGAATACGCTGTTGGCTACCACAGATGTCACTAGTCTCTACACCTGCATCCCGCACAGTGAAGGGTTGCAGGCAGTAAGGAGACTATTGACAGGGAATGCTGCATATACAGGTCCTGATATTGAGTTATTTGTACAGTTCGTTTAATTTCACCCTGACCCACAACTATTTCCTGTTTGAGGACAAGTTCTTCAGACAGGTCACGGGTTGTGCGATGGGGTCAGCTGTGGCACCGGCCTTTGCCAATGCCTTTACGTGGGAGGTAGAGAGGGGTATGTTCTATGAAAATCCTGTGGTTTCTAAGGAAATTTTCCTGTACTATAGTTACATAGACGATCTGTTAATATTTTGGACAGGTGGTGAGCAAATGCTCCATGAGGTCATTACAGCACAGAACAGCTCTACCAGCCCCATCAAGATGACCATGAAATGCAGTCAGACCCAGATTGAGTTTTTGGATATCTCCATTAAGATTTGTGAAGGGGAAATTCACCACTAACTTATTCACGAAACCCACAGACAGAAACACAATCTTAAGCTACAGTAGTTTCTATCCTATTTCTACCATCCAGGGGTTACCCTACTCCCAGTTCTTACGGGTATGTAGAATTACTAGTGTAGCAAAAGATTTGGAGATACAACTAGATATAATGGAGAATAAATTCTTACAGAGGGGTACCCTAGGTCCGTCTTAAAAGAAGCCCGAGCTAAAGCCATTGCTCAGTAGAGGGGTAACCTGTTGTCTAAAGGGACCCCCCAAAAAAGTAAGGATAGGCTACCTTGGGTTAATACGTATGACACACACAGCAGGTATACCAGTAAGAGAGCCAAGGCCCCGTGGCCCATGATTACATCAGATCCTGACCTTAAGGCACCAAAAATACTAGGATTATACCCAGCTACAGAAGGGGTAAAAATATCAAAGACATGGTGGTAAAAATGGATTTAATCAAATTTAAGAAAAAGGCACCGCAACATTTCTTAAGTAGGGCAAATGGATGCTACAAGTGCATTGGATGCACAACGTGCAGCTATATGTCTGCCAGTAATGTAATTGCACATCTTCACTCTGCCAAGAAATTCATAATAAATTAGCCGTTATCCTGCCAGTCTAAATTCGTGGTCTATGTAATTATATGTCCATGTGGACTCTACTATGTAGGGAAAATGGAATGTCAGTTCAAAACCAGGATGGCCCAACACAGACAGGCCATCAGGGCTGCTTTGAATACCGGGTTAAGTGATCAGCCAGTAGCCCGCCATGTTTTAAACTTAAAACATGGCATTGTGAGGAAGAATTACCAAAGTAATAGGCCCAGCGCTTAGAAATTAGATGTTTAACCTAAAGCAGCTGTTTAAAGGGGTGGTTAGTCCCTGATAGAAACAATGGGAAAGAAGGAGATATACAGCGCTATGAACCGGATATGGAAAAAAAATCACATATATTTTATTACATAAAAATGTTGCAACATATATACCATAAGTATTTATATATTAAATTTTAAAATTGTAAATTTAAAACAAATAGGGCAAGCACAGCACAGCGTTTGTTTTGCATATTGCCACATACAGGAGCCGGATATATTCTCCCATTAGGAGTCCATGGAAGAAATGCCACAGTCCAGGGGATCAAGTCAATACTTGTCAAGTGTTAGTCCATATGGAGTTGAGAAACAGACCTTTAAATGCTTCATTCCGGACAGGCTTAGTCCTATTGAAAGCTTGGTCCTGTACTCCTTTTTTGGACAATTGTAAGTTCCCCGTTTGTGATCGCTGGTGGACTTCTAGGCGTATTCCAGGTTTGATAGGTAATACCTTGACAAAGCTGTTGGTACAGCAAAACGCGTTGGTATTTAGGAGCCGAACATCACCTATTTTCCATCCAAACCTGGATATAACCTGGAGATAAATGCTGTATATCTCCTTCTTTCACATTAAAACATGGCATGGCTACTTTGAAATATCAACTCATCGACCATGTACCGGACTCTATCACAGGGGGCAACAGGGCCCTTAAGCTACTCCAACTTGAGTCCCGTTGGATCTTTAGGTTAGATACTATATGGCCGAAAGGACTCAACAAATCATTGGGTCTCAATAATTTTTTATAGGGGTAGCGAGGCATCAGGTTGATGGAGGTGTCATACATATTAGGTTGTCATATGGTCATAGTTCTCTGCATAAAGAGTTTAAAATAAGATTTTACTCACCGGTAAATCTATTTCTCGTAGTCCGTAGTGGATGCTGGGACTCCGTAAGGACCATGGGGAATAGCGGCTCCGCAGGAGACTGGGCACAACTAAAGAAAGCTTTAGGACTACCTGGTGTGCACTGGCTCCTCCCACTATGACCCTCCTCCAGATCTCAGTTAGGATACTGTGCCCGGAAGAGCTGACACAATAAGGAAGGATTTTGAATCCCGGGTAAGATTCATACCAGCCACACCAATCACACCGTATAACTCGTGATACTATACCCAGTTAACAGTATGAAATATAACTGAGCCTCTCAACAGATGGCTCAACAATAACCCTTTAGTTAGGCAATAACTATATACAAGTATTGCAGACAATCCGCACTTGGGATGGGCGCCCAGCATCCACTACGGACTACGAGAAATAGATTTACCGGTGAGTAAAATCTTATTTTCTCTGATGTCCTAAGTGGATGCTGGGACTCCGTAAGGACCATGGGGATTATACCAAAGCTCCCAAACGGGCGGGAGAGTGCGGATGACTCTGCAGCACCGAATGAGCAAACTCTAGGTCCTCCTCAGCCAGGGTATCAAACTTGTAGACTCTTGCAAAAGTGTTTGAACCCGATCAAGTAACAGCTCGGCAAATTTGTAAAGCCGAGACCCCTCGGGCAGCCGCCCAAGAAGAGCCCACTTTCCTCGTGGAATGGGCTTTTACAAATTTAGGGTGCGGCAGTCCAGCCGCAGAATGTGCAAGTTGAATCGTGCTACAGATCCAGCGAGCAATAGTCTGCTTAGAAGCAGGAGCACCCAGCTTGTTGGGTGCATACAGGATAAATAGCGAGTCAGTTTTCCTGACTCCAGCCGTCCTGGAAACATATATTTTTCAGGGCCCTGACTACGTCCAGTAACTTGGAATCCTCCAAGTCCCAAGTAGCCGCAGGCACCACAAAAGGTTGGTTCACATGAAAACTGATACCACCTTAGGAAGGAATTGGGAACGAGTCCTCAATTCCGCCCTATCCATATAAAAAAATTAGATAAGGGCTTTTGCATGATAAAGCCGCTAATTCTGATACACGCCTGGCCGACGCCAAGGCCAACAGCATGACCACTTTCCACGTGAGGTATTTTAGCTCCACGGATTTAAGTGGCTCAACCCAATGCGACTTCAGGAAATCCAACACCACGTTGAGATCCCACGGTGCCACTGGAGGCACAAACGGGGGCTGACTATGCAGCACTCCCTTAACAAAAGTCTGAACTTCAGGCAGTGAAGTCAGTTCTATTTTTGGAAGAAAATCGATAGAGCCGAAATCTGGACCTTAATGGAACCCAATTTTAGGCCCATAGTCACCCCTGACTGTAGGAAGTGCAGAAATCGACCCAGCTGAAATTCCTCCGTTGGGGCCTTCCTGGCCCACAGCACGCAACATATTTCCGCCATATGCGGTGATAATGGTTTGCGTTCACTTCTTTCCTAGCTTTAATTAGCGTAGGGATAACTTCCTCCGGAATGCCCTTTTCCTTCAGGATCCGGCGTTCAACCGCCATGCCGTCAAACGCAGCCGCGGTACGTCTTGGAACAGACAGGCCCCCTGCTGCAGCAGGTCCTGTCTGAGCGGCAGAGGCCATGGGTCCTCTGAGATCATTTCGTGGAGTTCTGGGTACCAAGCTCTTCTTGGCCAATCCGAACAATGAGTATAGTTCTTACTCCTCTCCTTCTTATTATTCTCATTACCCTGGGTATGAGAGGCAGAGAAGGGAACACATACACCGACTGGTACACCCACGGTGTTACCAGAGCGTCCACAGCTATCGCCTGAGGGTCCCTTGACCTGGCGGAATATCTTTGTAGCTTTTTGTTGAGGCGGGACGCCATCATGTCCACCTGTGGCCTTTCCCAACGGTGTACAATCATTTGGAAGACTTCTGGATGAAGTCCCCACTCTTCCGGGTGGAGGTCGTGTCTGCTGTGAAAGTCTGCTTCCCAGTTGTCCACTCCGGGAATGAACACTGCTGACAGTGCTAACACATGATTTTCCGCCCATCGGAGAATCCTTGTGGCTTCTGCCATCGCCATCCTGCTTCTTGTGCCGCCCTGTCGGTTTACATGAGCGACCGCCGTGATGTTGTCTGACTGGATCAGCACCGGCCGGTGTTGAAGCAGGGTCTAGCCTGACTTAGGGCATTGTAAATGGCCCTTAGTTCCAGAATATTTATGTGTAGGGAAGTCTCCTGACTTTTCCATAGTCCTTGGAAGTTTCTTCCCTGTGTGACTGCCCCCCAGCCTCGAAGGCTGGCATCCGTGGTCACCAGGACCCAGTCCTGTATGCCGAATCTGCGGCCCCCTAGAAGATGAGCACTCTGCAGCCACCACAACAGCGACACCCTGGCCCTTGGAGACAGGGTTATCCGCCGATGCATCTGAAGATGCGACCCGGACCACTTGTCCAACAGATCCCACTGGAAGATCCTTGCATGGGACCTGGCGAATGGAATTTCTTCGTAAGAAGCTACCATCTTTCCCAGGGCTCGCGTGCATTGATGCACCGACACCTGTATTTGTATTAGGAGGTCTCTGTCTAGAGACGACAACTCCTTGGACTTCTCCGGGAGAAACCCTTTTTTCCTGTTCTGTGTCCAGAACCATACCCAGGAACAGTAGACGCGTCGTAGGAACCAGCTGCGACTTTGGAATATTCAGAATCCAGCCGTGCTGTTGTAGCACTTCCCGAGATAGTGCTACTCTGACGAACAACTGCTCCCTGGACCTCGCCTTTATAAGGAGATCGTCCAAGTACGGGATAATTATTTCGGCCATTACCTTGGTAAATACCCTCGGTGCCGGGGACAGACCAACGGCAACGTCTGGAATTGGTAATGACAATCCTGTACCCCAATTTTGAGGTACTCCTGGTGAAGAGGGTAAATAGGGACATGCAGGTAAGCATCCTTGATGTCCAGTGATACCATGAAATTCTCCAGGCTTGCAATAATCGCCCTGAGCGATTCCATTTTGAACTTGAACCTTCGTATATAAGTGTTCAAGGATTTCAATTTTAGAATGGGACTCACCGAACCGTCTGGTTTCGGTACCACAACATTCTGGAATAGTATCCCCGGCCTTGTTGAAGGAGGGGTACCTTGATTTCACCTGCTGGAAGTACAGCTTGTGAATTGCCGCCAGTACTACCTCCCTTTCTCCGAGGGCAGCAGGCAAGGCTGATGTGAGGTAACGGCGAGGGGGAGTCGCCTCGAACTCCAGCCTGTATCCCTGTGATACTACTTGCAGAACCTAGGGATCCACCTGTGGGCAAGCCCACTGGTCCCTGAAGTTCCCGAGACGCGCCCCCACCGCAGCTGTCTCCACCTGTGGAGCCCCAGCGTCATGCGGTGGACTCAGAGGAAGCGGGGGAAGATTTTTGATCCTGGGAACTGCTGTCTGGTGCAGCTTTTTCCTTCTTCCCTTGTCTCTGTGCAGAAAGGAAGCGCCTTTGACCCGCTTGCT
This sequence comes from Pseudophryne corroboree, assembly GCF_028390025.1. Lineage (NCBI taxonomy): Eukaryota > Metazoa > Chordata > Amphibia > Anura > Myobatrachidae > Pseudophryne > Pseudophryne corroboree. Next base: position 653,301,139 of record NC_086445.1, on the reverse strand, counting down.
TTTCTGAAGCCGAAAGGACTGTACCTGAAAATACGGTGCTTTCTTAGGCTGTGAGGAAACCTGAGGTAAAATTCTTTCTTCCCAGCTGTTGCTGTGGATACGAGGTCCCAGAGACCATCCCCAAACAATTCCTCACCCTTATAAGGCAGAATCTCCATGTGCCTTTTAAAGGCAGCATCACCTGTCCACTGCCGGGTCTCTAATACCCTCCTGGCAGAATGGACATTGCATTAATTCTGGATGCCAGCCGGCAAATATCCCTCTGTGCATCCTTCATATATAAGACGACGTCTTTAATATGCTCTATGTTAGCAAAATATTAACCCTGTCTAGGGTATTAATATTACCTGACAGGGTATCAGACCACGCTGCAGCAGCACTATTTATGCTGAGGCAAATGCAGGTCTCAGTATAGTACCTGAGTGTGTATATACAGACTTCAGGATAGCCTCCTGCTTTTTATCAGCAGGCTCCTTCAAAGTGGCCGTATCCCGAGGCGGCAGTGCCACCTTTTTTGACAAACGTGTGAGCGCCTTATCCACCGTAGGTGATATCTCCCAACGTGACCTATCCTCTGGCGGGAAAGGGTACGCCAGCAGTAACTTTTTAGAAATTACCAGTTTCTTATCGGGGGAACCCACGCTTCTTTACACACTTCATTCACTCATCTGATGGGGGAACAAAACACTGGCTGCTTTTTCTCCCCAAACATAAAACCCCTTTTATGTGGTACTTGGGTTAATGTCAGAAATGTGTAACACATTTTTCATTGCCGAGTTCATGCAACGGATGTTCCTAGTGGATTGTGTATATGTCTCAACCTCGTCGACACTGGAGTCAGACTCCGTATCGACATCTGTGTCTGCCATCTGAGGTAACGGGCGTTTTTTGAGCCCCGGATGGCCTTTGAGACGCCTGGGCAGGCGCGGGCTGAGAAGCCGGCTGTCCCACAGCTGTTACGTCATCCAGCCTTTTATGTAAGGAGTTGACATTGTCGGTTAATACCTTCCACCTATCCATCCACTCTGGTGTCGGCCCCACAGGGGGCGACATCCCATTTATCGGCCTCTGCTCCGCCTCCACGTAACCTTCCTCATCCAACATGTCGACACAGCCGTACCGACACACCGCACACACACAGGGAATGCTCTGACTGAGGACAGGACCCCACAAAGTCCTTTGGGGAGACAGAGAGAGAGTATGCCAGCACACACCAGAGCGCTATATAATGCAGGGATTAACACTATAACTGAGTGATTTTTCCCCTAATAGCTGCTTGTATACACATATTGCGCCTAAATTTAGTGCCCCCCCTCTCTTTTTAACCCTTTGAGCCTGAAAACTACAGGGGAGAGCCTGGGGAGCTGTCTTCCAGCTGCACTGTGAAGAAAAAATGGCGCCAGTGTGCTGAGGGAGATAGCCCCGCCCCTTTTTCGGCTGACTTTTCTCCCGCTTTTTTCATGGATTCTGGCAGGGGTTATTTATCACATATATAGCCCTGGGACTATATATTGTGATGATTTGCCAGCCAAGGTGTTTATATTGCCCTCAGGGCGCCCCCCCCCCCCCAGCGCCCTGCACCCATCAGTGACCGGAGTGTGAGGTGTGCATGAGGAGCAATGGCGCACAGCTGCAGTGCTGTGCGCTACCTTGTTGAAGACAGAAGTCTTCTGCCGCCGATTTTCCGGAACACTTCTTGCTTCTGGCTCTGTAAGGGGGCCGGCGGGGAACGAACACCAAGGTCGGGTCCTGCGGTCGATCCCTCTGGAGCTAATGGTGTCCAGTAGCCTAAGAAGCCCAAACTACCATCAGTTAGGTAGGTTCGCTTCTTCTCCCCTTAGTCCCTCGCTGCAGTGAGTCTGTTGCCAGCAGATCTCACTGTAAAATAAAAAACCTAAAATATACTTTCTTTCTAGGAGCTCAGGAGAGCCCCTAGTGTGCATCCAGCTCAGCCGGGCACAAGATTCTAACTGAGGTCTGGAGGAGGGTCATAGTGGGAGGAGCCAGTGCACACCAGGGAGTCCTAAAGCTTTCTTTAGTTGTGCCCAGTCTCCTGCGGAGCCGCTATTCCCCATGGTCCTTACGGAGTCCCAGCATCAACTTAGGACGTCAGAGAAAACAATTTTGGGGTCTGTATGTCATGCTGCTTCCTACTGTGTAGAGTTTTTATGTGCTCTTTTTTATATGCTCTTTTTGCTATTCTCTATTTTTTATTGTATTATGTTTGTTGAAATTAACTGTGCAACCTGTCCATGTGTTTAAATGTTGTAGATGCACAAATTAAGCATTATGAATTGCTTTTTACATGTGGTGGTGTATATTAATTAGTAGATGTCACATGTGGGGGATGCGATGGACAGGGAGCTGCCTTGGGGTGTGCAATAGGTAACATGACATTTGAATATTGAATTGCACTTTAACACGTAATCCGTGGAGGTAGGCACTGAGGATGTTGCCTGCTCATAGTTTAGAGGTTTTAGGAAGATTTTACAGTTTAGTACCACATGATTTTATATTTTACACACAGGTTCACACTGGTTTTAGTGATATATGTTTTTTTAACACTTTTTATTCTGTGCACTTTGTGTCATGTCAGGTACAATAAGTACCTCATAACATTAGGGCACAATGAGTTGCCATTCTACACAATTGTACACAATGTATCCTACTGCTGTCCCCACCAGCGGCATCTCCCTAACCATATTGTTGTGTTGCACAGGGTCACCATGGTAATGCGGTCGGGACCCACGTTGTCACCTCGCGACGTCACTTCTGGCGGAAGTTGTCACTCCAGGAAGGCAGATGACAGGCCCGGACAGGCGCGATCGCAGTGTCCAGGCATGGGGAAGCCTTCAGGGGGTGAGTGCACCTATTTAAGGGGGTTTTGTTTGTTGTGCTGGTTATCCTGATGAAGGGGCTTGGCCCCCCCGAAACGTTGATATGCTTTTGCAGTGGTTTCACTAAAGCTATAGGTCCTACACATTGGACGATCCGCCGCCGATCTGCCCGACGAAGGATACGGCCGACCCGGCGGTGGAGGGGCAGTGATGGGGGGAGTGAAGTTTCTTCACTCCCCCATCACCCGGCTGCATTGAAGTGCAGGCAAATATGGACAAGATCGTCCATATTGGCCTTCATGTACAGCCGAAGGGGAACCAGCGATGAACGAGCGCGGGGCCGCGCATCGTTCATCGCTGGAGCCTCCACACTCAAAGATATGAACGGTATCTCGTTCATTTATGAACGAGATCGTTCATATCTTTGACTGATGTCGGCCAGTGTGTAGGGCCCATTACTTTGCTTCCATAAGTCTGAGTGCTGCCTCGTTTTTTGCTGTCTGGCTATGTGGATAACACCATAGTGTAAGGCACCAGAGCAGGATAGCCCATGGGGGCAAACCGAGTGCCGGCAACATTGGTGTTTTTATATATCACATAATATGTATAAACACATACATTTACTTTTAGATCAATTTTTTTATTTCAAATACAAAAAAGGAGTATTCTTTCCACAATTACAGTAGTTTATTTGTCATATTAGGATGAGAAAGCACACTGTTTTCAGAAAATGAAAAAACTGCTAAAGTGAAAAAAAAAAAAAAAAAAAAAACACATTAGAAACTGTATGGTTTCTGTACACAAATAAAATGATACTCGTTGTGCTACCATTGTATATGCTCCAGTGTCCCCTAGTGGATGAATGAAAATGTATATTAATCTTCATGTTGGGATGAAGCCAGCTCAATAACGTGCCAAAACAGGCTCAGCCCTGAAGAGGTTAATCCTATAAAATGCTTTCTTCCACTCCATAGAATTTTTGTACAAGCTGCTCTTGTGGCTTGCCGTTCCCTCCGGCGAATATGAACAGTACGACGACGGCGCCATTTTCCTGGCGACAGAACCTTGCCTCTCACATGTCAGTCAGAGAACAGCAGCCTGAAAAGCGGAGATGACGTTTAGAAACGTGAATTTAGTGCCGGGCACGACTGACTGCCGTAAGAGTGACGGCCCAGCTGCCCAATGGGAACGTCAGATGGAGATAACATAGCCTATCATCGTACAGGGCGGATACCATACAACAAAATCTGCAAGATGGCGCTGATAAGCTGTGAATGAGGACGGATACCTCAAGAATTTGCCATGAAAGGAAAGGAGCGCTCCCCGGCCAAGGCCAAGCGGTCCCGGGGGGCGGAGGAGTCAACTCGAGAACGGTGTGGGAAGAAGCTGAGCTCTGCCAGTGGCAGTAATGGCAGCGGCTCAGTGGGCAAGACCTCGGAGGGCAGCTCCGGCCGCCGCGGCCTGCACCTGGACAAGGCCCTCTCAGGCAGCCGCGAGTATGAACCCTCGGGAAGAGCGCCCGGTCTGCACAGCTACGGCTCCCCGGGTGCTAGCAGCGGGAGCGGCAGCAGCAAGGGCGCAGACAGCCGGGGAGGTGCGGCCGGCCGGAGCGTAGAGGGGCGCGGCGAGTCGGAGTACAAGTCGCTGCGGATCAGTGAGCTGGGCTCCTCGCTGAGCGACGAGGCTGTGGAGGACGGCCTCTTCCACGAGTTCAAGAAGTTCGGGGACGTCAGCGTGAAGATCTCCCGTTCCGGCGACGAGCGCGTAGCCCTGGTGAACTTCAGGCGGACGGAGGACGCTCGGGCCGCCAAGCACGCGAGGGGACGGCTCGTGCTCTATGACCGGCCGCTGAAAATCGAGGCGGTGTATGTAACCGGCAGCAATCGGCGGCGGAGCCGGTCCCCCGGGGACAAGGACCCGTATGCCAGCCTTTCAGCTGCGGTGTCCTCCCTGCCTGCCCACCGGCACCCGCACGGGCAGCGCGGTCTATCACCGGGCGGGTTAGGCTACAGAGATTATCGGCTGCAACAACTGGCCCTGGGCCGCCTGCCGCCGCCACCACCCCCGCCTCCGCCCAGGGAGCTGGACAGGGAACGGGATTACAACTTCTACGAGAACAGGGTGCGGCCCACCTACCCGCTAGACCCGCGCATCAGCATCCGAGAGGACGGGAGTTCCCCAGAGAACGATATAAGAGCCAACAGGACTCTCTTTCTGGGCAACCTGGACATCAATGTGACTGAGAGCGAGCTGCGCAGGGCTTTTGAACGATTTGGGACTATTACAGAAGTGGACATCAAGAGAGCGGGCCGTGGGCAAACCTCCACCTATGGATTTCTTAAATTTGAGAATCTGGACATGGCTCACAGGGCCAAAATGGCAATGTCTGGGAAGTATATCCTGCGCAATTGTATTAAAATTGGCTATGGCAAAGCTACACCCACCAACCGCTTGTGGGTGGGTGGACTTGGACCATGGGTGCCGATGGCATCATTGGCACGTGAATTTGACAGGTTTGGCACCATCAGATCTATTGATTATCGGAAAGGGGACAGCTGGGCTTATATACAGTATGAGAGCTTAGATGCTGCCCAGGCTGCTTGTGTTCAAATGAGGGGATTTCCATTAGGTGGTGAACACCGAAAACTGCGTGTGGACTTTGCTGACACAGAACATCTTTATCAGCCCCCTTACCTACAACCATTGCCTTTGCCACATTATGACTTAGTAGGTGATGCTTTTGGCCACCGAGCCCCAGATCCTCTTAGGGCCAGAGATCGCACCCCACCTTTATTGTATAGAGACAGAGAAAGAGACTTGTATGCAGAGACTGAATGGGTTCCCCTCCCTGTTAGAGACAGAAATAGGATCACCTATGAATCTCTAGACACATTAGACAGACGAGTTGATGGCTGGTCTTTGGACAGAGATCGTGAAAGAGATGGAGTAACTAAAGAGCAACCCAGGAAAAGGAGGCTGATGGATGAAAGTCGTCATATTGATAGATCTCCTGAAAGTGACCGATCCAGAAAGAGACACTGTAATAGTCCTGATAGAAGTCCTGATGGCAGTGGTGGACGTGACAGTCGTTACAGTGATGCAGATCGTACAGCCAGCCGCACAGAACAGGCCTCACCTTCTAGAGATTGGCGAGGTAGCCTTGAGCGTGGACTTGGAGATAAACGTGATAGAAAGAACTCCAACTCTGTTGAAAGAGAAAAAAAGCATCGCATGTTAGAGATCAAAAGTCCAATAAGAAAGGATGAACGTCCAGAACCCAACAGTAAAGTGAAGTCTCCACAAAAACAAGATGCAACTCAGAAACTTTGCCTGGCTTGGCAAGGTATGCTGCTCCTGAAAAACAGTAATTTTCCGTCCAACATGCATTTGCTGCAGGGTGATCTTGCAGTGGCATCTGGCCTGCTTATTGAAGGATCTTCTGGAGGAAAAGTTGCGCAGTTAAAAATCACCCAACGTCTACGTCTGGATCAGCCCAAGCTGGATGAAGTGACCCGACGCATTAAAGTAGCAGGTCCCAATGGTTATGCCATCCTTCTTGCAGTTCCTGGAACATCCGAGGGTAATTTTGCTGGAGATCAAGCAAGTTCTACTCAGCGTCCCCTGAGAAACCTGGTCTCCTATTTAAAGCAAAAACAGGCTGCAGGTGTTATTAGCCTTCCTGTAGGGGGCAGTAAAGATAAAGAGAACACAGGTGTTCTTCATGCTTTCCCACCCTGTGAATTTTCTCAGCAGTTCCTGGATTCAACAGCGAAAGCCCTGGCCAGATCAGAAGATGACTACCTTGTCATGATAATTGTACGTGGAGCATCCTAATTCAATGTTTGTATTCACATGCACTGCCCACATGGTATTATGGGATACAGTACAGCTTTTTTGTTTTGGTTTTGCTAATTCATTCTTATATTGAGTGATATTGTGCCATGCTTAACAAAGGTATAAACAGATCCCCTATACAATATTCTAGAATGTGCTTGGTTTCCATGTTTTTTCTCTCTTTAACTATTCTGCCAGATCCTAATAGTTTTCTAAGAAACTATTTTTGTCTAGAAGTTGATGTCTAATTTCTAGGTATTTGCAAGTAGCAGTTGAAGTAGGTCTGAGTTGCAAAATAAATAGGATCTACAGTAAAATTCAATCTTACTGAAAGCCTAGCTAGCTTTAACTACTTCATCTTATATTCTGTCACATCTATTATCTACCGATAAAGAATCATTGTATACCTACAAGAAATGTTTAGTTGAAAATTGTGGCTAAAGTGCAAGTTGGATAGTATGACATTCAAACAGTTTCTTTTTCCAATAAGCACACATTCCCCCCCCCCTCCAGTCCTAACAAAATACAAGTTGTATACTACCCTTCTTGAAACGCCAATCTGATAGCAAAAATCTTTGGTGACCGAACCTTAGAGAAATTGGCAGAATGTACAAACAGTTCAAATGGAGTGATACAATTTTCTTGATTGACAAACTTGTAAACTGTTGTCCCTTTGGCTGGCTATGCAGTCCTTGCTTTATTTGTCAAGTGTTGTATAGCTTATTCAAAGTATTTGCACAAAAATCAAAATTGCATTTTCTACCAATTCCTGGTAACCTTCAAATCTTTGAAATCTGTTATTGTGGGAAAATACTGTTTTTTTGTTTTTTTTCCATTAAACTTGTTTTTTTCCTGATTACGAAAGAATTCTCATATCTCTAATATGAGTGACAATGGAAACTATCTTGCATATGTCAGGCACTGTATCTGTAAGCTGGGCCTTCTGGAAGTGTTAACATTCAACTTGCTAGGAACTGTCTTTAAGATTGTTGATGGAACTATTCTGGATGACACTAACCTTAACTTTTTCCAGAATGCTCATTTTACAGAGAACATTGGTGTTATGATGAAAACTCGTAAACATATTTGTGAATATTTTCAAGATTCATGAAAAATTTATTTTAGGAGCAATGACCCACATAATAATCAGTAGAAAATTTTTTGCTATGACCTGCAACTATTGTACTAGTTTATTTTTTCCTAGACAATCTACCCCATCGCCATCTCCCCCTTTTTTCTCCTCTTGCTGTTTGAGTAAGCTACAGTTTATTGTAAATACTTTGGGTGGCATTTGATTGTTTATGGGCACCTGACGCACACTATTCAGTTGTTTTGATGATGGGCGAGAGTGCTGCAAGTGCCCCTTATTTCTGCTCGAGCTCTTCTGGTGAGGCAAATTGAAAACCACCCAATGTCAGGTTTTTGGGTTCCCAAACCCTACATGGGTTACGCGCCTAAGCCTAATGCATCTGGGCGCAATGAGTCCTTTACGAATGCAGCACTCACACCCATCTGCAAAACAATTCAATATTCTCCGTCAAGCGCCCCAAAACAATTGCGGTACCTCCTTTGTAGTTTAACTTCTGTTTTTTTTTAATTTCCATAAGCCTTTTTCATGATAACTTTGCTTTTTGGACTCCCAAGATGTGTAGTCAAGGTTTTCATTTTGAACAAGAACATAAAAGTTTACCTTTTTGTCCTTTTAATGTACTGTGTTCATGAGCTAATTTGCAATTTTAATGGTTGGTTGTTGTAATCGGCCAAAATGGGTTAGTCAATACTTTGTTCATAATGCAAGGCCTAATACGAATCTTGGCAAGAATTGTGTTTTAACAATTGCAATTCAGCTATCTTCATTAGATCACGGCACAATACAGCTCCGTTATTTTGTAAGATGCCACCAAGTTACAAACTGAAGAATAACTTTTTGTGTTAAGTCTCCGTTATTGGGAGTTACCATGTTAAAAACAAGATACAAGTTGTCTTATAATTGTTTATTTTTTCAGTTGCTTTGGGTCATTGTAACAAATAATGTATATCTCATTGAAGAGTCAGTTTGTGTGCTATTTTCCTTGTATTTAATGTTAGCTATCTGGAAAATTCTGGTTTTAGTGTTTCCAAATATTGCATGATATTACTTTAGTAGAAATATGCTATACTTCACATTCCCATAGCTATGCATGACTTAATTTTTTTTTTTTTTTTTTTTTAAGTGTCTGACATTTCATTATGATATAATTGCAGGCAGCAAGAAACATCAAATAGCTCAGTGGTACATTTTACTGCACAAAGTATGTACATTTGTCATAATAATCACACTGCTTACACAATGGCTTTTTTTTCAGCCTCTTGCTTAATAAGCAAATAGTTGATAAATAGCAACTAAATATATAAGTATACTATTAACAGTATGAGGAGCCATTGTTTAAGTATTGGAAATGTCCTGTTATTTCTCTACAATATTCACTGTATCCCATAATACAGTCCAGGTTTGTAGATGTTACTATGTTTGGTAAATGTAGAAGAAAAAACTGTTAAACTGAATATTCTGTGCTTGACTAGAATGCAAGTGAATTGGTAGATTTGCATACAGGCATTTTAGGTTAATTGCAGATAGGTGCATAAAAGGTTTGAAATTCTAAGATGTATTGTCTTCACATTCCTATGCTTGCATCTGTTGATGTTATTGTAACCTTGTTGTATGCAATTGTTAACAGAAAGAATTCATGCTGTTTGGGGAAATCAATTTACTTGCACAGTGTGAAGATCCAAGATTACATTATTAAGATAGCACTGGTGCATTCAGTTGTAACACTGTAGTTTATACATTAAAGACCTGATATTCTCCTTTCTGTTGTTACTATGTTATCAGTCTTTAGGGCTGATTTGTCCACTTATAAGTTACAGTAGACATTTGGATCAGTGTGTCCCATACAGAATACTGTATCTTTTATATGGTTTATTTAGTAATTCTGTTCAAGTCACCTTTTGAATATATTTGTAAACCTGACTTCCCATTGTTAGAATATTTTTGTGTAAAAGGAATGCTCCAAAGTAACTGGCAAAATGCAGTTTTCCCACAGGGCTCATGCACAGTCTTGTTGGCTGGCATTGGTTTATATGTGATCATTTTAGAAACTCGTAGCATTTGCTTTATTTACATTTGGTTGCTGCTAATGTCGGTGTGCATTTCTTTATTACTTTTGGCAGCTGTTTCACATATTGGTGTACTCAACAGCAGTGATTCTTTCTGTTTTCAATATTGCGCCTTGCATTTGTTTTCAAACTCCCACTTTCACATCTTACTCTGCACCAACTGCGCCCATCGTAAAATTCTTCTTTCAAAGTATAAAGAACAGAGGGTGTTAATTGGTTTTGTATGCAATACGTTTTAAGTTGGTTGATCTCGAAGGCACACAGGTCAGAGATGAGCACAATATCCCTGATATGTCAATCTGGACTGTAAGCAAAATGTAAATCTGACCTGTGTATACAGCTGAGACCTGCCATGCACAGGATCAAAAGAATGCATCTATCGAGATAGGTAAAGGTTAAAAACGATCACTACATCTGAAATGCAAGATTAGTCAAGAAAAATGCATGTAGTGACCTTCTTAAGGCTTTGTAAACAGGCTTTATTTGTGGATATCAGTGGCTTCGGGCACAACTATTTTAACAAAATAAGAAGTTTGTGGGGGAATTCAACTGTTTATTTGCGTGCTATTAAGCAATGTTTGCCCAACAGTGCCATTAATAGCACGCAATGTTTGCGTGCTATTAAGCAATGTTTGCCCAATCTCTTTGCACATTTCTGGTCCCCACCTTAGGTTGGTGTGAGCAGAAATGATGGGTGCCGCATGATTATATCAACAAGTAGTTCAGTCAGGCGCCCATTACTCAGCTGAACGTAAAAACGGCTGCAAACCTCCCCGTCCCCCCCTTCCCTTCAGATGTAATACAGTGAATTTAAAATGGTTTATAGATTATCTCATCTATTGGTTTAACAGGCCAGTACATCTGCCATACATATTTTTTTTTTTTTTTTTTTTATCCATGAGTTTGTATAAGGATATTTTATAGAGAATACTGAAGCAGATGAACTAATGGCATGTACAAAACAGCACTGAAGTCTCTATTGGAACCTAATTGTTCATGTAGCATCTTTGTAGTGCAGAGCTGTCTATTTGATCCAACCAATGTGCTGGACTCATTAAATGTAGTTTTTCTTGTCTGTTTTTTTTTTTTTTTTTTTTCTTGCTGGAAATCCAGACAGCAGCCCTATACTAATTTTTACTTTTTGTATGGAATTTGGTCTGCTAAAATATACTTGTACCTTATTGTTATTTAAGGCAGAGGTTCCCAAACGCGGTCCTCAAGGCACCCCAACAGTCCAGGTTTTAGATATATCCATGGCTCAGCACAGATGGTTAAATCAGATTGACTAAGGTGCTAATTAAGTCACCTGTGGCCAAGCATGGATACATTTAAAACCAGGACAGTTGGGGTGCCTTGAGGACCGCTTTTGGGAACCTCTGATTTTAAGGAAATAATTGGACAATACTAATGTAGTGTTGACTCCTTTTTTTTTTTTTTTTTTTATTAAATATATTGGTAAATGACAAAATATCAGCAGAGTAATGTTAATGCAAAATGCATATTTAAGATTTACTCCCTTAATATAAAAGTGCTTAACACTTAATTCAGTTTTGCACATGCAGAGAGATTTTGATTAGTCTATACTTGTGTAACTTAGTAATGCTGTGTGTTTGGCATCAACTGAATGTTGATTCAGTCGTTCATGGACCCTGTGGTGATGCCTACAGCATCAGAAATAATAAAAAAAAAAATCACATTTATGGTGTTTAATTAGAAACATTGAAATATTGATCAAGTTTTATTTTTCAAGAAATAAAACAAGATAAACAGGCTTAATTTGAAGTAATTATTTAAAGTAAATATTGGAACCTAGTATGTGTACAGTTGAATATTTATTGCTTGAAGACTTCCGTTCCTCAAAACTATCTGTTCAACTCCACTTGAAAGTGCAGCAGTCACCTACATAAGGCGTCCATATTCTCTGCTGATCACTGATCCATGAGAATGCAGTCTAAGGGGGAATCCAATTAGCTGAGGCATTTAACCACAGAGGTGCACTTTTTCTCGCAGCTACAAGAGCTAGGAGGAAGAGTCTATGGAAGGCACCTTCTGGGGGCTAATGCGTGGGGAAACCCATTGGGGTCGATTCATTCACTGACAGTTGAATAGCGCCGGGAATTAGCTCCCGTTGCTATTCAATACAGCGACAAGTGACCCTCAATTGTCGGGTATTCTTCTCTCACCCCCGGGGGATTAGAGAAGAAATCCGACAAAAGTGCTGCCGCGCGGCCGGCACAAGGCTGATTCTGTCAGGAATCAGCATTGCGGCGGGGAGTTAAGTCGGAGAATGCCCGTTTTCCCGACAAATCAACCTGTTAAGTCCAAAAGAACGGGCATTCGCCGACTTAACTTGAGCTGAATTGAATAGCGCCAGGAGCTAACTTCCGGCGCTATTCAATTGTCCGTGAATTGAATCGACCCCATTGATTCCACATTTTACGTGTAATCAATTTGTAAGCTCACAGGGAAAAGGCTGTTTAATTGAACAACTCCGGACCAGAAACCTGGAACTTTCCTTTGTCTAGCACCCCGTGGCTAATTAGATTCCCCACTAATTCACAAGGAATCGGTTATCTTTCTGTAGCACATCAGTCCAAACACTTTGGAATCTCTTGTTACAGGTGATTTGAGATACTGCACACCCATTAATATAGGGTTTAGCTAACAAAATGGATGGATGCTCTCCATTGCATCCTCTGTGTTGGTGACAGGTCCACTTTAAATATTATATTTTTTATTTTATTAAATGATCTTTATACTGCTGTACAGACCAGTTTTATTAATGATGGTACTACAACTTTTATTTTATTTTTTTATACCTGTAATACTTTTTTTCTTCCATGGGCAGAATGCTTTAAGAACGGTTTATATCATTTTGGGCAGCATTTGGTGCAGAGTAATTCCATAGCATATTTTAACCTTTTCAGCACTCCGTTTATAGTATTTTTATGTTAGCTGGTACTTATTTAACATTCAACCAATTTCCCCTCACCATTGTACAGATTGGAGCTAGGAAAAAGAAGATTCTGGTAACAAAAGGAACATTGATGGAGGAAAGTGTCTGTTTAGTACTTGCGCATTTTACTACTTTGGCAGCCAAAAAAAAAAAAAAACCCTGAAAAAATATGCATATTGTATATCTGCTATTGTGATGCCAGTTCCTGTGTTTTAAGTGAAAACGTGATGACTTCATTACTTTGTGCTGTATACACAAGATTTCTGGAAAGTGAGGCTTTGCCCTCTGGCTCACGAGTTAACATAATGGTCATTGAAACAGTGCACACAATTCAACTAGGTTTTGTTTTCATTCTCAATAAATTTTCATTTGAGGAAAATGTCTTTCTGCCTGGAAGTGAATTGACAGCAAACATCTGACATTCTTGGTTGAGGGGTACACAATTCCTGATTGCTTGAATTGTAGCAAACAAATTGATATTTCATAATCTTCAGGAAGTAAAACATTGACATACTCATTTTTGTGTTTTATTTTTATTTTTTGTTATGTTTTTTTTTTTTTTTAACTTCTGTGTTATTGTGCAACTGGAATAACCTCTAGTTCCGATTGCTGTGTCCGTTTTATTTCTATTGAACGGATCATATCGCTACTCATTCTCCTTGGGAGGGATCTGTAAATTTCTACCAGATGCAGAGAAAATCTACTTGCTGTCTTGAGTGTGACATGCCGCTGTTCTGGAGAGCACAGTAAAGCTTTTGATTTGTTTTGGATCATACAGAATGATCCTAATTTATTTTTAATTTGAAGTTTACTTTATATCACGTTTCGTTTGCAGCAATCAAACAACAGAAATCAATCACCATAGCAATTAAAATATATTATAAAGGTTTTCGTAACAGATTGAAGAACCATCCACTTCTGGGATCTCAGCACTCTTATGCGTGGGTGGTTTACTCTCAGGAGAAGAGTTTCTGTGCGTCACCAGTATGTAATTATGCCTTTTCATTGGTCGTTTTCAAGGCCATTTGGAAAGGGTTCTGTTATAACATTAGCATGAGGAACCACAATGTGTACCTTACATTTCCCTGTGAGGTCAAGCATGAATTCTTTGGAGCCTTCCTCGAAATCAGAATTTGCTGCATCCCTTCTGTGCCAGGTTTTGCACCATTGGTAGCACCTTGTGGGAAATCATTTGCTGTTACAAAAGCATAGTGTGTTGCAGCAGGAGATTGCATGGCACACTGCATCTAGAGAAGAACATCTGGAGTCTTCTGTCTCTTGCTTCTGATTTTTGGTCAGGATGCAGCAGTGACAAAGGTGGTGAAATCGTGCATGTGCTGATCAGTTGCAGCTGTTACGGTTTCCATTTCCCGACGGATGGGAAGAGAATTGATGGCGGCTGCATCCAGTTGAGCTGTCTGCTGCTAGGGAACAGGTGAATTTCAGCTGCCATGGTATCTTATCTGCAGGTGTGTCCCCATGGAAATCTCTTGTATAAAGGTAAGGTAGTGAAAAATCAAGCTGCAAGTCAGTTATATAAATATATATATATATATATTTTTTTTAAATCTGTTGCACAATTTGTTCACTAACTTAGTGTTCACAGCACTCTAGTTATATTTCATTACTACTTAAATAGGTTTACATATATATGGAGATTTATGAATAGGTCCTCAAATTGAATAGATGCATCAGAAGAAAATGCACATATCCCAACTGAAGCGCAATGGAATATGCTGCTGCTATATAAATGTTTATATATAATATCAGGCATCACAATATGTAATCCATATGACTGTCCCTTGCAATCAAGCTTACTAAAGTATTAAGACGCATTCTCTGCTTTATAACCTTTTACAGTTTACATAAGCTGCAACATTTATTTTACAATACAGGTTGAGTATCCCATATCCAAATATTCCGAATTACGGAATATTCCGAAATACAGACTTTTTTGAGTGAGACTGAGATAGTGAAACCTTTGTTTTTTGATGGCTCAATGTACACAAACTTTGTTTAATACTCAGTTATTAAAAATATTCTATTAAATGACCTTCAGGCTGTGTGTATAAGGTGTATGTGAAACATAAATGAATTGTGTGAATGTAGAGACACTTTGTTTAATGCACAAAGTTATAAAAAATATTGGCTAAAATTACCTTCAGGCTGTGTGTATAAGGTGTATATGTAACATAAATGCATTCTGTGCTTAGATTTAGGTCCCATCACCATGATATCTCATTATGGTATGCAATTATTCCAAAATACGGAAAAATCCGATATCCAAAATTCCTCTGGTCCCAAACATTTTGGATAAGGGATACTCAACCTGTACTCCTCCTTTTTTTTTTTTTTTTTTCATGGGTTTGTTTCCTCTTAACATTCTTTCTACTGGAGTAAGAGTACAGGATCACAAGAATTTACCCAGTTTTGTTTAAATCTATAGTGAGCTTTGAGAAACTATAGATTCTTTGAATCGATGGTGATAGAGCCATTAGCAAGTAACTTAATTTGCGTATTTAATTAGGGTGGAAAGGTTAATGGCATGTTCTTTTCTTTAGTCACGGGCAGCCTCCGATTCCAGTTCTGTGCTTGGGATCCATTTTATTGCGTTCTCAGGCACTAGATTGCTAAAACGCAGCACATACTATGAATGTTGTTTCGTTGTGTGAACATATTGATTGTGCATTGGGGTTACCTAGGAAAATACGATTTCTTCCATTATACTTGGGTATTGGAGACAGAATCGGGGCCTAATTCAGAAACAAACGGAAACCTGATGATTTGCGTACATCTCCAATGTTTGTAGTGCTGTACATGTGCAGAATGGGTCCTGCATTGTCGCACGCAGTCCCTCTAAGCCACATGTGAATCTAAAAGGGGCAGCGACTGAGACAGTTTTATAAAACTACGTCTCTCCTGTTTTGTAGACATGCAAACGACAGGGTCTTCGTCTTCTAACGCAAATTTCCTGCCCCTCAGCAGTGTTAATTCCCCGGCCATCGTGAGTTGTTTGAAGGTTGCTGAGATGGCAAATGTTCACGCAGAGTGATCTGAAGCTGTGTCTTCGGACTCAGCAGCTGATCTCAGGTGGTATCTTTTTACACAAGATGACTCTTGTGGCATTTGCATATCTTCTGATGGCAGCTGCGTCCATAGACTGAGCTGCTGTACAAACTACATCGCTTCTCTGAATCAGGCAGCCTTTTATATGATAGTATTAAATTACTAGTAATAAAATAATCTACTTCTAACTGGCAGAGATAATGCATTAATATTGGGCTCAATTCAATTCTATTTCGGCGCTATTCAATACAGCGACGAGTGACCCTCAATTGTCGGGAAGTCTTCTCTCATCCCCGGGGGATGAGAGAAGAAACCCGACAAAAGTGCTGGCGCAAGACTGATTCTGTTGGGAATCAGCCTCGCGCCGGGGAGTTAAGTCGGAGAATGCCCGTTCTCCCGACAATTCAACCTGTTTAGTCGGCGAGAACGGGCCATCGCCGACTTAACTGGAACTGAATTGAATAGCGTCGGGAGCTAATTCCCGGCGCTATTCAACTGTTGCTGAATAGAATTGACCCCAATGAGAATTTAAATAGTACCGGGAATTAGCTTCCGGTGCTATTCAATTCAGCGCAATGTTAAGACTGAGAATGTCCGTTGTCCCGGTCTAAACAGTGTTTTGTCGAAAGGACCGGCATTCTCCGACTTAAGTTGCCGGCGCGATGCTGTTTCCGTCGCGCTAAGAGCAGATATCAGCATTGCGATGGCACTTTTGTCTGGCCTCCAGGGGTGCGAGAAGAAATTCTGTTGGCTGTTACTGCGCAATGATATGAATAGCGCCGGAACTTCCTATCCGGTGCTATTAACCGCAATCAGTTGAATCGGCCCCAATATATACTTGTCTAAGTAATCTGTAGACATGGGCTAGAGCAAAGCTAGTTAAAGCATGGACAAAACAGAAGTATATTCTGAAAGCTTTCCTTAAGCAGTATGTACTGCAAAAGCATCTCATAGACTGAGCTAGGGTACTTCTCAATGCTGCAGATCAGTTGAAATTTGCATGAAGCAAACATGCGTGCGTATATAGGTCCGACATGGACTTATAAATAGTCTGGCATTTGAACTTACGTGTGTTAAACACAGGTCTCTCGATACTCCTGCGCCATGGCCATTGGAAAATAACATGGTTGGATTAGATTATTTTATTTTTTTCTATCTGATTACTAAACCACTAATACAAATATTATGGTCAAAATAGCAATCCAAAATTTGCCACTCTTGCAGAAGTTTAGATTTCAAAATAACATTTTTTTTAAACTTTTTTGTTGTTTTGTTTTTGCTATAGTATGTAATGTGCAATGTAAGCAAACCCCCCCCCCCCCCCCCAAATTTCCCATGCGGCAGGAAAGCCTTTATTAGCAAGCAGTCTCATACACAGTTCTACCCCTCACCCTCTGCTGAGGATAACATTTCAGAGGGTTTTCTTTTTTTATACTTTATAATGCGCAAGGCACAGTGTAGAAAAAGAGGCTATGTTAGAGGACCTGGTGACCAGTACACTTCTCATATGTTTATTTTAAATTATTCAAGGTACTTTTATAATGAAGATATTTCAGAAAGTAGCAATCAGATCTACAAGCATACACTACCTAATTCAGGTTTATGATGTGAATACACTGTGATGTTGTACACTTTTGAACTAACAATTAGAAGGGGGTCACCAAGCTTCATAGCAGCTTTCCTAGGCTGATAGCCCTTCACATTGAAATTTTCTTCCAGTGGCAGCTGTCACCTGTGCAACCCATGGTATGAAATGTATTTTTAGTAATTGGATGTTTTAGTACATAACTTCTCTAATGCTCTTCCTTTTCCAAATTCAGTGGTACATTTATTAAGCAGAGTGGAGAAGTGAGCCAGTGTAGAAGTTGTCCCATCAACCAATCAGCATCTCTATCATTTTATAGTATGCAAATTATAGATGTTACTTCAGTGCTGATTGGTTGCCATGGGCAACTTCTCCACTGACTCACTTCTCCGCTCTTATCACTGCTTAGTACATGTCCCCCTAAAGCTTATTGGGTTAGCATTTCTATATATCAGTTGTTTATAGACCTGTGCCAAAACTGTATCACATAGTTTGATGCTAACTAAACTGTAAAGCTGAGAGCACACTATCCATCTTTCTGGCCATTCAGCCCAATTGAATAGTGTGTATGCAGAAGCGTTAGAATGTTTGAACAATGCTCCTACAAAGGTCAGATTGGGAAGCTAGATCGTGTGCTGCATGCGTTATATCGTTCTTGATCCTATTGCAGAGATCAAAAGAAAGTATACGCTGAGCAAGAAATTGCTGAATGTGTATGGGTGCGCACCAATCAGATAAACACTCTGGATTTGAGCGGTTATGGATTGGCACACTTTATCGGGTAGTGCATATCAAGCTTACCTTTCACAAGACTTCTCAGTTTGCCAATCTCCCCAATTGCTGCTAATTTCATGTATATGTAGCGCTGAGTGCAGCTAGGTGCATTACATTATGTTTACCTACAATGATCATCATATGCAATTTCTCTGCTCTTTCTGTGTAAATTGACGTCCTGCTTGTTTATGATTTTACACATACTATTCTCTGCAAATAAGGACACAAAGATAATTTATTCAATCACAGGGCCTAATATTAATCCATGACCTAATCCACTAATAACTTTGTTTAACTAATCTTTCTATAACCTTTTTATCTCCCAATTTCCTAGTAAACGATGACTAACTAGTTGGCTCTGATGATGATATTAAAGCTACATATTGTCTATAACAACATTATAGGGAGGCAGGTCAGTAACAGCTGAATGGTCCATTATTGGGAGCTGGAACCATACAGATTGGGTAATGTCACACGAACATGGCTCACTGCGTCCAAAGCGATCCTTGGGGGTGTATCCAATTAGATGCGTACTTTTTCCCGATATTTCCCTAATATTTTTTTTACAGGCTATCTAATAAGATCGCCCGTAAAAAAATAAATTCTCATGAATACACACAGGTTCAGTGAAACCTGTGTGTTTTCGCCGGCCGCAGCTGGGCTGCTTTCGGGGATTTGGTTTTGCCTGCAAACAGCAGGTTAAACAGAATCTCAGATAAGCTGGCGTAAAACGCAGCTTATCTGGTCTAATTGGTTAGCCCCCTGAAAGACAATTGCCTGCGGTAAAAGACCGTGGGTAATTGTAGCACACCCCTTGGGTCTGAAAATTTCCATGTAGGGGCAAACAGGCTCTAGCAGATGCTCAGGAGATCTAAATAAGGCCTCCCATGCAAAGCAGTGCTCATAGATTAGTGTGCAGTACATTTAATCGTATTTTGTACAATTACTTACCAATTATTATTTATTCATTTTGTGCCAGTGTTCCTTTCAGTGCTCTTAAACAAGTATTTATTCCAATATGCTACTATAAGGGGTATTCAATTGTTTGAACAGTCAGTTGGGGGTCTGTTTTTTCCTAGCTAATAGACAGGGAAAAACAGACACCCAACCGACTTTTCAAACAATTGAATATCCACCTATAACTGTTTAATTCAACAGAAGTGTTGTTTCCTGCTAACAGCAAAATGCCATAAAAACCATAAGCTGTGATTAATAAAGTACAAACCATAATTTATTTATTTTTTTCCCCCTCTATGGGGTATATTCAGTACCTGTCGGATCCTGTCCGAAGGAAAGGATCCGACAGTATTCAATGAGCTGCCAAATCAGACTGTCGGATTTGGCCATTCCCGACAATTGTCATAGCCGCTCATACCCCGTGCTGTGCCGTCCGTGCTGCTGTTTCCCGATCCTCGCCTCACCCGTCCATGCTCCTCGCCTCACCCGTCCACGCTCCTCTTCTCACATGGTCCCATCCCCTCATCCCTGTCCCCCGCTCCCCTGTCTCATCTTACCGGTTCCGACAATGTCAATCTGACTTAAAAAAAACAAAAACAAAAGTCTGATTGACATTGTCTGAACCGGGGCCAAAACCTGTGGGTTTAGCTGCGTTCCCGACAATACACACGTGGTTTCCGACAATAAACGTGTTTTCCGACAAGTCGGGAATTTCTGACTTGTCAGAAAAAACAGCTGGCATTGAATAGGTCAGAACCCTTTCCGACCTAAACCTGTCGGAAACTGCTGTCTTTCCGACAAGACGCCATTTTCCGATATTGGCATTGAATACACCTCTATTTCTGCAGTATTACTTGAAAACGCAGATCTGCAACTCCCCAGCTGTCTAGTGCTCCTTTCACCCCATAATTTACAACCTAGGTAAGGTGAGAGGGGTCGGGATGCCGGCGAATACAGACCGTGGCATCCTGAAGCTCCGTATACTTGACTTCCCCAATGGCCCCCTAACCCTCCAAGCGCCTTAAACCTAACCGACTCCTCCACTGTGAGGCCTAAAGGTCATCACTTGATGACCAAAACATTGTCACACAACTGCTTTTAAACCTCACTTTTATTGAAAACCTGACATAAAGAACTAATCTTCTATTAGGTATTATGATATATATTTTTTTTAGATTACTCAAGCCTATTCTGGTTGCTTTGAAGTTAATGTTATACTCTCTCATGGCTGCATATTCCAACTGGCACTGTGCCTTTGAACAAGCTGTTAAGCAAAATGTGAGCCTGCTGAAATATTTCTTCTTTTTAATGGAATCTCACAAATAGTTGGTTCTTTGACTGAGAGTGCTGTAAAATAAATACATAGCAAATGTGAACTGGTTGCAGCCGGTGACAACAGTTTGACATGCAAGGGTGGAAGTTAATGTTTCGGAGGGCGAGTGTGAGGCAGCATAATTAAAGTGTTGTCAGTGTTTCATAACAGCTAGTAGCTAGTGACAAGCTTAGAATATGGGCATTTGCCATACGCACAGTTGAATGGTTTTCATTGTTTGTGGAAGGTATACTATGTAATGAGGAAGGAGTTTAACAAGTTTTCTCTGACGTCCTAGTGGATGCTGGGAACTCCGTAAGGACCATGGGGAATAGCGGGCTCCGAAGGAGGCTGGGCACTCTAGAAAGATCTTAGACTACCTGGTGTGCACTGGCTCCTCCCACTATGACCCTCCTCCAAGCCTCAGTTAGATTTCGTGCTCGGCCGAGGTTGGATGCACACTAGGGGCTCTCCTGAGCTCTTAGAAAGAATAGACTTAGGTTTTTTATTTTCAGTGAGACCTGCTGGCAACAGGCTCACTGCAGCGAGGGACTAAGGGGAGAAGAAGCGAACTCGCCTGCTTGCAGCCGGATTGGGCTTCTTAGGCTACTGGACACCATTAGCTCCAGAGGGATCGACCGCAGGCCCAGTCCTTGGTGTTCGGTCCCGGAGCCGCGCCGCCGTCCCCCTTACAGAGCCAGAAGCAAGAAGATGGTCCGGAAAATCGGCAGCATGAAGACTCTGTCTTCACCAAGGTAGCGCACAGCACTGCAGCTGTGCGCCATTGCTCCTCTCACACACTTCACACTCCGGTCACTGAGGGTGCAGGGCGCTGGGGGGGGGCGCCCTGAGGCAGCAATAAAAACACCTTGGCTGGCTAAAATACCTCAATATATAGCCCCAGGGGCTATATATGAGGAAAATACCCCTGCCAGAATTCCATAAAAAGCGGGAGAATAGGCCGCGAAAAAGGGGCGGAGCCTATCTCCTCAGCACACTGGCGCCATTTTTCCCTCACAGCTCGGCTGGAGGGAAGCTCCCTGGCTCTTCCCTGCATTCTACAGTACCAGTAAGAGGGAAAAGAGAGGGGGGGGGCATTAAATTTGGCAGTATATATACATATATTATATGAAAAGCAGCTATTAGGGACATAACTCAGTTAGTCCCTGCATTATATAGCGCTCTGGTGTGTGCTGGCATACTCTCACTCTGTCCCCCCAAAGGGCTTTTGTGGGTCCTGTCCTCGTTTAGAGCATTCCCTGTGTGTCTGCGGTGTGTCGGTACGGCTGTGTCGACATGTTGAATGAGGAGACTTATATGGTGACGGAGCAGAGGCCGATATATGTGATGTAGCCCCCTGTGGGGCCGACACTAGAGTGGATGGATAGGTGAAAGGTATTAACCGACAGTGTTAACTCCTTTACATAAAAGGGTGGATGACGTAACAGCTGTGGGACAGCCGGCTTCTCAGCCTGCGCCTGCCCAGGCGTCTCAAAGGCCATCAGGGGCTCAAAAACGCCCGCTCTCTCAGATGGCAGACACAGATGTCGACACGGAGTCTGACTCCAGTGTCGACAAGGTTGAGACATATACACAATCCACTAGGAACATCCGTGACTTGATCCCGGCAATAAAAAATGTGTTACACATTTCTGACATTAACCCAAGCACCTCTAAAAATGGGTTTTTAGGTTTGGGGAGAAAAAACAGGCAGTGTTTTGTTCCCCCATCAGATGAATAAATGAAGTGTGTGAAAAGCGTGTGTTCCCCCGTTTAGAAACTGGTAATTTCTAAAAAGTTACTGATGGCGTACCCTTTCCCGCCAGGAGGATAAGTTACGCTGGGAGATATCCCCTAGGGTGGATAAGGCGCTCACACGGTTGTCAAAAAAGGTGGCACTGCCGTTTTAGGAACGGCCACTTTGAAGGTACCTGTTGATAAAAAGCAGGAGGCTATCCTGAAGTCTGTATTTACACACTCAGGTACTAGACGGAGACCTGCAGATCGTGCTGCTGCAGCGTTGTCGGTGACCCTGTCAAACATGAGAACATATTAAAGACGTCGTCTTATATATGAGGGATGCACAGAGGGATATTTTGCCGGCTGGCATCCAAAATGAATGTGATGTCCATTCTGTCAGGAGGGTATTAGAGACCTGTCACGGGACAGGTGATGCTGACTTTAAAAAGATTCTACCTTATAAGGGTGAGGAATTATTTGGGGATGGTCTCTGGGACCTCGTATCCACAGTCACAGCTGGGAAGAAATATTGTTACCTCAGGTTTCCTCACAGACTAAGAAAGCACTGTATTATCAGGTACAGTCCTTTCGGCTTCAGAAAAGCAAGCGGGTCAAAGGCGTTTCCCTTCTGTACAGAGACAAGGGAAGAGGGAAAAAGCTGCACCAGTCAGCCTGTTCCCAGAATCAAAATTCTTCTCTCGCTTCCTCTGAGCCCACAGCATGACGCGGGGGCTCCACAGGTGTAGCCAGGTACGGTGGGGGGCCGTCTCAAAAATTTCAGCGATCAGTGGGCTCGCTCACAGGTGGATCCCTGTTTCTTTCAAGAAGTATGTCGGGTACAAGCTGGAATTCGAGATATCTCCCCCCAGCCGTTTCCTAGATTATGGCTTGCCGACAACTCCCTCAGGCAGGGAGGCTGTACTAGAGGCAATTAATAAGCAGTATTCCCAACAGGTAATACTCAAGTGCCCCTACTTCAACAAGGACGGGGTTACTATTCTACACGGGTTGGGGTACCGAAACCGCATGGTTCGGTGTGACCCATTTATATTAAAATCCTTGAACACATACATTAAAAAATTCAAGTTCAAGATGGAATCGCTCGGGGCGGTTATTGCAAGCCTGGACGAGGGGGATTACATGGTATCCCGGGACATCAAGGATGCTTACCTGCATGTCCCCATTTCTCTAACGTCCTAAGTGGATGCTGGGGACTCCGTCAGGACCATGGGGAATAGCGGCTCCGCAGGAGACAGGGCACAAAAAGTAAGCTTTTAGGATCACATGGTGTGTACTGGCTCCTCCCCCTATGACCCTCCTCCAAGCCTCAGTTAGGTTTTTGTGCCCGTCCGAGCAGGGTGCAATCTAGGTGGCTCTCCTAAAGAGCTGCTTAGAAAAAGTTTTTTAGGTTTTTTATTTTCAGTGAGTCCTGCTGGCAACAGGCTCACTGCATCGAGGGACTTAGGGGAGAGAATTTCAACTCACCTGCGTGCAGGATGGATTGGATTCTTAGGCTACTGGACACCATTAGCTCCAGAGGGAGTCGGAACACAGGTCTCACCCTGGGGTTCGTCCCGGAGCCGCGCCGCCGACCCCCCTTACAGATGCTGAAGATTGAAGGTCCGGAAACAGGCGGCAGAAGGCTCTTCAGTCTTCATAAAGGTAGCGCACAGCACTGCAGCTGTGCGCCATTGTTGTCACACACTTCACACCAGACGGTCACGGAGGGTGCAGGGCGCTGCTGGGGGCGCCCTGGGCAGCAATATATATAATACCTTTTATGGCAAAAGAATACATCACATATAGCCATTAAGGCTATATGTATGTATTTAACCCATGCCAAATGTCTAGAACTCCGGGAGAAAAGCCCGCCGGAATAGGGGGCGGGGCTTATTCTCCTCAGCACACAGCGCCATTTTCCTGCTCAGCTCCGCTGTGAGGAAGGCTCCCAGGACTCTCCCCTGCACTGCACTACAGAAACAGGGTAAAACAGAGAGGGGGGGCATATTTTGGCGATATTTTTATATATTTAAGCGGCTATAAGGAACAACACTTATATAGGGTTGTTCCCATATATATTATAGCGCTTGGGTGTGTGCTGGCAAACTCTCCCTCTGTCTCCCCAAAGGGCTAGTGGGGTCCTGTCTTCGATAAGAGCATTCCCTGTGTGTCTGCTGTGTGTCGGTACGTGTGTGTCGACATGTATGAGGACGATGTTGGCGTGGAGGCAGAGCAATTGCCGATAATGGTGATGTCACCCCCCAGGGAGTCGACACCGGAATGGATGGCTTTGTTTATGGAATTACGTGATAATGTCAGCACATTACAAAAATCAGTTGACGACATGAGACGGCCGGCAAACCAGTTAGTACCTGCCCAGGCGTCTCAGACACCGTCAGGGGCTGTAAAGCGCCCTTTACCTCAGTCGGTCGACACAGACCCAGACACAGACACTGAATCTAGTGTCGACGGTGATGAAACAAACGTATTTTCAAGTAGGGCCACACGTTATATGATCACGGCAATGAAGGAGGCTTTGCATATCTCTGATACTACAAGTACCACAAAAAGGGGTATTATGTGGGGGGTGAAAAAACTACCTGTAGTTTTTCCTGAATCAGAGGAATTAAATGATGTATGTGATGAAGCGTGGGTTAACCCAGATAGAAAAATGCTAATTTCAAAAAAGTTATTAGCATTATACCCTTTCCCGCCAGAGGTTAGGGCGCGCTGGGAAACACCCCCTAGGGTGGATAAGGCGCTCACACGCTTATCAAAACAAGTGGCGTTACCGTCTCCTGATACGGCCGCCCTCAAGGATCCAGCTGATAGGAGGCTGGAAACTACCCTGAAAAGTATATACACTCATACTGGTATTATACTGCGACCAGCCATCGCCTCAGCCTGGATGTGCAGTGCTGGGGTCGTCTGGTTGGATTCCCTGACTGAAAATATTGATACCCTGGATAGGGACAGTATTTTATTGACTATAGAGCAATTAAAGGATGCTTTCCTTTATATGCGAGATGCGCAGAGAGATATTTGCACTCTGGCATCGAGAGTAAATGCGATGTCCATATCTGCCAGAAGGAGTTTATGGACGCGACAGTGGTCAGGTGATGCGGATTCCAAACGACATATGGAAGTATTGCCGTATAAAGGGGAGGAATTATTTGGCGTCGGTCTATCGGATCTGGTGGCTACGGCAACTGCCGGAAAATCCACTTTTTTACCTCAGACCCCCTCCCAACAGAAAAAGACACCGTCTTTTCAGCCGCAGTCCTTTCGTTCCTATAAGAACAAGCGGACAAAAGGACAGTCATATCTGCCTCGGGGCAGAGGAAGGGGTAAGAGAGGGCAGCAAGCAGCCCCTGCCCAGGAACAGAAGCCCTCCCAGGGTTCTGCAAAGCCCTCAGCATGACGCTGGTGCCTTACAAGCGGACTCAGGAACGGTGGGGGGTCGACTCAAGAATTTCAGCGCACAGTGGGCTTGCTCACAGGTGGACCCCTGGATTCTACAGGTAGTATCTCAGGGTTACAGGTTGGAATTCGAGAAGTCTCCCCCTCGCCGGTTCCTAAAGTCTGCTTTGCCAACGTCTCCCTCAGACAGGGCGACGGTATTGGAAGCCATTCACAAGCTGTTTGCTCAGCAGGTGATAGTCAAGGTACCCCTCCTACAACAGGGAAAGGGGTATTACTCCACGCTATTTGTGGTACCGAAGCCGGACGGCTCGGTAAGACCTATTCTAAATCTCAAATCTTTGAACCTGTACATAAAAAAAAAAAAAATTCAAGTTCAAGATGGAATCACTCAGAGCAGTGATAGCGAATCTGGAAGAAGGGGACTTTATGGTGTCCCTGGACATAAAGGACGCTTACCTGCATGTCCCAATTTGCCCTTCACATCAAGGGTACCTCAGGTTCGTGGTGCAAAACTGTCATTATCAGTTTCAGACGCTGCCGTTTGGATTGTCCACGGCACCTCGGGTCTTTACCAAGGTAATGGCCGAAATGATGATCCTTCTACGAAGAAGAGGCGTATTAATTATCCCTTACTTGGACGATCTCCTGATAAGGGCAAGATCCAGAGAACAGCTGGAAGACGGAGTAGCACTAACCCAACTAGTGCTGCAACAACACGGGTGGATTCTGAGTTTTTCCAAAATCTCAGTTGACCCCGACGACACGTCTGCTTTCCTGGGAATGATTCTGGACACGGTTCAGAAAAAGGTGTTTCTTCCGGAGGAGAAAGCCAGGGAGCTATCCGAACTTGTCAGGAACCTCCTAAAACCAGGGACAGTGTCTGTGCATCAATGCACAAGAGTCCTGGGAAAGATGGTGGCTTTCTTACGAAGCGATTCCATTCGGCAGATTCCACGCACGAACTTTTCAGTGGGATCTGCTGGACAAATGGTCCGGATTGCATCTGCAGATGCATCAGCGGATAACCTTATCGCCACGGACAAGGGTGTCTCTTCTGTGGTGGTTGCAGAGTGCTCATCTGTTAGAGGGCCGCAGATTCGGCATACAGGACTGGGTCCTGGTGACCACGGATGCCAGTCTGAGAGGCTGGGGAGCGGTCACACAAGGAAGAAACTTCCAGGGAGTATGGTCAAGCCTGGAGATGTCTCTTCACATAAATATACTGGAGCTAAGAGCGATTTACAATGCTCTAAGTCTGGCAAAACCCCTGCTTCAGGGTCAGCCGGTGTTGATCCAGTCGGACAACATCACGGCAGTCACCCACGTAAACAGACAGGGCGGCACAAGAAGCAGGACAGCAATGGCAGAAGCTGCAAGGATTCTTCGCTGGGCGGAAGATCATGTGATAGCACTGTCAGCAGTATTCATTCCGGGAGTGGACAACTGGGAAGCAGACTTCCTCAGCAGACACGATCTACACCCGGGAGAGTGGGGACTTCATCCAGAAGTCTTCCACATGATTGTGAACCGTTGGGAAAAACCAATGGTGGATATGATGGCGTCCCGCCTCAACAAAAAACTGGACAGGTATTGCGCCAGGTCAAGAGATCCTCAGGCAATAGCTGTGGACGCTCTGGTAACACCGTGGGTGTTCCAGTCAGTGTATGTGTTCCCTCCTCTGCCTCTCATACCAAAAGTACTGAGAATTATACGGCAAAAGGGAGTAAGAACGATACTAGTGGCTCCGGATTGGCCAAGAAGAACTTGGTACCCGGAACTTCAAGAGATGCTCACGGAGGATCCGTGGCCTCTACCTCTAAGACGGGACCTGCTTCAGCAGGGACCGTGTCTATTCCAAGACTTACCGCGGCTGCGTTTGACGGCATGGCGGTTGAACGCCGAATTCTAAAGGAAAAAGGCATTCCGGAAGAGGTCATTCCTACACTGGTAAAGGCCAGGAAGGAGGTGACTGCACAACATTATCACCGCATTTGGAGGAAATATGTTGCGTGGTGTGAGGCCAGGAAGGCCCCCACGGAGGAATTTCAACTGGGTCGATTCCTACATTTCCTGCAAACAGGATTGTCTATGGGCCTCAAATTGGGGTCCATTAAGGTTCAAATTTCGGCCCTGTCGATTTTCTTCCAGAAAGAATTGGCTTCAGTTCCTGAAGTCCAGACTTTTGTAAAAGGAGTACTACATATACAGCCCCCGGTTGTGCCCCCAGTGGCACCGTGGGATCTTAATGTAGTCTTGGATTTTCTAAAATCCCATTGGTTTGAGCCGCTCAAATCGGTGGAGATGAAGTATCTTACATGGAAAGTAACCATGCTACTGGCCCTGGCTTCAGCCAGGAGAGTATCAGAATTGGCGGCTTTATCATATAAGAGCCCATATCTGATTTTCCATAGGGACAGGGCAGAACTGCGCACGCGTCCTCATTTTCTGCCTAAGGTGGTGTCAGCGTTTCACCTGAACCAGCCTATTGTGGTGCCTGCGGCTACTAACGAGTTGGAGGATTCCAAGTTGTTGGACGTGGTCCGGGCATTGAAAATATATATTTCAAGAACGGCTGGAGTCAGAAAATCTGACTCACTGCTTATATTGTATGCACCCAACAAGATGGGTGCTCCTGCTTCTAAGCAGACGATTGCTCGTTGGATTTGTAGCACAATTCAACTTGCACATTCTGTGGCAGGCTTGCCACAACCTAAATCTGTCAAGGCCCATTCCACAAGGAAAGTGGGCTCATCCTGGGCGGCTGCCCGGGGAGTCTCGGCATTACAACTCTGCCGAGCTGCTACTTGGTCAGGGGCAAACACGTTTGCAAAATTCTACAAATTTGATACCCTGGCTGAGGAGGACCTTGAGTTCTCTCATTCGGTGCTGCAGAGTCATCCGCACTCTCCCGCCCGTTTGGGAGCTTTGGTATAATCCCCATGGTCCTGACGGAGTCCCCAGCATCCACTTATGACGTTAGAGAAAATAAGAATTTACTTACCGATAATTCTATTTCTCGTAGTCCGTAGTGGATGCTGGGCGCCCATCCCAAGTGCGGATTGTTTGCAATACTTGTACATAGTTATTGTTACAAAAAAATCGGGTTGTTGTTTGTTGTGAGCCGTCTGTTCAGAGGCTCCTACGTTTGTCATACTGTTAACTGGGTTCAGATCACAAGTTTTACGGTGTGATTGGTGTGGCTGGTATGAGTCTTACCCGGGGTTCAATACCCTTCCTTATTGTGTACGCTCGTCCGGGCACAGTACCTAACTGAGGCTTGGAGGAGGGTCATAGGGGGAGGAGCCAGTACACACCATGTGATCCTAAAAGCTTACTTTTTGTGCCCTGTCTCCTGCGGAGCCGCTATTCCCCATGGTCCTGACGGAGTCCCCAGCATCCACTACGGACTACGAGAAATAGAATTATCGGTAAGTAAATTCTTATTTTACCATCCTCGCCAGGAGTACCTCAGATTTGTGGTACAGGATTACCATTACCAAGTCCAGACAGGACTGTACAAGGCACCGAGGGTGTTTACCGGGGTAATGGCGATACTCCTTCGAAAAAAGGGAGTTTTAATTATCCCGTACTTGGACAATCTCCTTATAAGGGCGAGGTCCAAGGAGCAGTTGCTAGTCGGGGTAGCACTATTTTGGAAGGTGCTACAACAGCAGGGTTGGATTCTAAACAGTCCAAAGTCACAGCTGGTTCCTATGACACATCTACTGTTCCTGGGGATGGTTCTGGACACAGACCAGAAATAAGTGTTTCTCCGGGAGGAGAAACCAAGGAGCTGTCGTCTCTAGTCAGAGACCTCCTGAAGCCAAAACAGGTATCGGTGCATCATTGCACGCGAATCCTAAGACAAAATGGTAGCTTTCTACGAAGCAATCCCATTCGGCAGGTTCCATGCAAGAACTTTTCAGTGGGACCTGTTGGACATGTGGTCCGGATCGCATCTTCAAATGCATCGGCTGATAACCCTGTCTCCAAGGACCAGGGTATCTCCAAAATGGTGGCTGCAGAGTGCCCATCTTAAGGAGGGCCGCAGGTTCGACATACTGGACTAGGTCCTAGTGACCATGGAGGCCAGCCTTTGAGGCTGGGGGCAGTCACACAGGGAAGAAACTTCCAAGGACTTTGGTCAAGTCAGGTGACTTCTCTACACAAAATATTCTGGAACTGAGGGCCAGTTACAATGCCCTGGGTCAGGCAAGGCCTCTGCTTCAAAACCAGCCGGTACTGATCCAATCAGACAACATTACGGCGGTCGCCCATGTAAACCAACAGGGCGACACAAGAAGCAGGATGGCGATGGCAGAAGCCACAAGGATTCTCAGATGGGCGGAAAATCATGTGTTAGCACTGTCAGCAGTGTTCATTCCCGGAGTGGACAACTGGGAAGCAGATCTTCTCAGCAGACACGACCTCCAACCGGGAGAGTGGGGACTTCATCCAGAAGTCTTCCAAAGGATTGTACACCTTTGGGAAAGGCCACAGGTGGACATGATGGCGTCCCGCCTCAACAAAAAGCTATAAAAGATATTGCGCCAGGTCAAGGGACCCTCAGGCGATAGTTGTGGACGCTCTGGTAACACCGTGGGTGTACCAGTCGGTTAGGTGTTCCCTCCTCTGCCCCTCATACCAAAGGTATTGAGAATAATAATAAGAAGGCGAGGAGTAAGAACGATACTCGTGGTTCCGGTTTGGCCAAGAAGAGCTTGGTACCCTGAACTTCGAGAAATTATATCAGAGGACCCATGGCCTCTGCCGCTCAGACAGGACCTGCGGCAGCAGGGGCCCTGTCTGTTCCAAAACTTACCGCGGCTGCGTTTGACGGCATGGCGGTTGAACGCCGGATCCTGAAGGAAAAGGGCATTCCGGACATTCCTACGCTTATTAAAGCTAGGAAAGAGGTTACAGCAAATCATTATCACCGCATATGGCGGAAGTATGTTGCATGGTGTGAGGCCGAAAAGGCCCCAACAGAGGAATTTCAACTAGGTCGATTTCTGCATTTCCTGCAAGCAGGAGTGAATATGGGCCTAAAACTGGGCTCCATTAAGGTACAGATCTCGGCTCTGTCGATTTTCTTTCAAAAAGAACTAGCTTCAGTACCTGAAGTTCAGACATTTGTAAAGGGAGTGCTGCATATTCAGCCCCCGTTTGTGCCCCCTGGGGCACCTTGGGATCTCAACGTGGTGTTGAGTTTCTTAAAATCACATTGGTTTGAACCATTAAAAACCGTGGATCTGAAATATCTCACGTGGAAGGTGGTCATGTTATTGGCCTTGGCTTCGGCCAGGCGAGTATCAGAATTGGCGGCTTTGTCCTGGAAAAGCCCTTATCTGATTTTCCATATGGATAGGGCAGAATTGAGGACTCGTCCCCAGTTTCTCCCTAAGGTGGTGTCAGCGTTTCACCTGAACCAGCCTATTGTGGTGCCTGCGGCTACTAGGGACTTGGAGGACTCCAAGTTGTTAGACGTGGTCAGGGCCCTGAAAATATGTTTCCAGGACGGCTGGAGTCAGAAAATCTGACTCGCTGTTTATCCTATATGCACCCAACATGCTGGGTGCTCCTGCTTCTAAGCAGACTATTGCTCGTTGGATTTGTAGTACAATTCAGCTTGCACATTCTGTGGCAGGCCTGCCACAGCCAAAATCTGTCAATGCCCATTCCACAAGGAAGGTGGGCTCATCTTGGGCGGCTGCCCGAGGGGTCTCGGCTTTACAACTTTGCCGAGCTGCTACTTGGTCAGGGGCAAACACGGTTGCAAAATTCTATGAATTTGATACCCTGGCTGAGGAGGACCTGGAGTTCTCTCATTCGGTGCTGCAGAGTCATCCGCACTCTCCCGCCCGTTTGGGAGCTTTGGTATAA
The DNA here is from genome assembly GCF_028390025.1 of Pseudophryne corroboree. Classification (NCBI taxonomy): domain Eukaryota; kingdom Metazoa; phylum Chordata; class Amphibia; order Anura; family Myobatrachidae; genus Pseudophryne; species Pseudophryne corroboree. The sequence goes on along the minus strand of NC_086445.1, from coordinate 653,269,616 downwards.
TCCCCATGGTCCTTACGGAGTTCCCAGCATCCACTAGGACGTCAGAGAAAATAAGAATTTACTCACCGGTAATTCTATTTCTCGTAGTCCGTAGTGGATGCTGGGCGCCCATCCCAAGTGCGGTGTATCTGCAATACTTGTACATAGTTATTGTTAACTAAATCGGGTTATTGTTGAGCCATCTGTTGAGAGGCTCAGTTGTTTCATACTGTTAACTGGGTTTCATATCACGAGTTATACGGTGTGATTGGTGTGGCTGGTATGAGTCTTACCCGGGATTCAAAATCCTTCCTTATTGTGTACGCTCGTCCGGGCACGGTGTCCTAACTGAGGCTTGGAGGAGGGTCATAGTGGGAGGAGCCAGTGCACACCAGGTAGTCTAAGATCTTTCTAGAGTGCCCAGCCTCCTTCGGAGCCCGCTATTCCCCATGGTCCTTACGGAGTTCCCAGCATCCACTACGGACTACGAGAAATAGAATTACCGGTGAGTAAATTCTTATTTTTTTTTTATTTTTTTTTTTAAATGTGTTAAAACTGGGCACTTTGAGCATCCAAACATAATTTGAGACAATTGTTTGGGTGTCTAAAAAGTCCCGTTTAGATGGGGTTTTTAGGGGTATATGCAATTGCGGTCGAATTCCCGAAATTGTCGAATTTCGGGTCATTTTCGCCCCCAAAAAAAATTTGCCTATGCAATTCAGTGCTTTCCGACCAAAAAACGGACTTTCAAAATTCGACTTTTTGAAATTCGAATTTTTGCAAATTCGACTTTTCTGCAATGATACAAGTGCTGCAATTCGACCAAAGCATATTCAATTCAAGTTTGGAAATTCGACAGCAGTGCTTTTAGACAGCAAATTCGTCATTTTCAATCCGCCACACTTTGGAGGGTGAAAACAATAATAAAAATTTTAAACATGTTTTTTTTGGTGTTTTTTTTTTTTTAGGAATAGCATATCTATTTATATTAGAAGGGATTAGGTACTTTTTTTTTTTTTTTTGGAGGCACAAATATTATTTATATATTTTTTAAAATATTATTTTTATTTTTTTTTATTTTTTATTGCTGGAATGGTAAAATCCTAAAAAAAAATGGCGTGGGGTCCCCCCTCCAAAGCATAACCAGCCTCGGGCTCTTCGAGCTGGTCCTGGTTCTAAAAATGCGGGGGGAAAATTGACAGGGGATCCCCCGTATTTTTAAAACCAGCACCGGGCTCTGCGCCTGGTGCTGGTGCCAAAAATACGGGGGACAAAAAAAGTAGGGGTCCCCCGTATTTTTAACACCAGCATCGGGCTCCACTAGCTGGACAGATAATGCCACAGCCGGGGGTCACTTTTATGCCGTGCCCTGCGGCCGTGGCATTAAATATCCAACTAGTCACCCCTGGCCGGGGTACCCTGGGGGAGTGGGGACCCCTTCAATCAAGGGGTCCCCCCCCCCAGCCACCCAAGGGCCAGGGGTGAAGCCCAAGGCTGCCCCCCCCATCCAATGGGCTGCGGATGGGGGGGCTGATAGCCTTTTGTGATCATGAAAAGATATTGTTTTTTCCAGCAGTACTACAAGTCCCAGCAAGCCTCCCCCCGCAAGCTGGTACTTGGAGAACCACAAGTACCAGCATGCGGGAGAAAAACGGGCCCGCTGGTACCTGTAGTACTACTGGGAAAAAAATACCCAAATAAAAACAGGACACACACACCGTGACAGTAAAACTTTATTACACACTGCCGACACACACATACTTACCTATGTTCACACGCCGACATCGGTCCTCTTCTCCAAGTAGAATCCACGGATACCTGAAAAGAAAAGTTCAATATACTCACCTCAGCCATGGTCCAGAGATAAATCCACGTACTTGGCAAAATAACAAATCGCAAATACCCGACCACCGGACTGAAAGGGGTCCCATACTGACACATGAGACCCCTTTCCACGAATGAGACCTGTCAGTGACAGCTGTCACACAAAGGTCTCTAAAGCCAATCAGGAAGCGCAACTTCGTTGCGCTCACCTGATTGGCTGTGCGCTGTCTGAACTCAGACAGCGCATCGCACAGCCCCGTCCATTTTATTCAATGGTGGGAACTTAGCGGCTAGCGGTGAGGTCACCCGCCGGTCAGCGGCTGACCGCGGGTAACCCCACCGCTAGCCGCTAAGTTCCCACCATTGAAACTAATGGAGCGGCTTTGCGATGCGCTGTCACAGCTCAGACAGCGCACAGCCAATCAGGTGAGCGTCACGGAAGTAGCGCTTCCTGATTGGCTGAAGGGACTTCAGTGACAGGAGTCACGTGATGTCCCGGCATTCGGGAGAAAGGGGTCTGATGTGAAAGCATGGGACCCCTTTAGTCCGGTATGGAGCGGGTGTTCGGTTTGTTTTTTTAACAAGTACGTGGATTTATATCTGGACGTGGATGTACCTCTGGACGCTGGAAGGTGAGTATAATTTTTTAACAGGTACCCTCGGATCGTCGGAGACCGTGGCAGTCGGCGTGTCAACATAGGTAAGTATGTGTGTGTCGGTAGTGTGTAATAAAGTTTTACTATCAAGGTGTCTGTGTACTGTTTTTATTTGGGTATTTTTTTTCCAGTAGTACTACAGGTACCAGCGGGCCCGTTTTTCTCCCGCATGCTGGTACTTGTGGTTCTCCAAGTACCAGCTTGCGGGGGAGGCTTGCTGGGACTTGTAGTACTGCTGGAAAAAACAATATTCTTTTCATTATCACAAAAGGCTATCAGCCCCCCCATCCGCAGCCCATTGGATGGGGGGGGGGCAGCCTCGGGCTTCACCCCTGGCCCTTGGGTGGCTGGGGGGGGTGGACCCCTTGATTGTAGGGGTCCCCACTCCCCCAGGGTACCCCGGCCAGGGGTGACTAGTTGGATATTTAATGCCACGGCCGCAGGGCACGGCATAAAAGTGACCCCCGGCTGTGGCATTATCTGTCCAGCTAGTGGAGCCCGATGGTGTTAAAAATACGGGGGACCCCTACTCTTTTTGTCCCCCGTATTTTTGGCACCAGGCGCAGAGCCCGGTGCTGGTTTTAAAAATACGGGGGATCCCTGCCCAATTTTCCCCCGGATTTTTAGAACCAGGACCAGCTCGATGAGCCCGAGGCTGGTTATGCTTTGGAGGGGGGACCCCACGCCATTTTTTTTTCCGGGTTTTTCCCGTTTTTTAAAATCGCGGCAAAATCCGCCAAATCGGCCGATTTTCGCCCGCGGTTCTGGCGAATCCGTTTTTCATTGAATATGGTGAATTCCGGCAGCCACCTTCCGGAATTCACCTGTCGAATTAAGTCGAATTAAAAAACGGCGAAAAATTGCTGCGATTCGCCGTGAATTGCATATACCCCTTAGACTCCCAAAACAATTGAATTGGCTCATTGTGTGCATCTGCTAGTGTAGTGTGTCACTACTTGTCACAGGAAAGGAGAAGTGATTACCTGTTAAGCCCCGTACACATGGGTGAGATGTGGGTTGAGCGATCTAGCACAGACCGCTCAGCACGCATCTCTCCCCCTCCTCCGCAGGGGGGAACGGGGGGGGGCGGCGGGCGCTCATTTCACCAAGCGGAGAAATGAGCGATCTCCCTAGATGTGGCATGCATGCCAAATCTAGAGCCTGTGATCGCTGTCGTCGGCACCCTACACACAGAGAGATCCGATCTTAATTTCTCAGCAATCTAGTCAGATTGCTTAGAATTTAAGCATGCATCTCTCCGTGTGTACCCCCCTTTAGTCAAGAGCCTGGTACTGCCTGGCTAGATAAACCTGTAATCTTAATTACCCACTGCAATATCTGTAACAATATTAACTCAAAAGGTACAATACTGTAGATGTTTGCCTAAAACAACTGGTCTGATAATCATAGGTCAGGTAGTGTTTATTTTTATTTTGTTTTGTAGTGCAGGTGCTTACCTTTCTTTGAGACCAGTGTAGCACCATCTGATACTGCAAACTCATGACAAGGCATTATCTGGGCACCTCAGGGTGCTAATTGTTTTAATATTGTTAAAATCTTCACATGGCCTATGGAAACAAGATGTGCTTGTGCCTGACCCCAAACAGATGAGACATCCGCTGGGCCCCAGAGCTTTTCATATGGTGCATTTTTGTACCAATCAGGTTTGTGACAGTATGCTGCGTCAGTGCTCCTGTAGAGCCTGGGAAGAAAACACAACAATATAAAATGTGATATTTCTGCTTAATATGAAGGTGTCTTTTGTAGTAAGTATAATTTTGATAAACTTACAATTAATATAGGGCGCAGGTTCTCAAACTCTGTCCTCAGGACCCAACGGGGTTCATGTTTTGCAGGTCACCTGAACCGTGGGGTCCTGAGAACAGAGTTTGAGAACCACTGATATAGCGTATAAGTGAAGTTCTTTGGCCACGTCCAGTTGAACACAATCAGATGGGTTCTTTTACATCCCTAATACTTTTAATCAGCACAGGTTCCTGCATTGCTGACTGCATATTTGAATTGGCACTATTTAAAGGTAAAACCTGAATAAATTCATGTATTAGTAGGATGTTCACCTGGACGTGGTGAATGGGCCCACATTTTTTGTCCAAATTTGTGCTAAAAGCTTATACTCCATGTTAATTGTAAGTTTATCAAACTTATTTTGACTATACGTATTCCTAATGCTTAAAGTGTGTATGGTACTAGAAACCTCAGCATGGTAGCAACTATTTTTGTTTAAAATTAGGGTGTGCAATCCAAGCCCCTCCTCTCCCCCCTTATTGTAGCTTGTAGTAAGTGCAGCTTTCATTCTAAGGGAGGTATTCAATTAGCTCCGGCAATTTCGGAGCTATTGAATTTACCCCGCTGCATTTTCAATTGCAGGCCATTTTTGACTTTTTTTTTTTTGTATTTTTTAATGCAGTTTCGCCAATGCCTTTTCACTTTTTTGTTTTTTTGTTTTGTGAAAAGGCATTGCCGAAAAAATTCCTCACTCGGTGGAAGTGGCCCACGTTTTTGCCGTCGTAGGTGTGAAATCGTGGTTTTGCCGATCCACATGTTTTTTTGCTGCTGCCGAATGTTCACCTAGACGAAAAAACTACAGTGAATCCCCATTCGCCCTAAACAATAGCGAAAAGTACCGTGTCTTCGCCTTGGCAAAAAAACTGCATCAATTGAATACCCGCCTAAAGAACTGTATCTGCTTACAGAACAGTGTAAAGAACATATAGCTTGGGTGACAAAAATATGTATATATTTTTCAAAAGTAGGATTGCCGTTCTAAACTAGGAGTTAAGAGCAAGATTCTTTAGGAATGTAAGGAAATTGAAGAAGCACGTCGGATATTTAATCAGGATCATTTTAAAATTTTGATTACCTATATATAAAATAAAGGCCATTTGGATGGATCATGTGACCACTGCACTCCTCAAAAAGTAATATTTTTAGCTGGATTTCATCAGAAGAGTCTAATGCTAAAAGACAAGTTTGCATGTATCCATGGAATGTGGATGAAAAACAGAAATTAATTGTGGCCCCCAAAGCAGATACAGCCGTAGCTAACATGTCTGCTAAAACTACAAGTTGTTTGAAGGTGGTGGTCTGCTTGGCGACCCCATGGATAGAACGATTGAGACTTAATTTGAAAAGTTTTAAATTTCTTCAGGAAACACTTTGTAATCTGGTGTCACCATGGTCCCAGTGGCCACAGCCAGATATACTCCACACAGGACCAAGAAAAAGTAAGACAGCAGTACCTGTCAAGACGTATGGGCACAGTCTTTCAGTTAAATCTACAGCAACTACTGTATGTTGAATGGGAATTGAGTGGAAGTGGTATTAGATGTGGGAAGCAACATAATCTTGCAGGCAAGTAAGAAATACTTTTTAATAGTGTATAAGAGCATAGAGAAGATTTATTACGTGGTGCGAATCTGAAATAAAACCAACTAAAGCAACTATTCAGAACTCTGTAAAGATCTTGCCTAATACATACTCAAAGTACAAGTATCAGCACTAAGAGTTAAATTGGAAAAAAAATTGGCTTCAGAAGAATTGTTTGTTACATTTTTTTTGTTCTGTCCCTAGATCCAAGCAACCCTGTAAATGCACTTTTTTTTCAATCCTTGAACTTAATGTAAATCTATTGGCATTAAGCAAAATCTTGTTGGTGCATGCTGGTACATAATTTACATACATTTATGTGCCTATCCTAACCCATCTCGGTTTGCCCAGCTACCCAGCAAAACAAAATGCAAACGGAATGTAGTTATGTGACTGGTGGTCAGGAGAACGCCGGTCACGTTACCTCCCCCCTACATCCCTCCCTCACTGACTGTTGGCATGCCAACCAACAGGGATTAATCCCACTCGTGGGTGTCCACAATACCCACAGAGTGAGAATAGAACCCGTGTCACGGAGCCCGCAGCATGGCGACCACAGCGAGCCCGCAAGGGGCTTCTTGCGCTCGCCTCCCCCACCGGCATTCCGCTTCCGGGATGCCGGCTTCTGTATGCGGAGACCGCCGGTCACGCAATACACACCCATGCAAACTATACATTGTGGCAAGTGCTCATTGTACATGACCCTTAAGCCCCATACACACCGTGCCATATAACTACCGATATGGGCTATATAGTCCATATTGGTAGAAAACGTGCATTTCGCACCATGTGTATACCGCTTGCGATGCCGATGCGGGGTCTGCATCACAAGGGAAAATAGACTGTGGAAGCAGGCCAATATTGACTATATCGGAGGTTCATGCCTCTGGCCAAATCACATAGTCAGTATTGACCGTAGCCTGCATCGCACTGTGTATGTGGCTTTACTCTCGCCAATATTTATACTAATAACCCATGCTTTCCTATATTGGTGCTGTCAATCTGAAGGACCTATGATGGCCCATACCTTTTCCACAGGGCTCAGATTTTTAGGACTTGTATTTCTCTGACGTCCTAAGTGGATGCTGGGGACTCCGTCAGGACCATGGGGAATAGCGGCTCCGCAGGAGACAGGGCACAAAACTAAAGCTTTAGGATCAGGTGGTGTGTACTGGCTCCTCCCCCTATGACCCTCCTCCAAGCCTCAGTTAGGTTTCTCTATCGTCCTAGTGGATGCTGGGGTTCCTGAAAGGACCATGGGGAGGGGAATAGCGGCTCCGCAGGAGACAGGGCACAAAAAGTAAAGCTTTCCGATCAGGTGGTGTGCACTGGCTCCTCCCCCTATGACCCTCCTCCAAGCCTCAGTTAGATTTTTGTGCCCGGCCGAGAAGGGTGCAATCTAGGTGGCTCTCCTAAAGAGCTGCTTAGAGAAAGTTTAGCTTAGGTTTTTTATTTTACAGTGAGTCCTTCTGGCAATAGGATCACTGCAACGAGGGACTTAGGGGAGAAGAAGTGAACTCACCTGCGTGCAGGATGGATTGGCTTCTTGGCTACTGGACATCAGCTCCAGAGGGACGATCACAGGTACAGCCTGGATGGTCACCGGAGCCTCGCCGCCGGCCCCCTTGCAGATGCTGAAACATGAAGAGGTCCAGAATCGGCGGCAGAAGACTCCTCAGTCTTCTAAAGGTAGCGCACAGCACTGCAGCTGTGCGCCATTTTCCTCTCAGCACACTTCACACGGCAGTCACTGAGGGTGCAGGGCGCTGGGAGGGGAGCGCCCTGGGAGGCAAATGAAAACCTATTTGGCTAAAAAATACCTCACATATAGCCTCCGGGGGCTATATGGAGATATTTAACCCCTGCCAGAATACACTAAAGAGCGGGAGACGAGCCCGCCGAAAAAGGGGCGGGGCCTATCTCCTCAGCACACAGCGCCATTTTCCTTACACAGCTCCGCTGGTCAGGACGGCTCCCAGGTCTCTCCCCTGCACTGCACTACAGAAACAGGGTAAAACAAGAGAGGGGGGGCAAAATAGTGGCAAAAATTATATTATAAAAGCAGCTATACAGGGAGCACTTATTATAAGGCTATCCCTGTCATATATAGCGCTTTTGGTGTGTTCTGGCAAACTCTCCCTCTGTCTCCCCAAAGGGCTAGTGGGGTCCTGTCTTCGTTAAGAGCATTCCCTGTGTGTCTGCTGTGTGTCGGTACGTGTGTGTCGACATGTATGAGGACGATATTGGTGTGGAGGCGGAGCAATTGCCAAATATGGGGATGTCACCTCCTAGGGGGTCGACACCAGAATGGATGCCTTTATTTATGGAATTACGGGATAGTGTCAACACGCTAAAGCAGTCGTTTGACGACATGAGACGGCCGGACAATCAGTTAGTGCCTGTCCAGGCGCCTCAAACACCGTCAGGGGCTGTAAAACGCCCTTTGCCTCAGTCGGTCGACACAGACCCAGACACAGGCACTGATTCCAGTGGCGACGGTGACGAATCAACCGTATTTTCCAGTAGGGCCACACGTTATATGATTTTGGCAATGAAGGAGACGTTACATTTAGCTGATACTACAGGTACCACTAAACAGGGTATTATGTGGGGTGTGAAAAAACTACCTATAGTTTTTCCTGAATCAGAAGAACTAAATGATGTATGTGATGAAGCGTGGGTTGCCCCCGATAAAAAGATGCTAATTTCAAAGAAGTTATTGGCTTTATACCCTTTCCCGCCAGAGGTTAGGGCGCGCTGGGAAACACCTCCTAGGGTGGACAAGGCGCTCACACGCTTATCTAAACAAGTGGCGTTACCCTCTCCTGAGACGGCCGCACTTAAAGATCCAGCAGATAGGAGGATGGAAAATATCCAAAAAAGTATATACACACATACAGGTGTTATACTACGACCAGCTATAGCGACAGCCTGGATGTGCAGTGCTGGAGTAGCTTGGTCAGAGTCCCTGATTGAAAATATTGATACCCTGGATAGGGACAATGTTTTACTGTCTTTAGAGCAAATAAAGGATGCATTTCTTTATATGCGTGATGCACAGAGGGATATCTGCACACTGGCATCACGGGTAAGTGCTATGTCCATTTCGGCCAGAAGAAGTTTATGGACGCGACAGTGGTCAGGCGATGCGGACTCAAAACGGCATATGGAAGTTTTGCCGTATAAAGGGGAGGAGTTATTTGGAGTCGGTCTATCAGATTTGGTGGCCACGGCTACAGCCGGGAAATCCACCTTTTTACCTCAAGCTACTCCCCAACAGAAAAAGACACCGACTTTTCAACCGCAGCCCTTTCGTTCCTTTAAAAACAAGAGAGCAAAGGGATATTCATATCTGCCACGAGGCAGAGGAAGGGGGAAGAGACACCAACAGGCAGCTCCTTCCCAGGAACAGAAGCCCTCCCCCGCTTCTACAAAAGCCTCAGCATGACGCTGGGGCTTCTCAAGCGGACTCGGGGGCGGTGGGCGGTCGTCTCAAGAATTTCAGCGCGCAGTGGGCTCACTCGCAGGTAGATCCCTGGATCCTGCAGATAATATCTCAGGGGTACAGGTTGGAACTAGAGACAGATCCGCCTCGCCGTTTCCTGAAGTCTGCTTTACCAACGTCCCCCTCCGAAAGGGAGACGGTTTTGGAAGCCATTCACAAGCTGTACTCTCAGCAGGTGATAGTCAAGGTACCTCTTCTACAACAGGGAAAGGGGTATTATTCCACTCTATTTGTGGTACCGAAGCCGGACGGCTCGGTAAGACCTATTCTAAATCTGAAGTCCTTGAACCTGTACATAAAGAAGTTCAAGTTCAAAATGGAGTCACTCAGAGCAGTGATAGCGAACCTGGAAGAAGGGGACTTTATGGTGTCCTTGGACATCAAGGATGCGTACCTCCACGTTCCAATTTACCCCTCACACCAGGGGTACCTCAGGTTCGTTGTACAAAACTGTCACTATCAGTTTCAGACGCTGCCGTTCGGATTGTCCACGGCACCTCGGGTCTTTACAAAGGTAATGGCCGAGATGATGATTCTTCTTCGAAGAAAAGGCGTATTAATTATCCCATACTTGGACGATCTCCTAATAAGGGCAAGGTCCAGAGAACAGCTAGAGATGGGATTAGCACTGTCTCAAGAAGTGCTAAAACAGCACGGCTGGATTCTGAATATTCCAAAATCCCAGTTAATGCCGACAACTCGTCTGCTGTTCCTAGGGATGATTCTGGACACGGTTCAGAAAAAGGTCTTTCTCCCGGAGGAAAAAGCCAAGGAGTTATCCGAGCTTGTCAGGAACCTCCTAAAACCAGGAAAGGTGTCTGTACATCAATGCACAAGAGTCCTGGGAAAAATGGTGGCTTCTTACGAAGCAATTCCATTCGGCAGATTCCATGCACGAATTTTTCAGAGGGATCTGTTGGACAAATGGTCAGGGTCGCATCTTCAGATGCACCAGCGGATAACCCTGTCTCCAAGGACAAGGGTATCTCTTCTGTGGTGGTTGCAGAGTGCTCATCTATTGGAGGGCCGCAGATTCGGCATACAGGATTGGATCCTGGTGACCACGGACGCCAGCCTGAGAGGCTGGGGAGCAGTCACACAAGGAAGAAACTTCCAGGGAGTGTGGACGAGCCTGGAAACGTCTCTTCACATAAACATTCTGGAACTAAGAGCAATCTACAATGCTCTAAGCCAGGCAGAACCTCTGCTTCAAGGAAAACCGGTGTTGATCCAGTCGGACAACATCACGGCAGTCGCCCATGTAAACAGACAGGGCGGCACAAGAAGCAGGAGTGCAATGGCAGAAGCTGCAAGGATTCTTCGCTGGGCAGAGAATCATGTGATAGCACTGTCAGCAGTGTTCATCCCGGGAGTGGACAACTGGGAAGCAGACTTCCTCAGCAGACACGACCTTCACCCGGGAGAGTGGGGACTTCATCCAGAAGTCTTCCACATGCTGGTAACCCGTTGGGAAAGACCAATGGTGGACATGATGGCGTCTCGCCTCAACAAAAAACTGGACAGGTATTGCGCCAGGTCAAGAGATCCGCAGGCAATAGCTGTGGACGCGCTGGTAACGCCTTGGGTGTACCAGTCGGTGTATGTGTTTCCTCCTCTGCCTCTCATACCAAAAGTATTGAGAATTATACGGCAAAGAGGCGTAAGAACGATACTAGTGGTTCCGGATTGGCCAAGAAGGACTTGGTACCCGGAACTTCAAGAGATGATCACGGAAGATCCGTGGCCTCTACCTCTAAGGAGGGACTTGCTTCAGCAGGGTCCCTGTCTGTTTCAAGACTTACCGCGGCTGCGTTTGACGGCATGGCGGTTGAACGCCGGATCCTAAAGGAAAAAGGCATGCCGGAAGAAGTCATTCCTACTTTGATTAAAGCAAGGAAGGAAGTAACCGTGCAACACTATCACCGCATTTGGCGAAGATATGTTGCGTGGTGCGAGGATCGGAGTGCTCCGACGGAGGAATTTCAACTGGGTCGATTCCTACATTTCCTGCAATCAGGATTGTCTATGGGTCTCAAATTGGGATCTATTAAGGTTCAAATTTCGTCCCTGTCGATTTTCTTTCAAAAAGAATTGGCTTCAGTTCCTGAAGTCCAGACTTTTGTTAAGGGAGTGCTGCATATACAGCCTCCTGTGGTGCCTCCAGTGGCACCGTGGGATCTCAATGTGGTTTTGGAATTTCTAAAATCTCATTGGTTTGAACCACTAAAAAAGGTGGATTTAAAATATCTCACATGGAAAGTGACCATGTTACTAGCCCTGGCTTCGGCCAGGAGAGTGTCAGAACTGGCAGCTTTATCTTACAAAAGCCCATATCTGATTTTCCATTCGGACAGGGCAGAACTGCGGACTCGTCCGCATTTTCTCCCTAAGGTGGTGTCAGCATTTCATCTGAACCAGCCTATTGTAGTGCCTGCGGCTACAAGTGACTTGGAGGACTCCAAGTTACTGGACGTTGTCAGAGCATTAAAAATATATATTGCAAGGACAGCTGGAGTCAGAAAATCTGACTCGTTGTTTATATTGTATGCACCCAACAAGATGGGTGCTCCTGCGTCTAAGCAGACGATTGCTCGTTGGATCTGTAGCACAATCCAACTTGCACATTCTGTGGCAGGCCTGCCACAGCCTAAATCTGTTAAGGCCCACTCCACAAGGAAGGTGGGCTCATCTTGGGCGGCTGCCCGAGGGGTCTCGGCATTACAACTTTGCCGAGCAGCTACGTGGTCAGGGGAGAACACGTTTGTAAAATTTTACAAATTTGATACTCTGGCTAAGGAGGACCTGGAGTTCTCTCATTCGGTGCTGCAGAGTCATCCGCACTCTCCCGCCCGTTTGGGAGCTTTGGTATAATCCCCATGGTCCTTTCAGGAACCCCAGCATCCACTAGGACGATAGAGAAAATAAGAATTTACTTACCGATAATTCTATTTCTCGGAGTCCGTAGTGGATGCTGGGCGCCCATCCCAAGTGCGGATTATCTGCAATAATTGTACATAGTTATTGTTAACTAATTCGGGTTATTGTTTAGGAAGCCATCTTTCAGAGGCTCCTCTGTTATCATACTGTTAACTGGGTTTTGATCACAAGTTGTACGGTGTGATTGGTGTGGCTGGTATGAGTCTTACCCGGGATTCAAAATTCCTCCCTTATTGTGTACGCTCGTCCGGGCACAGTACCTAACTGAGGCTTGGAGGAGGGTCATAGGGGGAGGAGCCAGTGCACACCACCTGATCGGAAAGCTTTACTTTTTGTGCCCTGTCTCCTGCGGAGCCGCTATTCCCCTCCCCATGGTCCTTTCAGGAACCCCAGCATCCACTACGGACTCCGAGAAATAGAATTATCGGTAAGTAAATTCTTATTTTTTGTGCCCGTCCGAGCAGGGTGCAATCTAGGTGGCTCTCTTAAGGAGCTGCTTAGAAAAAGTTTTTAGGTTTTTTATTTTCAGTGAGTCCTGCTGGCAACAGGCTCACTGCATCGAGGGACTTAGGGGAGAGAAGTTCAACTCACCTGCGTGCAGGATGGATTGGCTTCTTAGGCTACTGGACACCATTAGCTCCAGAGGGAGTCGGAACACAGGTCTCACCCTGGGGTTCGTCCCGGAGCCGCGCCGCCGACCCCCCTTGCAGATGCTGAAGATTGAAGGTCCAGAAACCGGCGGCAGAAGGCTCTTCAGTCTTCTTGAAGGTAGCGCACAGCACTGCAGCTGTGCGCCATTGTTTGTCACTCACTTCTCACCAACGGTCACGGAGGGTGCAGGGCGCTGCTGGGGGCGCCCTGGGCAGCAATGTAAATACCTTTTATGGCTAAAAAATACATCACATATAGCCCTTGAGGCTATATGGATGTATTTAACCCCTGCCAGATATTACAAACTACGGGAGAAAAGCCCGCCGGAATAGGGGGCGGGGCTTATTCTCCTCAGCACACAGCGCCATTTTCCTGCTCAGCTCCGCTGTGAGGAAGGCTCCCAGGACTCTCCCCTGCACTGCACTACAGAAACAGGGTAAAACAGAGAGGGGGGGCACTTTTTATGGCGATATTTTATATATTTAAGCTGCTATAAGGATACAACACTTATATAAGGTTGTTCCCATATATATTATAGCGCTTGGGTGTGTGCTGGCAAACTCTCCCTCTGTCTCCCCAAAGGGCTAGTGGGGTCCTGTCTTCGATAAGAGCATTCCCTGTGTGTCTGCTGTGTGTCGGTACGTGTGTGTCGACATGTATGAGGACGATGTTGGTGTGGAGGCAGAGCAATTGCCGATAATGGTGATGTCACCCCCCAGGGAGTCGACACCGGAATGGATGGCTTTGTTTATGGAATTACGTGATAATGTCAGCACATTACAAAAATCAGTTGACGACATGAGACGGCCGGAAAACCAGTTGGTACCTGCCCAGGCGTCTCAGACACCGTCAGGGGCTGTAAAACGCCCTTTACCTCAGTCGGTCGACACAGACCCAGACACGGACACTGAATCTAGTGTCGACGGTGAAGAAACAAACGTATTTTCAAGTAGAGCCACACGTTATATGATCACGGCAATGAAGGAGGCTTTGCATATCTCTGATACTGCAAGTACCACAAAAAGGGGTATTATGTGGGGGGTGAAAAAACTACCTGTAGTTTTTCCTGAATCAGAGGAATTGAATGATGTATGTGATGAAGCGTGGGTTAACCCAGATAGAAAAGTGCTAATTTCAAAAAAGTTATTGGCATTATACCCTTTCCCGCCAGAGGTTAGGGCGCGCTGGGAAACACCCCCTAGGGTGGATAAGGCGCTCACACGCTTATCAAAACAAGTGGCGTTACCGTCTCCTGATACGGCCGCCCTCCAGGATCCAGCTGATAGGAGGCTGGAAACTACCCTAAAGAGTATATACACACATTCTGGTGTTATACTGCGACCAGCCATCGCCTCAGCCTGGATGTGCAGTGCTGGGGTGGTCTGGTCGGATTCCCTGACTGAAAATATTGATACCCTGGATAGGGACAGTATTTTATTGACTATAGAGCAATTAAAGGATGCTTTTCTTTATATGCGAGATGCTCAGAGGGATATTTGCACTCTGGCATCGAGAGTAAGTGCGATGTCCATATCTGCCAGAAGAAGTTTATGGACGCGACAGTGGTCAGGTGATGCGGATTCCAAACGACATATGGAAGTATTGCCGTATAAAGGGGAGGAATTATTTGGCGTAGGTCTATCGGATCTGGTGGCCACGGCAACTGCCGGAAAATCCACCTTTTTACCTCAGACCCCCTCCCAACAGAAAAAGACACCGTCTTTTCAGCCGCAGTCCTTTCGGTCCTATAAGAACAAGAGGGCAAAAGGACAGTCATATCTGCTCCGGGGCAGAGGAAGGGGTAAGAGAGGGCAGCAAGCAGCCCCTGCCCAGGAACAGAAGCCCTCCCAGGGTTCTGCAAAGCCCTCAGCATGACACTGGGGCTGTACAAGCGGACTCAGGAGCGGTGGGGGGTCGACTCTGGAATTTCAGCGCACAGTGGGCTTGCTCACAGGTGGACCCTTGGATCCTGCAGGTAGTATCTCAGGGTTACAGGTTGGAATTCGAGAAGTCTCCCCCTCGCCGGTTCCTAAAGTCTGCTTTGCCAACGTCTCCCTCAGACAGGGCGACGGTATTGGAAGCCATTCACAAGCTGTTTTCTCAGCAGGTGATAGTCAAGGTACCCCTCCTACAACAGGGAAAGGGGTATTACTCCACGCTATTTGTGGTACCGAAGCCGGACGGCTCGGTAAGACCTATTCTAAATCTGAAATCTTTGAACCTGTACATACAAAAATTCAAGTTCAAGATGGAATCACTCAGAGCAGTGATAGCGAATCTGGAAGAAGGGGACTTTATGGTGTCCCTGGACATAAAGGATGCTTACCTGCATGTCCCAATTTGCCCTTCACATCAAGTGTACCTCAGGTTCGTGGTGCAAAACTGTCATTATCAGTTTCAGACGCTGCCGTTTGGATTGTCCACGGCACCTCGGGTCTTTACCAAGGTAATGGCCGAAATGATGATTCTTCTGCGAAGAAGAGGCGTATTAATTATCCCTTACTTGGACGATCTCCTGATAAGGGCAAGGTCCAAAGAACAGCTGGAGGACGGAGTAGCACTAACCCAAGTAGTGCTGCAACAACACGGGTGGATTCTGAATTTTCCAAAATCTCAGTTGACCCCGACAACACGTCTGCTGTTCCTGGGAATGATTCTGGACACGGTTCAGAAAAAGGTGTTTCTTCCGGAGGAGAAAGCCAAGGAGTTATCCGAACTTGTCAGGAACCTCCTAAAACCAGGAAAAGTGTCTGTGCATCAATGCACAAGAGTCCTGGGAAAGATGGTGGCTTCTTACGAAGCAATTCCATTCGGCAGATTCCACGCACGAACTTTTCAGTGGGATCTGCTGGACAAATGGTCCGGATCGCATCTGCAGATGCATCAGCGGATAACCTTATCGCCACGGACAAGGGTGTCTCTTCTGTGGTGGTTGCAGAGTGCTCATCTGTTAGAGGGCCGCAGATTCGGCATACAGGACTGGGTCCTGGTGACCACGGATGCCAGTCTGAGAGGCTGGGGAGCGGTCACACAGGGAAGAAACTTCCAGGGAGTATGGTCAAGCCTGGAGATGTCTCTTCATATAAATATACTGGAGCTAAGAGCAATTTACAATGCTCTAAGCCTGGCAAAACCCCTGCTTCAGGGTCAGCCGGTGTTGATCCAGTCGGACAACATCACGGCAGTCGCCCACGTAAACGGACAGGGCGGCACAAGAAGCAGGAGAGCAATGGCAGAAGCTGCAAGGATTCTTCGCTGGGCGGAAGATCATGTGATAGCACTGTCAGCAGTGTTCATTCCGGGAGTAGACAACTGGGAAGCAGACTTCCTCAGCAGACACGATCTACACCCGGGAGAGTGGGGACTTCATCCAGAAGTCTTCCACATGATTGTGAACCGTTGGGAAAAACCAAAGGTGGATATGATGGCGTCTCGCCTCAACAAAAAACTGGACAGGTATTGCGCCAGGTCAAGAGACCCTCAGGCAATAGCTGTGGACGCTCTGGTAACACCGTGGGTGTACCAGTCAGTGTATGTGTTTCCTCCTCTGCCTCTCATACCCAAAGTACTGAGAATTATACGGCAAAGGGGAGTAAGAACGATACTCGTGGCTCCGGATTGGCCAAGAAGAACTTGGTACCCGGAACTTCAGGAGATGCTCACGGAAAATCCGTGGCCTCTACCTCTAAGACGGGACCTGATTCAGCAGGGACCGTGTCTATTCCAAGACTTACCGCGGCTGCGTTTGACGGCATGGCGGTTGAACGCCGAATTCTAAAGGAAAAAGGCATTCCAGAAGAGGTCATTCCTACACTGGTTAAAGCCAGGAAGGAGGTGACTGCACAACATTATCACCGCATTTGGAGAAAATATGTTGCGTGGTGTGAGGCCAGGAAGGCCCCCACGGAGGAATTTCAACTGGGTCGATTCCTACATTTCCTGCAAACAGGATTGTCTATGGGCCTCAAATTGGGGTCCATTAAGGTTCAAATTTCGGCCCTGTCGATTTTCTTCCAGAAAGAATTGGCTTCAGTTCCTGAAGTCCAGACTTTTGTAAAAGGAGTACTACATATACAGCCCCCGGTTGTGCCCCCAGTGGCTCCGTTGGGACCTGAATGTAGTTTTGAATTTTCTCAAATCCCATTGGTTTGAGCCACTCAAATCGGTGGATTTGAAATATCTTACATGGAAAGTAACCATGCTACTGGCCCTGGCTTCAGCCAGGAGAGTATCAGAATTGGCGGCTTTATCGTATAAGAGCCCATATCTGATTTTCCATTCGGACAGGGCAGAACTGCGGACGCGTCCTCAGTTTCTGCCTAAGGTGGTGTCAGCGTTTCACCTGAACCAGCCTATTGTGGTGCCTGCGGCTACTAGCGATTTGGAAGATTCCAAGTTGCTGGACGTTGTCAGGGCATTGAAAATATACATTTCAAGGACGGCTGGAGTCAGAAAATCTGACTCGCTGTTTATACTGTATGCACCCAACAAGCTGGGTGCTCCTGCTTCTAAGCAGACGATTGCTCGTTGGATTTGTAGCACAATTCAACTTGCACATTCTGTGGCAGGCCTGCCACAGCCTAAATCTGTCAAGGCCCATTCCACAAGGAAGGTGGGCTCATCCTGGGCGGCTGCCCGAGGGGTCTCGGCATTACAACTCTGCCGAGCAGCTACGTGGTCGGGGGAGAACACGTTTGTAAAATTCTACAAATTTGATACCCTGGCTAAAGAGGACCTGGAATTCTGTCATTCGGTGCTGCAGAGTCATCCGCACTCTCCCGCCCGTTTGGGAGCTTTGGTATAATCCCCATGGTCCTGACGGAGTCCCCAGCATCCACTTAGGACGTCAGAGAAAATAAGATTTTACTTACCAATAAATCTATTTCTTGTAGTCCGTAGTGGATGCTGGGCGCCCATCCCAAGTGCGGATTGTCTGCAATACTTGTACATAGTTATTGTTACAAAAAAATCGGGTTGTTATTTGTTGTGAGCCGTCTGTTCAGAGGCTCCTACGTTTGTCATACTGTTAACTGGGTTTAGATCACAAGTTATACGGTGTGATTAGTGTGGCTGGTATGAGTCTTACCCGGGATTCAATATCCTTCCTTATTGTGTACGCTCGTCCGGGCACAGTATCCTAACTGAGGCTTGGAGGAGGGTCATAGGGGGAGGAGCCAGTACACACCACCTGATCCTAAAGCTTTAGTTTTGTGCCCTGTCTCCTGCGGAGCCGCTATTCCCCATGGTCCTGACGGAGTCCCCAGCATCCACTACGGACTACGAGAAATAGATTTATCGGTAAGTAAAATCTTATTTTTTACAAAACGGCCAGAAAAGCATTGGTTGCCCATTCCTGGTTAGACATTATGGCAGAGATAAAATCTCCTCATGCACCGTTCAATGGTTCAAATCATTCCTCACTGCCAGGTCAGATCGTTTTGTCTGGCGTATACTCAGTCACCATTGTCACTGCCATGTAGTGTCCCACAGGATTCTATACTATCTCCCATGCTTTTTGCATTATGCAAAATTAGACATGGCCTGGTCTACCACTGCTATGCAGATGATACATAAATGTACCTGTCCTTTGCTTCAGGTACTGAGAACCCAGTAAGAACCCTAAACGGCTGTCTAGCTCTGCTCTAAAAGGGTTATTCCACACCAAATCAACACAGGGTTTCAAACTGACCGTTTCATATTGTAATGAAAGTTGGTGTAATAGGTGTTAAGAATTTTTTAAAAGTGGCTTACAGTTACACAAAAATTACTGTAACAGGCATTTTTTATGCACCCCAAATTTATCTAGAACAGTTAATTTGGAAAATGCTTAGGATAATTTTATCAATGTCATTAAAACAAAAATGTGAAAATCATGATTTTAAACATTTTAAGAGCCCCATTTACTTTACTTTTGGCCTCTAATATACTTTTATACTGTTATCAAATGTGAGTTTATACTTTTTGGGGTACAATCTAAATTTCCCCATTTCTCACCCCCCCCCCCCCTACTGCTAAAATTGCCACGCAGCGTCTTTTTACAGTTGTGCGGTAATTGGGAGTGTGCTTATCCATACTAAGTGAAATTACTGCATGATGGACACGTTAATTCAAGTCATGGTAAACATAGATTTAAGCATGCTAATTGAATATGCCCCTTTGACTGCGTTGGAGAGTGTACATACATTGATTTGCCTTTGAAAATTGTATGTACATTACTAGCTACAGATGTGCCCACTTGCATCTATCCTCCCTGCACATTACACAGCCCTGCTAGTGGCGTGACTTTGTAGCTCCAAGCGTCTGTACGTGCAACTTTTTCCATTAAAATGCAGCTTATTCGCGAAAGATGCTTCTGCTGATTAAAACGATATGTGGCATGCCTATATTCTGTGTGCGACTGTGACTATCTGCATACAAAATAGTACTTTCCTAGAAAACACTGTAACGTACCATTTTGTATGTAGTTACAGCCGCAGATGAACAGAGAATATAGGCATGCTGTATATTGTTTTAATCAGCAGAGTCGGCTTATGTGTCCTATTCGCATAGTGATGTGAATAAGCAAAAAAGACGCTAACAGGAGTTGCACAGGACCTGTTGGCTCACTCATGCCAGGCATTTCCCACTATGGTGTACTGAAGCAAGATGTATGAGGACACATCTGTAATTACTTGTGCCCTTGGTGACTGACTGGTACTATATTATTCTTATTATATATATTTTTATATAAATTATTTCATTTTGTTTTAATAAGGCAGTCATCACAAGATGCATACAGCATTAACATAAAATATCCATTCTGAGATCATAGATACAAAATGCTATGACAGTTGGCATCATCGGTACTATAATGTATTCTAGAAGAAAGGGAATAAAAGGGCAAGTGCTAGCAAGCACTCAGTTACAGCAAACAATATGCAAACAGTAACAAATACAACAGCTACCTTTAAAAATGGAGGAAATATAAAATAGGACAAGGGATTAAGTGTAGGGTTTAAGGGGGAAAGGAAGAGGGAGACAGGAAAAAAAAAAGATCAGGCAATCAAAAGTACTCCATTGTCTGTCAAGAGAATCAGCTGATTAGAGTATAAATTTTGTAATTTACTGGGTTTGACACTGGCATATTGGTGACATAGGACTGGGTAGATTTAAATTCCATCCAGCTATACCAGGCAGCTACAAAAGCTGAGTGTTTTTCTAACGCAGAGTGTAAAATGTCTTCCATAGATATATAAAAGTCGATCCACTGAAACCATTCCCAGGTTGTGGGAGCAGCCGTATCTCGCCAGTGCATTGGAACTACTGCTTGGGTCGCATTATTTAAATGCTTGAGGAGGGACTTTTTGTATCTCGCTGTAGGAATGTCAGAATGAGAGAGCAGCCAGAAATCTGGCCCATCCGGGAACGAGAAACCCAGGATTTCAGTTGAAAGAGCCACAATTTTAGTCCAGAAGGTTCTTATAAGGGGACAATCCCACCATGTGTATCAGAGTGCCCCTGTCCATTCAGCAACGCCAACACATGGGGGATACAGAAGGGTAAAATTTGTGTAGAAGAGAAGGGCATCTATACCATCTAGTCAAGAGTTTATATTGTGTTTCAGTAACCTCCAGACTAGAAGAGCACTGTGACATCACAGTGCGGTACTATATATATATTTTTTCTTTTAATATCAATAAGTCACTACTAGTAACTCATGCATATGCAAATATCCATAGTAAAGATTAAGTTTTATTCCTAACAGAATCAAAGCAAAGTATGTAAGCACTATAACAAATATAACAGTTCACTGTTACTATGCAGTGCATTACATACAATGAGTGGAGAACAAAAACCAAACCGTTTCCCAACCCTGAGGACTATTATGCATTGGTAATTGATTATATAATCTCCACTGCTACTTTTCTGCCCTATTGGTTTACTGCAGGCATTCCCAACCACGGTCCTCAAGGCACACCAACAGTGCACGTTTTAGTGATATCCAGACTACAGCACAGATGGTTAAATCAAAATAACTGAGGTACTAATTACGTCACCTGTGCTGAAGTCTGGATATCACTAAAACCTGCACTGTTGGTGTGCCTTGAGGACCGTGGTTGGGAATGCCTGGTTTACTGGAACCATGCTGTCACAAAGACCAATAGACTTTCCAGAATACTTAGATGTGGAAGAGTCCCATTTCCATTATAAATATTGGATTGGTATCCCATTGTCTTTATGGGTGCTAGTTAGGGATCTAGGTGGTTAAATGCCAAATACATTAGAGCCAGCACACTTTGGCACTTACATTGAACCTAGGTATGAATGAAAGCAGACAAAATAGCGAAAATCACTTTTCTGTTATCTGCAAACCTCTTAACGATTTTGCCATTACTATATTATTGTATGGTGATGGAAAATCATTCAGATGTTATTAAAGAAAGAGAATTGCAAGTTTGTGGCTTATCGTTTTTTGGTTTTTTTTTTCCATATACTGTATCAAAAGCATTACCTGCTGATATGTGTGCTGCTATGGTGGCTGAGCATATTCTTATAAGGCTTTCAGACTACGCACATTATCTTGAGTTTTTTTGCGTGATGAGATTTCTCTCATGTACAGTGGGGCTTGGTATTGTAAGTATCAGCCTAGTTCTGATGCGCTGTGTGTCTGGGAGGGATTGCTGAAAGGGGTAATTTTCTCTTCCCCACTCCTGCAGCTAAGATGTTTATACATTTCGGTGTTATTGCTCTCTGCTTAGCTTGCAGGAAGAGCTACAGTGCCACGATAAGTGCTGTTATAATACATCTCTCGGAGTCTCTGCTCACTTCTCCATCTGTGCTCTGTTGATCCTTGCTTAGCAAAGACTTTCATACAGTGATGTGGAACAAAGGCCTAAGAGCTCCTCCTGGGATTTGTTCCTTGGCCCCTAATGATAGTTCTGGGTCTGGCTTTTGAACAAGCAATTAGCACATTACGAAACGGTTGCAATGGTCCAGTTCTGAGCCACACTATTATGTTAAATTCAACACCTAAAGGGCTTAATTTAACCACGTGCTTGTCATGGTTGCATCAGATGCGACCACTTCAGCAAGTGCCTTATCTGATCTGGTCGCACGGGATGCGACCAGTCAAATACGCTGTTTGCAGCTGCAGGGAAGAGAAACTCTCGGACCGGAAGGATGTCCAGAACAATTGAATTGCTCCCTCAGATGCCTATTAATTAGTGCACCTCCTAAAGCAATTGCCCCTTTAAGAATGAGTCCTAACCCTTTTGTCATATTCCCTTACTATTTATGAATAAACCCTTACAACGTCTACATTGTTTACAGTTCCCATTGCTGGAAATGGAGTCCTAGTAATCTTTACTGGCATCAGTGACCTTTTCCAGGCTTTGCTGTTGAAGCTGCATTTTTCAGTATATGTTGCTGGTAGCATAAGACTGGTGGCAACACAGCAGAAGTCGCCACACAGGAGGGGGAGATAAGGTATGTTAAATATCAGCAGCATATTACAGGTTGAGTATCCCATATCCAAATATTCCGAAATACAGAATTTTTTGAGTGAGAGTGAAATAGTGAAACCTTTTGTTTTCTGATGGCTCAATGTACACAATAAAATTATTGTATTAAATGACCTTCAGGCTGTGTGTATAAGGTGTATATGAAACACAAATGCATTTTGTGCTTAGACTTGGGTCCCATTGCCATGATATCTCATTATGGTATGCAATTATTCCAAAATATAGAGAAATCCGATATCCAAAATACTTCTGGTCCTAAGCATTTTGGATAAAGGATACTCAACCTGTAGTAAGTATCAATGCAACATGCAATAATACTTAAAAATTAAAAAAAAAAAAGTGCTGTTGGCAACTCATTTAGTTCTTAAGTGACACTTAATATGTCACACATGGTATGTGAAAGTAAAACAATACTTTTGTTTCCTGATGAGGCTGAGAATAGCTCTCCCATTACTGTATTTTATATGTAATCTATTATTAGTCACGATGAATTGATTTTAGCAAATAGCTGGTGGTAGTGGACATATTGTGATGGTGTGGGGGCGGCGACGATTATTTTAATGTGGAAAAAAAAAATTTTTAACCTCTAAACTGGCTAATATTTTTTGTTTAAAAAAAAAAAATTGCTCAAATTGTTTTTTTATGACTTAAGTTATGAACCTCTATTTAAACCTTATCCAAAATGATTTTGTTTATTACAAAAAAAAAATCTTTTCAAATATCGACTTAGGCATTCCCAAACGCAAGGATGATTCATTAAGGATTGCAAATGCAGTCTTTAGCAATGCAAATGCAGGAGGAGGTACATACCACCACCTCCCTTCATTTTGCAATGTTTATTGGCGTAAGCTTCAGTTTATTCAGCCTTGCCGTCGCTGAAGGGACTCCGAGGCCAAGGAAACAGCGTACGCGATACAGCCCCTGGCCTTGCCGTCCCCATTTTTCCGAATGCTGGCCACCACCATCCCACCCTGAGAACACCTCTGTCTGTCACTCAGACAGAGGAGTTCGCATTTTAGTGAAGTGATCACAGGACTTGTTCTGCAAGTGCAGATCGAGTATGTGCAGTCCTAGAACATCGGGAAACTGCGCTGAGGATCACATTAGTGATCCTTAGTGGGTCAGAGCATCAGTCGTCAAGGCACAGTAACAGTCCAGGTTGTATTGATATCCATGCTTGAGCACAGGTTACTTGTATATCTTTTTTTACACCGCACAAATAACCTGATATATTGCCGGGTCGTTTGAAAGGAGTAAGTCCCGAATTCCTGGATCACCTGACCAAGTATTTCAACCCGGAAATAAAGCAGGATTATTCTCCGCTTATTACCAGGACAGGTGCAGTGTGAAAGAGGACCCGAGACTCATTCACAGTATAGGCAGACGCGGCGTTAAGAGACAGGCGGCGCTTGGCAATGATCTGATCTCCAGGCGCCACTAACGCACAAATCACCGCTGACGTCACCAACCTGCCAATTTGCCTTGTTGGTGCCGCAAGTCTTAAAATGGTCTCAAACAGGTCGCACCCGGGAAGGACCTGTGCATAAGTCTCGGGTTCGACCCGATATTGCGATCTGAAAGCAATATAAATTAGTACCTCGGTTATTTTGATTTTAACCATCTGTGATGAAGTGAAGCCTGGATATCCCTAACACTTGCACTGTTATTGTGCCTTGAGGCCCGAAGTTGGGAAAGCCTGGACTAAGGTATATTGGACCATTGATGATCGCGAAATCGTGGCTTTACATTTCCCTGAAGGCTGCTCTTCTATGCAGCCATTGGGTATACATCGAGAAACTGAGGGCTGCTTTATTTGCAGTGTTTTGCTTGCATGGCAGGCACTGGGGGAGGAGATTGGCAGCTGCTGGAAGATTATCTACCGGCAGCTGCCTAGTGGACTTTTCTGACTGGTCGCATTAGATGCGACAATGTCAGAGAAAGCCCAGTCTGACAGATGCGATCACGCCACGTAAGTGGTTAATAATATAAAATAAAGTGATCTTATCCTGATAGAATTTCTCTTAACAGACACCTTTTAATATACAAATATGTATACATTTATACACAAATGATGTATGTCTTTATATGTGCAAAAGCTTTTTTTTTTTTCTCAACATGTGCCCCCAAAATATAACAAATTTTAACTAATGTTATGTATTTCATATCCATACATTTTACTGTATGTGATCATATAATATTTTAGCAGGTGGGATGTTGCGCTGGGGCACTATACCTGTCAAACCTTAGCACAGATGTCCTAAGGTGAGCTCAGGGAGGACAAAACCTAATGAGGAGCAGAAGGGCATATAAATATTGACGGAGCCTATGTATTTTATTAAAATTATGGCATCAAAAGCATCTTTGCTTTCAGTCCCATTGTGTAATTCTCGTATCCTCGTCCCCCAATCATTTCCCCCAAACGTTGACTGTTACGGTGGCTTAGTGACAGAGGGGCAGATGTATTAACCTGGAGAAGGCATAAGGAAGTGATAAACCAGTGATATGTGCAAGGTAATAAAGGCACCAGCCAATCAGCTCCAATATGTAAATTAACAGTTAGGATCTGATTGGCTGCTGCCTTTATCACCTTGCACATATCACTGGTTTATCACTTTATGCCTCCAGGTTAATACATCTGCCCCATTGTTTGTGAAAATACTGGATTAAATTTAAATTTTTTAATTTGTGCATGTGCCTGTATCCTTCATGGGGCAGATGTATTAACCTGGAGAAGGCATAAGGAAGTGTTAAACCAGTGATATGTGCAAGGTGTTAAAGGCAGCAGCCAATCAGATCCTAACTGTTAATTTACATATTGGAGCTGATTGGCTGGTGCCTTTATTACCTTGCACATATCACTGGTTTTATCACTTCCTTATGCCTTCTCCAGGTTAATACTAGTGATGAGCGGATTCGGTTTTACTCGGTTTTACTCGGTTCTCAAAACCGAATCTTATTGGCTCACTGATGTCACGTGTTTTGGATAGCCAATAAGATTCGGTTTTGAGAACCGAGTAAAACCGAATCCGCTCATCACTAGTTAATACATCTGCCCCATGGTTTGAAAAGCGCTGTTTTTGAGCCAAGATGATATCAAGGCGCAGACATTTCATAATGCATGTTTTATCTCACTTAAGTGTGTTTTTGTTTTTTGTTTTCTTAAATTTTATCACTTCCTTTTAATTTAATTAAGATTAACTTGTCACTTACGCATCAAATTTCTTTTATTATGCCAAGTCAGCATACTTGGGCAGCGATGTTGGAATTCAAATTAAATCACTTTTCTATTATGTCCTAGAGCACAGGTTCTCAAACTCGGTCCTCAGGACCCCACACAGTGCATGTTTTGCAGGTCTCCTCACAGAATCACAAGTGACATAATTAGCTCCACCTGCGGACCTTTTAAAATGTGTCGGTGAGTAATTAATACACCTGTGCACCTGCTGGGTTACCTGCAAAACATGCACTGTGTGGGGTCCTGAGGACCAAGTTTGAGAACCACTGTCCTAGAGGATGCTGATGTCCACATTAGTATCATGGGGTATAGACGTGTCCCTTTGGAGCTTGGTGTGAATCCAAGAAGTTTCCTACGGTGGAGTTTCAACTTGGATGGTTTCTCTTCCTGCAAGCAGAAGTGGTGGGCCTGCGCCTGGGCTCCATAAAAGTCCAGATTTTGGCCTTGTCCATTTTCTTCCAGAAACAATTGGCTGCCCTCCCTGAGGTCAGACTTTCTTGAAAGGGGTTCTGCACATCCAACCTCCCTTTGTGCCTCCTTCGGCATCTTGGGATCTTAACGTGGTGCTGCTATTCCTGCAATCGGATTGGTTCAAGCCTTTACAGGAGGTTGAGGTCAAGTTTCTTACTTGGGAGGCTGTCACACTATTGGCATCTGCTAGACGTGTGTCAGAATTGGGGGCATTGTCCCTCAAGAGCCCCTACTTGATATTCCATGAAGATGGAGCTGACCTCAGGACGCGTCAGCAATTTCTTCCAAAGGTTGTGTCAGCTTTTCATATCAACCAACCTATTGTGGTGCCAGTGGCTACTGACTCCTCAATTACCTCAAAGTCCTTGGATGTTGTGAGGGCTTTGAAGATTTATGTGAAGAGAACTTCTCGTCACAGAAAATCGGACTCTGTTTGTCCTTTATGATACTCAAACTGGTCCATTAGTCTGGTCGGGTTTAGCCACATAATCCAGCCTCTGAGCGAGATACGCACAATAAAATAGATCAATGGAATGTCGTTCTGCGATCTTCCGTCACCTTAGACAGGAGATCGGGCGTAATATAACAACTGAATATCGTCCTCTTGTATTTATATATTTTTTTCCTAAAGGTGTATGTCATTTAGAATTTTTTGTATTTTTCTCTTGTTTGATATTTCTTATTTTGGTAGATGTATAGTTAAGTAGGTAGGTTGCTAGTTAGGTAGTGATTTTTTTTAGTGGTAGATGCAGTAGATAGTTTGTAAAGTAGATTTTTATTTTAGGTGGTAGCTATATATTTTGTTAACTAGTTTGGTAGATAGATTTTTTTTTTTGGTTAGGTAGATAAGTTGATTTATTAGGGTGGGAATTTTTTTTCAGTTTTAGATTAGTTTTTTTGTTTGGTAATAGTTTGTTAGGTAAAAGTTTGCTATTCAATTCAGCCTAGGACACTTAAGTCGGAGAATGCCTGTTCTTGCAACTAAATACCCTGTTTAAGGTGTGAGTACCAGTATTCTCCGATATAATAGTAAGCTGAATTGAATAGATCCGGGACTTTGAGTTAAATTGAATTGACCCCTATATTCCCTACCACATGTACACAATGCACATTCAAGATAAGGTTAATTTTGTTGGGAGCCAGTTAACCTAATAGTATATATTTGGATTGTGGGATGAAACCCATGCAAGCACAGGGAGAATATACAAACTCTACACAGGGCCATATATTGCTGTGTGGAGTAGTTCAGCCCTTAATATTTAATGGGGGCTATTTAATTGTTTTGCCTCCAATCTCCTGTCTAAAGCAGGGGTTTTTTTTTTTATTCTTATTGCGGTAACTGAGCCCAGACAGGTCGGGTTTAGCCATGTAAAACTGCTAAACCCAACCAAAGTGCTGGGCGCGACATGAAACCTGCTCTTTGCATGCTAAAACGGGTTACTTTTTGCACATTTCAGCTTGACACCCACAGGGGCTGCGAGCTGAAATGTGTCCAGTTTTATTCTCCGCTTAACTTAAATGAGAACTTATTAAATATAAAATATATATTAGTTACCACAACATAAAAAAACATAATTAATCAAAAATAAACAAGTTAAAGCAAAAAAAAAAAACAACTTATATGTGAGTGCGAGTAATAAAGTGTGACAAACACATGAAATAAACACCCAAACTCAAAAGACGCCCATTCTGAAACAATTGAATTGCAAAACCCATGTTAAAGATTGGAGCCGCTTTGGGCACCCAAAAACTAACTTGGTGCACTCAAAAAATAACAATTGAATTGTGACTGTTTGGTTTTGGCATCTAAACAGCCTTTTTAGACAAGAAAATTAAACGCCCAAACGGAAAACAAAGCATCGAATTGCCCCATTTCACACTTCTTGATTAGATACCTATTCAAGTTTTTTATATAGTAACAGACTGTAGAGTTATCTAGTTATTCATATTGTACAAGCAATGACATGTCAACCTTGCTGGCCCTGGGTTTGGATGTGATGGTGGCGACAGACATGTATGCTGATTCTGACCTGTGTAAATAAAACCGGAAAAGATTAAGATAGGTTAAGAATAAAATAATTATTATAGGCAAGAAGTTTAAGGCCCATACACACTAGAGGACTTGAAAGATGAACAATTTGGAAGATGAGTGATTTTCCTTGAACTCTTTGGGGTCGATTCTATTCGGCAACTAATGAATAGCGCCGGGAATTAGCTCCCGACGCTATTCAATTCAGCAACTAGTTACGTCGGCGATGGCCCGTTCTCGCCGACAAAACAGGTTGAATTGTCGGGAGAACGGGCATTCTCCGACTTAACTCCCCGACGCGAGGCTGATTCCCGACAGAATCAGCCTCGCGCCGGCCGCGAGGCAGCACTTTTGTCGGCTTTCTTCTCTCATCCCCCGGGGATGAGAGAAGAATTCCCGACAATTGCAGGTAATTAGTTGCTGAATTGAATAGCGTCGGGAGCTAATTCCCGGCGCTATTCATTAGTTGCCGAATAGAATCGACCCCTTTGACTAAGATTTTGACTGTACACACTGAGCGATTTTACAAACGATCTGAATGACAGACTATCTGCTGGGATTAAGGGGATTGAGCTGCATGCATGGATGACTGACAACCTGCTTCAAATGAACACTGGTACATGCATTGTTCATCGTTTGCTGCATACAGTGCACACTAGATGATTTGAGTGATCGTAAGCAACTGTTTTCACTCAAATCGATGGGAAATATCTTAGTGTGTGTATTATGGGCCTTTACTTACGAAATAGTCTGTCTTTTTTTGTTCAGGTTTAAATATAAAAGTCAACATTTATTTCTCTAACATCCTATCGGATGCTGGGACTCCGTAAGGACCATGGGGATAGACGGGCTCCGCAGGAGACATTGGCACTTTAAGAAAGACTGACTCTGGGTGTGCACTGGCTCCTCCCTCTATGCCCCTCCTCCAGACCTCAGTTTGATGCTGTGCCCAGTGGAGACTGGGTGCATTTCAGGAGCTCTCCTGAGTTTCCTGTAAGAAAGCATTTTTGTTAGGTTTTTTATTTTCAGGGAGCCTGCTGGCAACAGACTCCCTGCATCGAGGGACTGAGGAGAGCGAAATGGACCCACTTCTCTGAGTTCAGGGCTCTGTTTCTTAGGCTACTGGACACCATTAGCTCCAGAGGGATCGGTACGCAGGTCTCACCCTCGCCGTCCGTCCCAGTGCCGCGCCGCCGCCGTCCTCCTCGCAGAGCCGGAAGAAAGAAGCCGGGTGAGTATGTGAGGAAAAGACACATCTGAGGCGGCAGAAGACACTTGGATCTTCACTGAGGTAACGCACAGCACTGCAGCTGTGCGCCATTGCTCCCCTTCACCTCACACACTCCGGTCACTGTAAGGGTGTAGGGCGCAGGGGGGGGGCGGCCTGGGCAGCAATATAAACCTCTCTTATGGCACAGATGTATATATACATGTACAGCTGGGCACTGTACATGTATTAAAAGAGCCCCCGCCATGTATTGAAAAAATTAAGCGGGACAGAAGCCCGCCGCCGAGGGGGCGGGGCTTCTCCCTCAGCACTCACCAGTGCCATTTTTTTCTCCACCGCACCGCTGAGAGGAAGCTCCCCGGACTCTCCCCTGCTTGACACACGGTGACAGAGGGTTTTAAAGTAGAGGGGGGGCACATAATTGGCGCAGATACATAAAACAGCGCTGCTGGGTAAACATTAATTTACTGTGTTATTCCTGGGTCATATAGCGCTGGGGTGTGTGCTGGCATACTCTCTCTCTGTCTCTCCAAAGGGCCTGGTGGGGAACCTGTCTTCAGAAAAGAGCTTCCCTGTGTATGTGTGGTGTGTTGGTACGTGTGTGTCGACATGTCTGAGGCTGAGGGCTCACCTAAGGAGGAGGGGGAGGAGGAGGGGGAGTTTATGAATGTTAGGTCTCCGTCGGCGGTGCCGACGCCGAACTGGATGGATATGTGGAATGTTTTAAGTGCAAATGTTAATTTATTGCACAAAAGGCAAGACAAAGCCGAAGCTGGGGCACAGTCAGGGAGTCAACCCATGCCTGTCCCTATGTCGCCGGGACCTTCGGGGTCTCAGAAGCGCCCACTATCCCAAATAGTTGACACAGATACCTACACGGATTCAGACTCCAGTGTCGATTACGATGATACAAAATTACAGCCAGAGGTGGCTAAAGGTATTCGATATATGATTATCGCAATAAAAGATGTGTTTCATATCACTGAGGAACCCCCTGTCCCTGACACGAGGGTACACGTATAAAGGAAAGAAACCTGAGGTCTCCTTTCCCTCCTCACATGAGCTGAACGAAGTATGTGAAAAAGTGTGGGAAACTCCAGACAAAAAACTGCAGATTCCCAAAAGGATCCTAACATCGTATCCTTTCCCGTCGCAGGACAGGATACGGTGGGAATCCTCCCCTAGGGTGGACAAGGCCTTGACGCGCTTATCAAAAAAGATAGCGCTTCCATCCCAAGATACGGCTACCCTCAAGGATCCTGCTGACCGCAAGCAGGAGTTTACCATGAAGTCCATTTACACACATTCTGGTACGTTACTCAGACCGGCTATTGCGTCGGCCTGGGTTTGTGGTGCTGTAGCAGCATGGACAGATTCCTTATCAACGGATATTGAGACTCTTGATAAGGATACTATTTTATTGACCCTAGGGCATACAAAAGATGCGGTTTTGTATATGAGGGATGCTCAAAGAGACATTAGTTTACTGGGTTCCAGGATAAACGCTATGTCTATTTCTGCTAGGCGTGTCTTATGGACCCGACAGTGGACTGGTGATGCCGACTCCAAGAGACATATGGAGTTGTTGCCTTACAAGGGTGAGGAATTGTTTGGAGAGGGACTCTCGGACCTCGTCGCTACGGCAGGTATATCTAATTTTTTGCCATATATTCCCTCACAATCTATGAAAGCGCCTCATTAAATGCAGTCCTTTCGTTCCAATAAAAGCAAGAGAGCACGTGGATCGTCCTTTCTTGCCAGAGGTAAGGGCAGAGGGAAAAAGCTGCACAACACAGCTAGTTCCCAGGAACAGAAGTCCTCCCCGGCCTCTGCAAAATCCACTGCATGACGCTGGGGCTCCCCTGGGGGAGTCAGCTCCTGTCGGGGCACGTCTTCGACTGTTCAGCCACGTCTGGGTCCACTCACAGGTGGATCCATGGGCAATAGAAATAGTTTCCCAGGGTTACAAGCTGGAATTCGAAGAAGGGCCTCCTCGCCGGTTTTTCAAATCTGCCCTACCGAAACAACCCCTGGAAAGGGAGATAGTGTTACATGCGATTCACAAATTGTGTCTTCAACAAGTGGTGGTAGAGGTTCCCCTGCTTCAAAGAGGGCAGGGGTACTACTCAACTCTGTTTGTGGTTCCGAAACCGGACGGTTCGGTCAGACCCATTTTAAATTTAAAATCCCTGAACCTTTACTTAAAACGGTTCAAGTTCAAAATGGAATCGCTCAGGGCGGTCATAGCCAGCCTAGAAGGGGGAGATTTTTTGGTATCTCTGGACATAAGGGATGCATACCTGCATGTCCCCATATATCCTCCTCATCAGGCGTACCTGAGATTTGCGGTACAGGATTGTCATTACCAATTTCAGACGTTGCCGTTTGGGCTTTCCACGGCCCCGAGAATTTTCACCAAGGTAATGGTGGCGCTCCTGCGCAAGCAGGGTGTCACAATTATCCCGTACTTGGATGATCTCCTCATAAAAGCGAGATCACGGGAGAAGTTGCTGAACAGCGTATCACTTTCACTGAATGTGTTACAGCGACACGGCTGGATTCTCAATATTCCAAAGTCGCAGCTGAATCCTACAACTCGTCTGCCCTCCTTGGGCATGATTCTGGACACAGACCAGAAAAGGGTTTTTCTTCCGACTGAAAAAGCGCAGGAACTCATGACTCTAGTCATGAACCTGTTGAAACCAAAACAAGTGTCAGTACATCATTGCACTCAAGTTCTAGGAAAGATGGTGGCAACATACAAAGCCATTCCATATGGCAGATTCCATGCAAGGACTTTCCAATGGGACCTACTGGACAAATGGTCCGGGTCGCATCTGCAATTGCATCAGCGGATCACCTTGTCCCCCAGGGCCAGAGTATCTCTCCTGCGGTGGCTAAACAGTGCTCACATTCTAGAGGGCCGCAGGTTCGGCATTCAGAACTGGATCCTGATGACCATGGACGCGAGCCTCCGAGGTTGGGGAGCAGTCACACAGGGAAGAAATTTCCAAGGACTTTGGTCAAGTCAAGATACTTGTCTTCACATCAACATCCTGGAACTAAGGGCCATATACAACGCCCTACGTCAAGCGGAGATCTTACTTAGCAATCGTCCAGTTCTGATCCAGTCAGACAACATCACCGCAGTAGCTCATGTAAACCGCCAAGGCGGCACAAGGAGCAGAGTGGCAATGGCGGAAGCCACCAGAATTCTTCGCTGGGCGGAGAATCATGTAAGCGCTCTGTCAGCAGTGTTCCTTCCGGGAGTGGACAACTGGGAAGCAGACTTCCTCAGCAGACACGATCTGCATCCGGGAGAGTGGGGACTTCATCAGGAAGTCTTCGCGCAGATTGCAAGTCGGTGGGGACTACCCCAAATAGACATGATGGCATCCCGTCTCAACAAAAAGCTACTAAGGTATTGCGCCAGGTCAAGAGACCCTCAGGCGGTAGCTGTGGACGCCTTAGTGACACCGTGGGTGTTCCAGTCGGTATATGTGTTTCCTCCTCTTCCTCTCATACCCAAGGTGTTGAGGATAATAAGAAAAAGAGGAGTGAGAACAATTCTCATTGGCCACGAAGGACCTGGTATCCGGATCTGCAAGAAATGCTCACAGAAGATCCGTGGCCTCTTCCTCTAAGGCAGGACCTGTTACAACAAGGTCCCTGTCTGTTCCAAGACTTACCGCGGCTGCGTTTGACGGCATGGCGGTTGAACGCCGGATCCTAGCGGAAAAAGGTATTCCGGATGAGGTCATTCCTACGCTAATAAAGGCTAGGAAGGACGTGACGTCTAAACATTATCACCGAATATGGCGAAAATATGTTTCTTGGTGTGAGGCCAGGAATGCTCCTACGGAAGAATTCCATCTAGGCTGTTTTCTTCACTTCCTACAAACTGGAGTGAATTTGGGCCTAAAATTAGGCTCCATTAAAGTTCAGATTTCGGCCTTATCTATTTTCTTTCAAAAGGAATTGGCCTCTTTACCTGAAGTACAGACTTTTGTGAAGGGAGTACTGCATATTCAGCCTCCTTTTGTACCTCCGGTGGTGCCTTGGGACCTTAACGTGGTGTTAAGTTTCCTTAAGTCACATTGGTTTGAACCACTTAAAACAGTGGAGTTGAAATATCTCACTTGGAAGGTGGTCATGTTGTTAGCCTTGGCTTCGGCTAGGCGAGTTTCGGAATTGGCGGCTTTATCACATAAAAGCCCCTATCTGGTTTTCCATATGGATAGAGCGGAGTTGCGGACCGGTCCTCAATTCCTACCTAAGGTGGTCTCATCCTTTCATATGAACCAACCTATTGCCGTGCCTGTGGCTACACGTGATTTGGCGGATTCAGAGTCCCTTGATGTGGTCAGGGCTTTGAAAATTTATGTGGCCAGAACGGCTAGGATCAGAAAAACAGAAGCACTGTTTGTCCTGTATGCAGCCAACAAGGTTGGCGGCCCTGCTTCAAAGCAGACTATTGCAAGCTGGATCTGTAACACGATTCAGCAGGCGCATTATACGGCAGGATTGCCGTTACCGAAATCGGTAAAGGCCCATTCCACTAGGAAGGTGGGCTCGTCTTGGGCGGCTGCCCGAGGGGTCTCGGCATTACAGCTGTGCCGAGCTGCTACTTGGTCGGGGTCAAACACCTTTGCAAAGTTCTATAAGTTTGATACCCTGGCTGAGGAGGACCTCCTGTTTGCTCAATCGGTGCTGCAGAGTCATCCGCACTCTCCCGCCCGTTTGGGAGCTTTGGTATAATCCCCATGGTCCTTACGGAGTCCCAGCATCCTCTAGGACGTTAGAGAAAATAAGATTTTAAACCTACCGGTAAATCTTTTTCTCGCAGTCTGTAGAGGATGCTGGGCGCCCGTCCCAAGTGCGGACTACTTCTGCAAGACTTGTATATAGTTATTGCTTACATAAGGGTTATGTTATAGTTTCATCGGTTTTGGGCCGATGATATGTTGTTCTTCATACTGTTAACTAGATAGCATATCACAAGTTATACGGTGTGATTGGTGTGGCTGGTATGAATCTTGCCCTTGGATTACAAAAATCCTTTCCTTGTACTGTCCGTCTCCTCTGGGCACAGTTTCTCTAACTGAGGTCTGGGGGAGAAGCATAGAGGGAGGAGCCAGTGCACACCCAGAGTCAGTCTTTCTTAAAGTGCCCATGTCTCCTGCGGAGCCCGTCTATCCCCATGGTCCTTACGGAGTCCCAGCATCCTCCACGGACTACGAGAAAAAGATTTACCGGTAGGTTTAAAATCTTATTTTTAAATTGTAAAGATTGTACAGAATGTACAAACCAATACCCCTTTTCACAGTTTATAGTAAAGGATTAGGTAGAACTACTTGTATCTTGTAAATAGAAATTAAAAAGGCAGAAATCACTGAAAATAAGTTTATTTTAACTAGAATATCTTATTGTAAAGATGTTGGGTATGTGCACTGTGCTATATCTCATCTATATGTAGCAGCTCAATATATAGTAGTTAACGTTAAAAGAGAAATGAGTGCTAGAATTAAATGATAAATATGGCACCTGTAAAGTAAAATATTAGTATGTTTACGCTCTTTTATTGAAAGAGTTTGCTTGTAAGTTCACAGCTTTGGCTGCACCTGTTCCATTCTAGCTGACCCTACCTCTGTGTTGTAACCAGTGGTCTGGTTCAGGGATGCTGTTCTGTCTCCTGTGAATGGATTCCCGATTCCCTCCTGTTGCTGATATTGTAGCGACGTCCTGGCCGGCAGGCACCGGGCGATGACAACACACAAGATGATTGATGACGGGCATTTGGCAGCGGTCAGAGCGGTTTGGTGCACCAATGGTAAAGCTGTATGCCTACATGCTGATTGCCTCCAGTGCTTTTCATGCGCACCTGATAAAGTGCTCCTTGCTCATGAAACGCATTGAAGGCAATCAGTGTGGACACGCATATGAAAGCTATAAGATTGGAATTTCCACTGTTGGTGTTAATATTATCAGCTATTGGCATCAAGGCCTGACCTGAGTGTACTGTAATCTGAATAGCAGAACAAAACAGAACCTAAACCAGCCCTTATCAGCCCCATTTTTTTTTATTTTTTCGCAAAAACGCATAGGTCCAGGAACTTATCCTGGATTTTATGTGTTTTCACACGAAAACTGGAAGTCTTTTGCATGGGAAAAAAGGGGTATAATTGAATAGCCCAATGCAAATGCATTGGAGAAAAATCTTTATTATACCCATTTTTTTTATTTATTTTTTGCACGAAAATTTAGCAGGGACAGTTTAATATCACCCTATGTCTGAAGTTGGCCAAATAAGTCTTGAATAAGCCAACATAAAATGGTCAGCGCTGTGAACTGCTGAAACTAAGAAAAAACGCTTGGATGAAGCATTTGACATATGGAAGGCCTTGCCATCCGTTCAGCATGTGGATGGATCTATTATGCTAGGGGGGTTGTATGGCAGCCAGTGACAGTCATTGTTATGCAGATGTATGGGAGTAACAATAGATTCACTGGGTGATATT
Source organism: Pseudophryne corroboree (assembly GCF_028390025.1). Taxonomy (NCBI): domain Eukaryota; kingdom Metazoa; phylum Chordata; class Amphibia; order Anura; family Myobatrachidae; genus Pseudophryne; species Pseudophryne corroboree. The sequence goes on along the minus strand of NC_086445.1, from coordinate 653,233,696 downwards.
CAATAACGGAATTGCTCCATAGGGCGTCATCTAGTGCACGCCAGCGCAACATTCTTGACTTTTTAATGTCCCAAATTCTGTCAAGAATCCAAACTAGACCTCAAAATGAATTTTAGGAATAAAGTAAGGTTCTGGAATGGAGTCCACATACCTACTAAATTTTATTGCAAGTCTCTGGGAAGATCTCAAACATTCAGCAACAGCAAAAAATGAAATAATATTTGCTGAGCTAGAAGAGTTCAGCAAGGAATAGTAAGAAGGAATCTCTAAAGAAAGAATTGAAACGTTTAGTTTAAAAGTCTATTTTTGCCAGAGGTGTTAAGAAGATTGACAAGGTGCCTAAACTTTTTCATGTTTAATTATTTTTACTATAAAATAAAATGTAGCTGCTTTATGTAACAAATAGGCTGTTGTGCACAAGATGCATTTTATATGTGCTTTTCTGCAGGTTGCCTTTAGATGTTGAATCAGGTGTAGTATGCGTTACCGGCGCCTCAGATCCCGGCCGCAGAGCTGGTGGGGGCGAGTGCAACGAACTGCCACAGGTTCTATTCCCACTCTGTGGGTGTCGTGGACATGCACGAGTGGGAATAGTCCCGTCTGGAGAGTGAGGGGGCGGGATGTAGGTGGAGGTTATAGGTTATGTGACCGACGGCCACATAACTACATCACGTTGAAGCTTAAGGACTGAATTTGCTTTAACAAATCAGACACACAAACTGCTACATTTTGATTGATCTCTGCCTCTTGCATTGAAGTGTTTGCATTGATCACTAGGTATGCAAAATGTTTATCAATAAACTATTATTTTTCTGGATTTTACAGACCTCTTATCTGTTAATACAGGCTCTAAGTTGTAAATGCAGATGGGACTGGAAAATAGAAAAGATGATTTGCTAGTGCTACTGGAGGACATTGTAGAGCTGTCATTTAATTCTGGCGACATCCAACATTTGGAGCAAGCTGTATGTGACCAGGCTTGAGCCATGCTGCGAGTAACAGGAACAACTGGTAACTGCTGTTAGCTGGAACGAGCAATCTAAAGGTAACGTAAATCAATTAAATTGTTAGGCCATTGAAGAATTCTCCCAGGCCTGATGCATATAAAGTTGCCCTCCCAGTAGAAAGTAAAATTAAAATGCTGGTACTTTTTTCAAATAAAGCGTAAAATGACTTCCTTTTATGTCTTGTAGCAGATGAAACAGCAAGTCACTTACGTTATGCTGGTTTAACGTGTTGGCTGTTGTGGTCTGCAGAAGAGAATCTGGGATGGAGACAGAAGTCCATGGTGGTAGTAATACCAGGTACTTTTTTTTTTTTTTTTTTTTTTTACTCTAGATTGTAGCAAATTTTGTTGTAGACATTATAACCTTTGAGGTTACTAAAAGGAGTTTTTTAACAGGTATTTATAAACCACACACTCACACTCTCTCTCTCTGCAGGGCTTTATAGAGAATATTAACTTGTTCACATCAATCCCTCAACCAGTGGAGCTTACACTAATCTGTATGGGATGCGGTCATGATCCCGGCTGTCAAAATGCCGACGCTGGAATCCCGACACTGATTGGAATGCCGGCATCCCAACACCCGGTATACCGATTGATACACTGCCAGGCCTCCAGAGACTTAAGCTGCGTGGGAGGGTAAGAGTTAGGTTCAGGTCCCCCCTGGGGGAGGGTTAGGTTTAGGCACCACCAAGAGGGTTAGGGTTAGGCTGCGGGGGTGGGAGGGTTAGGTTTAGGAGGGGGGGGGAGGGTTAGGAGGCCATATGTTATATGTATCTTTTGCTGCAGCGGGGTACACAGTGTTCCACAGGGAATACATTGAGGTTTAGAGTGGGATTTTGGATCCAGAGGCACCATCAGGCAAAGCTTTGACTGTCCCAGGATGCATTAGGGCCTCCTCTATTACCCCGCCTCCAGGCACTGAGAGCCCAATTTCGAGTGGTGCCTGCAGGCAGCAGGTCACCTAATAGCGGGCTGCACTGGGGCAGCCCTGAAAAAGCTATAGAAGACTTCAAGGGACGCAGTACTATTATGTCAGGGTGACATTCAGTGCTGCGTCTCCGTCACCTCCCATGTGGCGTTGCATACTCTCACGGCTCAGATCCTGGGTCTTGCGGAGATGCTTAGGCACACTGTCGCAGACGCTCTCCTGGTTCGTGTGACTGCTATGAAGGGAGGAGGTAAGAGGGTCCCCCAGGCGGGACCCGCCACTAAATCGCGTTCCTGTTGCATTCTAGGGAGACAGACTGCGACGCTGGCGTGGACACTGTAACCGAGCAGGGACCCCACTATATCCGCCAGGGCATAGATGTACAGGTTGGGTGTACTAACGCCCCTATTGGTAAGGCTCCGTAGTACCGGCGGTGAGGCCCAGCATAGGGGAGTAGGCGCTTGACCTGTAGCCCCAGCCCAGGGTGCCATCTCCTCGCAGATTTCCCACCCTGGAGCTGTCTCACACTCTCCCTCAGTTCCTGACAGAGACGCTGGGTGCCATCTTCTGAGCATAGCTGCTACTGGTCTTTCTCCCCTGTAAAGCTGCCTGTCCACAGCGCTGAGACTTTACAGACACTTGAGTATTCTACATGTCTTATTATGGACAGTGTTAGTTAAGATAGAGTGTACCTATTACAGAATATATTGTACGAGTATTCTCCTATATATACCTCCGGCCTAGGACAGCGCTGTTATTTAAATATATATTCTAGTCCAGTGCAGTTTTATTGTTTAAAATCTCTGTATTGCCTGTGACTGTGTGTGCCTGTACCTGCTGTATGTTTTCACTCTCATGTGTATCCCATCTAAGGTAGCTATCACTATATTCTATACCCGAAGGGACTAGGTGCGTCAGGATCCTCTAATATAGTGTACACAGTACTTCTCACTATACGGATATTTTACTGTGTAAGACACATACACCAGGATTTAGTTCACAAGTGTGTGTATTCTGACGCTGGTTGTATAATTTGTCCACAAGTTGTGCACTCTGTCTGGCTTCATCGTACTAATAGCCTAATTGTTGCTTTATTACAATGTCTAACAATAAGTGTAGTAAAACTCTGTGAGCTCCTTTAAGTTGCAAAGTATGCTCCAGAGATTTACCTGAGGGGGAAGTATTGTGTGATGGTCTGTGTGCTGAATGTCATACACCTCCCAGTCAGACTGCAGCTCCTGTAACTACAATGGAGCCACCCTGGGCTATGTTCACCACCCTCCTGGGGACTCTACGGGACCTCCGGTGTCACTGCCACCACAAATTGCCCCTATAGTAAATCCGCCTTGGGTGGGAAATTTGTCTACCCAGCTGCAACAATTCATTCAGTCTTTGGCTAGACAGAAATCTTCTCCAGGTCACTCCCGTGTCTCTGGGTCCTATAAGCGGGCTGCTTCCTCCTCACAATCCACTAACCTCTCTGATGTTTCAACTGACGAGGAGGGGGAGCATACGGTCCTGTCAGACTCTGAATCGTGTTACTGACGAGGATTCTACCTTACAGGTTGATGTCCCTGTCCTGATAGATGCTATTAAGCATGTCCTGCAAATCACTGAGGATGAGGATTCCACTACAGTGGCCAAGAAAACTGATATGTTTAAACAACAGAAGGTGGTTAAAACTGTATTACCTCATTCTGATCATCCTGTGGACATCAGGAAGGAACCCTGGTCTACCCCAGGCAAGAAATTCCTGCTCCCCAAACAGTCTTTGGCTCGCTATCCTCTCCCTGCAGAGTTATGTGGTAAATGGGAAAACCCACCGCTGGTGGATTCTGACGTCACCCATCTCGTGGTGTCGTCTACTCTGCCTGTCACCACTGTCGCTTCCCTGAAGGAACCGACAGATAAGCGTGTGGACGGATGCCTGAAGTCTATATATTCCCTCGCAGGGGCCATTCATAGCTGCCTCTTGGGCCGCAAAGGGTACTGAGACTTGGGTTCAGGCGTTAGAGGATGAGCTGCCCGAGGATATTTCTGACAAGGCCAGACAATACCTGTCTCGCATATGCACTGCAGCCTATTACATTCTGAGGCGAGGTTACTGGCAGCCAAAGCGTCATCCACGTCTGTCCTGGCTCGTCGCATACTGTGCTTAAGGTCGTGGAAAGTGGATTTGGACTCCAAGATGATCTTGGAGGGACTCCCCTTTTCTGGGGACATTTTATTTGGCGAGGACCTGAATAAAATAGTGTCTGAATTAGCAGCTGCTAAGACTGCTTTTCTTCCTCCTACTAATCCTTCTGCTCAGAAGGCAAGGACTACCACTTTTCGTTCCTTTCGACCTCCAGGGAAAGCCAATGGTCAGTCTTACCCTGACAGTATCGTGTGCCCAAGACGAAACCGTCCTGGGCAGCCCGTTAGCCTGCTTCAAAACAAGACAAGCCTGCTGCATGACGAAGCGGGCCTCCCCCTGGGGGACCCCAGGGTGGGAGGCCGACTTCTACAGTTTCTGGTTAAAGACCACTTCAGGCGCTTGGGTACTGGAAGTTGTCTCTCACGGGTACACTGTCTCCTTCAAGGAGACATCAACCTCACCAGTTCTCCACTACGGTACTCCCTTCGGATCCGTTGAAGGCGCAGGCTCTACAAATGGTAATAGGTTCTCTCCTGAGTACAGGAGAGGTTGTGACGATACCTCAGTCCCAGAGTGGCAGAGGCTATTATTCGACCCTGTTTCTTGTGCGCTCTATTGTGCTGGCGATGGAACCCGGAGATTACATGGTATCCCTGGATTTACATAATGCTTATCTGCATATTCCTATTGCCATATTGCATCAGCAGTTCCTGCGGTTTGCTATTGGCGACAGTCTCTACCAATTCCAGGCTCTGCCGTTTGAACTGGCCACTGCTCCTCGGATCTTCACCAAGGTTATGGCCGTGATGACGGCGCACCTCCGTCACCAGGGAGTCAGAATCCTGCTTTACTTGGACTAACTGCTGATTCTGGCGAGTACCCACGATGTCCTCCTCAGTCATCTACAATTGACTGTTGCTTACAAGCCCACGGATGGCTGATCAATTGGAAGAAGTCCTCGCTGGTCCCAGCTCAGAGCATGGTGCACCTAGGGGTGCTTCTGGACACACAGTCAGAGACTGTTCCTGTCTCCAGACAAGGTCCTGAAAATCCAGGACAGGATAAGACACTTCATTCGTCAGCCCAGAGTGTCGATTCACTCGGCGATGCAGGTACTTGGCCTGATGGTGTCGACGTTCGACATGGTGGGAGTACGCTCAATTCCATTCCCGGAGGTTTGTTTGTCGCTGACCTGGTGGCTCCAGGACCAGCAATTGAGCAGGGGCCATCCCTTCTGGATCCCCGACTGGGTCCTCCTGACGACGGATGCCAGTTTGAGGAGATGGGGAGTGGTGTTGGAGCAACGCTCTTTTCAGGGTCGGTGGACCAAGAAAGAAGCACTCCTCCCAATAAACTTTCTAGAGTTGAGGGCGGTGTTCAATGCATTGTCACTCGCCCTGCCTCTGGTACGGAGCAGACCGGTTCAAGTACGGTCAGTCAACGCCACGACAGTGGCATACATAAACCATCAAAGCAGCACTCGCAGCCGCATGGCTATGAAGGAAGTGTCAAAAAGCCTTTGCTGGGCAGAGCGCCATCTGCCAAGTGTTTTGGCAGTGTTCATTCCGGGTGTCTTGCACTGGGAAACGGACTGCCTCAGTCGCCAGGATGTACACACCGGAGAGTCGAGTCTTCATCCAGATGTCTTTCAACTCCTAGTAGACAGGTTGGGTCTACCGGACGTAGACCTAATGGCATCTCGACACAATCACAAGGTTCTGGTTTTCAGATCACGGGTAAGGGATCCTCAAACAGCATTTGTGGACGCACTGGCAATTCCATGGAACTTTTGGGCTGCCTTGCGTGTTTCCTCCAGTGTCACTCCTGCCCAGATTTCTACGGAAGTTCAAACAAGAAGGAGGAAAGCTGCTTCTAGTCGCTCCAGCATGGCCCAGACTGCATTGGTTCTCAGACCTGCAGGGTCTATCGATGGGGCATTCCCTTCTTCTACTTCCTCAATGACCAAACCTCCTCGTGCAGGGCCCTTGTCTTTACCCAGACCTAGACAGACTGGCTTTGACGCAAGGCTCTTGAAGCATCACTCCTGAGGGCCAAAGGATTTTCAGAGGTGGTTATTCAAACTATTTTGAAAGCCCGTAAACCGGCCTCTGCCTGGATTTATTACAGGGTTTGGAATTCTTATTTCACCTGGCGTGCTGAGAAGAATTACGATGTCCATAGATTCAGAACTTCCAAAATACTGGCTTTTCTGCAAAGAGGTCTGGAGTTAGATCTTCATCTGGATTCCCTCAAGGTTCATATATCTGCCTTATTGGTTTGGTTTCAGAGAAAAATTGCCTCTATACCCGATGTTCAGACGTTTATTCAGGGCGTTATATGGATTCAGCCTCCCTATGTCCCTCCTGTGGCTCCATGGGATTTGTCTGTTGCTGAATGCTCTGCAAGAGTCTCCATTTGAACCTCTTGAATCAATGGACCTTAAATGCCTCACAGCCAAGGTCCTGTTCTTGCTGGCCATTACCTCTGCAAGACGCGTGTCTGACTAGGCGCTTTGTCCTGTCGTCCACCCTTTCTCATATTCCACCAGGACCAGACAGTTCTACGAACTCGCCCAGGTTATCTGCCTAAGGTGGTGTCCTCTTTTCACCTTAACCAAGAGATTGTGGTTCCGGCTTTTGTCTCTTCGGATTTGTCCCCCAAAGAACGTTCTTTGGATGTGGTTAGGGCTCTCAGTATCTATGTGGAAAGGATTGCCTCTATCAGAAGGTCAGATTCCCTTTTTGTTTTGTTTGGTTTTCACAAACATGGCTGGCCTGCAAATAAGCAAATCTTGTCCAGATGGATTAGAATGCTGATTGCACAAGCTTATGCGCAGGCTGGGCTCCCAGGTTCTATGCCTTTGGCACTTCCGCCTCCCAGGGTGCTTCCTTTGGACGCTGGGTTCTCTTACCCGCTAGGGTGCGTCCCCTCCCTTGAGGAACTGCTTTAGAACATCCCCGATGTATTCCCTGTTGAACACAGTGTACCCCACTGCAGAAAAGGTGCGCTATGGTAGACTTACCATGGTTAACTGTTTCTGCGATGTACACTGGGTTCTACAGGGCGCCCACCCTGACGCACCTAGCTTCTTTGGGTTGCATGGCATTAGTCGCTGGTACCGTCTCCTGTCGTGAGATTGTGGTTCTATGTGACTAACATCTGCCTTCTCTTTTACCTGCTCCTGCATTGGACTGGAGGCGGGGTTATAGAGGAGTCCCCAATGCATCCTGGGACAGTCAAAGCTTTGTCTGATGGTGCCAAGATCCCGCTCTACACCCCGATGTATTCCCTGTGGAACCCAGTGTACCTCGCAGAAAGAGTTAACCATGGTAAGTCTACCATAACTCTCCTTATACTATACTTTCCTTTCCCTGTCGGGATTGTGATCATCGGGGTGCTACGGTTGATATTGTGACCGCCAGCATAAGCTCAGCCAGCATTTCAATCCCAACTCTTCTATATATTCCCGTAACAAATGTATACATTTGGATTAATTTTGTCAGCCATTTAGCCTACCAATATGATTGTGGAACGAAACTCAAGGTAACACGGGGATAACATAGCAAACTCCATGTAGATCGGTCATTGGTGGGAATCAAACAAAATACCTGTGTTGCAAGCTGATCATGGCACCAATGGTACAGCTTTCAGATCTCAAACCCAGGTCGGACCCAGCTTTTGAATCCAGGTCCGAGCAGGCTCAGACCTTTTCACATTGCAGTTTCGACCCAGGTTATTCCCGGTTTGGTGCCTTTCACACTGAACCCCGGTCACCCATGTTAAACGGATATGATTTAAAATGGCCTTTTTCTGGTTCAGATGGATGACATTTCAAACTAAATAATACCCCTTTCACACCGCACAAATAACCCAGTATCGACCCAGCATATTGCCGGGTTGAAGTGGGTCAGCGTGCGGTGTGAAAGCGCCATAGCTGAAATCTCGGGTCGCCTTACCCGGCAATTCAACCCAGGAATAAAGCAGTGTTTTTCCCGGGTTGAATACTGGGTCAATGGCAGCGTAAACGGGCTCCCGGGTCGATGTGACCCGGGACCCGTTCACTACAACAGGGAGAGGCGGTGCGGAGATGATCTCATCTCTCAGCGCGGCCTTCGCCCTCGCTGCCAGCTCCGCCCCCCATTGCTATGGCAACCCGCCCGGCATATTGCCGGGTCGCGGAACCCAGCAGCAGCGTCCAATGCCGGATCCCACCCGGGAGGGACCCATTTCCAATTCCCGGGTGGGATCCGGTATTGGCAGTGTGAAAAGGGTATAAAAAGAGGGTCTGAGGACTGCTCTGAGCAGACATGTACACAGCCAATCAGCACCTTTTTCTGAGCCTGGAGTTGAAAATTTCGGGTTAGAGGCTTTCACACTGCACAACGACCTGGGTCTGGGTTGCTCGACCCGGGATATTCACTTCAGCGTTTTCACACTGCACCTCAACCTGGATCAACCAGGCAATAACCCGAGTTTTTTTGGCGATGTGAAAGCGGTAGCTGCCTTTGTTGGATGGAGAATGCAGTGCATTCTGAAAGAGGTTTCATAAGTGTTTTTTTTTTTTTTTTTTCCCTTTGGTTATCAAGAGACTAAGGGGGACATGTACTAAGCAGTGATAAAAGTGGAGAAGTTGCCCATGGCAACCAATCAGCTGCTCTGTATACTTTTATAGTATGCAAAATTGAAATGTCACATCAATGCTGATTGGTTACCATGGTCCGCTTCTCCACTGGGTCACTTCTCCACTTTTATCACTGCTTCGTACATGTCCCCCTCAACCTCCATGATCCTTGTGCTCACGTTGACTTCGCTATCTTGGTAAGATAAGCAACAGGCGTTACAGTTTGTACAAATTTTTCGAAACAATGTCATACCCTAACATAGTAGAAAGTCTAGATCATCCTGGAGTGTAGTGAGCAGCTGCTCTGGATTACATTTTCTAAACATACAGAATCCTTTAAGCTGAGACCACAAGGATAGTGTTATCTTTTTCCACTGTTTTCCCACTGTTGCTTATAGTACACTACTTTTTGTTTGTTTTTTTAATACTATATTTTTACAACTCATTCTTCAGAACTAAATAATTAGATTTTTGTATATAAACAAAAATACTTTTTTTTTCTTCAAGAATGCAGATTGTCATGCTGTCATCCAGTTTAAAATTGCTTTGCTAAATGTTTCTATTTTTAGAATAAAACTATACATGTTGACAATGCTGCTAAATATAGGCTTCGTAGCAATGCAGCTAGAGGTTTTATTTTTGCAGCAATAGCGATTTTGTCATTGCACATTGACAGAATTGGAAGTCTCAGTGGGCGTGGTAATGGGAGTTGCCATATTAACTCCATAGAAATGTAAACTAACGTTTGTAGCATCTTCCAATAATCTGACATTGGCTGCTCATAGAGTAATTGAAAAAATGAAAAGTATTTTTTCTGTTTTATTCTTGAAATGTTCTGTTTTAACAAAAGTCATTCCATTGCTGCTAAGGTAAGGCTTATATTTCTATATTTAAAATGGGATGATGTTTTGGATAAAAGAGAAACAAAACTTACAAAATGTAACTTCACAGAAATGTTATGGTGTGTACACACGGTGAGATCCTTGCTATGCCCGATTTGAATATGCAATTTCCCTTGAACTCCCCGAGAGCCCAGATAGCACAGATTTGGACTATCTGTACTTTCGATTTTGTTTATGTACGATTTTGACTATACTTTGTACTAGATTTTACACTGGATAGTACAGATTGACTTGCCTGCACAGTCTATCTATCCTTGCGATACCGACCCCACGGGAGTGTGCATCAGGATCAGATCGGTATCGCAAGCTGCCTAGCACCTTGAGATCTGCACTAACTTTCCTTAAGATTTTGACTATATAGTCAAAATCTTAGATTTGTCTCATTTTGTGTACACACCTTTAGTCTGAAAATTCACTTCTCTGCACAGTTCAAGAGGCCCCCACTCTAGAATCTTTGAAAAATGGACTCAAGACTTTCCTATTTACTCTATCATTCCCTTTATGTACCTTATGGTACCTTATGTACCATGCTCTCTGTATTTTCTGACAAGCTTCATTCAATCTGTTAAGCGCCTTGAGTCCTATTGGAAAAGAGTGCTACATAAATAAAAATATTATTTATTATGTGATGTTTTTAAGTATAGTCATTAGGTAGCAATAAGCTCAAATGAGAATTTACGTAAGAATTGAAAATACTTTTTACTCATTTCATGAAACTAACCCACATTTCTCTGTCATCCACTAGGGGACACTGGAGCTTACTCTGGGATTATAGGATTGGTTGCTGGGAGCTAGGCACATAATAATTTAGAAGATTGTGTAACTCCTCCCCCTCTAATACCCATTATCCCCCAGTTAGAAAATGTGTCTTTAGGGAGTTAGTCACACTGGAGCTTGCTCCAGATTTCTCCTAGATATAGTTTACTTTATTTTATTATTTTCCTTTATGCTTTCCATTGTTTCCACTATACTGCACCTCTGCTGCACTTAACAACAGAGCTACAGAATTGGCACTTGCACAGTGCACACAGGTTACCACAGCCATTAAGCTGCTGCTACACCTGCTTCACTGCTAATGGCAGGGCACCTCCTCAAGGGTGCCAACAACGTCTATCTACAATGGACTGCATTCCTGGCAGCCAGAACACTGTGAATACCCCCCCTCAATCTGTCAACGGCAGGTACCGGTAGTGAGGGAGGAATTATGTCCTCAGTTACAGCGGTTCCCGGCGGTCAGGTAGGGACGCGGCTGTGAAGCAGGGAGCGGGCTGCAAAACTCTCTGGCTTGCATCCTGTGTGTAGCTGTGTCCCGGCGGTAAGGGGTATGCAACACGGTGGAGAGGAGGCAGCGAGAGAGCAGAATGCTCAGCTGCTCCGCTCCTCTACACTAGATTCCCGGTGGTCAGCATGGCAAAAATTATTTGAAGACGCCATAGCGGAGAACGCCATAAACTGGGTTCACCCGCTCATTCAGGCGGCCATTACATAACTATGTAGCGGAGGGGGGAGGAGGCATTACAGTGGCGCCATTTTCTGCATCAGCAGATGCATAGCTGCACTGCTTTATAGCTGACCCGCCAGCCAGGTTATTAACAGCTGTGGTGATTGCCTACAAAGTCTCCAACAGAGACCAGAATTATCCTACAACAGCCGACAAGGTCGTGAGTACGCGGGGGGGGGCCCTGGGTAGCATGATGAAACCCACTTAAAACTGGCTAAAAGGGGACATAAGATGCTAAGGCACAGTCCTAGCCCCCACCAGTATAAAAAATAGTTTGGAAAATTCTGAGGAGAAATGCGCCATTACGGGGGCGGGGCTTCCTCCTCAGTCAGCCAGCACACTGCTCAGCGCCATTTTCTCCAAGGCAGGCTGCAGGGGAAGAAACGCTGGTCCTCCTCCACTTCTGAAAAAAGTATCGGGGTGAAAAAAGGGGGGGGGGGGGGGGCAGAGTGTATTGGTGCTCAATTAATACAATTTGGCAGTGTAATAAGCGCTAAAAGTCTATGTAGACATATTACATGCACAGGTATTTTAGTCACTGGCGTTGAGTTGTGAACTGGCAAGTCCTTCTGACATATTTTACTGTGGGTCTGTCCCCTCTAAGCCCCGGAGTGTCTGTGGTGTGTTTGTGCACGTGTGTGGCATGTCTGAGGCAGGGAGCTCTTCCCCTGAGGGAGCCATTTTAGGGACACAGAGTTGTAATGTGGTGGCGCTGCCGGCACACCATTAGCCTGAATGGGTGAAAGAATTACGTGATAGTGTGAATTATATCAGTAAGAGATTGGTAAGTCTGAGTCTCATGCAGAAACCTGGAGAAAATTTGATTTTTAGTGGTACTGTTTTTTCATCCACAGGGGATCCCTCTGGGTCACATAAAAGGTCATTTGCACAAATAGTACATTCTGATACCGACACGGACTCTGATTCCTATGTCGACACTAGTGATTCAGGGAAATAGATCCAAAATTGGCAAAAAACATTCAATACATGATTGTGGCTATAAAGGGGGCCCTGGGCAGCAATATAAACCTCTGCATGGCAAAAAGACTAGGGCCCTCATTCCGAGTTGATCGGTCGCAAGGCGAATTTAGCAGAGTTACACACGCTAAGCCGCCGCCTACTGGGAGTGAATCTTAGCTTCTTAAAATTGCGACCGATGTATTCGCAATATTGCGATTACTAACTACTTAGCAGTTTCAGAGTAGCTCCAGACTTACTCTGCCTGTGCGATCATTTCAGTGCTTGTCGTTCCTGGTTGACGTCACAAACACACCCAGCGTTCGCCCAGGCACTCCCACCGTTTCCCCGGCCACTCCTGCGTTTTTTCCGGAAACGGTAGCGTTTTCAGCCACACGCCCCTGAAACGCCGTGTTTCCGCCCAGTAACACCCATTTCCTGTCAATCACATTACGATCGCCGGAGCGAAGAAAAAGCCGTGAGTAAAAATACTTTCTTCATAGTAAAGTTACTTGGCGCAGTCGCAGTGCGAACATTGCGCATGCGTACTAAGCGGATTTTCACTGCGATGCGATGAAAAATACCGAGCGAACAACTCGGAATGAGGGCCTATATACATGTACAGGTGGGCTCTGTACGTGTATATAAAAGAGCCCCCGCCATCTTTTACTGAGTTTGAGCGGGACAGAAGCCCGCCGCCGAGGGGGCGGGGCTTCTCCCTCAGCACTCACCAGCGCCATTTTCTCTTCACAGCACTGCTGAGAGGAAGCTCCCCGGACTCTCCCCTGCTTACACACGGTGAAAGGGTGCTTAAAAGAGAGGGGGGGGGGGCACATAATTGGCGGTTTACATATTATACAGCGCTGCTGGGGAAAAACAATTTGTGTTGGTCTCCAGGGTTATTGCGCTGGGGTGTGTGCTGGTATACTCTCTCTCTGTCTCTTCAAAGGGCCTTGACAGGGATACTGTCTTCAGGAAAGGGGTTCCCTGTGTGTGTGTGAAGTGTGTCTGTACGCGTGTGTCGACATGTTTGACGAGGAAGGCTCGCTTAATGTGGAGGGGGAGTGCTTGAATGTCAGGTCGCCGTTGGCAACGCCGACACCGGAATGGGTGGATATGCTGAATGTCTTGAATGCAAATGTCAATCTATTGCATAAAAGATTAGACAAGGCAGAAGCTAGGGATCAGTCAGGTAGCCAGTCCATGCCTGTCCCTGTGGCGCCAGGTCCTTCAGGGTCTCAGAAGCGCACCATATCCCAGATCGATGACACAGATACCGACACAGATACTGAGTCTAGTGTCGACTATGAAGATGCAAAATTACAGCCAAAGGTGGCTAAGGGTATACGGTACATGATTATGGCCATTAAAGAGGTTTTGCATATTACCGAGGAACCCCCTGTCCCTGACACGAGGGTACACATGTATAAAGGGAAAAGGCCTGAAGTCACTTTTCCATCCTCATTTGAATTAAGTGACTTGTGCGAAAAGGCTTGGGAATCTCCGGATAGGAGACCACAAGTTCCCAAAAGGATTCTCATGGCGTATCCTTTTCCACAAACTGATAGGATACGCTGGGAATCTTCGCCAAAAGTTGACAAGACGCTGACACGTTTGTCCAAAAAGGTGGCACTGCCTTCTAAGGATACGGCTTCCCTCAAGGAACCTGCTGATCGCAGGCAGGAAATTACCTTAAAGCACATTTACAATCATTCCGGTACTATTGCTCGACCGGCTATGGCGTCTGCCTGGGTTTATAGTGCGGTTGTAGCATGGGCAGATTCCTTATCTACGGAAATTGACACCTTAGATAGGGACGCCATTCAAATGACCATAGAGCATATCAGAGATGCTGCCCTGTATATGAGGGATGCTCAGAGAGACATTTGTTTATTAAGCTCCAGAATAAATGCTATGTCTATTTCTGCTAGGCGGCTCTTGTGGACCCGACAGTGGACGGGAGATGCCGATTCAAGGCGGCATATGGAGTCCTTGCCTTACAAAGGGGTGGAGTTGTTTGAAGACGGCCTCTCTGATCTTGTTGCTACGGCTGGTAAGTCAAATTTCTTACCTTATGTCCCCCCGCAACATACAAAAAAGGCACCTCATTATCAAATGCAGTCCTTTCGTTCCAATAAAAACAAGAAGGTACGTGGATCATCCTTTGTTGCCAGAGGGAAAGGCAGGGGAAAAAAGCTGCACACAGCTAGTTACCAAGAGCAGAAGTCCTCCCCTGCGTCTGCAAAGTCCACCGCATGACGCGGGGGCTTTCCGAGGGGAGGCAGATCTGGTGGGGGCTCGTCTTCGATTTTTCAGCCACGTCTGGGTTCACTCGCAGGAGGATCCCTGGGCATTAGAGATTGTTTCTCAGGGATACAGGCTGGAATTCGAAGACTTGCCTCCTCGCCGATTTTTCAAATCGGCTCTGCCGGCTTCCCTGTCAGAGAGGGAGCTAGTGTTGGCAGCAATCCAAAAATTGTATATTCAACAGGTGATTGTCACAGTTCCTCATCTCCAGCAAGGAGAGGGATATTACTCAACCCTGTTTGTGGTCCCGAAACCGGACGGTTCGGTCAGACCCATTTTAAACCTGAAATCTCTGAACCTGTACTTGAAGAGGTTCAAGTTCAAAATGGAATCACTCAGGGCGGTCATCGCCAGCCTGGAGGGGGGGGTTTGGATGGTGTCCCTGGACATAAAGGATGCTTACCTTCATGTTCCGATATTTCCCCCGCATCAGGCGTTCCTGAGATTTGCAGTGCAGGACTGTCACTACCAATTTCAGACGTTGCCGTTTGGGCTTTCCATGGCCCCGAGAATTTTCACCAAGGTAATGGCGGAAATGATGGTGCTCCTGCGCAGGCAGGGAGTCACAATTATCCCATACTTGGACGATCTCCTCATAAAGGCGAGATCTCGGGAGAGGTTGCTGGACAGCGTGTCTCTGTCCATGAAGACGTTGCAGATACACGGCTGGATTCTTAATATACCGAAGTCCCAGCTAGTCCTTAGAACGCGTCTGACCTTTTTGGGCCTGATTCTAGACACAGACCAGAAAAAGGTTTTTCTTCCGATCGAAAAGGTTCAGGAACTCATAGCCATGGTCAGGAACCTATTAAAACCAAAAAAGGTTTCAGTGCATCATTGCACGCGGGTCCTGGGAAAGATGGTGGCTTCCTACGAGGCCATCCCTTTCGGCAGGTTCCATGCGAGGACTTTTCAATGGGACCTCTTGGACAAGTGGTCCGGGTCCCATTTACAAATGCATCAAAGGATCACACTGTCTCCCAGGACCAGGCTACCTCTCCTGTGGTGGCTGAACAGTGCTCACCTACTAGAAGGTCGCAGGTTCGGCATTCAGGACTGGGTCCTGGTGACCACGGACGCAAGCCTCCGAAGCTGGGGAGCAGTGACACTGGGAAGAAATTTCCAAGGTCTCTGGTCAAGCCTAGAGTCTTGTCTCCACATCAACGTCCTGGAGTCGAGGGCCATATACAACGCCCTGCGTCAAGCGGAGGAATTGCTTCGGAGAAAACCGGTTCTGATTCAGTCAGACAATGTCACGGCAGTGGCTCATATAAACCGCCAAGGCGGAACAAGGAGCAGAATGGCCATGGCAGAAGCGACCAGGATTCTACGCTGGGCGGAAGGCCATGTAAGCGCGCTGTCGGCGGTGTTCATCCCGGGGGTGGGCAACTGGGAGGCGGACTTCCTCAGCAGGCACGACCTGCATCCGGGAGAGTGGGGACTTCATCAAGAAGTCTTCGCACAGATCACGGATCGTTGGGGACTGCCTCAAATCGACATGATTTCTCAACAAAAAGCTAAAGCGGTATTGCGCCAGGTCAAGGGACCCTCAGGCGGTAACGGTAGACGCTCTGGTGACACCTTGGGTGTTCAGATCGGTCTATGTGTTTCCTCCTCTACCTCTCATACCCAAGGTGTTGAGAATAATACGAAGCAGGGTCAGAACAATACTCATTGTTCCGGATTGGCCACGGAGGACTTGGTATCCGGAGCTGCAAGAGTTGCTCGCAGGGGATCCGTGGCCTCTTCCTCTAAGGCAGGACCTGCTGCGGCAGGGGCCCTGTCTGTTCCAAGACTTACCGCGGCTGCGTTTGACGGCATGGCGGTTGAACGCCAGATCCTAGCGGAAAAAGGGATTCCGGAGGAAGTCATTCCTACCCTGATCAGGGCTAGGAAAGATGTAACGTTAAAACATTATCACCGTATATGGCGGATATATGTTGCTTGGTGTGAGGCCAGAGCTGCTCCTACGGAGGAGTTCCATTTGGACCGTCTACTCCACTTCCTTCAAACAGGAGTGACTTTGGGCCTAAAATTAGGGTCCATAAAGGTCCAGATTTCGGCCTTATCCATTTTCTTTCAAAGAGAATTGGCCTCTATTCCTGAAGTACAGACCTTTGTGAAGGGAGTGCTGCATATTCAGCCTCCTTTTGTACCTCCGGTGGCGCCTTGGGATCTTAACGTGGTGTTACGTTTCCTCAAGTCACCTTGGTTTGAACCACTCAAAACTGTGGAGTTAAAATACCTCACGTGGAAAGTGGTCATGTTGTTGGCGTTAGCTTCGGCAAGACGTGTTTCCGAATTGGCGGCTTTATTACATAAAAGCCCATACTTGGTTTTTCACGTGGATAGGGCAGAGTTGAGGACTCGCCCTCACTTTCTGGCAAAAGTGGTCTCATCTTTTCATGTGAACCAACCTATTGTCGTGCCTGTGGCTACACGGGACTTGGAGGATTCCGAGTCCCTGGATGTAGTCAGGGCTTTGAAGATTTATGTGACCAGAACGGCTAGAATCAGGAAGACTGAAGCTTTGTTCGTTCTGTATGCGGCCAACAAGGTTGGCGCTCCTGCTTCAAAGCAGACTATTGCTTGCTGGATCTGTAACACGATTCAGCAGGCACATTCTACGGCAGGATTGCCGTTACCGAAATCGGTTAAGGCCCACTCCACTAGGAAAGTGGGCTCTTCTTGGGCGGCTGCCCGAGGGGTCTCGGCATTACAGTTGTGCCGAGCAGCTACTTGGTCGGGGACAAACACCTTTGCAAAGTTCTATAAGTTTGATACCCTGGCTGAGGAGGACCTCCTGTTTGCTCAATCGGTGCTGCAGAGTCATCCGCACTCTTCCGCCCGTTTGGGAGCTTTGGTATAATCCCCATGGTCCTTACGGAGTCCCAGCATCCTCAAGGACGTTAGAGAAAATAAGATTTTAAACTTACCGGTAAATCTATTTCTCGTAGTCCATAGAGGATGCTGGGCGCCCGTCTCAAGTGCGGACTTCTTCTGCAAGACTTGTATATAGTTATTGCTTACATAAGGGTTATGTTATAGTTTTCGGTGGTACCGTGGCTATGTTGTTGTTCATACTGTTAACTGGGTAAGTTTATCACAAGTTATACGGTGTGATTGGTGTGGCTGGTATGAATCTCTCCCTTAGATTTACAAAAATCCTTCCTCGTACTGTCCATCTCCTCTGGGCACAGTTTCCCTAACTGAGGTCTGGAGGAGGGGCATAGAGGGAGGAGCCAGTGCACACCCAGAGTCCAAAGCTTTCTTAAAGTGCCCTATCTCCTGCGGAGCCCGTCTATTCCCCATGGTCCTTACGGAGTCCCAGCATCCTCTACGGACTACGAGAAATAGATTTACCGGTAAGTTAAATCTTATTTTTCCTCCGTCTCATGAACTGAATAGTTTATTTGAAGGAATCTGGGCAAACCCTGAAAAGAAATTTCAGATTCCTAAAAGAATTCAGGTAGCGTACCCTTTCCCTGCAGAGGACAGGAAAAGGTGGGAGTCACCCCGCTTTAGACCGTGCCCTGTCACGGTTAACAAAAAAGGTGATTCTCCCTGCGCCTGGGATGGCTTCACTAAAAGAGCCGGCTGACTGCAAGTTAGAGAATACGTTGAAATCTATTTATGTGGCCAATGGGACATTACTAAGACCTACCATTGCCTGTGCGTCGGTGAGTAATGCTATTGAAAAGTGGTCAGAAAACTTGTCATCTGAAATTGACACAATAGATAGAGATGAGATACTCCAAACTTTAGGTCATATCGAAGACGCTGCTGCTTATATGTTAGAAGCCATGAAGGATATTGGTCTTTTGGGATCAAAAGCCGCTACAATGGCAATCTCAGCACGGAGGGCGTTGTGGATTCGCCAATGGAATGCTGAAGCAGATTCCAAAAGGAATATGGAGGCGCTTCCGTACAAAGGTGAGGCCTTGTTTGGAGTTGGGCTGGATGCTTTAGTTTCTGCGGCTACCGCAGGTAAGTCGACATTCTTGCCTAATGCTCCTGCGCTGGCAAAAAAGACACATCACTCTCAGATGCAGTCCTTTCGGCCCAATAGATACAAAAAGGGTAAAGTTTCCCCTTTCTTTGCAGGTAGCGGAAGAGGAAAAGGAAAAAAGCCCACAGTGTCTCTGGGATCTCTGCTTCTGCCAAACCTGCAGCATGACGCTGGGGCTCCCTTGCGGGTGTCTGCTCAGGTGGGGCACGTCTAAAACTTTTCCAGTCACTTCTGGGTTCAATCTGGCCTGGACCCGTGGGTCGTACAAAGTGTCCCAAGGGTACAAACTGGAGTTTCAAGACGTTCCCCCATGCCGCTTTTTCAAATCGGCCTTACCAGCTTCTGTCCCGGACAGGGAAGTGGTAGCAGCAGCAATACAAAAATTGTGTCAGGATCAAGTCATTGTCCTGGTTCCCTTGTTACAACAAGGAGAAGGGTTTTATTCAAGCCTATTTGTAGTTCCGAAGCCGGACGGCTCGGTCAGACCAATTCTAAACCTGAAAAATCTGAATCTCTACCTACAAAGGTTCAAGTTCAAAATGGGATCTCTGAGGGCAGTGATTTCCAGTCTGGAGGAGGGGGAATTTATGGTGTCGGTGGACATAAAAGATGCATACTTACATGTTCCCATTTATCCTCCGCATCAAGCTTATCTGAGATTCGCAGTA
Organism: Pseudophryne corroboree; assembly: GCF_028390025.1. Classification (NCBI taxonomy): domain Eukaryota; kingdom Metazoa; phylum Chordata; class Amphibia; order Anura; family Myobatrachidae; genus Pseudophryne; species Pseudophryne corroboree. The sequence goes on along the minus strand of NC_086445.1, from coordinate 653,214,657 downwards.
CAGGATTGCCATTACCAGTTTCAGACGTTGCCGTTCGGACTCTCCACGGCACCGAGGGTGTTCACCAAGGTGATGGCGGAGGTGATGGTCCTCCTTCGACAGCAAGGACTCAATATAATTCCTTACCTGGACGATATCCTGATAAAGGCGAGGTCCAGGGAAAAGTTGGTGCAGAACGTTGAACTCTCCCTGATAATACTCCTAACATCACGGTTGGATCATACATTTTCCGAAGTCACAATTGGAATCGACGACAAGATTGTCCTTCCACGGGATGATACTGGACACAGAACTACAGAGGGTATTTCTTCCAGTAGAGAAGGCTCTGGAAATTCAGAGAATGGTCAAACAACTTCTGAAACCAACAAGAGTGTCGATTCATCAATGTATTCGTTTGTTGGGAAAGATGGTAGCGGCCTACGAGGCCATACAGTTTGGCCGATTCCATGCCAGAGTATTCCAGTGGGACCTATTGGACAAGTGGTCCGGATCGCATCTACACATGCATCAGAGGATAATCCTGTCATCCAAAGCCAGAATTTCGCTCCTGTGGTGGCTACACAGTTCTCACCTCCTAGAGGGACGCAGGTTCGGGATTCAAAACTGGATCCTGGTGCAAGTCTCCGAGGCTGGGGAGCGGTCACACAGGGGGAGAGCTTTCAAGGAAGATGGTCAAGTCAAGAAACTTGTCTTCACATAAACGTTCTGGAGTTGAGAGCCATTTACAACGGCCTTCTACAAGCGGTACATTTTCTTCAAGATCAACCCGTACAGATCCAGTCGGACAATGTAACAGCAGTCGCGTACATAAACCGTCAGGGCGGAATGAAAAGCAGAGCAGCAATGACAGAGGTGACAAAGATCCTCCGCTGGGTAGAAAGATATGCAAAAGCTCTGTCGGCAATTTTAATTCCGGGAGTGGACAACTGGGAAGCAGACTTCCTCAGCAGACACGATCTCCATCCAGGAGAATGGGTCCTCCACCAAGAAGTCTTCGTAAAGGTGATAGGTCTTTGGGGAGTTCCTCAAGTAGACATGATGGCATCTCGTCTCAACAAGAAGCTTCAGAGATATTGTTCCAGGTCGAGAGACCCTCAAGCAATAGCAGTGGATGCACTAGTGACCCAGTGGGTGTTCCGGTCGGTATATGTCTTCCCTCCACTTCCACTGATACCAAAAGTTCTCAAAATCATAAGGAGAACAGGAGTTTGAGAGTTCCTCATTGCCCCAGACTGGCCAAGGAGGTCTTGGTATCCAGATCTTCAAGAGTTGATAATAGAAGATCCTCGGCCTCTTCCTCTTCGCGAGGACCTGCTACAGCAAAGGCCGCGCATGTATCAAGACTAACCACGGCTACGTTTGACGCATGGCTGTTGAGCGCCGGATCCTAGCCCGAAAGGGTATTCCCAAAGAAGTCATTCCCACTCTTATTCAGGCCAGGAATGGAGTAACGTCTAAACGTTACCACCGTATTTGGAGAAAATATGTGTGTTAGTGTGAAACCAAGAAGGCTCCAACGGAACAATTTCAGTTAGGACGTTTTCTCCATTTTCTCCAGGCGGGTGTGGATGCCGGCCTACGATTGGGTTCAATCAAGGTCCAGATTTCGGCTTTGTCCGTTTTCTTTCAGAAACAATAGGCTTCCCTTTCAGAAGTTCAGACAATCATGAAAGGGGTGCTACACATCCAACCTCCATTTGTGCCTCCTGTGGCACCATGGGATCTTAACGTGGTGTTGCGATAACTTCAATCGGATTGGTTTGAGCCTCTCCAGGAGGTAGAGTTGAAATTTCTCAATTGGAAAGTGGTCATGCAGTTGGCCTTGGCATCCGCAAATCTGAGTTAGGGGCCTTGTCTCACTAGAGCCCTTACTTGGTTTTCCATGAAGATAGTGCTGAGTTACGAACTCGTCAACAATTTCTTCCAAAGGTGGTTTCTTTCCATATAAACCAACCTATTGTGGTGCCAGTGGCTACTGACACCTTCGCTGCTTCAAAGTCTCTGGATGTGGTCAGGGCTTTGAGAATCTGTCGCAAGAACGGCTTGGATAAGGAAAACAGAGGCGCTGTTTGTCCTGTATGCTCCCAACAAGATTGGGTGTCCTGCTTCTAAGCAGACTATTGCGCGCTGGATCAGAGGTACGATTCAGCACGCTCATTCTACGGCAGGACTGCCGATACCGAATTCGGTGACTGCCCATTCTACTAGAAAGGTGGTCTCGTCCAGGGCGGCTGCCCGGGGGGTCTCGGCATTACAACTTTGCAGAGCAGCTACTTGGTCAGGGGCAAACACGTTTGCTAAGTTTTACAAGATGGACACCTTGGCCGATGAGGACCTACCGTTTGGTCAATCGGCGCTGCAGGGTCATTGCACTCTCCCGCCCGTACTGGAGCTTTGGTATAACCCCATGGTACTGAAGTGGACCCCAACATCCTCTAGGACGTATGAGAAAACAGGATTTTAATACCTACCGGTAAATCCTTTTCTCCTAGTCCGTAGAGGATGCTGGGCACCCAGCCCAGTGCGTACTTTACCTGCAGTTGTTGATTTGTTATAAATGTTTTCAGCACGGTTGCTGTAATGTTCATGCCCGTTGGCATGTATTTTGTTGAATGCCATGTGTGCGGCATGGTTGTGAGCTGGTATGAATCTCACCATTAGCTAAAAAAGTAAATCCTTTACTCAAAATGTTCGTCCCCCTTGGCACAGTTCCTATACTGAGGTCTGGAGGAAGGGCATAGAGGGAGTTGCCAGTTCACACTCTGGAAAAGTCTTAAAGTGCCTATGGCTCCTGTGGAACCGTCTATACCCCATGGTACTGAAGTGGACCCCAGCATCCTCTACGGACTAGGAGAAAAGGATTTTTACAGGTAGGTATTAAAAGCCTGTTATCTCAGCGGTACAATGGGGTCATAGCAGGGGGAGCTGTTGACTAGACTATGGCTGTGTCAGTGGACTACTGACTCGAACTCCAAGAAAGGTGTGAAAGGCCTGCCGTTCACAGGTTAGGCCTTATTTGGCGAAGATCTCGACAACTGGATTTCGCGAGCTATTGCAGGTAAATCCACATATCTACCTTCTGCAGCTCCGCCAGCCAGGAAGGCCTACTCAGGACCCAATTTACAGTCCATTCGGACTGCAACGTTTCGAGGCAAGACCAGAGGTTTTCTACCACCGCCAGAGGTGCTAGAGGTAAATCACGCAAACCAGCCTACTGCATGACGGTGGACTGAGATGCCTGGGAGACAGGCAGGTGGTAGCCTGGCTAAAATTCTTCAGTCACACCTGGACAAGAATAGTAGCTTAACCATAGTACTTGCTGTACAGATGATGGTAGTGTGAATAGTTCAACTCTCTCAATAGAGTGGATACAATGTTTCTATGCCACAAGTTTGTAGCTATATGCCCCGCAGCCGTCTGTCAGTATCGTTTTGTTTGTAGTCACTTTACCTTCTCCCGTGGGCTGGTGACACCAGTGTGATGCAGGCAGGGAACCGATGGCCGTAGTCAGCTGTTTGGGGAGCAAGCGGTGAGAAGTGTGTAAAGGAAAGAGGGTTCTAACGCGTTTCGTCATGCTCCACGTGACTTTTGCAAAAATTTGTGGCATAGAAACATTGTATCCACTCTCTATTGAGAGAGTTGAACTATTCACACTACCATCATCTATACAGCAAGTACCATGGTTAAGCTACTATGATGACTTATCTACAGCCTAATTACCAATATTGTTACAGCTGCTAGACTAGCAACAATATATTCCATCGGCTTGAGCATTTCTCTGGCTGGGTCCACAGGATAACATTGGGATATTGTCGAGCGACAGCGAAAATGGCACTAACACGGTCACAAGCTTTCTGGCCTCCCAGGATGCATTGGGGCCTCCACTATATAGTCCCGCCCACTGACTCAGTCAGATCAGTTTTTTGCTTGGTGCGGCAGGAAGCCGCATGGTCATAGGGCTGCTGTGAGAGCAGCCTCAAGCTTTTATTATTTTATTTTTATAGACTTACTATATTGTTTGTTTTTTTGAGCGACTTATCTTAACAGCGTCTTAAATGCATTCTAGAAAGAGTCGCTCCAACAACTCCCCACCGGGTCGCAACAACGCTTACCTTCGGGTATCAGCGCTGTCTCGATGGGCGTCTGTGTCGGATGTTCTACCAGGTCCAGCAGATGTAACCAGGCTGTGGCCGGAGCATGGGGAGACGGTGAGTCTAAGGACTTCCTCTTACTAGAGGGGTCAGGACACAGCTACACTGATTTTGGTGGAGACTACAAACAGTGTGTTGATGCGCCGAACATCTGGAGTGCGACAGCGCTCCGCTCCGGGGATCATAGGCGCCAGGACTAGGTAGAGGCCGCGATCCTGGGAGTTTAAGTCAACAGGGGGATTCAGACGCTCTCCTGGCCGACCCTCCGAGTTCATGGCCAGTTCCCGCGTGTTTCTCGTTTCATGAACTAAATGACCTCACTTCCGTCTCAGACGCTACCACGAGGGTACTCGTTCGCAGCTTAGACGCTGCGGTTGTGTACACTGGACATAAACCCGCCCAGACCGAGTCGCAGGCCTTAGCGTCTGCATACACGTGGAAGTCGCTCAGCGTCCGTGTACGTTGGTGAGCGTCCGTTATCAGTTATCAAGAGCGGCAGTGTACACCTGTAGCGTCTGAATCCACTCAGCGTCTTACGAGCGTATTTGCTTGGATATGGAAGTGCGGTGAGTCTCCCTGTATCCCGTTCTACGGAGGCAGGGTATACAGTACTAAAAATTCTCTCTACTTCTTAGTATGCATTGTTAATTTTTAGTACCTATTGCATATGAGACCTGTATATTACTGTGTTTTCTGCATGCTATGTTGAAAAAAGAACCAGTTTAAAACAGAAGTACAATTTCCCTACTTATGTATAAGTTATTATGGAGGTTGTATTCTCATATGGCAATGTCTAATGCTTTAACATGTGACTGACTGCTAGAATGTGTGCTGACTTTTCTGTGTAATGTCAGTCCTGTTCTGACCCTCAAATCAGGTGCACTGTGGTCAGATTGATCTCACCTCTATATACTGACATATAGGGTGTTCTTCAGTCACAAATTGTGTAGTCAATAACAGGTTAATACCATGTCTGTGAGCGGCAAAAGTGATGAGGAGAATTTATCAAGCACTCCTACAGCCCTAACATGCTTATCTTGTAAGTCAGGGGTAATTGATATGAATCAATTGGTCACTTATGAGGGTTTGTGTGCAAACTGTTTAGCTTTTCAGCGAAGTAAGAAACAGGAGTTGGTTCAGCCACCAATAGAGCCACCATGGAATATGTTCGCAAAGACTCTGTCTTCAATAGCGGACAGGTTAGCTCCAATAGCACCACCTCAAGGGTTAGGTTACACTATGAACCCATACATGCAGCTCCCTTCCTATGGTTTGGTTCCAGTAGCCTCTACAAGCAACCAAGGGGCAGGTAAGACTAAGATAGATACGTCTGTGTGGCAGACTACACAAGATGATACATCGGATGATGAGGATACAATAGATTCAACTCCGTATGATGATCAGTCGCAGAGCTTTAGTTCAGAAGATGTAGCTGAACTTATTAATGCTGTGAAGGCTGTTCTCTCGTTGGAAGGGCCAGCCAAGACAGTGTTAAAAGCTAAAGCACCTGTATTTAAACGAACAAAATCAGTGAAAGCTGAATTCCCAGCGTCAGATGAGCTGACGGAAATGATGGATGAGTCTTGGGCAGCGCCCAGTAAAAAGTATAAGATTCCTAAGAGATGGGATTCTTATTATCCATTTCCTGCTGTGGATTGTTCGAAAAGAGAAGTTCCTCCAAAAGTAGATGCACATGTTCTGCGACTCGTGCATAAGTCTGCTTTACCACTGTCCTCTACCTCATTGAATGATGTCACAGACAGAAGGGTAGAGAGCCTGTTGAAAAATATTTTTTCTCTAGTAGGAGCAGTGGTAAGACCTGCTATGGCTTCGGCCTGGGTAGCAAAGGCAATGGGCGAATGGATAGAGGAACTAGAGAATGACATCCCTTCTACTAGGGAGCAAGAGGATTGTTTTTGCCGTTTAAGACAATCTGCCCAGTATTTGGAAGAAGCAGCAATTGATGTAGGCACAGTTGCTTCTAAAGCTTCAGCCTTGACAGTAGTCGCTCGCAGAGCAGTTTGGCTACGGACCTGGAAGGCAGATGCGGAGTCCAAGAAAGAATTGGAAGCATTGCTTTTTGTCGGTAATATATTATTTGGAAAACCTTTATCGGATATCCTAGAATCAAAGGCTGAATCTAAAAAGGTCAGATTTCCGGCTGCTTATAACCCTAAATCCAAGGGTTTAAAATTTCGCTCATTTTCGTTAGCAAAGCGAAAGCTAAGGAGGAGCCTAAGCAACCCCAGTTTAAATCCAGGGGTAGGAAGCAGTGGGCTAGCAAAAAGCCAGCTTCCAAACCTGAACAGAAACCGTCAGCCTGAAGAGACGGGCCTCCGCCTGGAGGATTCCAGGGTTGGGGGCCGACTCCTTTTTGCACACATATGGCAACAGTCAACAGCAGATGCTTGGGTGCAGAAGGTAGTATCTCAGGGGTATGGGTTCCCATTCACCAGCCCGTCTCGTATAGAGTCGAAGGCCAATGTCCTGCAAGAAGCAGTCCAAAAATTACTGCAGTCAGGTGTGATTGTCCCAGTACCTCCATCACAAAGGGGACAGGGGTTTTATTCCAATCTATTTCTAATCCAGAAACCAAATGGGTCATACCGACCAATTCTAAATCTGAAAATGTTGAAGAAATACATATGGATCCCGAAGTTCCACATGGAGACGTTACGCTCCATAATGTTGGCTATGGAACCGGGAGACTATATGGTATCTCTGGATGTACGGGATGCTTACCTACATGTGCCTATAGCACTATCACATCAGTGTTACCTCAGGTTTGCCATCCTCCAGGAACATTTCCGGTTCCAAGCTCTGCCGTTCGGGCTACCTACAGCACCCAGGGTGTTTACCAAGATCATGGTGGTTTTGGCAGCTTGTCTGCGCAAACAAGGGATAAGAATATTCCCATACCTAGACGACCTGTTAATCTTAGCACAGTCGCAAGATTTACTGTTGAGCCAGCTTCAACAGACGATAGTTTGTTTACAGAGACACAGGTGGCTCATAAATTGGGAAAAGTCGTCCCTGAATCCGTTACAGCGGATGGTTCATTTGGCGCCATATTGGATTCAGACCTACAGAAAGTTCTCTTACCAGAGAAAAAGATAGTCAAGGTGCAGGTCATGGCTCAGGAAGCGTTGCAAGCCCAGACAATGTCAGTCCATGCAGCAATGCGACTGTTGGGTCTGATGGTATCAACCTTCGACATGGTGGAATATGCGTAATTCCACTCCAGACCGTTGCAGCACCTTATTCTGACCAAATGGAACGGAAATCATCAGACGATAAAGAAGCAGATGATAGAGATTCCAGTAAATGTAAAAAGGTCTCTAGCGTGGTGGCTACAGACAGACCATTTAAACAAGGGGAGACCCTTTTGGATAAAAGAATGGCAAGTCCTGACAACAGATGCAAGGCTGGGGGGCGGTACTCGGAAGCCTATGGTTCCAGGGAAAATGGACCGCAAGGGAAAGTCGCCTGCCAATAAATCTGTTAGAAATAAGGGCCATTTACTTGGCTTTGGTTCAGGCAAAGGACAGTCTACAAGGAAGACCGGTCCAGATCCGCTCAGACAATGCGACAGCGGTAGCATACCTCAATCATCAAGGAGGAACACACAGCAAGAGACTGATGGAGGAGGTAACTCCCATTCTAAAAAGGGCAGAACTCCATCTCCCGGCATTGTCAGCAGTATTTGTCCCGGGTGTACTAAATTGGGAAGCGGATTTTCTCAATTGGCACACCATTCAGGAAACCGAATGGGCACTACACCCAGAAGTGTTTCAGACACTGGTGAACAGATGGGGTCTACCGGAGATAGACCTTACGGCGTCTCGTCTAAACAACAAAGTTCCGAGGTACGGATCGAGAACAAGGGACCCAGGAGCGGTCCTGGTAGACGCACTGTCAATAGAATGGAGGTTTCAGCTGGCATATCTGTTCCCTCCAATTTCTCTGTTACCCAGAGTAGTGAGAAAGATAAAACAGGCAAAGGGAGCAATCATTCTAATAGCTCCAGCTTGGCCAAGAAGGCATTGGTACACAGATCTGTTGAGAATGTCCGTGGAAGCACCGATACTGCTCCCTCAACGTCCAGATCTGCTATTGCAGGGTCCTTGTTGTCACAGTCATCTGGATCGCCTGTCTTTGACGGCGTGGCTATTGAAACCTCCATCTTAGAGGCTAAAGGTTTTTCGAAACAAGTAATCCAAACTATGCTTAGAGCAAGAAAGCCTTCTTCGGCCCGTGTGTATCATAGAATATGGCAAGCCTATATTCACTGGTGTACTGGAAAAAATGTCAATCCGAGATCTTTTAAAGTAGCTAGGATTTTGGATTTCCTTCAAGCAGGATTGGATAAAGGTTTGAGAGTTGCTTCCTTGAGGGTTCAAGTATCAGCGTTAACTGTATGGTTTCAGCAAAAGATTGCTGATTTACAGGATGTACGTACGTTTTTTCAAGGAGTAGTACACATTCAACCTCCATTTGTTCCTCCTGCAGCTCCCTGGGATTTGAATTTAGTTCTTAAATTTCTCCAGGGTCCTCTTTTTGAACCACTTGAGAGAGCAGATCTTAAGTGGTTAACGGTTAAAGTTCTTTTTTACTGGCAATGGTGTCAGCCAGAAGAGTGTCAGATTTAGGAGCATTATCATGTAAGTCTCCTTTCCTAAGTTTTTTTCCAGACAGAGCAGTTCTCAGAACGAGATCTAGCTATCTTCCAAAGGTGGTATCAAAGTTTCACCTGAATGAAGAGATTGTAGTCCCAGCTTTTCAGGTATCGGGACTATCTGCGGGAGAAGCGTTGCTGGACGTGGTCCGGGCTTTAAGAATCTACATAGATCGTACTAGTGCCATCAGGAAAACGGATTCTCTCTTCATCCTCTACGGATTCCATAGAAGGGCATGGCCTGCTAGTAAACAGACGCTGGCGAGATGGCTCCGAATGGTAATATCAGAAGCTTATTCGCATGCAGATCTCCCTATTCCGGCTAATGTCTCTGCACACTCTACACGTAAGGTAGGTCCTTCTTGGGCAGCACAACAGGGTGCTTCAGCAGAACAGATATGTAAGGCAGCCACGTGGTCTTCCATAAACACATTCATTAGACATTATGCCTTGGATACTTTTGCCTCTCATGACGCAGACTTCGAGCGAAAGATCCTCCTGTGCAATCAGGAGCGTCCCCACCACTAAAATGGCTTTGGGAATCCCAATGTTATCCTGTGGATAATCCTGTGGACCCAGCCAGAGAAATAGACGTTATGGTAAGAACTTACCGTTGATAACGTGATTTCTCTTATGTCCACAGGTATCCACAGGGATCCCATCCTGACGCATCTGATTTGAGGATCTAGACAATCACTAAAACCTCTTCCTTCTTGTATGGAAGGGTGTGCATGTGTGTTCTTATCGCCTAAACAAGTCTCTGCCTGATGTTCCTGCCTAAAATCGCTGTGGAAAGAACTGATCTGACTGAGTCAGTGGGCGGGACTATATAGTGGAGGCCCCAATGCATCCTGGGAGGCCAGAAAGCTCGTGACCGTGTTGGTGCCATTTTCGCTGTCGCTCGACAATATCCCAATGTTATCCTGTGGATACCTGTGGACATAAGAGAAATCACGTTATCAACGGTAAGTTCTTACCATAACGTATATTTCAGGACAGCAATTCCTGGTGGATTTTTACCAACTCGGGTGGATACTGATGATATAATCTTATATACGGTACTATAGTGTTGCAATATATTGTGGATATTTTAGATGCTACTTTTAAATGTATTATAGTAATAAACTCTTTTAGAAACGTCAGCTCTCCTCTCCTACGATTTATTCTGTATTTTCTCTTACGTCCTAGAGGATGCTGGGGACTCCAAAAGGACCATGGGGTATAGACGGGATCCGCAGGAGCTTGGGCACACTGAAAAGACTTTGACTGGGTGTGAACTGGCTCCTCCCTCTATACCCCTCCTCCAGACCTCAGTTAGACTTTGTGCCTAGGACTGACTGGACACTCACTAGGGGAGCTCTCCTGAGTTTCTCTAGAAAAGACTTTGTTAGGTTTTTTTTTTTTCAGGGAGACCTGCTGGCTACAGGCTCCCTGCATCGAGGGACTGAGGGGAGAGAAGCAGACCTACTTCTACTTAGTTAAGGGCTCTGCTTCTTTCTTTCAATTCCTCTGATCCCAAGAGTTCTCAAAATAATAAAAAGGGAAAGAGTGCAAGCAATCCTGATTGCTTCGGATTGGCCACGAAGGGCCTGGTATACGGATCTTCTTGAGATGCTAATCGAAGATCCGTGGCCTCTGCCTCTTCGACAGGATCTTTTACAACAGGGCCTGTTCATTTATCAGGACTTACCATGGCTACGTTTGATGGCATGGAAGTTGAACGGCTGATTCTAGCCAGGAGAGGGATTCCTGACAAGGTTATCCCGACTATGATCCAAGCCAGGAAATGGGTAACGTCAAAACATTACCACCATATCTGGAAGAAATATGTCTCTTGGTGTGAGAGCAGACAATACTCTACAGTGGAATTTCATCTAGGACGTTTCCTTCTTTTTCTGCAGTCAGGAGTTGATGTGGGCCTAGGCTCCATAAAAGTTCAGATTTTGGCCTTGTCTATTTTCTTTCAGAAACAATTGGATTCTCTCCCTGAGGTCCAGATGTTCTTGAAGGGTGTTCTTCATATCCAACCTCCCTTTGTGCCTCCCACGGCACCTTGGGATCTTAAGTTGTCTCTACAATTTCTCCAATCGGACTGGTTTGCACCATTACAGGAGGTAGACGTAAAATATCTTACGTGGAAGACCATCACGCTTCGGCAAAGCGCGAATCGGAGGTGGGGGTGTTTTCTCACAAGACCGTACTTGATTTTCCATGAGGACAGAGCTGAACTCAGGACTAGTCAGCAATTCCTTTCAAAGGTGGTGTCGGCGTTTCACATCAACCAGCCAATTGTTGTCCCGGTTGTTACTGACACCTCTGCTACTTCAAAGTCCTTAGACGTTGTAAGTTCTTTGAAGGTATATGTAAAGCGAACTGCTCATCACAGGAAATTGGACTTGCTGTTCATTCTATATGATGCCAACAAGATTGGGTGTCCTGCTTCAAAGCAGTCAGTTGCACGCTGGATTAGGCTCACTATCCAGCATGCTTATTCTACGGCAGGCTTGCCGATCCCAAAATCTGTACAGGCCCACTCTACTAGGTCGGTTGTTTCCTCCTGGGCGGCTGCCCGGGGTGTCTCTGCATTACATCTCTGCCGAGTGGCTACTTGGTTGGGTTCGAACACATTTGCCATGTTTTCCAAGTTCGATACCATGGCCTCTGAGGACCTTGAGTTTGGTTAATCTGTTCTGCAGTAACTTCAGCAATCTCCCACCCGGTTTGGGAGCTTTGGTACTTCCCCATGGTACTAAATGGATTCCCAGTATCCCCTAGGAAGTTAAGAGAAAATAGGATTTTAATTACCTACTGGTAAATCCTTTTCTCGTAGTCCATAGGGGATACTGGGCGCCCGCCCGGTGCTTCGTTATTCCTGCACGGATACTTGTTCAAGTACTGTTGATTAGTTCAGCTGTTGCTGTTCCTGTTTCAGGTTTGGTTAGCATGGCTTTCTGGTTGTGCTGGTTCGAAATCTCACCACTTTCCTTATCTACAGTATTTCCTTCTCTCGAAGTATGTCCGTCTCCTCGGGCACAGACTGAGTCTGGTAGGAGGGACATAGAGGGTGGAGCCAGCACACGTTATCAGACTTCTATAGTGCCCATGGCTCCAAGTGGACCCGTCTATACTCATGGTACTAAATGGATTCCCAGTATCCTCTACGGACTACAAGAAAAGGATTTACCGGTAGGTAATTAAAATCCTAATTTCTCTAACGTCCTAAGTGGATGCTGGGGACTCCGTAAGGACCATGGGGAATAGCGGCTCCGCAGGAGACTGGGCACAAAAGTAAAGCTTTAGAACTACCTGGTGTGCACTGGCTCCTCCCCCTATGACCCTCCTCCAAGCCTCAGTTAGATTTTTGTGCCCGAACGAGAAGGGTGCACACTAGGTGGCTCTCCTGAGCTGCTTAGTGAAAAGTTTAGTCAGGGAGTTATCCGAGCTAGTCGGGAACCTCCTATAACCGAGCCAAGTCTCAGTACATCAATGAGATGGTTCTGGGAAAAATGGTGGCTTCCTATGAAGCAATCCCATGCAGCAGATTCCACGCAAGAACTTTCCAGTGGGACCTGCTGGACAAATGGTCTGGGTCGCATCTTCAGATGCATCAGCGGATAACCCTGTCACCAAGCACAAGGGTGTCTCTCCTGTGGTGGTTGCAGAGTGCTCATCTTCTAGAGGGCCGCACATTCAGGACTGGGTCCTGGTGACCACGGATGCCAGCCTGCGAGGCTGGGGAGCAGTCACACAGGGAAGGAATTTCCAGAGCTTATGGTCAAGCCTGGAGACATCACTTCACATAAATATCCTGAAGCTAAGGGCCATTTACAATGCTCTAAGCTCAGCAAGACCTCTGCTTCAAGGTCACCCGGAGTTGATCCATTCGGACAACATCACGGCAGTCACCCACGTAAACAGACAGGGTGACACAAGAAGCAGAAGGGCAATGGCAGAAGCTGCAAGGATTCTTCGCTGGGCGGAAAATCATGTGATAGCACTGTCAGCAGTATTCATTCCGGGAGTGGACAACTGGGAAGCAGACTTCCTCAGCAGACACGACCTCCACCCGGGAGAGTGGGGACTTCACCCAGAAGTCTTCCACATGTTTATAAAACTCGACAAGTATTGCGCCAGGTCAAGGGACCCTCAGGCAATAGCTGTAGACGCTCTGGTAACACAGTGGGTGTACCAGTCAGTGTATGTGTTCCCTCCTCTGCCTCTCATAACCAAGGTACTGAGAATTATAAGATGGAGAGGAGAAAGCACTATATTCGTGGCTCCGGATTGGCCAAGAAGGACTTGGTAACCGGAACTTCAAGAGATGCTCACGGAGGATCCGTGGCCTCTACCTCTAAGAAGGGACCTGCTCCAGCAAGGACCCTGTCTGTTCCAAGACTTACCGCGGCTGCGTTTAACGGCAGGGCGGTTGAACGCCGGATCCTGAAGGAAAAAGGCATTCTGGATGAAGTCATCCCTATCCTGATCAAAGCCAGGAAAGATATAACCGCAAAACATTATCACCGCATTTGGCGAAAATATGTTGCGTGGTGCGAGGCCAGTAAGGCCCCGACGGAGGAATTTTCAACTAGGTCGATTCCTACATTTCCTGCAAACAGGAGTGTCTATGGGCCTGAAATGGGGGTCCATTAAGGTTCAAATTTCGGCCCTGTCAATTTTCTTCCAAAAAGAACTAGCTTCAGTCCCTGAAGTTCAGACGTTTGTGAAAGGGGTACTGTATATACAGCCTCCTTTTGTGCCTCCAGTGGCACCTTGGGATCTAAATGTAGTTTTTGGGTTCCAAAAGTCACATTGGTTTGAACCACTTAAATATGTGGAGTTAAAATATCTCACATGGAAAGTGGTCATGCTGTTGGCCCTGGCCTGGGCCAGGTGCGTGTCAGAATTGGCGGCTTTATCCTGTAAAAGCCCTCATCTGATTTTCCATTCGGACAGGGCGGAACTGAGGACTTGTCCTCAGTTTCTCCCTAAGGTGGTTTTCAGCGTTTCACCTGAATCAACCTATTGTGGTGCCTGCGGCTACTAGGGACTTGGAGGACTCCAAGTTGCTAGACGTTGTCAGAGCCCTGGAAATATAGGTTTCCAGGACGGCTGGAGTCAGAAAATCTGACTCGTTGTTTATTCTGTATGCACCCAACAAGCTGGGTGCTCCTGCTTCTAAGCAGACTATTGCTCGTTGGATTTGTAGTACAATTCAGCTTGCACATTCTGTGACAGGCCTGCCACAGCCAAAATCTGTAAAAGCCCATTCCACAAGGAAGGTGGGCTCATCTTGGGCGGCTGCCCGAGGGGTCTCGGCTTTACAACTTTGCCGAGCAGCTACTTGGTCAGGAGCAAATACGTTTGTAAAATTCTACAAATTTGATACCCTGGCTGAGGAGGACCTGGAGTTCTCTCATTTGGTGCTGCAGAGTCATCCGCACTCTCCCGCCCGTTTGGGAGCTTTGGTATAATCCCCATGGTCCTTACGGAGTCCCCAGCATCCACTTAGGACGTTAGAGAAAATAAGAATTTACTTACCGATAATTCTATTTCTCGTAGTCCGTAGTGGATGCTGGGCGCCCATCCCAAGTGCGGATTGTCTGCAATACTGGTACATAGTTATTGTTACCAAAAAATCGGGTTATTGCTGTAGTGAGCCATCTTTTCTAGAGGCTCCTCTGTTATCATGCTGTTAACTGGGTTTAGATCACAAGTTATATGGTGTGATTGGTGTGGCTGGTATGAGTCTTACCCGGGATTCAAAATCCTTCCTTATTGTGTACGCTCGTCCGGGCACAGTATCCTAACTGAGGCTTGGAGGAGGGTCATAGGGGGAGGAGCCAGTGCACACCAGGTAGTTCTAAAGCTTTACTTTTGTGCCCAGTCTCCTGCGGAGCCGCTATTCCCCATGGTCCTTAGGGAGTCCCCAGCATCCACTACGGACTACGAGAAATAGAATTATCGGTAAGTAAATTCTTATTTTCTGTGTGTGTGTGAATCTGTATTCCTGTCTGTAAGTGTATCTTAGAACATGATGGGCAGGTCAAACACAAAAGATTCTCAGAAGCTCTTTTACTGTACTCTGTGTAATTAAAAATTTACACTTGCGAATCCGCAGGGTAATTCAAATTTTTGCGAGTCATGTTCTACGACAGACTCAAACAAACCTGATGAAGTTTCTGATACTCCACCGCGGGTCTCTGTTCTGGCCGGATCAGTGTCTGCTTTATCGGCGGAAGTAGCAGAGTCCCGTAGGTCAGAACCGATTTGGGCCAAAGACTTAGCTAAGTCTATGGAGGGCCTCATTACTGCATTGGGGTCTTCTAGCAGACCTTCCCCTACTTCTTCTCTTAGACAGAAACGTCCGCTTCTTGCTATCCTCCAATTGGATGATTCGGACAGTGATCAACCACCTTACGAGGACGTGGAAGAAGGTGAATGGTAGGAAGTTTTGGAGGAGCCTCTACAGGACATGGACTCAAGTGCTCAAGGAGTGGAATTCTTTATTTTGGCTGTTAAGAAGGTTCTTTCATTTTCCTGAAGACCCTGTACCTGAACCCACGGATTTTCAATTGTTTAGCGAACAAAAGACCGTTTCGATTGTGTTCCCCTTTTCACAACAATTACACGACCATCTGGCGACTGCATGGACACAGCCTGACAAGCGTTTCCAGATTCCACTGAAATTTCTCTGACGTCCTAGTGGATGCTGGGAACTCCGTAAGGACCATGGGGAATAGCGGCTCCGCAGGAGACTGGGCACAACTAAAGAAAGCTTTAGGACTACCTGGTGTGCACTGGCTCCTCCCACTATGACCCTCCTCCAGACCTCAGTTCGAATCTTGTGCCCGGCTGAGCTGGATGCACACTAGGGGCTCTCCTGAGCTCCTAGAAAAGAAAGTATATTTTAAATTTTTTATTTTCAGTGAGATCTGCTGGCAACAGACTCACTGCTACGAGGGACTAAGGGGAGAAGAAGCGAACCTACCTGCTTGCAGCTAGTTTGGGCTTCTTAGGCTACTGGACACCATTAGCTCCAGAGGGATCGAACACAGGACCCGACCTCGATCGTCTGGTCCCGGAGCCGCGCCGCCGTCCCCCTTACAGAGCCAGAAGCATGAAGATGGTCCTGAAAATCGGCGGCAGAAGACTTCGGTCTTCAACAAGGTAGCGCACAGCACTGCAGCTGTGCGCCATTGCTCCTCATGCACACCTCACACTCCGGTCACTGATGGGTGCAGGGCGCTGGGGGGGGCGCCCTGAGCAGCAATATTGACACCTTGTCTGGCAAAATAAGCACAATATATAGTCCTAGAGGCTATATATGTGTAAAATACCCCTGCCAGGATCCATGAAAAAGCGGGAGAAAAGTCCACCGAAAAAGGGGCGGGGCTATCTCCCTCAGCACACTGGCGCCATTTTCTCTTCACAGTGCAGCTGGAAGACAGCTCCCCAGGCTCTCCCCTGTAGTTTTCAGGCTCAAAGGGTTAAAAAGAGAGGGGGGGCACTAAATTTAGGCGCAAATCTGTGTATTATAGCAGCTATAAGGGAAAAATCACTGTGGGTAGTGTGAATCCCTGCATTATATAGCGCTCTGGTGTGTGCTGGCATACTCTCTCTCTGTCTCCCCAAAGGACTTTGTGGGGTCCTGTCCTCAGTCAGAGCATTCCCTGTGTGTGTGCGGTGTGTCGGTACGGCTGTGTCGAGATGGTTGATGAGGAGGCTTATGTGGAGGCGGAGCAGATGCCGATAAATGTGATGTCGCCCCCTGTGGGGCCGACACCAGAGTGGATGGATAGGTGGAAGGTATTAACCGACAGTGTCAACTCCTTACATAAAAGGCTGGATGACGTAACAGCTGTGGGACAGCCGGCTTCTCAACCCGCGCCTGCCCAGGCGTCTCAAAGGCCATCAGGGGCTCAAAAACGCCCGATACCTCAGATGGCTGACACAGATGTCGACACGGAGTCTGACTCCAGTGTCGACGAGGTTGAGACATATACACAATCCACTAGGAACATCCGTTGCATGATCTCGGCAATGAAAAATGTGTTACACATTTCTGACATTAACCCAGGTACCAAAAGAAAGGGGTTTTATGTTTGGGGAGAAAAAGCAGACAGTGTTTTGTTCCCCCATCAGATGAGTGAATGAAGTGTGTGAAGAAGCGTGGGTTCCCCTGATAAGAAACTGGTAATTTCTAAAAAGTTACTGATGGCGTACCCTTTCCCGCCAAAGGATAGGTCACGTCGGGAGATATCCCCTAGGGTGGATAAGGCGCTCACACGTTTGTCAAAAAAGGTGGCACTGCCGTCTTAGAATACGGCCACTTTGAAGGAGCCTGCTGATAAAAAGCAGGAGGCTATCCTGAAGTCTGTATATACACACTCAGGTACTATACTGAGACCTGCAATTGCCTCAGCATGGATAGTGCTGCTGCTGCAGCGTGGTCTATTACCCTGTTAGGACAGGGATACTATTTGCTAACCATAGAGCATATTAAAGACGTCGTCTTATATATGAGGGATGCACAGAGGGATATTTGCCGGCTGGCATCCAGAATTAATGCAATGTCCATTCTGCCAGGAGGGTATTAGGGACCCGGCAGTGGACAGGCGATGCTGACTTTAGAAGGCACATGAAGATTCTGCCTTTATAAGGGTGAGGAATTGTTTGGGGATGGTCTCTGGGACCTCATATCCACAGCAACAGCTGGGAAGGAAAAAATTTACCTCAAGTTTCATCACAGCCTAAGAAAGCACCGTATTATAAGGTACAGTCCTTTCGGCTTCAGAAAAGCAAGCGGGTCAAAGGCGCTTCCTTTCTGCACAGAGACAAGGGAAGAGGGAAAAAGCTGCACCAGACAGCCAGTTCCCAGGATCAAAAATCTTCCCCCGCTTCCTCTGAGTCCACCGCATGACGCTGGGGCTCCACAGGTGGAGCCAGGTGCGGTGGGGGCGCGTCTCGGGAACTTCAGCGACCAGTGGGCTCGCTCACAGGTGGATCCCTGGGTTCTGCAAGTAGTATCACAGGGATACAAGCTGGAGTTCGAGGCGACTCCCCCTCACCGTTACCTCAAATCAGCCTTGCCTGCTGCCCTCGAGGAGAGGTGGTACTGGCGGCAATTCACAAGCTGTACTTCCAGCAGGTGATAATCAAGGTACCCCTCCTTCAACAAAGCCGGGGTTACTATTCCACAATGTTGTGGTACCGAAACCAGACGGTTCGGTGAGACCCATTCTAAAATTGAAATCCTTGAACACTTATATACGAAGGTTCAAGTTCAAAACGGAATCGCTCAGGGCGGTTATTGCAAGCCTGGACGAAGGGGATTACATGGTATCACTGGACATCAAGGATGCTTACCTGCATGTCCCCA
Source organism: Pseudophryne corroboree (assembly GCF_028390025.1). Classification (NCBI taxonomy): domain Eukaryota; kingdom Metazoa; phylum Chordata; class Amphibia; order Anura; family Myobatrachidae; genus Pseudophryne; species Pseudophryne corroboree. The sequence continues at coordinate 653,196,452 of NC_086445.1, read as the reverse complement.
TTTACCCTCCTCACCAGGAGTACCTCAAAATTGTGGTACAGGACTGTCATTACCAATTCCAGACGTTGCCGTTGGTCTGTCCCCGGCACCGAGGGTATTTACCAAGGTAATGGCCGAAATGATGATACTCCTTCAAAAAAAGGGAGTTATAATTATCCGGTACTTGGACGATCTCCTTATAAAGGTGAGGTCCAGGGAGCAGTTGTTCGTCGGAGTAGCACTATCTCGGGAAGTGCTACAACAGCACGGCTGGATTCTGAATAGTCCAAAGTCGCAGCTGGTTCCTACGACGCGTCTACTGTTCCTGGGTATGGTTCTGGACACAGAACAGAAAAAAGGGTTTCTCCCGGAGGAGAAGGCCAAGAAGTTGTCATCTCTAGTCCAAGACCTCCTAATACAAATACAGGTGTCGGTGCATCAATGCACGCGAGTCCTGGGAAAGATGGTAGCTTCTTACGAAGAAATTCCATTCGGCAGGTTCCATGCAAGGATCTTCCAGTGGGATCTGTTGGACAAGTGGTCCGGGTCGCATCTTCAGATGCATCGGCTGATAACCCTGTCCCCAAGGGCCAGGGTGTCGCTGTTGTGGTGGCTGCAGAGTGCTCATCTTCTAGAGGGCCGCAGATTTGGCATACAGGACTGGGTCCTGGTGACCACGGATGCCAGCCTTCGAGGCTGGGGGGGCAGTCACACAGGGAAGAAATTTCCAAGGACTATGGTCAAGTCAGGAGACTTCCCTACACATAAATATTCTGGGACTAAGGGCCATTCACAATGCCCTAAGTCAGGCTAGTCCCTGCTTCAACACCAGCCGGTGCTGATCCAGTCAGACAACATCACGGCAGTCGCCCATGTAAACCAGCAGGGTGGCACAAGAAGCAGGATGGTGATGGCAGAAGCCACAAGGATTTTCCGATGGGCGGAAAATCATGGGTTAGCACTGTCAGCAGTGTTCATTCCCGGAGTGGACAACTGGGAAGCAGACTTTCTCAGCAGGCACGACCTCCACCCGGGAGAGTGGGGACTTCATCCAGAAGTCTTCAAAATGATTGTACACCATTGGGAAAGGCCACAGGTGGACATGATGGCGTCCCGCCTCAACAAAAAGCTAAAAAGATATTGCGCCAGGTCAAGGGACCCTCAGGCGATAGCTGTGGACGCTCTGGTAACACCGTGGGTGTACCAGTCGGTGTATGTGTTCCTTCCTTTGCCTCTCATACCCAAGGTACTGAGAATACTAAGACGGAGAGGAGTAAGAACTATACTCGTGGTTCCGGATTGGCCAAGAAGAGCTTGGTACCCAGAACTTCAAGAAATGATCTCAGAGGACCCATGGCCTCTGCCGTTCAGACAGGACCTGCTGCAGCAGGGGCCCTGCCTGTTCCAAGACTTACCACGGCTGTGTTTCACGGCATGGCGGTTGAACACCGGATCCTAAAGGAAAAAGGCATTCCGGAGGAAGTCATTCCTACGCTGATTGAGGCTAGGAAAGATGTGATCGAAAAACACCGCATATGGCAAAAATATGTTGCTTGGTGTGAGGCCAGGAAGGCCCCAATGGAGGAATTTCAACTGGGTCGATTTCTGCACTTCCTACAGTCAGGAGTGACTACGGGCCTAAAATTGGGTTCCATTAAGGTCCAGATTTCGGCTCTGTACATTTTCTTCCAAAAAGAACTGGCTTCACTGCCTGAAGTTCAGACTTTTGTTAAGGGAGTGCTGCATATTCAGCCCCCGTTTGTGCCTCTAGTGGCACCGTGGGATCTCAACGTGGTGTTGGATTTCCTGAAGTCGCATTGGGTTGAGCCACTTAAATCCGTAGAGCTAAAATACCTCACGTGGAAAGTGGTCATGCTGTTGGCCTTGGCGTCGGCCAGGCGTGTATCAGAATTGGCGGTTTTGTCATGCAAAAGCCCTTATCTGATTTTCATATGGATAGGGCGGAATTGAGGACTCGTTCCCAATTCCTTCCTAAGGTGGTATCAGCTTTTCATGTGAACCAACCTATTGTGGTGCCTGCGGCTACGTGGGACTTGGAGGACTCCAGGTTACTGGACGTAGTCAGGGCCCTGAAAATATATGATTCCAGGACGGCTGGAGTCAGGAAAACTGACTCGCTATTTATCCTGTATGCACCCAACAAGCTGGGTGCTCCTGCTTCTAAGCAGACTATTGCTCGCTGGATCTGTAGCACGATTCAACTTGCACATTCTGCGGCTGGACTGCCGCACCCTAAATCTGTAAAAGCCCATTCCACGAGGAAAGTGGGCTCTTCTTGGGCGGCTGCCCGAGGGGTCTCGGCTTTACAACTTTGCCGAGCTGTTACTTGGTCGGGTTCAAACATTTTTGCAAAAGTCTACAAGTTTGATACCCTGGCTGAGGAGGACCTTGAGTTTGCTCATTCGGTGCTGCAGAGTCATCCGCACTCTCCCGCCCGTTTGGGAGCTTTGGTATAATCCCCATGGTCCTTACGGAGTTCCCAGCATCCACTAGGACGTCAGAGAAAATAAGATTTTACTCACCGGTAAATCTACTTCTCATAGTCCGTAGTGGATGCTGGGCGCCCGTCCCAAGTGCGGATTGTCTGCAATACTTGTATATAGTTATTGCCTAACTAAAGGGTTATTGTTATGAGCCATCTGTTACTGAGGCTCAGTTATATTTCATACTGTTAACTGGGTATAATATCACGAGTTATACGGTGTGATTGGTGTGGCTGGTATGAGTCTTACCCGGGATTCCAAATCCTTTCCTTATTGTGTCAGCTCTTCCGGGCACAGTATCCTAACTGAGGTCTGGAGGAGGGTCATAGTGGGAGGAGCCAGTGCACACCAGGTAGTCCTAAAGCTTTCTTTAGTTGTGCCCAGTCTCCTGCGGAGCCGCTATTCCCCATGGTCCTTACGGAGTTCCCAGCATCCACTACGGACTACGAGAAATAGATTTACCGGTGAGTAAAATCTTATTTTCTTTCTCACTACCCATTTCAAACATCCATGACAGGTAAGTGAGAAACACCTCCCCCAGTGGATGCATCAGTGTCTCGACTTTCAAAAAAGACGACACTTCCTGTACTGGAGTGACTTCACTTAAAGACAACCTTGGATCCTAGGCTGGCAGGTGCACAGCTCAGACCTGCACTGATAAGTGCTTGGGTTAACACTGCCATTGTCAAGTGGGCAGAAGAACTTGGAAACGGATTGGACTCTGGATCACCAAGATTGGACCTGAAGGTCATCGCAGAACATATCGGCGAATCAGCGGGTTATTTAGCGACAGCCACTAAGAATGTCCGTTTAATTAGCGCTAGGATCTCTACTTCTGCTATTTCAGCACGTTGAACTCTGTGGCTCCGCTCTTGGCATTCGGATACGGAGTCAGAGAAGTCAGCTGAGGCTCTCCCGTTCACAGGAGATATTTATTTGGACCAGAGCTAGATAAATTGATTTCCCAGGCTACTTGGGGTCAAATCCACTTTTTTGCCTTCGCCACTTCTTCCTGCTAGGCGACCCTATACGGGCCCTTCATTTCAATCATTTCAGCATCAACAGTCCTTTTGTGGAATAGGAAGAGGTTTTTCATTCCGGGGTACAGGAGTTAGGGCAAGAGGTCGTCCAACCACAGCGGTGCGTCGTCCAGATTCGAAAACGGAGAAACAGGTGGCAGGACTGGCTGCCAAACCACCTGGAGGATCCACAGGTGGGTGCGCGCCTCCAGACATTCCATCATGTTTGGTCACGCACAACATCGGATCCTTGGATCCAGCGTTTATCGTCAGGGTACAAAATAGATTTTGCGGTTTTTTTACATCAGGTCTACCGTCATCTCCAGACAAGGCAGCGTTCTTACAGACGGCCATACAATCTCTTCTGATATCGGGAGTGTTGATACCAGTCCCATTGTCTTAGAGGGGTCGGGGATTCTACTCTAATCTCTTCGTGGTACCCAAGCCAGACGGATCGGTCAGGCCGATCCTAAACTTAAAATCCTTAAATGAGTACCTGATATTATAACGCTTCAAAATGGAGTCTATTCAATCTGTATTAGCGAACCTGGAGCCAGAGGAGTACCTGATTTCTTTGGATGTAAAGGCTGCGTATCTGCATGTCCCCATTTTGGAAACTCATCAGGCCTACCTGCGGTTTGCCATTTTACAAGAGCACTATCAGTTTCGAGCTCTACCGATCGGATTTTCATCTGCGCCCCAGATTTTCACTAGGGTTATGTCGGTGATGATCGCTCATCTACGATCCCTGGGTGTTACCATTGTTCCTTATCTGGACGATTTGTTAATCAAAGCACCACTACATTCGACTCTTTTAGAGAGTGCAGAGTTGACATACTGGACGTTAATACATCATGGGTGGATCATCAATTTTGACAAATCGCAGCTGAGTCCGACTCAACGACTTCGATTCCTGGGTTTAATTCTCGACACACAACTACAAAGAGTCATTCTACCCATGGTCAAAGCACAGGACATCCATCAGATGGTCCAGTTGGTCTAAAGGCCGAAATTGGTGTCGTTACACCTTTTGAATTCGTCTTTTTTTGGGGGGAAGATGGTAGCGGCCTTCGAAGCACTACAGTTGGGTCGTTTCCACTCCAGACCATTTGAGCTGGACCTGTTATCTCAGTGGTTGGTTTCTCACCTGCAGCTACTTCGACAGGTTCACTTATCCCCGCACACAAGGTTTTCACTTCCGTCTGTTCGGAATTTGGAATTGGACGATTCTCAACACGGACGCGAATCTCAGAGGTTGGGTTGCAGTGGTCCTGGACTATCCCTTCCAGGGAAGGTGGTCGACCCAGGAAAGCAAATTACCCATAAACGTACTGGAACGCAGGGCAATTTAGAAAGCTCTGACGTCAGCTGCTTCCATTTTTCAAGCTCTCCCTGTTCGTGTCCAGTGCGACAATGCAACGGCTGTTGTGTACATCAACAGACAGGGTGGCACTTCTTGATAAAGAGGAAAGAATCCTTGAAACGCGTTGAAGTTATCCATGCTGTGACGAACATTTATCCTCAATTCGACATTTTTTGCTGCAACTTTTATGTTTGTTCCAGTGTATGAATAAAACCTGTGTATGTTTTTATGCACGGTGGTTTTGGCTGCTTCCTACCTATTATATATGGGGATCGTTTGAAAGATACCTTTCAGTGCATTCGAGACTGAAACTAAACGTAAGTGTCATTCTGTGCGACTGCTGTTTGTGATAGGATCAATTTCATCCAAACCTGTTTAAAGATACCTTTAAAGGAACACGAGGTTGAACTGCTATGTAAGTGTCTTTTCAACCCCACGCTATCACTTGTGCACCGATCTGGAGGAAAACGACAGAAGTTTGGAGTGGTTTTCCAGTATTTTTAAAGTTTTAATACTTTAGAGAGCGCCTGTTTTTAATCATTTTTGTATTTGCTGTATGTGTGTGGGGATTTTGGAGGGTGAATCCCATCGATTTTAAATGGCAGCATTAAACTGTAGCGCAGGATTACAGACGTATATAACTTTTGTGCGCTTATATGTATGGTGTGTGTGTATGTATGTGTGTGTGTGTATATATATATATATATATATATATAATAGTGTGTGTGTGTGTGTATATATATATATATATGTATATGTGTGTGTGTGTATATATATATATATATATATATATATATATATATATATATATATGTGTGTGTGTATATGTGTGTGTGTGTGTGTGTGTATATATATATATATATATGTGTGTGTGTGTGTGTGTGTGTGTGTATATATATATATATATATATATATATATATATATATATGATGTGTGTTTTTGTGTATTGCATTATGTATATTCATATTATGATTTGTAATAAAGCTGTTCCTTTTCATGTGCTTGTCGCTCTGTTGCTAAAGCTCTAGGTCGGCCGTGGCGAGTTGGTCTCAGATCCTCACAAGGAATCCGAATGGTTATTCTTTTCCCGCAAGCGGATAGAATACTGTGAAAGTCAACTCCTGGTCGACACGGTGACCTGTCTCAAAGGATCGTACACAGGAAGCTAAGTGATGTTTTATTTCTATACTTTGAGTTATTTGCATTACATGCATATGGGGGAGGGTTTATATTCGGAAAGGCATCCGATAGATTTACCCTAGAGAGAGAGGGGAGATTTCTTTTGTTGATTCTTCTCTATAACATTGCAGCAGTTGCTGCGTGACGGCTAGTAGTGTGACCGGGGGAATGCTGGGGCTGATTCCGGATACTGGAGTTTCTTCCTGGGACAGTATACAGCTGTCGAGGTTGCCTCAGTTCAGTTAATCTCGGCGGATGCCACTGGTAAATCTAACTTCGTGAGTTAGACTCCTTCACAACGGTTGGTGACAAATTCTGTTGTGGGATACAGTCATTTTAACGGGGTCGATACCGTTCCTTTTTTGTTTCCCTTTCGATGCAGATAGTGGAAGGTGAAAAGGTAAGCGTTCTGCAGCCTTGTTAGGTTCGCAGAAGCGGTTGGCGTTTTTCTGTTTCTACCACATCCACCGCATGTCGCTGGGTCTATCTGGCTGGAGCCCACTCCGGTGGGCACTCGTCCACTACTTTTCAGTCAGTCCGGGAATGGACTTAGACCTGTGAGTTAACTATAAAATCCAAAGGGGGATATTCTGGTTTACGGGGGGTTCCCCTCACTAATTTTTCGATTAGATCTTGCCGTTTCCCCTCTAGAAGGGGAGGTAGGGCGCGACGCCATACCAGTGTTGCGTCAGGTTCAGGGCATTGTCCTGCTGTACCTGTTACAAAAAAAAAAAAGCGGAAACCAAAGATTTCTCCTTACAAAGTTGAACTACAGGATGGGATCTCTCAGGCCAGGGAGCTCCAGCACGTAAATGTAGAAAGGGGTTTCAATGCGTCTTTCTCTGTATTCAGCTTACCTGGGTTGTTATATAGGATTGTCTTTGCCATTTCACCGGAGTGATGGCAGTAGGATCGTATCCGTTTAATAGTGAGTACTGGGACACTCCCCTGATTAGGGCGAGGTAAAGACACAAGTGCAAATCATTGTTTCTCTCTCACTGTCCTTCATCACAGGGGAAGGCTGTTATTCCCAACGACGCAGACGTCGGCGGTGGGTATCAGAGTAGATACTGAACGGTTGAGGTTCTGTATGTTCCTGTGGAAGGAGGTCTGAGGTTCCGGAGTTGGATCAGATTTGCTGTGACAATCCATCAATATGTTCCGTTGATGAAGGAGTTGGATGCAGCCTAAGAGGCCTTTTCGGTGAGCAGGTCAAATATCGCTCCTGTGGTGTCTGCTCAGTTCTCACCTAATAGAGGGACGAAGGTTCGGAATCCTGGATGAGATCCTGGTGTCCATGCATGCAAATCTCCGAGACTGGGGAGCAGTCCTTGCAAGGGAAGTATTTCCAGAGGACAAGGTCAAGCTGGGAAGCTTGTCTGAAATAAGCTTTCTTGGATTTAGAGCTATTTTCAATAAACATATACTTCGGGATCTGGCTGCGTTAATTCTGTCGGACGACTTGACAGCAGTAGTGTGAGTAAGCTGCTAGGGCGGAACAGGAGCAACGCGGCTATGGCAGTTGCCGAAAAAGGATTTTCCGCTGGTGAATGCTATATTAGCAATCTTCGTTCTGGATATGAACGACTGTGAAATAGATTCCTCTGCAGCCGCGATCTCCATCTGGGAGAAATGCAGTCGTTCAAGAAGTTGTTTCTGGAGCGACAAGTCTTGGAGGAGTGTCTCGATTGGACATGTGGGCGTTGCGCCTCAACAAGAGATTTCAGGGAAATTGTTCTGGGTCAGGGGACACTCAAGCTCTTGCAGTGGACGTCCTCGGGACACCTTGGATGTTTTCAGTCGGTCTATGTGTCCCCTCCGCTTTCACTCTTTCTGAAGGTGATAAACGTATGAAGAACAATGGTCAGGCAATCCTCATTGTTCCGGTCTAAACAAGGAGGGCTTGGTATCCAGTTATTCAAGGTTTCCTCATTGACGATCCCTGGCCTCTTCCTCTCCGTGAGGAATAGTTTAAGCAAGATCCGAGCGTGTATCAAGACTTACCAAGGCTGCGTTTGACGGCGTGGTTGTTGAACGCCATATCCTAGCCAGAAAGGGTGTTCCCAGTGAAGTTGGCTCCACAATTTTTCAGGGTAGAAAAGAAGTAACTGCAAAGCCTTACCTCCGTGTTTGGAGAAAATATGTGTCTTGGTGTGAATCCAAGAAGGCTTCTACGGAAGATTTCAGCTGGGTCGCTCGTCGCCATTCTTTGCAAGCAAGTGTGGGCCAGGCCTAAAGTTAGCCTTTATTTAAGTGCGGTTTTGGCCTTATAAATTTTCTTTCAAGAAAGAATTGGAAGCCTTTCCGGAAGTTCGGACCTTCATGGCAGGAGTACTGCACATCCAACCTCCATTTGTGCCTCCATTGGCACTGTGGGCCCTTGACGTGGTATTGAGTTTGCTTGTGTCACAATGATTGGGACCTTTAACAAAGGTGTGTTGAAATTTCTCTCTTGGAGAGTGGTCAGGTTTTTGGCGTTGGCGTCCGCAAGGCGGATGTCAGAAGTCGCGGCTGGGTCTCACAGGAGCCCTTGCTTGATCTTCCAGGTGGATAGATTGAATTTAAGAACTCGGATAATAGTTCTGCCAAAGGTGGTCTCGTTGCTTCGCAGAAACCAGCCTATTTGATGCCTGTGGTTTTTTGAGCTTTGGCTGATTCAAGGTCTCTCGATGTAGGCAAGACTTTGAATTTTTATGTCGCAAATTTGGCTCAGATTGGAGGAACCGAGGCTCTGTTTGTCCGGTATGTTCCCAGTGTGATAGGGGCGCCTGTGTCTTTGCAGTCTGTTACACAATAGATCTGTGATACCATTCGGCGTGCTCGTTTCTACAGCTGGATTGCCGTTCCCAAGGTCGGTGGTGACCCATTCTATTGGGAAGTTGGGCTCTTCTTGGGCGGATACCCGAGGGGTCTCAGCGGTTCAACTTTGCCGAGCGGATACTTGGTTGGGTTCAAACACTTTTACTAAGCTCTACAAGTTTGATACCCTGGCTGTTGGGGACCTCATATTGCTCAATCGGTGCTGCAGAGTTGTCCGCACTCTCCCGCCCGGTCTGGAGCTTTGGTATAAACCCCATGGTCCATTTGGAGTCCCCAGCATCCTCTAGGACGTATGAGAAAATAGGATTTTAATACCTACCGGTAAATCCTTTTCTCTTAGGCCGTAGAGGATGCTGGGCACCCGTCCAAGTGCGTACTGTGTCTGCAGTTATTGGTAGTTGCGCTCATATTGCGTTTACTTCAGTCAGTTTGTGACTGTCGTTGGTCATGCGTTATTGTTGGCTGCCATGTTGGTTATGGTTACACTCTTGTGGTGTTTCTTTTCTGTCAGGCTGTTACTGACGTTGGGCATGACTTGGCATGCAGTGCCTTTTTTATTGGTTGTGTTGACACAACCATGTTCTCTCAGCTTGTGGCTGTGTATTGTTCATACCGTTGGCTGGTATTCTATTGAATGTCACGTTCTGCGGTATGTTCAGGGTGTGAGCTGGTATGACACTCACCGTGTTTAAACAATAAATTCTTTCCTCGAAATGTCCGTCTCTCCTGGGCACAGTTTGCTAACTGAGGTCTGGGGGAGGGGCATAGAGGGAGGAGCCAGTTCACACCCAGTCAAAGTCTTTTTAGTGTGCCCATGTCTCCTGCGGACTAAGAGAAAAGGATTTACCGGTAGGTATTAAAATCCTATTTTGTCCTCTCTTGCTCGTTAGTTGTCCTATGCTTAGATTTTCTGGTCAGCATCACCTTTAATCCAGGGATAGACAAATGAATATAGAACTTTAAAGCCAGCAAGAAATTTAATACGCAAAAGAAGATATGCATTAACAGAAATCCCTCCCACTCACAAGTTAGGTCCAACAGGCATTTTTTTTGTTTGTCAATTTTGCCTACCTTAACCACTATTTCTGTGAGTAATGTGTCACCACTACCCAAAGTGTTCCCCACACCTTTAGATAATCAGCTTTTTAAAGTGGGACCATATTGATGTACTCTTGGGTTTCCTGCATTGTAGTTATCTGTGAATTCTGGGTATCTACCTTTCAGAAAGTGAATTTATTGTGAACATTAGCAGTTATCGCTTCCATGACTTAAATGTGCAGGTAACATTCAATACTTACAGCACCTCTTACTTAGCCATGCAGTTAGCTGTGTATTAAACATAGTCTGGAACCAGCCTTTGGCTTAATCCTGTTACGGATTTAGTTCATCCCTAACATTAATGCTGAAACTGAAATCCCTGGAGGATGTTTATGATCTGTAGGACAAAGGTGCTGTTTTTGCCCCTAGTAATTGTGTAACATTGCGATGCTTTTCTAATACAGTTTAGAAAATTAAGTGATTAGTTTTATTTTTGTTAGTTTTGCAGAACCTTACCTATTAAAGAACACGGGGTAATTCAGATCTGATCGCATCAGCAAATTTGTTAGCTAATGGGCAAAACCATGTGCACTGCAGGTGGAGCAGATATAACATTTGCAGAGAGAGTTAGATTTGGGTGGGTTATATTGTGTCTGTGGAGGGTAAATACTGTCTGCTTTATTTTTACATTTTAATTTAGATTTCAGTTTGAACACGCCCCACTCAAATCTGACTCCTCTCTGCACGTTATATCTGTCCCCCCTGCAGTGCACATGGTTTAGCCCATTAGCTAACAAATTTGCTGCTGTAATCACATCTGAATTAGGCCCACAATTAGTCGTATTTTCTCTTACGTTCTAGAGGATGCTGGGGTCCACATTAGTACCATGGGGTATAAACGGGTCCACTAGGAGCCACTAGCACTTTCAGAGTTTGAGAGTGTGGGCTAGCTCCTCCCTCTATGCCCCTCCTACCAGACTCAGTTTAGAAAATGTGCCCAGAGGAGCCGGTCACAGCTAGGGGAGCTCTTACATCTTCTTTAGTTTTATTATTTTCTTAGAGTTAGTTTAAGCACAGGGAGGCTGCTGGCAACAGCCTCCCTGCTTCGTGGGACTAAGGGGGGGAGTAGTGTCCACCCTGAGGGGTCTGAGCCACTATCTCCACTGACAGGACATTAGCTCCTGAGGGTGTTGATCGTTAGCCGCCCCAGGCGACCGCTCACTCCCGCAGCATGCCGCCACCCCCTTACAGAGCCAGAAGATTTCGGTGGCATGTTAGTCACCGGCTCCCCTGGCAAGCGGGGAGCCGGTGTGAAGATGGTGGCAACAGGATAGGAAGTGCAGTACTTACTGTGCTCTGGGGTTCAACGGTACAGAGTGCGGCGCTGTGAGGGACTCCCTGAGCCAGCGCCTATACCCTGCACTGGCCAGCAAGCCTGTCAGAGTCCCCAGATTGCTACCAGCAGATATCCTCAGGCCAGTATAATAAAAGGAAGAGCGGGAAGCAGTGCCACGTTCGGGGTGCGGAGATACTCCTCAGAGCAGACCCAGCAGCGTTCAGCACCATTGTCCTGCCTGCAGTTCCTGTACAACAGACGCTGACAGGGAGAGCTGTCCCTCCAAGCAAATCCAGCTATCCTGTGCGGTACCAGAGGGTTTTAGAGGGGGGGGGGGGGGGGGGGTGCTGTGTAAAGTCTGTGTAGTCTATTAAGGTACACAGATAGCGCTGGTAGTTTTCTCTGACGTCCTAGTGGATGCTGGGAACTCCGTAAGGACCATGGGGAATAGACGGGCTCCGCAGGAGACTGGGCACTCTAAAAGAAAGATTAGATACTATCTGGTGTGCACTGGCTCCTCCCTCTATGCCCCTCCTCCAGACCTCAGTTAGATTTCTGTGCCCGGCCGAGCTGGATGCACACTAGGGGCTCTCCTGAGCTCCTAGAAAGAAAGTATATTTTAGGTTTTTTATTTTACAGTGAGACCTGCTGGCAACAGGCTCACTGCAACGAGGGACTAAGGGGAGAAGAAGCGAACCTACCTGCTTGCAGCTAGCTTGGGCTTCTTAGGCTACTGGACACCATTAGCTCCAGAGGGATCGACCGCAGGACCCGTCCTTGGTGTTCGTTCCCGGAGCCGCGCCGCCGTCCCCCTTACAGAGCCAGAAGCATGAAGATGGTCCGGAAAATCGGCGGCAGAAGACTTCAGTCTTCACCAAGGTAGCGCACAGCACTGCAGCTGTGCGCCATTGCTCCTCTGTACACCTCACACTCCGGTTACTGATGGGTGCAGGGCGCTGGGGGGGGGCGCCCTGAGCAGCAATATAAACACCTTGGCTGGCAAAATAATCACAATATATAGCCCCAGAGGCTATATATGTGATAAATACCCCTGCCAGAATCCATAAAAAGGCGGGAGAAAAGTCAGCCGAAAAAGGGGCGGAGCTATCTCCCTCAGCACACTGGCGCCATTTCTCCCTCACAGCTCCGCTGGAAGGAAGCTCCCTGGCTCTCCCCTGCAGTCTGCACTACAGAAAGGGTAAAAAAGAGAGGGGGGGCACTAAATTTAGGCGCAGTATAACTTATAGCAGCTATAAGGGGACATAATTCGGTTAGTCCCTGCATTATATAGCGCTCTGGTGTGTGCTGGCATACTCTCTCTCTGTCTCCCCAAAGGGCTTTTGTGGGGTCCTGTCTCCTGTTAAGAGCATTCCCTGTGTGTGTGCGGTGTGTCGGTACGACTGTGTCGACATGTTTGATGAGGAGGCTTATGTGGAGGCAGAGCAGATGCCTATAAATGTGATGTCACCCCCTGCGGGGCAGACACCTGAGTGGATGGACTTATGGAAGGAATTACGTGCAAGTGTCGACTCCTTACATAAAAAATTTGACGACATGCCAAATGCGGGACAGCCGGCTTCTCAGCTCGTGCCTGCCCAGACGACTCAAAGGCCATCAGGGGCTCTAAAGCGCCCACTACCTCAGATGGCAGACACAGATGTCGACACGGATACTGATACCAGTGTCGACGACGAAGAGTCTAATTTAATGTCCACTAGGGCCATTCGTTGCATGATTGAGGCAATGAAAGAGGTATTACACATTTCTGATATAAACCCAGGTACCTCAAAAAAGGGTATTATGTTTGGGGAGAAAAAACTACCAATAGTTTTTCCCCCATCTGAAGAATTAAATGAAGTGTGTGAAGAAGCGTGGGCTTTCCCCGATAAAAAATTGGTAATTTCTAAAAAGTTACTAATGGCGTTCCCTTTCTCGCCAGAGGATAGGTCACGTTGGGAAACACCCCCTAGGGTGGATAAAGCGCTCACATGTTTGTCAAAAAAGGTGGCACTACCGTCTCCGGATACGGCCGCCCTAAAGGAGCCTGCTGATAGAAAGCAGGAGGCGATCCTGAAGTCTATATATACACACTCAGGCATTATACTGAGACCAGCTATTGCTTCAGCATGGATGTGCAGTGCTGCTGCTGCATGGTCAGATTCCCTGTCGGAAAATATTGACACCCAAGACAGGGACACTATATTGCTAACCGTAGAGCATATAAAAGACTCAGTCTTATACATGAGAGATGCACAGAGGGAGATCTGCCGGCTGGCATCTAGAATAAGTGCATTGTCCATTTCTGCTAGGAGAGGCTTATGGACTCGGCAGTGGACAGGGGATGCAGATTCGAAAAGGCACATGGAAGTTTTGCCTTATAAGGGTGAGGAGTTATTCGGGGATGGTCTCTCAGACCTAGTTTCCACAGCAACAGCTGGGAAGTCAGCATTTTTGCCCCATGTCCCCTCACAGCCTAAGAAAGCGCCGTATTATCAGGTACAGTCCTTTCGACCCCAGAAAAACAGGCGGGGAAAATGCGGGTCCTTTCTGTCTAGAGGCAGAGGTAGGGGAAATAAGCTGCAACAAACAGCAGGTTCCCAGGAACAAAAGTCCTTCCCCGCTTCTTCCAAGTCCGCCGCATGACGGTGGGGCTCCACAGGCGGAGCCAGGTACGATGGGGGGCCGCCTCAAAAATTTCAGCGATCAGTGGGCTCGCTCACAGGTGGATCCCTGGATCCTTCAAGTAGTATCTCAGGGGTACAAGCTGGAATTCGAGGCGTCTCCCCCCCGCCGTTTCCTCAAATCTGCCTTGCCGACAACTCCCTCGGGCAGGGAGGCTGTGCTAGAGGCAGTTCACAAGCTGTATTCCCAGCAGGTGATAGTCAAGGTGCCCCTACTTCAACAAGGACGGGGTTACTATTCCACACTGTTTGTGGTACCGAAACCGGACGGTTCGGTGAGACCCATTTTAAATTTGAAATCCTTGAACACATACATAAAAAAATTCAAGTTCAAGATGGAATCGCTCAGGGCGGTTATTGCAAGCCTGGACGAGGGGGATTACATGGTATCACTGGACATCAAGGATGCTTACCTGCATGTCCCCATTTACCATCCTCACCAGGAGTACCTCAGATTTGTGGTACAGGATTGCCATTACCAATTCCAGACACTGCCGTTTGGACTGTCCACGGCACCGAGGGTGTTTACCAAGGTAATGGCAGAAATGATGATACTCCTTCGAAAAAAGGGAGTTTTAATTATCCCGTACTTGGACGATCTCCTTATAAAGGCGAGGTCCAAGGAGCAGTTGTTGGTCGGAGTAGCACTATCTCGGGAAGTGCTACAACAGCACGGATGGATTCTAAACATTCCAAAATCACAGCTGGTTCCTTCCACACGCCTACTGTTCCTGGGGATGGTTCTCGACACAGAACAGAAAAAAGTGTTTCTCCCGCAGGAGAAAGCCAAGGAGCTGTCATCTCTAGTCAGAGACCTCCTGAAACCAAAACAGGTATCTGTGCATCACTGCACACGAGTCCTGGGAAAAACGGTGGCTTCATACGAAGCAATTCCATTCGGCAGGTTCCATGCAAGAACCTTCCAGTGGGACCTCTTGGACAAGTGGTCGGGATCGCATCTTCAGATGCATCGGCTGATAACCCTGTCTCCAAGGACCAGGGCGTCTCTGCTGTGGTGGCTGCAGAGTGCTCATCTTCTAGAGGGCCGCAGATTCGGCATACAGGACTGGGTCCTGGTGACCACGGATGCCAGCCTTCGAGGCTGGGGGGCAGTCACACAGGGAAGAAATTTCCAAGGACTTTGGTCAAGTCAGGAGTCGTCCCTACACATAAATATTCTGGAACTGAGGGCCATTTACAATGCCCTAAGTCAGGCAAGGCCCCTGCTTCAAAACCAGCCGGTACTGATCCAATCAGACAACATCACGGCAGTCGCCCATGTAAACCGACAGGGCGGCACAAGAAGCAGGATGGCGATGGCAGAAGCCACAAGGATTCTCCGATGGGCGGAAAATCACGTCGTAGCACTGTCAGCAGTGTTCATTCCGGGAGTGGACAACTGGGAAGCAGACTTCCTCAGCAGACACGACCTACACCCGGGAGAGTGGGGACTTCATCCAGAAGTCTTCAAACTGTTGGTAAACCGTTGGGAAAGGCCACAGGTGGACATAATGGCGTCCCGCCTCAACAAAAAGCTAAAGAGATATTGCGCCAGGTCAAGGGACCCTCAGGCGATAGCTGTGGACGCTCTAGTGACACCGTGGGTGTACCAGTCGGTTTATGTGTTCCCTCCTCTGCCTCTCATACCAAAGGTACTGAGAATAATAAGAAGGCGAGGAGTAAGAACGATACTCGTGGTTCCGGATTGGCCAAGAAGAGCTTGGTACCCAGAACTTCAAGAAACAGCAGGGGCCCTGTCTGTTCCAAGACTTACCGCGGCTGCGTTTGACGGCATGGCGGTTGAATTCCGGATCCTAAAGGAAAAGGGCATTCCGGAGGAAGTCATTCCTACGCTGATAAAAGCCAGGAAAGAAGTAACCGCAAACCATTATCACTGTATTTGGCGAAAATATGCTGCGTGGTGTGAGGCCAGGAAGGCCCCTACAGAGGAATTTCAGCTGGGTCGTTTTCTGCACTTCCTACAGTCGGGAGTGACTATGGCCTAAAATTGGGTTCCATTAAGGTCCAGATTTCGGCTCTGTCGATTTTCTTCCAGAAAGAACTGGCTTCAATGCCTGAAGTTCAGACATTTGTAAAGGGAGTGCTACATATTCAGCCCCCTTTTGTGCCTCCGGTGGCACCTTGGGATCTCAACGTGGTGTTGAGTTTCCTGAAATCACATTGGTTTGAGCCACTTAAAACTGTGGATCTGAAATATCTCACGTGGAAAGTGGTCATGTTATTAGCCTTGGCTTCGGCCAGGCGTGTGTCAGAATTGGCGGCTTTGTCATGTAAAAGCCCTTATCTGATTTTCCATATGGATAGGGCAGAATTGAGGACTCGTCCCCGGTTTCTCCCTAAGGTGGTATCAGCTTTTCACTTGAACCAACCTATTGTAGTGCCTGTTGCTACTAGGGACTTGGAAGATTCCAAGTTACTGGACGTAGTCAGGGCCTTGAAAATTTATGTTTCCAGGACGGCTGGAGTCAGGAAAACTGACTCGCTTTTTATCCTGTATGCACCCAACAAACTAGGTGCTCCTGCTTCTAAGCAGACTATTGCTCGCTGGATTTGTAGCACAATTCAGCTGGCGCATTCTGCGGCTGGATTGCCGCATCCTAAATCAGTAAAAGCCCATTCCACAAGGAAAGTGGGCTCTTCTTGGGCGGCTGCCCGAGGTGTCTCGGCTTTACAACTTTGCCGAGCTGCCACTTGGTCAGGGGCAAACACGTTTGCTAAATTCTACAAATTTGATACCCTGGCTGAGGAGGACCTTGAGTTCTCTCATTCGGTGCTGCAGAGTCATCCGCACTCTCCCGCCCGTTTGGGAGCTTTGGTATAATCCCCATGGTCCTTACGGAGTTCCCAGCATCCACTAGGACGTCAGAGAAAATAAGATTTTATTCACCGGTAAATCTATTTCTCGTAGTCCGTAGTGGATGCTGGGCGCCCATCCCAAGTGCGGATTGTCTGCAATACTTGTATATAGTTATTGCCTAACTAAAGGGTTATTGTTGAGCCATCTGTTGAGAGGCTCAGTTATATTTCATACTGTTAACTGGGTATAGTATCACGAGTTATACGGTGTGATTGGTGTGGCTGGTATGAGTCTTACCCGGGATTCAAAATGCTTCCTTATTGTGTCAGCTCTTCCGGGCACAGTATCCTAACTGAGGTCTGGAGGAGGGGCATAGAGGGAGGAGCCAGTGCACACCAGATAGTACCTAATCTTTCTTTTAGAGTGCCCAGTCTCCTGCGGAGCCCGTCTATTCCCCATGGTCCTTACGGAGTTCCCAGCATCCACTACGGACTACGAGAAATAGATTTACCGGTGAGTAAAATCTTATTTTCTTAGTTCTACCTCAGAAAGCGCTGTGTGGTTTGGATCCAATCTCTGTGTCTCTCTGTGGCAGTACTTGGGGGGAAACTGTCTGACAATTTCCCTGTGTGTGGGTGTTTAATATCTCCCATAACCATGTCTAGGGACTCTGTGTCATATGCTGCAGAAGATGTTTCCTCTCAGGAGGAATCCATTCCATGTACACAGGAATGAAATGCTTTGCCTCAGATCCCTATTGTTGAACCTGAGTGGTTAACCTCTTTCAAGAGTGTGATCTCCCAGATCTCTACTAGGGTAGCTAATACTGAGACTGAAACTCAGGTGTTGAAGAAATCTATGGCAGTTTGGTCAGGCTCTGTTCCTATTCCTGCTAAATCCCCTTGCATGTTCCCACAGAAACGTGCACTTGGCCAAATTATGCAAGATGACACGGATACCGACACGGCAGGCGGTGATGGGGATGTGCTGAGGGGGGGGCAGCATCCCTTGCAAAGGGGGTGCAGCTCATGATTGAGGCCATTAGAGATGTGTTAAACATTACTGACACACCACCTGAGCAGGTTGAGGAGGCTTACTTCACTGACAATAAAAATGCCTCGCTAACCTTCCCTGCGTCTAAAGAATTAAACGCTATATTTGAAAAATCTTGGGAAAACCCGGAGAAAAAATTCCAGATCCCAAAAGGGTTCTGGTTGCTTTTCCCTTCCCTGAGGAGTACAGGATAAAATGGGAAAACCCACCCATTGTTGACGCATCTGTCTCCAGACTGTCTAAAAAGGTGGTTTTACCTGTCCCTGGATCTACCGCGTTTTAATAACCGTCTGATTTATAAGATTGACACTACACTAAAATCCATTTACACTGCTTCAGGAGTGGCGTTAAGGCCCACTATTGCCTGTGCATGGATTTCTAAAGCCATAGTAAAGTGGACGGGCACATTACTAGAGGATTTGGATACAATGGATAGAAGTGACGTTGAATTGTTTTTACGTAACATACAGGATTCTGCGGGGTTTATGGTGGAATCCATGAAGGACCTGGGTACGCTGACTGCACGGATATCTTCCATGTCGGTATCAGCTCGCAGGTGACTCTGGCTACGCCAATGGTCTGCAGACGCGGAGTCCAGGAGAAGTGTGGAGAACCTACCCTATACAGGTCAGGCTCTATTTGGGGAAGCATTGGGTGCGTGGATTTGCACGGCAACCGCGGGTAAGTCACCTTTCCTTCCCTCTGCTACACCTCATACACAGAAACTGTTTTCTTTGGCTGCTTCGTAGTCCTTTCGGACCGCGAAGGCAAAAAAGTCCAAGCCTCATACCACCTTCTTTAGAGGTGGTTGGGCAAAATCCAAAAAGCCTGCTCCCACGGGCTCCCAAGATCAGAAACCTGCTTCTGGTTCATCAAAATCCTCAGCATGACGGTGGACCGCACAGCCTGGAGGAAAGGTTGGTGGGTGCGAGACGCAGGCGTTTCTGCCACGTCTGGGTGTAGTCCGGCCTGGATCCCTGGGTACAGGATATTGTGTCCCAGGGGTACAGACTGGAGTTTCAAGAACTCCCGTCTCACCGATTCTTCAAATCAGGCTTGCCAGCCTTGCTGACAGACAGAGCTATCCTACAGGAAGCCATTCTAAAATTGGAAAAGTCACAGGTCATTGTTCCAGTTCCACCTCATATGCGAAACAAGTGTTGTTGTTCGAACCTTTTTGTGGTAACGAAGCCGGATGGTTCAGTCAGACCAATTTTGAACTTGACATCGCTAAACCCTTATCTGAAGGTGTTCAAATTCAAAATGGAGTCTCTCAGGGCAGTGATCTCAGGTCTGGAGGAGGGGGAGTTTCTGGTATCCCTGGATATCAAGGATGCGTACCTCCACATTCCGATTTGGCTGGCCCACTAGGCGTATCTCAGATTTGCACTGTTAGACAGTCACTACCAATTTTAGGCGCTGCCATTCGGCCTTTCCACAGTACCGAGGGTGTTCACCAAGGTGATGGCAGAGATGATGGTTCTCCTCCGCAGATAGGGGGTGAACATAATCCCATATCTGGACGATCTGCTGATGAATGCATCGTCCAGGGTGAGGTTGTTGCAGTTCATTGTTCTCACGACTCATCTGCTCAGGGAACACTGTTGTATCCTGAACATTCTAAAATCACATTTGGAGCCGACAAGGAGATTGTCTTGTCTGGGTATGATCCTCGACACGGAAGTGCAGAGGGTGTTTCTGCCAGAGAAGAAAGCGTTTGTGATTCAAACAATGGTCCGTGACGTCCTGAAGCCAGCCCGGGTATCGGTTCATCAGTGCATTCGCCTTCTGGGGAAGATGGTTGCCTCTTACGAAGCTCTACAGTACGGAAGGTTTCATGCTCGGTCCTTCCAACTGGATCTCCTGAACAAGTGGTCGGGATCTCATCTACACATGCACCAGAGGATACGTCTGTCGCCAAAAGCCAGGATTTCACTTCTCTGGTGGCTGCAAATGCCTCACCTTCTGGAGGTCCGCGATTCTGGACTGGATCCTTCTAACCACGGATGCAAGCCTCCGGGGCTGGGGCGCAGTCACTCAGGGGGAAACCTTCTAAGGAAGATGGTCAAGCCTGGAATCCAGTCTTCCAATAAACATTCTGGAACTAAGAGCCGTCTACAACGGTCTTCTCCAAGCGGTTCATCTTCTGTGAGATCGAGCTTACATAAACCGACAGGGCGGAACGAAGAGCAAAGCTGCAATTTCTCTGGATGGGTCCACAGGATTATCCACAGGATAACATTGGGATATGCCGGAGCGACAGCGGAAATGGCACCAACATGGTCACGAGCTTTCTGGCCTCCCAGGATGCATCGGGGCCTCACCATATAATCCCACCCACTGACTCAGTCAAATCAGTTTTTTGTTTGGTGCGGCAGGAGCTGGACCATGGTCACAGGGCTGCTATTAATCAAGCAGCCTGAAGCTTTTATTATGTTATTTTTATAGACTTACTATGGTTTTTTTGAGCAACTTTTCTTAACAGCGTCTTAAACAAATACATGAAAGAGTCACTCCAACAACTCCCCACCGGGTCGCAACAACGCTTACCTTCGCGTGCTGTCTCGACGGGCGTCTGTGTCGGATGTTCTAGCAGGTCCAGCAGACGTAACCAGGCTGTGGCCGGAGCATGGGGGGAAGGTAAGTCTATGGATTTCCTCTTACTAGGGGGGTCCGGACATAGCTACACTGTATTGGTGGAGACTACAAACAGTGTGTTGATGCGCCGAACACCTCAAGTGCGACAGCGCTACGCTCTAGGGATCATAGGCGCCAGGACTAGGTAGAGGCCGCGATCCTTAGAGTTTAAGTCAACAGGGGGATTCAGACGCTCTCAGGGCCGCCCCTCCTCCGAGTTCATGACAAGTTTCCGTGCGTCTCCCGTCCATGAACTGAATGACCTCACTTCCGTCTCAGACACTACCACGAGGGTACTCGGTCGCAGCTTAGACGCTGCGGTTGTGTGCACTAGAGATCCCGCCTAGACCGAGTCGCAGGCCTTAGCGTCTGCATACACGTGGAAGTCACTGAGAGTCCGTGTCCGTCAGTGACCGACTGTGTCTTTCATCGGTTATCAGGAGCGGTAGTGTACATCAGTAGCGTCTGAATCCACTCAGCGTCTTGTGAGCGTATTTGCTTGGATATGGAAGTGTGGTGAGTCTCCCTGTATCCCGCTCTATGGAGGAAGGGTATACAGTACTAGAAATTCTCTCTACTTCTTAGTATGCATTGTTAATTTTAGTACATATTGCATATGAGATCTGTATATTACTGTTGTTTCTGCATGTTATGTTTGGAAAAAAAACTGTTAAAAACAGAAGTACAATTTTCCTACTTACTTGTAAGTTGTTATGGGGGTTGTATTCTCATATGACAATGTTTAATGCCTTAACATGTGACTGACTGCTAGTATGTGTGCTGACTTTTCTATGTTGTCAGTCCCGTTCTGACCCTCAATTCAGGTGCACGGTTGGGGTCAGACTGATCTCACTTCTATATATCCATATATAGGCGATTTTCAGTCACAAATTGTGTAGTCATTAACAGATTATTACCATGTCTGTGAGCGGCAAAAGTGACGAGGAGAATTTATCAGGCACTCCTACATCCCTAACATGCTTATCTTGTAAAACAGGGTTAATTGGTATGGACCATTGGTCACATATGAGGGATTGTGTGCGAACTGTTTTGCTTTTCAGCAAAGTAAAAAACAGGAGTTGGTTCAACCACCAACAGAGCCACCATGGAATATGTTCGCAAAGATTTTGTCTTCAATAGCGGACAGGTTAACTCCGACAGCACCACCCCAGGGGTTAGGTTACACTATTAACCCATACATGCAGCTCCCTTCCTACGGCTTGGTTCCAGTAGCCTCTACAAGTAACCACAGGACAGGTAAGACTTAGATGCGTCTATGTGGCAGACTACACAAGATGATACAACAGATGATGATACAGTATATTCAAATACTCCGTATGATGATCAGTCGCAGAGTTTTAGTTCAGAGGATGTAGCTGAACTTATTGAGGCTGTGAAGGCTGTTCTCTCTTTGGAAGAACCAGACAAAACAGTGTCAAAATCTAAAGCACCTGTGTTTAAACGAACAAAAGCAGTTAAAGCTGAATTCCCAGCGTCAGCTGACGGAAATGATGGAAGACTCCTGGGAGACGCCCAGTAAAAAGTATAAGATTCCGAAAAGATGGAATTCTTATTCTCCATTTCCAGCTGCGGATTGTTCGAAAAGAGAAGTTCCTCCAAAAGTAGATGCACATGTACTGCGACTTGTGCATAGATCTGCTTTACCACTGTCATCTACCTCATTAAATGTCACAGACAGAAGGGTAGATAGCTTCTTGAAAAATATATTTTCTCTCGCAGGAGCAGTGGTAAGACCTGCTATGGCTTCGGCCTGGATAGCAAAGGCAATTGGCGAATAGATAGAGGAACTAGGTACTTGGAAAGCAGATGCAGAGTCCAAGAAGGAATTGGAAGCATTACCTTTCATTGGTAATATATTGTTTGGGAAACGATTGTGAGACATTCTAGAATCGGAAGCTGAAAAACAAAGAAGGTCAGATTTCCATCTAGTTATAACCCTAAGTCTAAGGGGTTCAAAGTCTTGGCCATTTTGATGGCAAAGCAAAGGCTAAGGAGGAGTCTAAGCAACCCCAGTTCAAAACCAGGGGTAGGAAGCAGTGGGCTACCAAAAAGCCAGCTTCCAAGCCTGAACAGAAACCATCAGCCTGAAGAGGACGAAGAACCTGAAGAGCCTGAAGAACCGAAGGCCTGAAGAGCCTGGAGGATTCCAGTGTTGGGGGCCGACTCCTTCATTTTGCACACATATGGCAACAGTCGACAACAGATGCTTGGGTGCAGAAGGTGGTATCTCAGGGGTATGGGTTCCCATTCAGGAGGCAGCCTCCTCAAAGATTTTTTTGCACCTGCCCGTCTCGTATAGAGTCGAAGGCCAATGCCCTGCAAGAAGCAGTCCAAAAATTACTGCAGTCAGGTGTGATTGTCCCAGTATCTCCATCACAAAGGGGACAGGGGTTTTACTCCAATCTATTTCTGATCCAGAAGCCAAATGGGTCATTTCGACCAATTCTCAATCTGAAAATGTTAAACAAATACATTTGGATCCCAAGGTTCCACATGGAGACATTACGCTCCATAATGTTGGCTATGAAACCGGGAGATTACATGGTATCTCTGGATGTACAGGATGCTTACCTACATGTGCCTATAGCACTGTCTCATCAGTGTTACCTCAGGTTCGCCATCCTCCAGGAACATTTTCAGTTCCAAGCTTTGCCCTTCGGGCTAGCAACAGCACCCAGGGTGTTTACCAAAATTATGGTGGTTATGGCAGCTTGTCTCTGCAAGCAGGGGATAAGAATATTCCCATACCTCGACGACCTGTTAATCCTAACACATTCGCAGGAGTTACTTTTGAGCCATCTTCAACAGACAATAGTTTGTTTACAGAGACACGGGTGGCTCAAAAATTGGGAAAAGTCGTCTCTGAATCCGTCACAGCGGATGGTTCATTTGGGGGCCATATTGGATTCAGACCTACAGAAAGTTCTCTTACCAGAGAAAAAGATAGTCAAGGTGCAGGTCATGACTCCGGAAGCATTCCACGCCCAGACAATGTCAGTCTATGCAGGAGTGCAACTGTTGGGTCTGATGGTATCAACCTTCGACATGGTGGAATATGCGCAATTCCACTCCAGACCATTACAGCACCTTATTCTGACCAAATGGAACGGAAATCATCACGATAAAAAAGCAGATGATAAAGTTTCCAGTAAACATAAGAAGGTCTCTAGCGTGGTGGCTACAGACAGACCATTTAAACAAGGGGAGACCCTTTTGGATAAAAGAATGGCAAGTCCTGACAACAGATGCCAGTCTGCAAGGCTGGGGTGCGGTACTCGGAAGCCTTTGGTTCCAGTGAAAATGGACCGTAAGGGAAAGTTGCCTGCCAATAAATCTGTTGGAAATAAGGGCCATTTATATGGCTTTGGTTCAGGCAAAGGACAGTCTGCAAGGAAGACCGGTCCAGGTTCGCTCAGACAATGCGACAGCAGTAGCGTACCTCAATCATCAAGGAGGAACTCACAGCAATAGATTGATGGAGGAAGTAACTCCCATTCTAAGATGGGCAGAACTCCATCTCCCAGCATTGTCAGCAGTGTTTGTCGCAGGTGTACTGAACTGGGAAGCGGATTTTCTCAGTCGACACACCATTCAGGAAACCGAATGGGCATTACACCCAGAAGTGTTTCAGACAATAGTGAACAGACGGGGTCTACCAGAGATAGACCTCATGGCGTCTCGTCTAAACAAAGTTCCGAGGTACGGATCGAGAACAAGGGATCCAGGAGCGGTCCTTGTAAACGCACAGTCAGTAGAATGGAAATTTCATCTGGCATATCTGTTCCCTCCAATATCTCTGTTACCCAGAGTGGTGAGAAAAATAAAGCAAGCAAAGGGAGCAATAATTCTAATAGCTCCAGCTTGGCCAAGAAGGCATTGGTACACAGATCTACTGAGAATGTCCGTGGAAGCACCAATACTGCTCCCTCAACGTCCAGATCTGCTAATGCAGGGTCCTTGTTGTCACAGCCATCTGGATCGTCTTTCTTTGACGGCGTGGCTGTTGAGACCTCTATCTTAGAAGCTAGAGGATTTTCAAAGCAAGTAATCCAAACTATGCTCAGAGCAAGAAAGCCTCCTTCAGCTTGTGTGTATCATAGAATATGGCAAGCCTATATTCATTGGTGTACTGAAAAAAGTCTGAATCCAAGATCTTTTAAAGTATCCAGGACTTTGGATTTCCTTCAAGCAGGATTGGATAAAGGTTTGAAAGTAGCTTCCTTGAGAGTTCAAGTATCAGCGTTGACTCTATGGTTTCAGCGAAAGATTGCTGATTTACAGGATGTACGTATTTTCTTTCAGGGAGTTGTACATATTCAACCTCCGTTTGTTCCTCCTGCAGCTCCCTGGGATTTGAATTTAGTTTTTAAATTCATCCAGGGACCTCCGTTTGAACCACTTAAGAGAGAAGATCTTAAATGGTTAACGGCTAAAGTACTTTTTCTACTGGCAATGGTGTCATCCAGAGGAGTGTCAGATTTAGGAGCGTTATCGTGTAAGTCTCCTTTCCTAAGTTTTTTTCCAGACAGAGCAGTTCTCAGAACTACTGGTAGATCTGGTTATCTTCCGAAGGTGGTTTCAAAGTTTCACCTTAATGAAGAGATTGTTGTCCCAGCTTTTCAGGTATCGGAACTATCTGCGGGAGAAGCGTCAATGGACGTAGCCGGAGCTTTAAGAATCGACATAGATCGTACTAGTGCCATCAGAAAAACAGATTCTCTCTTCATCCTCTACGGATTTCATAGAAGAGGATGGCCTGCTAGTAAACAGACGCTCGCAAGATGGCTCCGAATGGTAATATCAGAAGTTTATTCTCATGCAGATCTCCCTACTCCGGCTAATGTCTCTGCTCACTCTACACGTAAGGTAGGTCCTTCATGGGCAGCACAACAGGGTGCTTCAGCAGAACAGATTTGTAAGGCAGCCACATGGTCTTCCATAAACACATTCATTAGACATTATGCCTTGGATACTTTTGCCTCTCATGATGCAGACTTTGGGCGAAAGGTCCTCCTGTGTAATCAGGAGCGTCCCCACCACTAAAACTGGCTTTGGGAATCCCAATGTTATCCTGAGGATAATCCTGTGGACCCAGCCAGAGAAATAGACGTTATGGTAAGAACTTACCGTTGATAACGTGATTTCTCTTATGTCCACAGGTATCCACAGGGGTCCCACCCTGACACACCTGATTTGAGGATCTTGACAATCACTAAACCTCTTCCCTCTTGTATGGAAGGGTGTGCATGTGTGTTCTTATCGCCTAAATGGGTTTCTACCCTATACTCCTGCCTAATCGCTGTGGAAAGAACTGATTTGACTGAGTCAGTGAGCGGGATTATATGGTGAGGCCCCGATGTATCCTGGGAGGCCAGAAAGCTCGTGACCGTGTTGGTGCCATTTCCGCTGTCGCTCCGGCATATCCCAATGTTATCCTGTGGATACCTGTGGACATAAGAGAAATCACGTTATCAACGGTAAGTTCTTACCATAACGTCTATGTCAGCGGTAACAAGGATCATCCTCTGGGCAGAAAAGCACGCAGTGGCGCTGTTAGCAATCTTCATTCTGGGAGTAGACAACTGGGAAGTGGACTTCCTAAGCAGACACGATCTCCATCCAGGAGAGTGGGGACTCCATCCGGAGTTTTTCACAGAGGTGGCAAATCTTTGGGGGGTTCCTCAAATAGACAGGATGGCCTCACGCCTCAACAAGAAGCTTTGGAGGTGTTTCAGGTTGAGCGACTCGCAAGCAGTGGCGGTGGACGCCCTGGTATCTCTGTGGGTGTTCCAGTCAGTGTACGTGTTTCCTCCGCTTCCACTATCCCAAGGGTTCTAAGGGGTATATGCAATTGCGGTCGAATTCCGTCTGGAATTCGATCGTTTTTTAATTCGACACAATTCGACAGTCGAAACCCTCCCGCCGGGACCCAAATTCGACATATTCAATAAATAACGGATTCGACAGTCCCGCTGTCGAATAACGGACCAATTGACGACTAGTGGGCGGCCTGGATTCAACTTCATGGACGGCACAAAAGTGTTCAAAAAATCGTGAAAAAAATTGCGTGGGATCCCCCCTCCTAAGCATAACCAGCCTTGGGCTCTATGAGCCGGTCCTGGTTGTAAAAATAAGGGGGGGGGGGGGGAAATTACGGGTTCCCCTGTATTTTAACAACCAGCACCGGGCTCTGCGTCCGGCCCTGGTGCAAAAAAATACGGGGGACAAAAGACGTAGGGGTCCCTCGTATTTTTCACACCAGCATCGGGCTCCACTAGCCAGAGAGATAATACCACAGCCGGGGGACACTTTTATATAGGTCCCTGCGACCGTGGCATTAATTCCCCAACCATTCACCCCTGGCCGGGGTATCCTGGAGGAGTGGGGACCCCTAAAATCAAGGTGTCCCTCCCCCCCCCCCCCCCCCCCCTCCAGCCACCCAAGGGCCAGGGGTGAAGCCCGAGGCTGTCTACCCCCCCCCCCCCCCCCCCCCCCCATCCAAGGGCAGCGGATAGGGGGCTGATGGCCATGTGTCAAAAACATTTTTATTGTGTTTTGTAGTAGAACTACAAGTCCCAGCAAGCCTCCCCGTAAGCTGGTACTTGGAGAACCACAAGTACCAGCATGCGGGGGGAAACGGGCCCGCTGGTACCTGTAGTTCTACTACAAAAAAAATACCCAAATGAAAACAATACACACACACCGTGATAGTATAACTTTATTACATACATGCACACCAACATACACACATACTTACCTATGTTGACACGAAGAGTCGGTCCCCTTCTCCACGTAGAATCCACGGGGTACCTGTAAATAAAATTATACTCTCAACAATCCAGTGTAGATCGGTCCTTTTCTTGTTTGTAATCCACGTACTTGGTAAAGTAAAAAAACGGAAAACACTGACCACGCACTGAAAGGGTTCCCATGTTTACACATGGGACCCCTTCCCCCGACTGTCGGGACCCCCCGTGACTGCTGTCAAAGAGGGTCCCTTCAGCCAATCAGGGAGCGCCACGTCATGGCACTCTCCTGATTGGCTGTGCGCGCCTGAGCTGTCAATCAGGCGGCGCACTCAAGATACACTGTAGCGCATAGGCGCTCCATTGTATCCAATGGTGGGAACTTTGCGGTCAGCGCTAGACCACAAGAGTGACCCCACATAACCTTGCGGTCTACCGCGTAGAGAACAACAGAAGTGATGACATGATACAGCAGTGAGATCTTTGCAACAGTGTGATTCACAACAGTGTAATTCAAAGTGATTGATGGTAAGGCAATGTCTACATTTTTGTATATGTCAAATAGTACCTTAGTGAATAATATGCAACCATTAAATTGTCTTATATGATCTAATCAGTATCTCCTCTGTGGTAGCCAATACTGACAAAGACCAACTTAGAAATAGTGAAATCGTCCTGTCACAGAGCAGTTAAAAAGTCACGGTTAAAAGTTATGCATGTATATAAAAGTTTGCCGGATTATTTGAATGAGTAGTGTGTAACCATAAAGCATTCAGATTCCTCCTTCGGAGTAGCAGCACACTACTACTTTTGTAGCATTGGATGGTTTCCTGCTTTGTTGAATGTCATCTGTTGGTCTATCTACTGAAAACCAGGTCCAGATCAGCCCTGGTCTACATACTGTTACTCTGCGAAAGGACAGATATCCGTTTGTAACCTTTAGGTTATTAAAATTCCTATTCAGCTCTACTCTGAAGTGGATTTTGAATTAATTGTAGAATTGGCACTGGACGGTAAGCCTGAAATTCACGTATTTAAAGTATGTGCATTATTCACTCAGACTGCTATTTGTCATATACAATTTTGTACTACTAACACTGTCTCATAGACTATTTTATACAGATAAATTGGATCATTTAATTGTGGTTGGATCCTGGATGAAGTAGCATCACCATATAAAAGAACTGATACTTGATTCCTTATACAGGTTGAGTATCCCATATCCAAATATTCCGAAATACGGAATATTCCGAAATACGGAATTTTGGGAGTGAGACTGAGATAGTGAAACCTTTGTTTTCTGATGGCTCAATGTACACAAACTTTGTTTAATACACAAATTTATTAAAAATATTGTATTAAATGACCTTCAGGCTGTGTGTATAAGCTGTATATGAAACATAAATGAATTGTGTGAATGTACACACACTTTGTTTAATGCACAAAGTTATAAAAAATATTGGCTAAAATTACCTTCAGGCTGTGTGTATAAGGTGTATATGAAACATAAATGCATTCTGTGCTTAGATTTAGGTCCCATCACCATGATATCTCATTATGGTATGCAATTATTCCAAAATACGGAAAAATCCGATATCCAAAATACCTCTGGTCCCAAGCATTTTGGATAAGGGATACTCAACCTGTATATGTGGTTTGCTGACATACAGTATGTGGAATTCATAGGCAACACTGGAAGTTATGGCCTTGTATCTGTATGTATAACATATATTATGAAGTATTTCAATAATCCCCTTCCACTTTCCAGAAGAATTCTACAAATAAGGTTTGCTGCTCATCTTCAGCCAAAAACCTACAGTACATCTTTCTCCCCATATAACTGTGATGTAACCTAATGATCACAGGGACTTATAAGAAGGTAAATCAGAAAAACAGGTAAGAATTTTTGTATAAAAGTAGATTTATGGTAGGCTTACCATAGTTAAATCTCTTTCTGCGAGGTACACTGGGTTCCACAGGGAATACATCGGGGGTGTAGAGATGGATCTTGATCCAGAGACACCAGGAGGCTAAAGCTTTAGACTGTCCCAGGATGCATTGCGGGGCCTCCTCTATATAACCCCGCCTCCAGGCACTGTGAGATCAGTTTTAGTTAACCAGTCCAATGCAGAAGCAGGTAAAAGAGAAGGCAGATGTTAGTCACATAGAACCACGCTCTCACGACAGGAGAAGGGACTAGCGGCTAATGCCATACAAACCCAAAGAAGCTAAGTGTGTCAGGGTAGGCACTCTGTGGAACCCAGTGTACCTCGCAGAAAGATTTATCTATGGTAAGTCTACCATAAATCTCCTTTTCTCTGGCTGGGTCCACAGGTTATCCACAGGATAACATTGGGATATGCCGGAGCGACAGCGGAAATGGCACCAAACGGCCACGAGCTTTCTGTCCTCCCAGGATGCATCGGGGCTTCTCCATATAATCCCGCCCACTGACTCAGTCAAATCAGTTTTTTGTTTGGTGCGGCAGGAGCTGGACCATGGTCACAGGGCTGCGATTAAATAGCAGCCTGAAGCTTTTATTATTTTATTTTTATAGTCTTACTATGTTTTTTTTTTGAGTGACTTTTCTTAACAGCGTCTTAAACGCATACTAGAAAAAGTCGCTTTAACAACTCCCCACCGGGTTGCAACAACGCTTACCTTCGCAGTATAGTGCTGTCTCGATGGGCGTCTGTGTCGGATTATTCTAGCAGGTCCAGCAGACGTAACCAGGCTGTGGCCGGAGCATGGGGAGAAGGTAAGGCATCGGTTTCCTCTTACTAGGGGGTCTGGACACAGCTTCACTGTATTGGAGGAGACTACAAACAGTGGTTGATGTGCCGCCACTCTTAAGTGCAACAGCGCTATGCTTTAGGGATCATAGGCGCCAGGACTAGGTGAGGATCCGTAGAGTTTAAGTCAACGGGGGGAGTTAGTCGCTCTCCTGGCCGCCCCTTCCCCAAGTTCATGACCAGTTTCCGTGCGTCTCCCGTCCATGAACTAATGACCTCCCTTCCGGCTCAGACGCTACCACGAGGGTACTTGGTCGCATCTTAGACGCTGCGATGGTGTACACTAGACTTTCCGCCTAGACACGGTCGCAGACAGGAGCGTCTGCATACACTTATCGTTCAATAAGCGTCTGTCCATTAAAGAGCGTCTGTGTCTCTCATCGGTCATCAAGAGCGGCAGTGTACACTAGTAGTGTCTGAATCCACTCAGCGTCTTGCGAGCGTATTGATGGATATAGAAGTGTTGAGTCTCCCTGTATCCCACTCTATGGAGAAATGTGTTATTCAGTACTAAAAATTCTTTCTACTTGTTAGTATGAATTGTTAATTTTTGGTACATATTGCATATGGGGCCTGTATATTACTGTTGTTTTCTGCATGATATGTCTGAAAAACTGGTTAAAAACAGAAATACAATTTTCCCACTTGTAAGTTATTATGATGGTGATTGTATTCTCATATGACAATGTCTAATATTTTAACATGTGACTGACTGCTAGTATGTGTGCTGACTTTTATATGTTGTCCGTTCTGTTCTGAACCTCAATTCAGGTGCATGGTTGTGGTCAGATTGATCTCGCTTCTATATATTTATATAGTGATTTTCAGTCACAAATTGTGTAGTCATAAAAACAGATTATTACCATGTCTGTGAGCGGCAAAAGTGATGAGGATAATTTCAGGCACTCCTACATCCTTAACATGTTTATTTTGTAAAACAGGGTTAATTGGAATAGGCTAGTTGGTCACTTATGAGGGGTTATGTGCAAACTGTTTTGCTTTTCAGCAAAGTAAAAAGCAGGAATTGGTTCAACAACCAGTAGAGCCACCATGGAGTATGTTTGCGCAGACTTTGTCTTCAATAGCAGACAGATTAACTCCTGCAACTCCACCCCAGGGAATCGGTTACACTATTAACCCATACATGCAGCTCTTTCCCTATGGTTTGGTTCCAGTAGCCTCTACAAGTAACCAGGCTATTAACCAGGGTGCAGGTAAGACTAAAGTAGATACGTCTATGTTACAGACTACACAAGATGATACAACAGATGATGATACAGTATATTCAAATACTCCGTATGATGATCAGTCACAGTGTTTCAGCTCAGGATGTAGCTGAACTTATTGATGCAATGAATCTCTCTTTGGAGGAGTCAGCCAAAACAGTGTCAAAATCTAAAGCACCTGTGTTTAAACGAACAAAAACAGGACTGAATTCCCAGCGTCAGAAGATCTGACGGAAATGATGGAAGAACCCTGGGCGACGCCCAGTAAAAAATATATAAGATTCCGAAAAAATGGGATTCTTATTATCCATTTCCAGCTGCAGATTGTTCAAAAGAGAAGTTCCTGCTAAAGTAGATGCACATGTTCTGCGACGTGTGCATAAATCTGCTTTGCCATTGTCTTCTACCTCACTAAATGATGTCACAGACAGAAGGGTAGATAGCTTCTTGAAAAACATATATTCTCTCTCAGGTACAGTGGTAAGGCCTGCTATGTCTTCAGCCTGGATGGCAAGGGCAATGGTAGAATGGGTGGAGGAACTAGAGAACGGCCTCTCCCCTCCTAACAGGGAGCAGGAGTATCATCTGGGCCGTTTAAGACAAGCTGCCCAATATTTGGAAGAAGCAGCAATTGATATGGGTACGATTGCTTCTAAAGCATCAGCCTTGACAGTAGCCGCTCGTAGAGCAGTTTGGCTATGCACTTGGAAAGCAGATGCAGAATCCAAGAAAGCTCTGGAAGCATTGCCTTTCATTGGTAATATATTGTTTGGGAAACAATTGTCAGATATTATAGAATTGGAAGCTGAATCCAAAAAAGTCGGATTTCCAGCTAGTTATAACCCTAAGACTAGGGGTTCAAAATTTCGGCCATTTCGATGGCAAGGCAAAGCAAAAGCTAAAGAGGAGTCTAAGCAGCCCCAGTTCAATAGATCAGCCAGGGGTAGGAAGCAATGGGCTAGTAGAAAGCCAGCTTCTAAGCCTGAACAGAAACCATCAGCCTGAGGAGGCGGGCCTCCGTCTGGAGGATTCCAGGGTTGGGGGTCGACTCCTTAATTTTGCACACATATGGCAACAGTCGACGAAAGATGCTTGGGTGCGGAAGGTGGTATCTCTCGGTTATGGGTTCCCATTCAGGAGGCAGCCTCCTCAAAGGTTTTTTTTACACCAGCCCGTCTCGTATAGAGTCGAAGGCCAATTCCCTGGAAGAAGCAGTTCAGAAATTGCTTCAGTCGGGTGTGATTGTCCCGGTACCCCCATCACAAAGGGGACAGGGTTTTTACTCCAATCTATTTTTGATTCAGAAGCCAAATGGGTCATTCCGGCCAATTATCAATCTCAAAATGTTAAACAAATACATTTGGGTTCCACATGGAGACGTTACGCTCTATAGTGTTGGCTATGGAACCGGGAGATTACATGGTATCTCTGGATATACAGGATGCTTACCTACATGTGCCTATAGCACGGTCTCATCAATGTTACCTCAGGTTTGCCATCCTCCACCAACATTTTCAGTTCCAAGCCTTGCCCTTGGGACTAGCAACAGCACCCAGGGTGTTTACCAAAATTATGGTGGTTATGGCAGCTTATCTCTGCAAGCAGGGGATAAGAATATTTCCATACCTCGACGACTTTTTAATCCTAGCACATTTGCAGGAATTACTTTTGAGCCATCTTCAACAGACAGCAGTTTGTCTACAAAGACACGGGTGGCTCATAAACTGGGAAAAGTCGTCTCTGAATCAGTCACAGCGGATGGTTCATTTGGGGGCCATATTGGATTCAGGTCTACAGAGAATTTTCTTACCAGAGAAAAAGATAGCCAAGGTGCAGGTCATGACTCAAGAGGCATTGCACACTCAGACAGTGTCAGTCCATGCAGCAATGCGGCTGTTGGGTCTGATGGTGTCAACCTTCGACATGGTGGAATATGCACAATTCCACTCCAGCCCACTACAGCACCTTATTCTGACCAAATGGAACGGAAATCATCAGACAATAAAAAAACAGATAACGTTTCCGGTTTCTGGTGGCTACAGACGGACCATTTAAACAAGGGGAGACCCCTTTGGATAAAAGAATGGCAAGCCCTGACAACAGATGCCAGTCTTCAAGGCTGGGGAGCGGTGCTCGAAAGCCTTTGGTTCCAGGGAAAATGGACCATAAGGGAAAGTCGCCTGCCAATAAATCTGTTGGAAATAAGGGCCATTTATGTGACTCTAGTTCAGGCAAAGGACAGTCTGCAAGGAAGACTAGTCCAGATTCGCTCAGACAATGCAACAGCAGTAGCGTACCTCAATCATCAGGGAGGAACTCACAGCAAAAGACTGATGGAGGAAGTAACTCCCATACTAAGGTGGTCAGAGCTCCATCTTCCATTGTCAGCAGTGTTTGTTGCAGGTGTACTGAACTGGGTAGCGGATTTTCTCAGTCGACACACCATTCAGCAAACCGAATGGGCATTACACCCAGAAGTGTTTCAGACTATAGTGAACAGATGGGGTCTGCCAGAGATAGATCTCATGGCGCTCATCTGAACAACAAAGTTCCGATGTACGGATCAAGAACAAAGGATCCCGGAGCGATCCTGGTAGACGCACTGTCAGTAAAATGGAAATTTCATCTGACATATCTGTTCCCTCCAATCTCTCTGTTACCCAGAGTAGTGAGGAAAATAAAGCAAGCAAAGGGAGCCATAATTCTAATAGCTCCAGCTTGGCCCAGAAGGCATTGGTACACAGATCTACCAAGGATGTCCGTGGAAGCACCAATATTGCTCCCTCAACGTCCAGATCTGCTAATGCAGGGTCCTTGTTGTCACAGCCATCTGGATCGTCTGTCTTTGACGGCGTGGCTGTTGAAACCTCTATCCTAGAAGCTAGAGGATTTTCAAAACAAGTAATTCAAACTATGCTTAGAGCAAGTAAACCTTCTTCAGCTCGTATTTATCATCGAATATGGCAAGCCTATATTCATTGGTGTAGTGGAAAAAGTTTGAATCCAAGATCTTTTAAAGTATCCAGGATTTTGGATTTCCTTCAAGCAAGATTGGATAAGGGGTTAAAAGTAGCTTCCTTGAGAGTTCAAGTATCAACATTAACTGTATGGTTTCAGAGAAAGATTGCTGACTTACAAGATGTGCGTACTTTCAGGGAGTTGTACACATTCAACCTCCATTTGTTCCTCCTGCAGCTCCCTGGGATTTGAATCTGGTATTTAAAATCCTTCAGGGACCTCCGTTTGAACCACTTAAGAGAGCAGATCTTATATGGTTGACGGCTAAGGTGCTCTTTCTGCTGGCAATGGCGTCGGCTAGAAGAGTGTCAGATTTAGGAGCACTGTCTTGTAAGTCTCCTTTTCTAGGTTTTTTCCACATAAGGCAGGTCTCAGAACTAGATCTGGTTATCTTCCGAAGGTGGTTTCAAAGTTTCACCTTAACGAAGAGATTGTAGTCCCAGCTTTTCAGGTATCGGGACTTTCTGCTGGAGAAGCGTCGCTGGACGTTGTCAGAGCGTTAAGAATCTACATAGATCGTACTAGTGCCATCAGAAAAACAGATTCTCTCTTCATCCTCTATGGATTTCATAGAAGAGGATGGCCTGCTAGTAAACAGACGCTAGCAAGATGGCTCCGAATGGTAATTTCAGAAGCTTATTCTCGTGCTGATCTCCCTACTCCGGCTAATGTCTCTGCTCACTACACGTAAGGTAGGTCCTTCATGGGCAGCATAACATGGTGCTTCAGCAGAACAGATTTGTAAGGCAGCCACATGGTCTTCCATTAACACTTTCATTAGACATTATGCCTTGGATACTTTTGCCTCTCATGACGCTGAATTCGGGCGAATGGTTCTCCTGTGTAATCAGGAGCGTCCCCACCACTAAAACTAGCTTTGGGAATCCCAATGTTATCTTGTGGATAACCTGTGGACCCAGCCAGAGAAATATACGTTATGGTAAGAACTTACCGTTGATAACGTGATTTCTCTTATGTCCACAGGGTTCCCACCCTGACGCACCTGATTTAAGGATCTTTACAATCACTAAACCTCTTCCCTCTTGCATGGAAGGGTGTGCATGTGTGTTCTTATCGCCTGAATAGGTTTCTACCTGATGCTCCTGCCTAAATTGCTGTGGAAAGAGCTGATTTGACTGAGTCAGTGGGTGGGATTATATGGAGAAGCTCCGATGCATCCTGGGAGGCCAGAAAGCTTGTGACCGTTTGGTGCCATTTCCGCTGTCGCTCCGGCATATCCCAGTGTTATCCTGTGGATACCTGTGGACATAAGAGAAATCACGTTATCAATGGTAAGTTCTTACCATAACGTATATTTCTGCAGCGGGGCACACTGTTCCACAGGCAATACATCGGGGATGTCCTAAAGCAGTTCCTCAAGGGAGGGGATGCACCTTAGCGGGTATGAGAACCCGGCGTCCAAAGTAAGCATCCTGGGAGGCGGAAGTATCAAAGACATAGAACCTAATGAACGTGTTCACTGAGGACCACGTAGCCGCCTTGCACAATTGTTCTGCGGACACGCCACGGTGGGTTGCCCAAGAAGGTCCAACAGACAGAGTAGAATGGGCCTTAATATCAGCAGGAGCCCAGCCTGCGCATAAGCATGTGCAATCACCATTCTAATCCATCTGTCCAAGGTCTGCTTATTCGCAGGCCAGTCACGTTTGTGGAAACCAAAAAGGGTATCTGACCGCCTGATAGAGGCAGATCTCCTTGCCCTGCAGTCCCGGAGACCAGTCGCAGCAACTGTGATAAGATAGCGCCCAAAGTCTCAGGGAGTGAGGGAGAGTGTGAGGCAGCTCCAGGGCAGGAACACCAGCAGTAGATGGTGTAAGGACCCTCTTACCTTCTACCTTAGAAGCAGCCACGCGATCCAGGGAGCTTCTGTGGTGGTGTGCCTATGAACCGAAGAGCCTCCGCCGCAAGTACCGGGGAACAGAGCCAACGGGAGTATGCAACGCCGCTGGGGAGGTGATGGAGCCGCAGCAAAGTAAGTCACACTGACATGAAGTGCTGCAGCCCTAGAAGTCTTCTAAATAGCTTTTTCAGGGTTGCCTGGCGCAGTCCACCCAGTTAAGTGACCTGCTTATGCAAGCACCAACTCTAAAACTGAGCTCACAGTGCCTGGAGGCGAGGGTTATAAAGAGGGGGCCCCGCAATGCATCCTGGGACAGTCTAAAGCTTTAGCCTGTTGGTGCCTCTGGATCAAGATCCATCTCTACACCCCTGATGTATTCCCTGTGGAACCCAGTGTACCCCACTGCAGAAATATTTAGAAAAACATTTTGAAAATAGGACCAATTACCTTGTTGATGGCTAACTGAATAGTCACATGGTGTGTGGTACAAAATGTCGACATTGACATATCAGTGACAAAAGTCTGCAAGTTGACATAGCATTGTAAGGAAGTAGTAGCCCTAACCACAACCTAACCAGTCCATGTCTACATTCTGAATGTCAAAATAATGACTGCATACCCTTAAGTTGTGTACACATCTAAACAATGCATTGATCTAGCGCTGATCTGATACAATGTAATGAAATTGTGTCTGCTTACACACTGCACGAGCTGCCGTACGATGGCACTAGATATCGTTACAGGTGTGAAACTGCTTCACCGCACTGTATGTCTCCTTGTCCTATCTGACATGCAGCACATCAGATGGGAAGATGCAATTAGACAAGTCAATAAAATTGGTGGCACACACTACCAATGGTCCTTGTGATACATCGCGGATCACAAGATTGACCAATATATCATACAGGATGTACCCAGATTTACATGTAATGATTGATGTTTTAGGTATTTTATGTGCAGTATTTTTAGTCATTGGGTATGTATTACTATAATTCAGTAGTAGAGATGAGCAAACTTTTTCAAAACTGTTCAGTGGACCATTCTACTTATTTTGCATAAGTAGAGTGCAATGTGACCTTGAGGGGTTTATTTATGAGAGGTCAGGATTTAAAAGCCAGTGCTTCTGATGTTTTTGTGCCTAATATTTAAAAGGACAATGCTTTTACTAGCTATGGCTTGCTAGCTATGGCTTGCTAGTAAAAGCACTGCCCTTTTAAATATTTGGTATAAACACAATCAGAAGCACGAGTATTACAACAGACACTTTGCAAATAAACCACTAAGCGTTCCAAGTCCTACCTAATTCATTCCACACAGGAGAATGAGATGACCATTGTTGTACTTGAGATCTGTACATCCACTTCTTTGTACTGTTTATTGAAACAATAAAGTTACATACAGTATGTAATCAAATTTGTTGTGATTTATTTATTTATAATTTCAGTATATAGTACTGTGCAAAAATTTTAGGCAGGTGTGACAAAAATGCAGTAAAGTATGAATGCTTTAAAAAATAGAAGTGTTAATAGTTTATTTTTGGCTATTAAAAAAATGCAAAGTGAATGAACAGAAGTGAAAACTAAAATATTTGGAGTGACCACCCTTTGCCTTCAAAACAGCATCAATTCTTCTAGGTACACTTGCACACAGTTTTTGTAGGAACTCTGCAGGGAGGTTGTTCCAAACATCTTTGAGAACTGACCGCAGACGTATTGTGGATGCAGGCTCTCTCAAATCCTTTTGTCTCCATGTAATCCCAGACAGACTCGATGATGTTGAGATCAGGGCTCTGTGGGGGCCATGTCATCACTTCTAGGACTCTTTGTTCATAGTAAAATCTGGTGTTGTCCCAGTTACATAGTGGTAACAGATTCTGACCTTAATGTCCTTGATGGTTCTTATTCCATATTCCGTGCTCACCACCTAGACAGGTTTGTCATTCCTTATGGGCATCCAAAATTGTGCTTGGAGTAGAACAAAGGTGTCTGCTGGCAGACAAGACAGCGTTCTGTGATATGTAATGGTCAGCATCTTACCTGCTCTGCGATCAACGCATTTCACTTGTAACCAGGCTTCATCAGGATGTGATCCTTTGTTCTATTTAAAGCCGCAGCCGATCTCTGCCTGTGCGTAATTTCCGCCCTCTTTGTGGTGGTGTGCTTGTCATCGTATGGCCTTGGTGCGTCACTTCTGCCCTAAAAAACGTGTCTGCCACGTTACTTCTGCTCTGATCTAGGTCATGTACACCCTTAGCTAGTATCGTGGCATCACTTCCGCCCTCGGTGGAAAACATGTTCCCCATTGTTTAGGGGCGGAACATCAGCCGGTAGACCTTTGTTCTACTCCAAGTACAACTTTGGATGCCCATAAGGAATGACAATCCTCTATAGAGAATGAGCAAATATGCAGTAACAACCATCAAGGACATTAACGTCAGAATCTGTTACCATTATGTAACTGGGACAACACCAGATTTCACTATGAATGGACTTACACCCTCACTATTGTCAGTGTGTATTGCCACCCAGTAATTGCGTGGGGCAAAGTAAAAATGCTCAACAGTGTAACTCCCCCTATGAGAAGACTAAAATTCTTTTAAAAGACTTTCATCATTGCTGTGTGTTTATGTCTTTATATGTTGTATACCGGTATTAGATTTCATTCATAGATCTTTTTTTCTTTTACCCTCCATGGCAGCACCACCTCTGGGTTATTCCTCCAATAGGTAAGACAGGAAAGAAGAAAAAGACACCAACCCTATATAAGCCACTCCCCTCTAGCCTCAGTGTCTTTTTTTCTTCTTTCCAGGTATGACAGGCATCTGCGGGCTTACGCTGTCCGTGGGTCCTCCGCACCGCCTCTGCGGCCATCCGGTGGGGAGAGAGGAGGTGTGGAGCTGGCCTCCGGCGCTGGGGGAGCGAACGCTTTTGCTGCTAGCCGTTACCCACATATTCGGGTGGCATAAGGCAGCGGTGAGCTCGGTGCCGTCGCGTTCATCTGAAGGGCAGAGTGGGCGGACGCCAGGGACCGGAACTGTGCGGCCGGAGGGGCATCTCTGAAAGGCGCTGGTGGGTTCTAGGAAGCGCTGCAGCGTTTCTGTCAGTGCAGCAAGAGGGAGCTGGTGGGTCCCGTGGCAGTCAATATGGAGGAGGATAAGCGGAAACCCACAAAAGTCAGGGTAAGCAGGCATTTTTTCTACACGTTTTGCTGGACTGGTATCCGTGTAGTAGCTAGTGAGGGGTGTATTTTTTTTCTGTTCCTGTTGCTAGGTCAGAAACCAGTAAGGAAAAGGTGGAACTTAAATCTAAGCACAAAAGGCTGCATTTATACAAATGCTCATTATGTGATAAAGCTTTACCAGATAAAGGATCAGGAAATGTGTGTGGAGATTGCAAGGCACCTCAGCATTTTATACCTCCCTCTCAGATGTCAGAGTTAGTGGGATTACTGAAAATGGCTCTGTCGGATACATTTGTGACTAAGGAGGACTTTAATAGAGCATCCGTAAAGAGGTCCAGAGTAGTGTTAAGTGATCATTCTGACGTTTCGGATGTGGAGGAGAAGTTGGTAATGTCTGACAATTCAAAGTCTGGAGAGGATTCTGTTGTTTCTAAGTCAGAAGGTGTCTGTAATATTGACTTGGTCAGTAATTTATTGGTGTTCATTCATCGCTCCTTGGATATTGAGGAGGCGCAGTAGGAGATGAAGCCGCAGGATTTGTTGTTTAAGGAGACAAAGTAAAAGGGGAAGGTGTTCCCGTTGTCTCTATCTCTTAAAGACGTGGTGTCGGAGGAATGGAGACATCCGGTTAAGAGTCTGTCCGTTTCACAAAGGATAGAAAAAATGTATCCGTTTCTTCAGGAGGAAGTTGCTAAATGGGAGGAATCTCCGAAAGTGGATGCAGCAGTTGCGAGGATATCTAAAAAAAAAAAAAAAACTGCTTTACCGTTAGAATATGCATATGTGTTCAAGGAGCCGATAGACAGACTGATAGAAATAGGTTTAAAAAAGCAACATTCTTTATTAGGGGCTGCCATGAAACCAGCAGCAGCGATGGCAGTAACTACTAGGGTGTTGCGGGGTTGGTGTCATAACCTAGAATCAGATATGTTAGATGGCATAAAAAGGGCAGATCTGTTGAAGTCAATTCAGGACATTCAGCTTGCTGTAGAATTCCTATGTGACTCTTCAATGGATTCGGTAAAGTTAACAGCCAGAGCTGGTGTTACTGCTGCCGTAGTAAGAAGAGCTTTGTGGTTGAGGCCCTGGGCGGCTGACGTACAGTCAAAAAATAGGCTGTTATTGTTGCCTTTTCAAGGAGATTATCTGTTTGGACAGAAATTGGATGAAATAATTAATAAAATGTCAGGGGGCAAATCAGTCTGGTTGCCTCAGGACAGAGGGTCGAGGAAAGCCTTTTCAAAATCTTCAAGAGCGCAATCTCAGGAGGTCAGAGTGTAAGACCTATCGGCCGGGAAGGAGTTATAGAAAAGGACAGTGGGATAGTTCACGTTCTCTTTTTCGTGGCCAGAGAGGCAAGGACAGCAGAACTTTTTTTCATCAGTTCACCCAGTGATGCTAGGAGAAAGGAGCCAGAAGCTGTAGGTGGAAGACTTTTGAAATTTGCAGATGTATGGAGAAATTCTACCACGGACAAGTGGGCGTTGGAGATAATCACAAGCGGATACAAGCTAGAGTTCGTCAGTCAACCAGGGAATTTTTTTCTCAGCTCTCCAGTTCCAGAAGAGGAGCGGCAGGCCTTGAAGCCAAGTTTGCAAACTATAATAGATCAGGAAGTGGTCGTGGAGGGTTCCACCTGGTCAGGAAAACCAGGGGTGGTTCTCCAGGTTTTTCGTCATAAAAAAAGCTTCAGGAGGTTTCAGAACCATTCTAGATTTAAGACGTCTCAACAAGTTTGTAAAGCCAAAAAAGTTCAAAATGGAGTCCATAAAATCGATCTACGCCGAGGGATGTTTGACATCTATCGATCTGAAAGATGCTTATCTCCATGTTCCCATCTTCAAAGGACACCAGAAATTCCTCAGGTTCCATAGTCTAGGAAAGAGTTACCAGTTCAAAGCTCTTCCATTCGGATTAGCCAGTTCTCCAAAGACTTTTAGGAAGGTCTTAGTAGTGGTCATCGCACATCTAAGAGAAAAGGGTGTCCGGTTTTGGCCGTACCTAGACGATATTCTAATAGCGGCAGATGGAGGCAATGCAAAACACATTAGTGGCACTCAGATGCCTAAGGCAGCATTGTTGGCTGATAAACACAGGAAAAAGTCAGTTGACTCCCACGAGGCAAATAGTTTCTGGGAGTTCAAATAGATACAGAATCCATGGTAGTGAAGTTAACTACTGCAAGGAAAGAGTAGCTGAAGAAACAGTTGCAGGACATATTAAGGAAGCACAAGGTGACATCAGGAGACTGTCTCAAAAGTATGGGTCTCATGGCGGCGTTGGATACAGTTCCTTGGTCGAGGTTCCACATGAGGAATCTGCAGAGATGTTTGTTGACCCAGTGGGACAGAAACAGCAAAGTTTTGACACAGAAGATCGTGCTGTCAAAGAATGCAAAAATGGATATAGAGTGGTGGCTGGACGATCAAAGGTTGGAAAGAGGGAAGTCCTTCTGTATGGTTAAGCAAATTTATTTATTTATTAGCAGTTTCTTATATAGCGCAGCATATTCCGTTGCGCTTTACAATTAGAACAACAGTTATAGAACAAAACTGGGCAAAGACAGACAGACATAGAGGTAGGAAGGCCCTGCTCGCAAGCTTACAATCTATAGGGAAATAGGCATTGATACATGAGGATAGATGCTACCTGTTAGATAATGGTTCCCCAGATTTCTAGGTTCTTAGTGGGTTGTATGATATGATCACCCAGCAATGTTGGAAGACAAAATGTGAGGTTATGTGGACTGTACAGAGGGGATGTAACTGGATAGGGAAGCATTGAAGGATATGTGTGTGGGTCAGGAATTTGGTAGGCTTGTCTGAAGAGATGAGTTTTCAGGGAATGTTTAAAGGTTTGGAGACTAGAGGAGAGTCGTCTTGTGCGTGGGAGGGTATTCCACAGAGTGGGTGAAGCCCGGGTAAAGTCCTGTAATTTTGAGTGGGAACAGGTAATACATGTGGATGAGAGACGCAGATCTTGTGCAGAGCGGAGGGGTCTGGTAGGGAGATATTTTGAGATGAGTGAGGAGATGTATGATGGTGCAGTTTGGTTAAGAGCCTTGTATGTAAGTAAAAGTATTTTATATTTGACACGGTAGAATACCGGTAACCAATGGAGGGACTTTCAGAGTGGATCAGCAGATGAAGAATGTCTGGCGAAGAAGATTAGCCTCGCAGCTGCATTTAAAATGGATTGAAGTTGTGAGAGCCTATGTTTGGGAAGACCAGTAAGGAGACTATTACAATAATCAATGCGGGAAATGATGAGTGCATGGATTAGAGTTTTTGCAGTGTATTGTGTAAGATAAGGGCGTATTTTGGATATGTTTTTAAGGTGCATGTAACATGATTTAGAGACAGATTGAATGTGTGGAACAAATGACAGTTCAGAGTCAAGGATGACACCTAGGCAGCGAGCTTGTGGGGTAGGGTGGATAGTTGCATTGTCAACAGTTAATGGTAGTCACTACGGATGCAAGCCGGTCAGGCTGGGGAGCTGTTTGCGGTCAAGAACTGATTCAAGGAATTTGGGCGTTAGATTTTCGGTCCCCTTACTCAAACATAAGAGAGATGAGAGCAGTCAGTATGGCACGGATCTAATGGCCAACGCCAGACACAAGAAGGTGCCGGTCTTCTTTTCCAGGTACCGGGAACCTCATGCAGCTCAAGTAGATGCTCTCACCACTACATGGGATATGTCTCTGGCGTACGTGTTTCCTCGGT
The DNA here is from genome assembly GCF_028390025.1 of Pseudophryne corroboree. Lineage (NCBI taxonomy): Eukaryota > Metazoa > Chordata > Amphibia > Anura > Myobatrachidae > Pseudophryne > Pseudophryne corroboree. The sequence goes on along the minus strand of NC_086445.1, from coordinate 653,153,455 downwards.
TTCCCCTCATTCCAAAGATTCTGAGGAAAATACAAAGCGAAAAGGTGACCGTGATAGCGATCTTGCCGTACTGGCCGAGGCGGGCCTGGTTCCCGCAAGTCCTGCGGTTGGCAGTAGGCGGGCCCTGGAAATTGCCAGCAGCTCCCGACCTTTTGTCCCAAGGTCGTGCATCAACCTCAGCCCAAGTCATGGAATCTGATGGCTTGGCTGTTGGCTGGTGAAACCAGAAACTTGAAGCAGCTAGTTTTCTCCAGTAAAGTAGTAACAATGCTGCTTAAGGCTAGGAAAGTTTCTACCTGTAAGACGTATTACAGGATTTGGAAAAAGTTTGTTTTCTGGTGCAAAGAAAGAGACAGGAATGTGGATGACATTCCTGTAATAATGGATTTTTTGCAGATGGGTCTGGAAGCAGGGCTCTCTGAAGGTAAAAATTTCAGCTATAGGGGCCATGTTGGATAGAGAGATCGCAGACGATAAATAAATAATGCAGTTTGTACAGGCAGCATAGAAGGTGATGCTGGTGTTTCAAGCTCCTGTGGGAACATGGGATTTAAATCTGGTCCTGAATGTTCTGACGGATTCACCTTTTGAGCCTTTACGAGAGATTCCGTTCAAGTTTTTAACTTGGAAAGTGGTCTTTTTGGTGGCCATCACATCAGCAAGAAGAGTTTCGGAGTTGCAAGCTCTCTGGGTAGAGCAGCCGTTTATTAATTTTTTTGAAGATAAAGTAGTTCTGTTTACGAATCTGCAGTTTCTCCCCAAAGTCGTTTCTAATTTTCATTTCAACCAAGAGATAGTTCTACCATCTTTTTTTCCGAGGCCGAAACATGATAGGGAAGAAAATTTTCATAAATTGGACCTAGTTAGAGCACTAAGGATCTATGTAGATAGATCAGCTACCGTTAGAAAGTCCAAACAACTGTGTTAATGGAAGGGAAGAACAAAGGAGAAGGTGCGTCTAAAGCAGCTATTGCAAGGTGGATTAAGTCTTGTATAATAGAAGCATATAAAATAAGAAACATGGATGCGCCCAAAGATTTGAAAGCACATTCTACCAGGGCAACGGTGGCCTCTTGGGCAGAGAAGAGATCCGCATCAATTCAGGAACTATGTAAGGCCGCAGGTTGGATGTCCGTACAGGTTGATTATCCCATATCCAAATATTCCGAAATACGGAATATTCCGAATTACAGAATTTTTTGAGTGAGACCGAGATAGTTAAACCTTTGTTTTTTGATGGCTCAATGTACACAAATTTTGTTTAATACACAGTTATTAAAAATATTGTATTAAATTACCTTCAGGCTGTGTGTGTAAGGTACATATGAAACATGAATGAATTGTGCATGTACCCAAACTTTGTTTAATGCAGAGTTATTAAAAATATTGGCTAAAATTACCATCAGGCTGTGTGTATAAGGTGTATATGAACCATAAATGCATTCTGTGCTTAGACTTGGGTCCCATCACCATGATATCCCATTATGGTATGCAATTATTCCAAAATACGTAAAAATCCGATATCCAAAATACTCGTGGTCCCAAGCATTTTGGATAAGGGATACTCAACCTGTACATACTTTCGCAAAGCACTATAAAATTGACGTGCAGGCATCAGCGGATGCTGAATTTGAGAGAAAAATGAGTGCTGTGATCTGACTGAGAAAAAAAAAGGGAGAGTATATGTTTATAAATTGTATAGTTATCATTTAGCCCACCCAGTGCTGTAACTGCTTGGGTATGACCCAGATGTGGTGCTGCCATGGGGGGTAAAGGAAATGACAGATTCTTACCTGTTATTATGTTTTCCTTTACTCTTCCATGGCAGCACGTATATTCCCACCCAGGGGTTTTGCGTTTCTTTTTCATTTTGCATGTGCATATGGTTAGCTATATTGTTATACTGTTATATTATTGGAGAATGAAAGACACTGAGGCTAGAGGGGGAGTGGCTTATATAGGGCTGGTGTCTTTTTCTTTTTTTTTTTCTTTCCTGTCTTACCTATAGGAGGAATAACCCAGAGGTGGTGCTGCCATGGAAGAGTAAAGGAAAACACATTAACAGATAAGAATCTGTCATTTCTCTAGCATCCATAAGGGATATTGGAGACAGATTAGTACGATGGGGTACACTTTAAATTTCTTCAACTCGGTGTGCTGGCTCCTCCCCTCTATGCCTCCTCCTACAGGTCAGTTTAGAAAAAAGTCCCCTCAGAAGAAGATGCACACTCTGCAAGCTCCAGAGTTTTTCTTCAATTTCTTTTAAAGTTTTATTTCTTTTGGTATGCTGTTTGGGCAACGATTTTTCAAATCAGTAGCTCGCGCTATACATGAGAGCGGGCTCAGCGGCATTTTGGCACCTTCCTCTGCATAGCAGCAGCCTCAACAGCTCCTCCATAACAGTCCCTGGATCACTGGTACAGGGTGTAGAAGGGGAGAGCTGCTATAGTGTGCACAAGTAACATCCCTCGGAGGGATTTTTCATAATACAGTCTCACTGTTGTTTACATGTAAAACGCTGACAGCCTCACTGGGGCTGTGCAGCGCTGGGTGCACTGGTGTCTTCTTCCTGTGTCTCCTCTCTCACATGCAATAGGACAGACTTTTTGTATTGTATTTCAGGCTGTATTGTATGTATATTGTACCTGTTTTTTCTTATTCAATATGGTAAAACAGAAGTTATGCAAGATTCTCTCCTAGTTTATCTAGCTCAATATCTTGTGAACAGTGTAGTCAGTCATCTCAAAATGCTGATATATATACATACGTTATGGTAAGAACTTACCATTGATATTTCTCCTATGTCCACAGGTTTCCACAGGATAACATTGGGATATGATTGAGCGACAGCATATTGGCACCAAACGATCACAAGCTTTCTGGCCTCCCAGGATGCAACGGGCTCGACCATATAATCCCGCCCACTGACAGTCAAATCAGTTGTTTCCAAAGTATTTAGGCAGGAGCATTATGTAGAACCCTATTCAGGCGAGAAGAACACACATGCACACCCTTCCATGCAAGAGGGAAGAGGTTAGTGAGTATAAAGATTCTCAAATCAGGTGCGTCAGGGTGGGAAACCTTTGGACATAGGAAAAATACCGTTATCAATGGTAAGTTCTTACCATAACGTATATTTCTCCGGCAGGGAACACAGGTTATCCACAGGATAACATTGGGACTTCCCAAAGCAATTTTTAGTGGTGGGGACGCTCCTGATTAGACAGGAGAACCTTTCGCCCGAATTCAGCGTCAGAGGCAAAGGTATCCAAGGCATAATGTCTAATGAAAGTGTTAATGGAAGACCATGTGGCTGCCTTACATATCTGTTCTGCTGAAGCACCATGTGCTGCCCGTGAAGGACTTACCTTACGTGTAGAGTGAGCAGAGACATTAGCCAGAACAGGGAGATCAGCTCGAGAGTATAGTTCTGAAATCGTCATTCGAAGCCATCTTGCTAGCGTCTGTTTAGTAGCAGGCCATCCTCAATTGTGAAATCCGTAAAGCATGAAGAGAGAATCTGTCTTTCTGATGGCACTGGTACGTAGATACTTAATGCACGGACTACATCCAGCGACGCTTCTCCCGCAGAAAGTCCCGATACCTGAAAAGCCGGGACTACAATTTCTTCGATAAGGTGAAACTTGGATACTACCTTAGGAAGATAACCAGACCTAGTTCTGAGAACTGCGTTATCTGGATAAAAAAATCAGAAAAGGAGATTTACATGACAGCACTCCTAAATCTGACACTCTTCTAGCTGATGTCATAGTAAAAGAGTACTTTAGCTGTCAACCATTTAAGATCCACTTTCTTAAGTGGTTCAAACGGAGCCCCTTAAAGAGCTTTGAGGACCAGACTTAAATCCCGAGGTACTGCAGGAGGAACAAAAGGTGGTTGAATTCGCAGCGTTCCCTGGAAAAAAGTATGCACATCTTGTAAAGTAGCAATTTTCTTTTGAAACCGTACAGTCAGTGCTGAAACTTGAACTCTCAAGGGATCCACCTTCAAACCCTTATCCATTCCTGCCTGAAGGAAATCTAAGATTCTGGATACTCTTAAAGTTTTTGGATACATATTTCTTTCACTGCACCAATGAATATAGGCTTCCCATGTTCGATGATAAATGCGAGCTGAGGGTTTCCTTGCTCTAAGCATTGTTTGAATTACCTGTTGTGAAAAACCTCTTGACTTCAGGATAGAGGTTTCAACAGCCATGCCGTCAAAGACAGCCGATCCAGATGCCTGTGGCTAATGACCTTTTTACCTTTACTGGAAGTACCATCATTTGTTTCTTTATTGTCTGATGTACTCCATTCCATCTGGTCAGAATCGGATGTTGCTACGGTCTTGAGTGGAATTGTGCATATTCCACCATGTCGAAAGTTGACTCCATCAACCCCATCACTCACATTGCTGTGTGAACTGATATTGTTTGACTGTGCAACAATTTCTGAATCATTAACTGCACCTTGGATATCTTTTCCACAGGTATATATTCTGCAGACTTAAATCCAATACAGCCCCTAAGTGAATCATCCGTTGTGACGGAATCAGAGACGACTTTGCCCAATTTATGAGCCATCCGTGTTTCTGTAGACAAGTTATTGTCTGTTGGAGATGGCTCAAGAGCAATTCCTGGGATTGTGCCAGGATTAAAAGATCATAGAGGTATGGGAAAATCCTTATCCCCTGCTTGTTGAGATAAGCTGCCATAACCACCATGATCTTGGTAAATACTCTGAGGGCTGTGGCTAACCAAAAGGGTAATGCCTGGAATTGAAAATGTTGCTGGAGGATAGCGAACCTGAGGTAACACTGATGGGACAATGCTATAGGCACATGCAGGTAAGCATCCTGTATATCCAGAGATACCATGTAATCCTCTGGTTCCATGGCCAAAACTATGTGGAACCATGGGACCCAAATGTATTTGTTTAACATTTTGAAATTGAGGATGGGCTGAAATGACCCATTTGGCTTCTGGAACAAAAATAGGTTGGAGTAAAAACCCTGCCCCCGTTGTGCCGGGGGTACTAGAATAATTACCCTGGACTGAAGCAATTTCTGAAGTGCTTCTTGCAGGGCTCTGGCCTTCAGCTCTATATGAGACGGGCTGGTGCAAAAAAAACCTTCGAGGAGGCTGCTTCTTAAAAGTGGTAAACATAACCCAGAGATACAGCTTCTTGCACCCAAGCGTCTGTTGTCGACTGCTGCCATATGTGTGCAAACTGAAGAAGACGGCCCCCTACTTTGGAGTCCCCCAGGTGGAGGCCCTCACCATCAGGCTGATGGTTTCTGTTCTGGTTTGGAAGCTGGCCCTCTAGTGGCCCATTGCTTCTTTGCTTTACCAGACTTATTGTACTGGGTTTGCTTTGATTCATTTTTACCTTGCTACCGAAATGGCCGAAATCCCGAGCCCTTAGGCTTAGGATTATAACTGGCAGGAAACCTAACCTTCTTGGATTCCGCTTCTGACTCCAGAATATCTGTCAGTTCCTTACCAAAAAGAATGTTCCCAACAAAAGGCAAAGCTTCCAGAACCTTTTTGGATTCTGAATCAGCTTTCCATGTACGTAGCCAACTTTCTCTGCGATCAACTACCGTTAAGGCTGATGCTTTAGAAGCAATCATACCCATATCCATTGCTGCTTCTTCTAGGAATAGCGGTCAGTTTTATATGAGCTATATGGGACTCCTGCCCCCTAGTAGGTGCTGAGAGCCCATTTTCCAGTTCTTCAACCCATTCAGCTACCGCTTTAGTCATCCAGGCTGAGTCCATAGCAGGCCTTATGACTGCCCCTGAAAGAGAAAATGTGTTTTTCAAAAAACCATTGACTGAGCGAGTCCGCTTCCTAGTTTAGGACTCCCGGAACGTACATTGCGGACAATGCTGGGAAATGGAGTTCTTCCCACTTTAGTATGTGACTTGCCTCCTTCATTGCTTTTTGGCTGTGAGTTCCTCCCTGATGGTTGAGGTGCCATATGTTCGCAAACTGAAGAAGTCGGCCAAACACAAGATGTAGTGACCACACCCGGCGCTACTTATTTTACCCAAATGAACAAATCTACTTAACAGCTTACTTTTTCGGTAACAATCATGTTTACAATTGATGTCGTATAAGTCTTATTTCAAAGAAGACACATGTCTGAAAAATTAAGACACACAAAACATAGTGCAACCAATTTTGGTAATAAACAGAGTATTTATTTGTTCAACTCACATAGATATGAGTCAATATAGCATATCATCCACCAGATGGCGTTGGTCCTTAGTTCTCACAGGAACTTCAATGCAATATGGCAAAAACCTCCACTAGATGGTATGGGACATCAATCCCCGTGGATATACTTGAAACTCAGAAAGATAGATATATGGTGCAATACGGCTTAACCATAAAGGAGTTTTATTCAGACAAAAACGCACTTACATAAAACAAATAATTAAAAGCATATATCACCCATCTGGGATCAATACCGGAGACCAGATTCCAAACAGAGCCAGCTGTAACTGTGTCATGAACGGGTTTCCGGATAGCAAGAACCTTGTGCTTGAGCGCGCTTTCGGTCCCAAAGACCTTCCTCAGAAGCATAAGGTTCTACACACCGGGAGCCATTAAATACCCTCTTAATTGCCCCCCTCCTGTAGACAGTCACGGTCCTGACGCGCATCGGCTTCCTATGCGGAAGTACGTCACCGGAAGTGACGTTTGCGTTCCACCGGCGTCATCGTTCTTCCTGTTTGCGTTCCACATAGCGGCGTTTTTCAATTCCAGCACGGGTCCGCATGATGAGAGAGTCTCTAATAGTCCATACATACATCATTGGAGACATAATCATTTAGAAGAGGCGTGGATCCCAAAAAACAAAATAAAATACAATCCATGTAAAAAACAGTAAAAATACATACATTTAAAATTACACACTATACAGAAATAGGACAGGAGATCGGAGATCAGGATTCTAAAAACCATGTAAGTTCGAAATCGGAGTTGAGGCAGTTGGGAATTAGGGAGCCAAGTTTATAAATCCAGCGCATCTCAGCTTTAGCTAAGGGGACATCGATATCTTTATCCCGCCATGTTGGATTAATTAATTGGATGCCCCAAAAGGATTTGATTCCGCCTACCTTTCCCCCATGTACATCTTTAAAATGGGAAGACAAAGAATGTGTCTCTAACCCTCTTTTTATGTTATACAGATGTTCCCCAAGCCTTGTTTTTAAACATCTTGTTGTTTCCCCTATATATAACAAGGAACATTGACACTCTATGGCATATATAACGTTTTTGGAATTGCAAGTAATAAATTCCTTAATGCCATATTTTGTCCCCTTTACTGAAAATTCTTTCAATTTGTTAGTACCTTTCTCTATCGTCCTAGTGGATGCTGGGGTTCCTGAAAGGACCATGGGGAATAGCGGCTCCGCAGGAGACAGGGCACAAAAAGTAAAGCTTTTTCCGATCAGGTGGTGTGCACTGGCTCCTCCCCCTATGACCCTCCTCCAGACTCCAGTTAGATTTTTGTGCCCGGCCGAGAAGGGTGCAATCTAGGTGGCTCTCCTAAAGAGCTGCTTAGAGAAAGTTTAGCTAGGTTTTTTATTTTACAGTGATTCCTGCTGGCAACAGGATCACTGCAGCGAGGGACTGAGGGGAGAAGGAGTCAACTCACCTGCGTGCAGGATGGATTGGTTTCTTGGCTACTGGACATCAAGCTCCAGAGGGACGATCACAGGAACAGCCTGGATGGTCACCGGAGCCACGCCGCCGGCCCCCTTGCAGATGCTGAAATCAGAAGAGGTCCAGAATCGGCGGCTGAAGACTCCTGCAGTCTTCTAAAGGTAGCGCACAGCACTGCAGCTGTGCGCCATTTTCCTCTCAGCACACTTCACACGGCAGTCACTGAGGGTGCAGGGCGCTGGGAGGGGGGCGCCCTGGGAGGCAAATGAGTACCTATTTGGCTAAAAATACCTCACATATAGCCCTAGAGGCTATATGGAGATATTTAACCCCTGCCTAATTTTTCTAAATAGCGGGAGACGAGCCCGCCGGAAAAGGGGCGGGGCCTATCTCCTCAGCACACGGCGCCATTTCCTCTCACAGCTCCGCTGGTCAGGACGGCTCCCAAGTCTCTCCCCTGCACTGCACTACAGAAACAGGGTAAAACAGAGAGGGGGGGGCACATTTATGGCGATATTTTGATATAACAAAGCAGCTATAAGGGAGCACTTATTATAAGGCTATCCCTGATATATATATAGCGCTTTTGGTGTGTGCTGGCAAACTCTCCCTCTGTCTCCCCAAAGGGCTAGTGGGTCCTGTCTTCGTTAGGAGCATTCCCTGTGTGTCTGCTGTGTGTCGGTACGTGTGTGTCGACATGTATGAGGACGATATTGGTGTGGAGGCGGAGCAATTGCCAAATATGAGGATGTCACCCCCTAGGGAGTCGACACCAGAATGGATGCCTTTATTTATGGAACTACGGGATAGTGTCAACACGCTAAAGCAGTCGTTTGACGACATGAGACGGCCGGACAATCAATTAGTGCCTGTCCAGGCGACTCAAACACCGTCAGGGGCTGTGAAACGCCCTTTGCCTCAGTCGGTCGACACAGACCCAGACACAGGCGATGACTCCAGTGGTGACGGTGACGAATCAACCGTATTTTCCAGTAGGGCCACACGTTATATGATTTTGGCAATGAAGGAGGCGTTACATTTAGCTGATACTACAGGTACCACTAAACAGGGTATTATGTGGGGTATGAAAAAACTACCTATAGTTTTTCCTGAATCAGAAGAACTAAATGACGTGTGTAATGAAGCGTGGGTTGCCCCTGATAAAAAGCTGATAATTTCAAAGAAATTATTGGCATTATACCCTTTCCCGCCAGAGGTTAGGGAGCGCTGGGAAACACCTCCTAGGGTGGACAAGGCGCTAACACGCTTATCTAAACAAGTGGCGTTACCCTCTCCTGAGACGGCCGCACTTAAAGATCCATCAGATAGGAGGATGGAAAATATCCAAAAAAGTATATACACACATGCAGGTGTTATACTACGACCAGCTGTAGCGACTGCCTGGATGGGCAGTGCGGGGGTAGTTTGGTCAGAATCCCTGATTGAAAATATTGATACCCTGGACAGGGACAATATTTTACTGTCGTTAGAACAAATAAAGGATGCATTTCTTTATATGCGTGATGCACAGAGGGATATATGCACACTGGCATCACGGGTAAGTGCTATGTCCATTTCGGCCAGAAGAGCTTTATGGACGCGACAGTGGACAGGCGATGCGGATTCAAAACGGCATATGGAAGTTTTGCCGTATAAAGGGGAGGAGTTATTTGGAGTCGGTCTATCAGATTTGGTGGCCACGGCTACAGCCGGGAAATCCACCTTTCTACCTCAAGTCACTCCCCAACAGAAAAAGGCACCGACTTTTCAACCGCAGCCCTTTCGTTCCTTTAAAAATAAGAGAGCAAAGGGCTATTCATATCTGCCACGAGGCAAAGGTCGAGGGAAGAGACAGCAACACGCAGCTCCTTCCCAGGATCAGAAGCCCTCCCCGGCTTCTACAAAAGCCTCAGCATGACGCTGGGGCTTCTCAAGCGGACTCGGGGACGGTGGGGGGTCGTCTCAAAAATTACAGCGCGCAGTGGGCTCACTCGCAAGTAGATCCCTGGATCCTGCAGATAATATCTCAGGGATACAGGTTGGAATTAGAGACAGATCCACCTCGCCGTTTCCTGAAGTCTGCTTTACCAACGTCCCCCTCCGAAAGGGAGACGGTTTTGGAAGCCATTCACAAGCTGTACTCTCAGCAGGTGATAGTCAAGGTACCTCTTCTGCAACAAGGGAAGGGGTATTATTCCACTCTTTTTGTGGTACCGAAGCCGGATGGCTCGGTAAGGCCTATTCTAAATCTGAAGTCCTTGAACCTGTACATAAAGAAGTTCAAGTTCAAAATGGAGTCACTCAGAGCAGTGATAGCGAACCTGGAAGAGGGGGACTTTATGGTATCCTTGGACATCAAGGATGCGTATCTCCACGTTCCAATTTACCCCTCACACCAGGGGTACCTCAGGTTCGTTGTACAAAACTGTCACTATCAGTTTCAGACGCTGCCGTTCGGATTGTCCACGGCACCTCGGATCTTTACAAAGGTAATGGCCGAGATGATGATTCTTCTTCGAAGAAAAGGCGTATTAATTATCCCATACTTGGACGATCTCCTAATAAGGGCGAGGTCCAGAGAACAGCTAGAGATGGGATTAGCACTGTCTCAAGAAGTGCTAAAACAGCACGGGTGGATTCTGAATATTCCAAAATCCCAGTTAATGCCGACAACTCGTCTGCTGTTCCTAGGGATGATTCTGGACACGGTTCAGAAAAAGGTTTTTCTCCCGGAGGAAAAAGCCAAGGAGTTATCCGAGCTTGTCAGGAACCTCCTAAAACCAGGAAAGGTGTCTGTACATCAATGCACAAGAGTCCTGGGAAAAATGGTGGCTTCTTACGAAGCAATTCCATTCGGCAGATTCCACGCGAGAATTTTCCAAAGGGATCTGTTGAACAAATGGTCAGGGTCGCATCTTCAGATGCACCTGCGGATAACCCTGTCTCCAAGGACAAGGGTGTCTCTTCTGTGGTGGTTGCAGAGTGCTCATCTATTGGAGGGCCGCAGATTCGGCATACAGGATTGGATCCTGGTGACCACGGACGCCAGCCTGAGAGGCTGGGGAGCAGTCACACAAGGAAGAAACTTCCAGGGAGTATGGACGAGCCTGGAAACGTCTCTTCACATAAACATTCTGGAACTAAGAGCAATATACAATGCTCTAAGCCAGGCAGAACCTCTGCTTCAGGGAAAACCGGTGTTGATCCAGTCGGACAACATCACGGCAGTCGCCCATGTGAACAGACAGGGCGGCACAAGAAGCAGGAGTGCAATGGCAGAAGCTGCAAGGATTCTTCGCTGGGCAGAGAATCATGTGATAGCACTGTCAGCAGTGTTCATCCCGGGAGTGGACAACTGGGAAGCAGACTTCCTCAGCAGACACGATCTTCACCCGGGAGAGTGGGGACTTCATCCAGAAGTCTTCCACATGCTGGTAACCCGTTGGGAAAGACCAATGGTGGACATGATGGCGTCTCGCCTCAACAAAAAACTGGACAGGTATTGCGCCAGGTCAAGAGATCCGCAGGCAATAGCTGTGGACGCGCTGGTAACGCCTTGGGTGTACCAGTCGGTGTATGTGTTTCCTCCTCTGCCTCTCATACCAAAAGTATTGAGAATTATACGGCAAAGAGGCGTAAGAACGATACTAGTGGTTCCGGATTGGCCAAGAAGGACTTGGTACCCGGAACTTCAAGAGATGATCACGGAAGATCCGTGGCCTCTACCTCTAAGGAGGGACTTGCTTCAGCAGGGTCCCTGTCTGTTTCAAGACTTACCGCGGCTGCGTTTGACGGCATGGCGGTTGAACGCCGGATCCTAAAGGAAAAAGGCATGCCGGAAGAAGTCATTCCTACTTTGATTAAAGCAAGGAAGGAAGTAACCGTGCAACATTATCACCGAATTTGGCGAAAATATGTTGCGTGGTGCGAAGATCGGAGTGCTCCGACGGAGGAATTTCAACTGGGTCGATTCCTACATTTCCTGCAATCAGGATTGTCAATGGGTCTCAAATTGGGATCTATTAAGGTTCAAATTTCGGCCCTGTCGATTTTCTTTCAAAAAGAATTGGCTTCAGTCCCTGAAGTCCAGACCTTTGTTAAGGGAGTGCTGCATATACAGCCTCCTGTGGTGCCTCCAGTGGCACCGTGGGATCTCAATGTGGTTTTGGATTTCCTAAAATCTCATTGGTTTGAACCACTAAAAAAGGTGGATTTGAAATATCTCACATGGAAAGTGACCATGCTTCTAGCCCTGGCTTCTGCCAGGAGAGTGTCAGAATTGGCAGCTTTATCTTACAAAAGCCCATATCTGATTTTCCATTCGGACAGGGCAGAACTGCGGACTCGTCCGCATTTTCTCCCTAAGGTGGTGTCAGCATTTCATCTGAACCAGCCTATTGTAGTGCCTGCGGCTACAAGTGTCTTGGAGGACTCCAAGTTACTGGACGTTGTCAGAGCATTAAAAATATATATTGCAAGGACAGCTGGAGTCAGAAAATCTGACTCGTTGTTTATATTGTATGCACCCAACAAGATGGGTGCTCCGGCGTCTAAGCAGACGATTGCTCGTTGGATCTGTAGCACAATCCAACTTGCACATTCTGTGGCAGGCCTGCCACAGCCTAAATCTGTAAAGGCCCACTCCACAAGGAAGGTGGGCTCATCTTGGGCGGCTGCCCGAGGGGTCTCGGCATTACAACTTTGCCGAGCAGCTACGTGGTCAGGGGAGAACACGTTTGTAAAATTTTACAAATTTGATACTCTGGCTAAGGAGGACCTGGAGTTCTCTCATTCGGTGCTGCAGAGTCATCCGCACTCTCCCGCCCGTTTGGGAGCTTTGGTATAATCCCCATGGTCCTTTCAGGAACCCCAGCATCCACTAGGACGATAGAGAAAATAAGATTTTACTTACCGATAAATCTATTTCTCGGAGTCCGTAGTGGATGCTGGGCGCCCATCCCAAGTGCGGATTATCTGCATAAATTGTACATAGTTATTGTTAACTAATTCGGGTTATTGTTGAAGGAAGCCATCTTTCAGAGGCTCCGCTGTTATCATACTGTTAACTGGGTTTAGATCACAAGTTGTACGGTGTGATTGGTGTGGCTGGTATGAGTCTTACCCGGGATTCAAAATCCTCCCTTATTGTGTACGCTCGTCCGGGCACAGTACCTAACTGGAGTCTGGAGGAGGGTCATAGGGGGAGGAGCCAGTGCACACCACCTGATCGGAAAAAGCTTTACTTTTTGTGCCCTGTCTCCTGCGGAGCCGCTATTCCCCATGGTCCTTTCAGGAACCCCAGCATCCACTACGGACTCCGAGAAATAGATTTATCGGTAAGTAAAATCTTATTTTTGTTGGCCTAGACATATTACAGGTGGCACAACGATGAAAACCCAGGGTGCGGATACAACTCCTTTTATTACTTTCAATAGAACTGTGTACCAATTTATCTTTTAAGGATTTTGATTTCCTATAAATGAAGGCAGGTTTTATTGGTAAACAAGGGCCTATAACAGGATCCTTTTTGATCACATTCCAATGTCTTTCAAAGACCTTTTCAATTTCTTTGTGTTGGCAATTAAAATTACATATACATGACCACTGATAAGTATCGTCTTTATTGGCTGACCTTGGTTTGCCAATCAGATCTTTCCGATCAAAAGTATTGACTTTGGTCTGTGCTTTCATAAGATGTTGTAGATTATAACCTTTTTGTAAAAAACGATTAGTCATATCGGTAGATATGGTGTTACACACTTCAGGGTCAGTACAATTTTGTTTTACTCGCATATATTGACTATATGGTATGCTATCTAGCCAACTATTATGGTGTTGACTATCAATACTAATATAGCCATTAGAGTCCGTGGGCTTTCTATATAACCTAGTCTGTATTGATTGATTTTTTATATAAATACAGAGGTCCAAAAAAACTAACTCCTCATTACTAATATTTGTAGTTAGCTTAATATTAAATTCATTCATATTCAATGAGGCACAGAAAGAATCGAGCTCCTCTCTACTGCCATTCCAAAAAAAAAGCAGATCGTCAATATATCTGCGCCAGAGCACCAAATTCGCTCCCAGCACGCCGCCACGCCATACGGTCAGATCCTCCCAGTAGGCCATAAATAGGTTGGCGTAACTGGGAGCGAATCTGTTGCCCATTGCCGTGCCAACACACTGTAGGTAATAGTTCCCATTGAATACAAAATAATTATTGAGTATGAATCTTATACTTTTTATTATGAACTCTCTTAAATCTATATTGACTCATATCTATGTGAGTTGAACAAATAAATACTCTTTCTGTTTATTACCAAAATTGGCTGCACTATGTTTTGTGTGTCTTAATTTTTCAGACATGCGTCTTCTTTGAAATAAGACTTATACGACATCAATTGTAAACATGATTGTTACCGAAAAAGTAAGCTGTTAAGTAGATTTGTTCATTTGGGTGAAATAAGTAGCGCCGGGTGTGGTCACTACATCTTGTGTTTGGTTCTTGTTTGGGGTCTTGGTGAAGGCTCATTTGTACCACATAGGCTGCCACTATACACATTTTAGCGCAGATCAAACCACACCATTTTGTTTTGTCTGAAGAAGTCGGCCCTCTACCCTAGGGTCCCCCAGGCGGAGGCCCGCACCATCAGGCTGATGGTTTCTGTTCTGGTTTGGAAGCTGGCCCTCTGGTGGCCCATTGCTGCTTTGCCTTACCAAACTTATTGTATTGGGGCTGCTTAGCCTCACTCTTTCCTTTTGTTTTTCCTTGCCACCGAAATGGCCGAAAACCCGGTGCTTTAGAGCAGGGGTTCTCAAACTCTGTCCTCAGGACCCCACACAGTGCATGTTTTGCAGGTAACCCAGCAGGTGCACAAGTGTATTAATTACTCACTGACACTTGTTAAAAGGTCCGCAGGTGGAGCTAATTATTTCACTTGTGATTTTGTGAGGAGACCTGCAAAACATGCACTGTGTGGGGTCCTGAGGACCGAGTTTGAGAACCTGTGCTTTAGAGCGATAAGTGTTAGTCACAAATGGTGTAGTATACTGTGAAAGTACTGATTAATTATCATGTCTAAAGGCTACAGCTGTGACACATGGATATGTCCAATCATCTGATGTTGGAAACTAAGCAGTGGTGGGCCTGGTTCGTTTTTGAAAACCACCTGGGAAACCAGGTGCGGTAAGTACCAACATTCATATGTTGTTTTGTATTGTCCTCTATGATCTGGTACATGGTTTGTATGTAAAATGGTTTGCTGTTCAGCATAATACATCCCTGATCAACATCAGGTGTAGATACAATGTTTACACAGACCTTGTCCAGTTTAGTTGGAAAGTGAATTGTTACAGCTTCAATACCAGGAATAGGGTTCACTGTTAACCCATATATGCAGCTCCTTACCTACGGTATATCCCCAACAGCTTCTCCAAATAAGTCAAGCTGATAAACTGAGTTAAAATAAATCATCACTTCACAGACTACACAGGATAATTCATTAGTCAATGAAAGTTCTATTTACTCTACTTCGGCACACGAAGAACAGATAAAAGGGTATCAGCTCAGTAAATAAACTGAAAGAATAAGAGCAGTAAAGGCTAGTCTGTTTATAGAGGCAGCAGAGCCTGGGTTAAAAATAAGGCACCCTTATTTAAACAACCCAAAACACAAACAGCTGAGAATAAGGAAAATGTTTGGGCTACGTTCCAATATCCTTTTCCAGCTGGGGACTGGAAAAAAAGAAAAAGTAGTGCCTCCTAAAATAGGTATACATACTGGATAGTGCAAAAACCTATATGGCCTCTGCCGTCAACATCAAAGGAGTAATGGTTTTAAAAAAAAACCATAATGTATCTGTTTAGGGCAGTCATAAGGCCAGCCATGAGTTCAGCTGGCATGAAAGCAAATAGCTGCCTGGGCTGAGGTACTGGAAGACCGTTTTTCTGTACCTGCAAGGGAGCAGGAATCCCATATAAGTTTACAAACAGGCAGCAAAGATATGGGTTATGCTTTTGGGGCATCAACCTTAACAATAGCTGCTAACAGATCAATTTGCTTAATACAGGCAAAGCTGATTCAGAATCAAAGGAGGTTCTGGGAACTTGACTTTGGTTTAAAGTCTCTGTTGAGTAAGCAGATAGTAGGGAGTCAGAAGCAGACTCCGAGAAGGTCACATTTCCTTCCACATATAACCCCTAGTTAGGGGTCTGGTTTAGGTTCATAAAGGAAAAGCAATTGGTACGTAACAGCAACTAGAGGGCCAGCTTCCAAACCAGAGGATAATCCATCAGCATGATGGTACAGGCCTTTTTCTGGGGGATTCCAGGGAAGGGGGCAGACCTCTTAGGTTGCCAGATCTGGTAACACATGCTGGGGTACAAGAAGCGGTACCTCTAGTTTATGCTTTCCTTTTCAAGAGCATCTTCCTCGAAGATTCTTCAGCTCCAGCCCGTTCCGGGCAAAGGCAAAGATAAGGGGATTGCAGGCAGTTCAGAAATGGCTTTTGTCAGGAGTAGTCATCCCGGTAACCCATGCAATGGGAACAGGGGGTTTACTCCAACCTGGGGTTGATTCAGAAGGATTATTTACTCCATTCTCAATCTCTAAAATCCTAAACAAATAGTTTTGGGTACCACGGTTCACATGGAAGCACTCCATAGTTGGGTAAGGAACCAGTAAATTACATAGTATCCCTGGATAGTCAGGATGCTTAACTACAGGTGTCTATAGCACTGTCCATCAGTGTTATTTCAATGTTTACCATCCTTCGGCAACATTCAGTACTAGGTCTTACCCGTTGGGTAACCACAGCCCCAGAGTATGTTCTAAAATAAATTATGGCAGTTTATCTCCGCAAGCAGGGGATAAAAATAATTGCCATACCTCGACCACCTTTTTTTCTGAAACAAATACAGGAAAGGTTTCTGTGTCATCCCGAACACACAATAACTTGTCTGTAGGGGTACAGGTGGTTCATAGATGGGGCAAGGTCATCCTGGGTTCCGTCACAATGGATGACTCACGGGGAGGCTGAACTGAATCAAAGTCTGTAGAAAGTATTTACCTCGAGTTAAGATATCCAAGGTACAGTCAAGAACTCAGGAGGTGTTACATAGTCGAACAATATCAATTCACGCCTCATGCGAATGATGGGTTTGAGGGTGTCCACATAGGTGGAGTATGAACAATTCCATTCAAGACTTCTGCAGCTTCTGTCTACAGCTGCATCACACCTGATGGGTACAATCTCATCTGATGCTGGAAGTCAACCAGTGTTGTGCCTGATTAAAAATCTCTGATAGCAGACCACCTGTGAATACCAGGTGTTGTATGTGGGCCAGATGGACAGTAAACGAACAAAAGTGGTACTGTCACAGAAGGTAAGAAAGAAGTAAGTTGCCTGCTAATTAACCTATTAGCATTTCGGGCCACATACATGATCATGGTTCGAGCAAGGGACGTTCCTAAAGGAAAACTAGTCCAGATCCACAGGGCAAGGCAATGGCAATAGTGTACCTCAACCTTCAGAGAGTAACACGCAGCTAAAACAACAAGGAAGGAGGTAAGTCACATACTAAAGTGTGCAGAACTCCATCTTCCAGCCTTGTCCGCATTATTCGTTCCAGCAGTTCTAAACTGGAGAGTAGACTTTCACAGTCGACACGCCATTCGGTTAAGCGAATGTGCTCTAAACCCAAAAGTAATTTCTGACTCGGGTAGACAAGTGGGGTTTGCCAGAGATGGATCTCAGGAGGTCCCATCGGCAAAAGACCCATACAAGGGATCAGGTAGTGATCTTTGTGTACGTCTTTCGATAAAGTGGGAATTTCATTTCAATTGTGTGTATCCTCGGATCATCCTGCTACCACAGGATGGGGAGGAAAAATACAACAAAGGTGCTTTATCTTTTTCCTCCAATGCTCCTGCTACAGGGTAGTGAGGAAGATAAAAGAAGCTAAGGGTGCCGTGATTCTAATAGCTCTGGCTTGGCCAGAAGGCGTTGATACACAGATCTGCAGAGAATGTCGATGGATGCTCCATTTCTGATTCCTCAAACGCCCAGATTTGCTAATGCAGGGTCCTTGTTATCACAAGACATCTGGATCAGCTGTCTTTTATGGAGTGGCTCTTGAAATCTATATCCTGAAGTCAAGAGGATTCTCACAGGTAAATCAAACAATGTTCAGAGCAGGAAAGACTTCCTAGGCTCATATTTACCACCGAATATAGCAAGTCTATAATCATTGGTATAATGGAAGAATTATGGACCCAAAATCTTTTAGAATTTCCAGGGTTCTAGCATTCCTTCAGGTGGGAGTGGATAAAGGTTAAGGATGGCTTCCTTGAAAGTGCTAGTGTCAGCAATGACTGCATGGTTCCGAAAGAAAATGGCAAGTTTTCAGGATATGCACACTTTTTTTAGGGAATGCTGCGTGTTCAGCCTTCCTTTTTTTCCGCCTACGGTGCGTTGGGACTGTAGTCTAGTCCTCAAAGCCCTTTAAGTTGCTCCATAAGAACCACTTAAAAATAAAAAAAAGTGGATCTTAAATGGTTAACAGCTAAAGTTATCTTTATGCTGACTATGGCATCAGCTAGAACAGTATCAGATGTAGGAGCACTATCATGTTAATCTCCTTTTCTGATACTAGCCAGATAGAGTAGTTCTCAGAACTAGATCTGGGTATCTTCCTAAGGTGGGGTCTAAATTCCACCTTAATGAAGAAATAGTAGTCCCGGTTTTTCCAGGTATTGGGACTTTCTTCGGGAAATGCGTCGCTGGATGTAGTCCGGGCATTAACCCAGTGCCGTCAGACAGATTCTTTCTTCATTCTCTACGGATTTCACAAGAGAGGATGGCCTGCTACTAAACAGACGCTAGCAAGATGGCTTCGAATGATGATTTCAGAAGCATATTCTCAAGCTGATCTCCCTGTTCCGGCTAATGTCTCTGTTCACTCTACTCGTAAGGTAGGTCCTTCATGGGCAGCACAGCATGGTGCTTCAACAGAACAGATAGGTAAGGCAGCCATATGGTCTTCCATTAACTCACTCATAGACATTATGCCTTGGATACTTTTGCCTCTCATAATGCTGAATTCGGGCGAAAGGTTCTCCTGTCTATTCAGGACCACCACTAAAAATTGCTTTGGGAAATCCCATTGTTATCATGTGGATAACCTGTGGACCCTGCCAGAGAAATATACGTTATGGTAAGAACTTATTGTTGATAACAGTATTTCTCCTATGTCCACAGGGGTCCCACCCTGACGCACATGAATTGAGAATCTTTATACTCACTAAACTCTTCCCTTTTGCATGGAAGGGTGTGCATGTGTGGTGTTTTCGTCTGAATAGGGTTCTACATAATGCTCCTGCGTAAATGCTTTGGAATACAACTGATTTGACTGAGCCAGTGGGTGGGGATATATGGACGAGCCCGTTGCATCCTGGGAGGACTGAAAGCTTGTGATTGGTGCCAATCCGCTGTCGCTCCATCATATCCTATTGTTATCCTGTGGACATAGGAGAAATACCGTTATCAACGGTAAGTTCTTACCATAACGTTTATTTCCGCAGTATACTACACAATCTGTGACTGAAAACACTTCATATGCATAAAAGGGATATCAATCTGACCCCAAGCACCAGCATTGAGGTTCAGAAGAAAACACTGACAAACATATATAAAGTCAGCAATCACACTAGCAGTCAGTCACATGTTATATATTAGTCATATGAGCACATTATCAACTACGAACACATTTCAAGTATGTAGGAGTACATTTACTGTATTCTGTTCTATACAGTTATTTTAATGTATTCAGACGCAATTGCGGAGAAAACCACAGTATTGTACAAAACTCATATGCAATAGGCACTAAACTTAACTATTCATACTAACAAAAGTAGATAGAAATTTAGTGCTGTGTAACCCTTACTCCGTAGAGTGGGATACAGGAAGACTCACCCCACTTCCAGGATCGATTAATACGTTAGCAACCGCTGAGTGGATCCAGACGCTACTAGTGTACACTGCCGCTCTGGTAATTTTTAGTGGACACAGACGCTCAGTGAACGCTAGTGCATGCAGACGCTCATGTCTGCGACCCAGTCTCTTAGCGGTAAACCTTAGTGTATACAGACGCAGGGGCCTATGCTGCGAGAGAGTCCCCTTGTAGCATCTGAGACGGAGTGAGGCAATCAGTTCATGGCGGGAGACGCACGGTAACTGGTCATGAACTGGGGGGAGGGGCAACCAGAAGAGCATCTGACTTCCCACTAGGGATCGCAGCCTCAAACTAATCCTGGCGCCTTATGATCCCTGAAGCCTAGCGCTGGAGCACCCGTGGTGGCGGCGCGCCAGCTACCGTTTGGTAGTCTCCTCCCAAAACAGTGCGGCTGTGTCCGTATTCCCCTTCTAAGCGGAACCAATGCCTTACCTTCTCCCCGTGCTCTGGCCACAGCCTGGTAAGGTCTGCTGGACCTGCTAGTTACATCCGACACAGACGCCCGTCGAGACAGCACTTTTACTGTGGGTAAGCGTTGCGACCCGGCGGAGAGTTGTTGGAGCGACTCTTTCCAATATGCGTGTAAGACGCTGTTAGGAAAGATCACTCAGAAAATATAGTAATACTATAAAAATAAATCAAATAAAGCTTAAGGCTGCCAAACACAGCAGCCCTGTGACCATGGTCCGGCTCCTGCTGCACCAAACAAAAAACTGATTTGACGGAGTCGGTGGACGGGATTATATGGACGAGCATGTTGCATCCTGGGAGGCCAGAAAGCTTGTGATCATTTGGTGCCAATCCACTGTCGCTCCATCATATCCCAATGTTATCCTGTGGATAACCTGTGGACCCCGCCAGAGAACAATGTGGGAGAGATTCCAGAGCACTCCTGGTTGGGGGCTATCAAAACTATGATGTCTGATATGTAATCTCAACTCACTGCAAATGCCAATAAGACTCAGGAACTGCAACATGCTGTGGCAAGTCTAACTGCTAAACATCCCCCCCGTCTGCTACAGGTGCACAAAAACGTGATCTACCTGCACTCCTATCAGATACTGATGATGATGTACAGGATGATGGGGTTGATGTGGACCCCATAATTGAGGATTCCGCCCCTACCCAGGGTATTGAACCCTTCATATTGGCTATTCGGGATGTGTTAAAGCTCCTCCTGGAGGATGCTAATACTCAGCAGTCATTTTTCCTCCCACAATACAAACTGACAGTCACATTTCCTGATTCCAAGGAATTGGATGACTTTTATTTAAAATAGCCTGGAAAAATCCAGATAAAAAATACCAGGTATCCAAACGGTTTCTGCATACATTCCGCTTTGCCCCTGAAGGCAGAAAAGTCGGATGAATCTCCACCAGATGTCTCCCGCCTTTCTAAAAAGGCGGTACGTCCTACTCCGGGCTTCTTTACGGTAAAGGACCCGGCAGATAGGAAAATTGAGGCCACTCTAAAGTCTATCTACACTGCTGCACGTGTAGCTCAAAGACCAGTCATTGCAGGTTGCTGGATGACACATGCAATTCATTCCTGGGCTACTCAAATTCAGGAAGGTCTTTTGAGTGATATGACCTTGGTTACTACTGTAACTTTTCTAACACGCATTCAGGACACGGCAAGAGTCCTCTGTGACTCCCATAAAGAGATTGGCAATATTAATGCTAGGACCTCTGCTATGGCTTTGCGTGCAGAGCCATATGGTTGTGTCAGTGGATTGCTGGTGCTGACTCCAAATGTAATGTGAAATCTTTTCCCTTCACAGGTGAATGGCTCTTTGGAGGTGAATTGGACGCACGGATATCCAAAGCTACTGCTGGGAAATCCTATGTTTCTCCCTTCAGGAGCTCCACCTGCTAGACGTACCTACTCTGGACTGTCTACTCAGTCCTTTCGGTCCTCTAGATTTCACTCTAGGGCCAGGGGGCCTCCAACGCAGCTAAAGGCACCAGAGGTAAGCCTAAGAAACCAGCTGTTGCCAGATCTCAGGATCAAAGCACAAGTTCTGCTTCCGTAAACACTTCAGCATGACGGTGCCCACCCACCCTGAGGGGATCTCGTGGTGGGAGCTCGGTTACATCACTACAGCCACATCTGGGATGGTTCCTGCCAAGATGCTTGGGTAAGGGACCTTATTTCTCAGGGTTACAAGCTGGAGTTCGACGGTACTCCTCCCCAACGATTTTTCAAATCAGGCTTACCAGCTTTGGAAAATATGCAAGGTACGCTGCTACTGGCCATCAACAAGTTGGTCCAGTCCCAGGTCATTGTTCCAGTGCCCCTACAACAACAGGGACAAGATTACTACTCCAGTATGTTCGTGGTACCAAAACCAGATGGGTCGTGAGACCCATTCTGAATCTGAAGTCCTTGAATCCTTACCTGAAGGTTTTCAAATTCAAGATGGAATCTTTGAGAGCAGTCATCGCAGGCCTGGAGCCACAGGAATTCCTTGTGTCCCTAGATATCAAGGATGCTTACCTCCATATTGCAATTTGGCCTCCTTATCAGGCTGATCTGCAGTTTGCTCTGAACTGAACGATCACTACCAGGTAATGTAGGTGGGCGGAAATGATGTTTCAGCTCAGGGTCTAGGGGGTCAATGAAATTCCATACCTGGACGATCTCCTGATAAAAGCGAGTTCCAGGGAGCTTCTACTGCTCTGTATAGATCGCACTATTAATCTTCTGTCTCGCCACTGGTGGTTTCTCAATCTGCAGAAGTCCCACCAGGAACCGTCTCAGCAGCTCCTGTTTCTGGGGATGCTACTGGATACGGTAGCACAGAAAGTGTTCCTCTCAGAGGACAAAATTAGATCACTTCAAGAAATGGTTCGCAGGGTTCTCCGACCTGCTCGTGTATCCATTCATCTTTGCATAACATTGTTAGGAAAGATGGTGGCCTCGTACGAGGCGATGCAATTCGGGAGGTTTCATGCCAGACCTTTCCAAGTGGACATCCTGAACAAGTGGTCCGGCTCACATCTTCAGATGCACCGGATGATTCGGCTGTCGCCCCAGGCCAGGATATCACTCCTGTGGTGGCTAGAGTCTTCCAACCTTTTGGAAGGTCGACACTTTGGGATTCAGGATTGGATCCTCCTTCTGACGGATGTGAGTCTGAGAGGATGGGGAGCTGTCACCCAGGGGGTGCAGTTCCAGGGCAGGTTGTCTGCCCCAGAGGCTCTACTTCTGATCAACATTCTGGAACTCCAGGCTATCTACAATGCTCTGATTCAGGCATTCCCTCTACTCCGGGATCAGGCGATCCAGGTGCAGTCGGACAACGCCATGGCGGTGGCGTACATCAATCGACATGGAGGGACAAAAAGCAGGGCCTGCATGTGAGAAGTGTCAATAATACTACTCTGGGCAGAAAGAAAAGCAAGAGCACTGTCCGCGATCTTCATTCTGGGAGTGGACAACTGGGAAGCGGACTTCCTGAGTTGCCACGACCTCCACCCGCGGGAGTGGAAATTACACACTCAGGTGTTTCAACAGATCAGCGACAGGTGGGGATGCCCACAGATCGACTTGATGGCCTCTCGCCTCAACAAGAAGCTTCGTTGCTATTGCTCATGAACCAGGGACCCTCAGGCGATCGCGGTGGATGCGCTGACATTGCCTTGGCCTCACCAGCTGGTTTACCCGTTTCCTCCGATTCCGCTGATCCGAACGGTGCTCAAGCGGATCAGGCATCAAGGAGTGAGAGAAATCTTGATTGCTCTGGATTGGCCCTGAAGAGCGTTGTACGAGGATCTTCTGGACATGTCCGTAGATGACCCTTGGCCTTTTCTTCAACAAGGACCGTTCGTCTACCGGACTTACGGTGGCTTCATTTGACGGCATGGAAGTTGATTGGAAACATACTAGCTCACAAAGGGCTTTCCGAAAAGGTAATTGCCACTATGGTGCAAGCCAGAAAACCTGTGATGTCAAAACACTTTAATCATATCTGGCGGAGATATGCCTCTTGGTGCGAGGAACGCACATTTCCCTCAGCAGAATTCCACTTGGGAAGGTTCCTACGTTTCCTGCAGGCTGGAGTGGATAAAGGCTTACGTCTGGGATCTATTAAGGTCCAGATTTCAGCTCTTTCCATCTTCTTCCAGAAGAAGTTGGCTCTCTTGCCGGAAGTTCAGACCTTCTTGCAAGGAGTGCTTCACATACAACCTCCATTCATGCCGCCTACGGCACCTTGGGATCTGGATGTAGTGTTACGCTTTCTACAGTCATCCTGGTTTGAACCTCTGACAATGGAAGACAAGTACCTCACATGGGAAACGGTGATGTTACTGGCCCTGGCTTTCGCTAGCCGTGTCTCAGACTTGAGGGCCTTGTCGTGCAAAAGTCTGTACTTGGTCTTTTACGAGAACAGAGCGGAGCTCAGGACTAGATGGCAGTTCCGAACTAGACGGCAGATCCTGCTGAAGGTGGTTTCACTTGAATCAACCTATTGTGATTACATCCAGTTCTGAAAATTATGCTCCTCCGGAGGCATTGGATGCTGTGCGAGCCTTGAAAATTTATGTCAAGTGGACGGCTCGGATCAGAAAGACTGATTCCTTGTTCATGCTGTTTGATGCGCAGAAAAAGAGTTGCCCTGCTTCAAAGCAGTCCAATGCACCTTGGATTAGGCTTACTATCCAACAGGCCTATGCGTCGGCAGCCTTACCTGTTCCACAGTCTCTGAAGGCCCACTCTACCAGATCGGTGGGCTCTTCCTGGGCGGCTGCCCGTGGAGTCTCGGCCCTACAACTATGCCGATCTGCTACCTGGTCAGGGAAGAACACCTTTACGAAGTTCTACAAGTTTGATACCCTGGCCAAAGAGGATACCCAGTTTGGGCAGGCTGTGCTGCATATGTCTCCGCCCTTTCTGGAAGCTTTGGGACAATCCCCATCATACTGATCTGTCCCCAATATCCCTTATGGATGCTGGAGAAAATAGGATTTTAAATACCTACCGGTAAATCCTTTTCTCGTCGTCCATACGGGATGTTATCCGTTGTGTTTCCTGTTCAGCTGTTGCTGTTAATGTTGCCACGTGTTGCTGGCTAAGTTACATGTTGGTGTGCTGGTGTGTAAATCTCACCACACTTTTTGTTATGTTCCTTCTCTCAAGTATGCCATTCTTCTTCGGGCACTGTTTTACTCATAACTGACCTGTAGGAGGAGGCATAGGGGAGGAGCCAGCACACCCAGTTGAAGAATTGTAAAGTGCACTGGCTCCTTTGGCCCCATCAATACCCCTTCGTATTGATCTGTCCCCAATATCCCTTATGGACTACGAGAAAAGGATTTACCGATAGGTATTTAAAATCCTAAAAAAAAATATATTGTTTTATTTCTAACAATAAATTGATTAAGAATATATAAATTCTTAATATTCCTTTCCAAAAAGTGAATGCTAGAGGTATTTTGTTCGTATTTCTCTTACATCCTAGAGGATGCTGGGGTCCACATTAGTACCATGGGGCATAGACGGGTCCACCAGGAGCCATTGCCAGTTTGAGAGTGTGGGCTGGCTCCTCCATCTATGCCCCTCCTACCAGACTCTGTCTAGAAAATGTGCCCGGAGGAGCCGGTCACAGCTAGGGGAGCTCTCCAGAGCTTTTCTAGTAAAAAGTTATTTTAGAGTTTTTTATTTTACAGGGAGGCTGCTGGCAACAGCCTCCCTGCAGCGTGGGACTAAGGGGGGAGTCTGAGCTACTTACTCTGCTAAAAGGACACTGAGCTCCTAAGGGGATAGATCGCTCCCCGCCATGGGATCGCTCACCCCAGCAGCATGCCGCCACCCCCTTTACAGAGCTGAAGATTGTGGCGAGTGAGACACAGACCCCCCTAGCAAGCGGGGAACCGGTGTGAAGATGGCGGCAGCAGGGTAGGAACGCAGTATTAACTGCACTCCGGGGAGGCTCAGCGGTGAGGGGCACCCCCTGGGCCAGCGCTTACACCCTATACTGGTCACAAAGCCTGTCGGGGTCCCAGGATCTCAGTCAGCATAATCAGATGAAGAGCGGGAAGACGGCGCCATTTTGGGGGCGGAGCTTCTCCTCAGAGCGGACCCAGCAGCGTTCAGCTCCATTTTTCTGCCTGCACAGTAGAAAGAAGATCCCTCCACAGCAACTCCAGCTATCTCTCATGGTACCAAGGGGTTGTAGAAGGAAGGGGGAAGCTGCAATATGACTGTGTATCCTATTAAGGTGCACAGTCAGCGCTGACCAGGGGTTTCCCTTTGGTTAAAAGCGCTGTGTGTGGGTTGGCTCCAATCTCTGTCTCTCGCCATTCTTGGGGGTGAAATTCTGCCCTCCCCTGTGTGTGTGTGTGTGTGTGTGTGTGTGTGTGTGTGTGTGTGTGTGTGTGGAGTGTTTTGTGGTCTCCTTTAGCAATGTCCAGGGACACTGTGTCATATGCTGTGGAGGATATGTCCTCCCAGGATGATCCCATTCCATGTAATCAGGATAGCACTGGTTTAGCACAGATTCCAGCAAGGGAACCTGAGTGGTTTTCCTCTATCAAATCTTGGATTTCTCAGATTTCAGATAGGGTTGCAAGTAATGAATCCGCAACCCAGGTATTACAGAACTCTATGGCAGTATGGCCCGATTCTGGTACCTCAGGACGCTCCGCTATATACCCCCACAAACGTGCACTTGTTCATGTCATGCAAGATGACACAGATACCGATTCTGATACCACAGACGTTACTGGGGATGTGTTGCGGGGGTCTGCCTCTCTTGCAATGGGGGTGCAATTGATGATAAAGGCTATCAGGGATGTGCTGAATATTAATAATACCGCACCTGAGCAGGTTGAGGAGGCGTTTTTCACTGAAAATAAGAAAGCCTCGCTAACCTTTCCTGCGTCAAAGGAATTAAATGCTATATTTGAGAAAGCTTGGGAAAACCCGGAGGAAATTCCAGATCTCTAAAGGAGTCCAGGTGACGTTTCCTTTCCCTGAGGAGGATAGGAAAAAATGGGAAAGCCTGCCAATTGTTGACGCATCTGTGTCCAGACTCTCAAAAAAGGTGGTTTTACCTGTTCCGGGATCTACCGCCTTAAAGGAGCCGGCTGATCGAAAAATTTATGTTACACTTAAATCAATGTACACCGCTTCGGGGGCCATATTACGTTCCACTATTGCTAGTGCATGGATTGCAAAAGCTATAGTAAAATGGTCAGGCACCTTACTTGAGGATTT
The DNA here is from genome assembly GCF_028390025.1 of Pseudophryne corroboree. Lineage (NCBI taxonomy): Eukaryota > Metazoa > Chordata > Amphibia > Anura > Myobatrachidae > Pseudophryne > Pseudophryne corroboree. The sequence goes on along the minus strand of NC_086445.1, from coordinate 653,126,543 downwards.
GGATACAATGGATAAGGGTGATGTTGAATTGTTTTTGCGTAACATTCACGATTCAGCAGGTTTTATAGTAGAATCCATGAAAGACCTGGGTTCCATGGCTGCAGGGCACTCTTCCATGTCTGTCTCAGCTCGTCGAGGACTGTGGCTGCGCCAGTGGTCGGCCGACGCGGAATCCAGGAAGTGTGGAGTCCCTACCCTACACAGGTCAGGTTCTTTTTGGGAATGCTCTGGATGCGTGGATATCCACAGCTACAGTGGGTAAATCTCAGTTCCTTCCCTCAGCTGCACCTGCTCCGAAGAAATCCTTCTCTTCATCAGCATCACAGTCATTTTCGGTCTAACAAACCTAGAAAGGGCAAACCGTCCAATACCTTCTTTAGGGGAGGTCGAGCTAAATCCAAGAAACCTGCTGCTGCAGGTTCCCAGGAAACTAAGCCTGCTTCCAGTACGTCGAAGTCCTCTGCATGACGGTGGACCACGCGGCCTGGAGGTGGGGCCAGTGGGAGAGAGACTCAGACAGTTCAGTCACGTCTGGGTATCGTCTGGCCTGGATCCCTGGGTGATAGATATTGTGTCCTAGGGATACAGGTTGGAATTTCAAAATCTCCCTCACTGATATTTCAAATCAGGCTTGCCAGTTCTACTGGCGGAAAGGACTGTCCAACAAGCAGTGGTTCAGAAGTTGGTGGGGGCACAGGTCATTGTGCCAGTACCTCCTCATTTGCAAGCCACGGGTTACTATTCGAACCTTTTCGTGGTACCGAAACCGGATGGTTCGGTCAGGCCCATTCTGAACCTAAAATCACTGAACCCTTTTCTGAAGGAGTTAAAGATCAAAATGGAGTGTCTCAGGGCGGTGATATCAGGTCTGGAAGAGGGGGAATTCTTAGTATCCCTGGATATCAAGGATGCGTACCTCCACATTCCAATTTGGCTACCGCATCAGGTTTATCTCCGTTTTGCATTACTGGACTGTCATTTCCAGATCCAGGCCCTGCCATTCGGCCTCTCTACAGCACCAAGGGTGTTCACCAAGGTGATGGCGGATATGATGGTTCTACTCCGAAAACAGGGGGTGAACATAATTCCATATCTGGACGATCTACTGATAAAGGCATCGTCCAAGAAGGAGCTGTCGCAGTCAATTGTTCTCACTACCCACCTACTCAGAGTCCACGTTTGGATTCTGAACCTTCCAAAATCTCATTTGGATCAAACCCGGAGGTTCTTTTTTGGGGCTAATTCTCGACACGGAAGTGCACAGGGTGTTTCTTCCACAGGAAAAGGCGTTGGTGATACAAACAATGGTCTGGGATGTCCTGAAGCCAGCCCGGGTGTCTGTTCATCAATGCATTTGCCTTTTGGGAAAGATGGCCTATTACAAGGCTCTGCAGTACGGAAGGTTCCATGCTCGGGCCTTCCAACTGGATCTCCTGGACAAGTGGTCAGGATCTCATCTACACATGCACCAGAGAATTCGTCTGTCGCCAAAGGCCAGGATCTCACTCCTCTGGTGGCTCCAATTGCCTCACCTTCTGGAGGGTTGCAGGTTCAGGATTCAGGACTGGGTCCTTCTAACCACGGATGCGAGCCTCCGGGGCTGGGGCACAGTCACTCAAGGGGAAGCCTTCCAAGGAAGGTGGTCAAGTCTGGAAGCCGGCCTGCCGATCAACATCCTGGTACTAAGAGCCGTCTACAATGGTCTTCTTCAGCGGCCCATCTTCTAAGAAATCGGGCCATTCAAGTACAGTCGGACAATGTAACGACTGTGGCTTACATAAGCTGACAGGGCGGAACGAGGAGCAGAGCTGCAATGTCAGAGGTGACAAGAATCATCCTCTGGGCAGAGAAACACGCGTTGGCGCTCTCAGCAATCTTCATACCGGGAGTGGACAACTGGGAAGCAGACTTCCTCAGCAGACACTATCTCCATCCGGGGGAGTGGGGTCTCCATCCGGAGGTGTTCAAGGAAATATCAGACCTTCTGAATCTCTTGCAGGAAGAGCCGAGGACTCTTCCTCTTCGGGAGGACCTGCTGCAGCAGGGGCTGTTTCGCCTATCAAGACTTACTGCGGCTACGTTTGACGGTATGGAGGTTGAATGCCTGATACAAGCTCGGAAGGGCATTCCGAAGAAGGTCATTCCTACCCTGATACAGGCTAGGAAAGGGGTAACGTCTAAACATTACCATCGTACATCGTATTTGGAAGAAATAGGTCTCTTGGTGTGAGTCCAAGAAGTTTCCTTGGGTGGAGTTTCAACTGAGACGTTTTCTCTTCCTGCAAGCAGGTGTGGATATGGGCCTGAGGTTGGGATCTGTGAAGGTGCAAAGGCAACTTTAGAGTCTAACAACAGGAATGTGCAATATAAAACGGTTTATTAAAATAACACAATGGAAACTATTTTGACATCTTATAGACTATAAAAAATGTAATGCTTCTCGTGTAACCATTGAGGTGTTACATTCTAAATATATAACAGATAAAATGTGTCAATACAGAACACACAATGTTGCCACCATTGTCCTAATATATCTTTGTAAGAAATGTTGGATATATAATGTCCCCACAATAATAGTATTATACTTGCATAGTATATAGTCCTATTTACTATTGACTATTTACTATGCAAGTACTACTGTATGTAAGCACTGATAGATTCTGTTTATACTCGGACAGCAGCTGACATAATAGCCACATGTCATTGCTGAAAGGTAGCGGAGATTGGATCCCTATTAGATATTGCAACTCTATTAGGTTTGGCCCGTTCCCGACACTGCCAGTCCGACTTTTTTTAAAGTCTGATTGACCTTGTCGGAAACGTGGCTAAAACCTGTTGGGTTTTGCCGCGCTTCCGACAATACACGCGGCTGAAGCCGCCGATCCACGTGTTTTCCAACAAGCTTCAGCCAAGTCTTGTTTCCCGACTTGTTGGAAAAAAACGGGGCCCTAATGAATAGGTTGGAACCCCATCCAACCTACAGTAAATCTGTTGGAAGCTGCTGTCTTTCCAATAAGACGGCAGCTAACAACACTTATTGAATACAGCCCATTTGTTTTTAATAGTCTTCTCCCTATCAATGGAAGGTAGTCTGTGCTGGCAAAAGATTACCGTATTTTTCGGACCATTAGACGCACCGGACCATAAGACGCACCTAGTTTTTAGAGTAGGAAAACTGGAAAAAAATATATTCTGACTTCTAAGAGATATTTCTATGATTTCTCAGACTCAATACAGTGCAGCCTTCTGTCAGAGCCAGAACACACAGACACACACACATCAGAGACAGCATACACACACACACACTGACAGTACCAGTGGTTCCCTGCGTCTCCTGAGAAGGGAGGAGGTAGGGAGGAGGTGGGGGAGTCACCTGACACCGGCTCTGCTGCTGAGATGTGGCTGCTCTGCTTATGACGGCACAGAAGCAGCAGCAGCATCAAGGACCCGACGCTACCCGCCGGCCGCCGCTACCCGACAGGAGGGAGGAGGTATGAGGGAGCGGGGGAGTTACATGACGCTCTGCTGATGACGGCACAGCAGTAGCATCCAGGACCCGCCGCTACCCGCCAGCCTCTGCTACCCGCCGGCCGCCGCCACTACCCGCTACCCGCAAACGGCTTATTCGCTCCATAAGACGCACATACTTTTTCCCCCACATTTTTGGGGAGAAAAAGTGCGTCTTATGGTCCGAAAAATACGGTATATGACAATGATTGTAACAGCATAAGTACTGCAAAATTGCTCTCTGCTATTCTGACATGGTAAAAGCAGGAACTGTTTATTGAAACAGAAGTTTATATTTATTACAATAACATGTTTTCAAAGTGTCATAGTTACACAGTTATTTATCATATAATTTTAAGTTTACAAATGTATTTACATTTTTTAGGACAAGCACAATTTATGTTCCAAGTTAAAACTTTCCCTGTGCATGCATGAGCCGGCAAGCTGAGTAACGCATGTGCACAATCAATAAGACCAGCTTAGCGAAACAGTAAGATAAACCTGCTCCAGCATGTTATTCTCAGTGAATTGGTTATTGTCAAAATGTACTATTACGTCACACCCTCTGGGAGCTCCCACTTCAGTACCTTATTGTCTTTAAAAACCCTTTCCTATAAAAACAAAAAAAACCTCCCCTAAGCTGCCATTCCCTCCTCCCTACCTCTCACGCTCTGCTCCCCCTGGTGCAAACGGGTCAGATCCCAGCAATCATGGAACGTCTTAAAGCGTTCCTGCAGATTGCAGTCTTCCCGTTCTTCCTAACCCGGGGCATACAGTGCATCTGGAAAGTATTCACAGCACTTCACTTTTTCCACATTTTGTTATGTTAGTCTTATTCCAAAATGGAATAAATTCATTATTTTCCCTCAAAATTCTACACACACTACCCCATAATGACGTGAAAATAATTTGAGATTTTTGCTAATTTATTAAAAATAAACTAAAATCACATGTACATAAGTATTGACAGCCTTTGCCATGAAGTTCAAAATTTAGCTCAGGTGCATCCTGTTTCCACTTATCATCCTTGAGATGTTCCTACAGCTTAATTGGAGTCCACCTGTGGTAAATTCAGTTGATTGAACATGATTTGGAAAGGCACACACCTGTCTATATAAGGTCCCACATTTGACAGTGCATATCTCAGCACAAACCAAGCATTAAGCCAAAGGAATTGTCTTTAGACCTCCGAGACAGGATTATCTCGAGGCACAAATCTGGGGAAGGGTACAGAAAAATATCTGCTGCTTTGAAGGTCCCAGTGGCCTCCATCATCCGTAAATGGAAGAAGTAGCTAGAGCTGGCCGGCCATCTAAACTGAGCGATTGGGGGAGAAGGGCTCTAGTCAGGGAGGTGACCAAGAACCTGATGGTCACTTTGTCAGAGCTACAGCATTCCTCTGGAGAGAGGAGAACCTTTCAGAAGGACAACCATCTCTGCAGCAATCCACCAATCCGGCCAGTATGGTAAAGTGGTCAGACGAAAGCCACTCCTTAGTAAAAAAGAACATGCCAACCCATCCTGCAGTTTTCCAAAATGCACCTGAAGGACTCTCAGAATGAAAAACAAAATTCTCTGGTCTGAGCCAAAGATTTAACTCTTTGGCGTGAATGCCAGATGCCATGTTTGGAGGAAACCAGGCACCGCTCATCACCAGGCTAATACCATCCCTGTAGTGAAGCATGGTGGTGGCAGCGTCATGCTGTGGAGATGTTTTTCAGTGGCAGGCACTTGGAGACTAGTCAGGATAGATGGAAAGATGAATGCAGCAATGTACAGAGACATCCTGGATGAAAACCTGCTCCAGAGCGCTCAACCTCAGACTGGGGCGGCGGTCCATCTTTAAGCAGGGCAACGACCCTAAGCACGCAGCCAAGATATCAGAGGAGTAGCTTCAGGACAACTCTGTGAATGTCCTTGAGTGGCCCAGCTAGAGCCCAGACTTGAATCCGATTGAACATCTCTGGAGAGATCTGAAAATTGCTGTGCACTGACGCAACCTAATGGAGCTTGAGAGGTGCTGCAAAGAGGAATGGGCGAAACTGCCCAAAGATAGGTGTGCAAAGCTTTAGGCATCATATTCAAAAATACTTGAGGCTGTAATTGCTGCAAAAGGTGCATCAACAAAGTATTGAGCAAAGGCTATGAATATTTATGTACATGTGACTTCTTGGTTTATTTTTAATAAATTTGCAAAAATCTCAAAAAACTTTTCACTTTGTCATTATGGGGTATTGTGTGTAGAATTTTGAGGGTAAAAATGAATTTATTCTATTTTGGAATAAGGCTGTAACATTACAAAATGTGGAAAAAGTGAAGCGATGTGAATACTTTCTGGATGCTCTGTAGATTACTTTCGATACCCGACGCGGATGCTCGAAATCAGAGACCCTGGGTGAAATTTCTGCAGCCACTCCACTTCCAGAGGCGCAGACTCCTGCTGATGCCCTTGCCGCTGTTGGAGTGTAGAGTTTCTGAGGGGATCGTTTTAATCTGTGAATTTCCCCTCTCTCCCCTCCATTGCTGGCTAAGACTCCATCCTGTCCCGATGGTGACAAATAACGACTGGGATTGCCTAAACCTTTCATTGTAGCAATTGGGAACTCCTCATTTCCACCAGGAATCCTATTTATTTCAAGCTGGGGTTTCCTGGTATTTTCTGCTGTTGTAAAAATTTCCCCAATCTGTTGCATCATCAATATTCCTGATACTATATCTTCCAACTGTAGTCAAGTGTGCTATTTACAACACAATTTGTTCTCTCATTCTACATAATTAACCATGCCTACAGTGGATTTTATCTGCAAAGCTATTGACTGGTACTCCCTATCTTTAAGAACTTTCACTCTATACACAGAGCACTGATTGTTACTCCTCTAGAGCTCAAGATGTATATATAGTAACTCCTTTCGACTTTCCTGGATCATTGCTCTTATACCCAATATAATTTTTTGAAGATTACACCCTTGCATTGATATTCCTTACAGGCTTCACCATGACGCAGAAAAACAAGAGGGCGTTGCAGGCCACTGTTAATATTTTCTGGACCAAGATCTAAGAGCTCTCAGTATCCAGCATTGCTCTCAGACTCTTTCCCATGTTCGTCAGATGCGGGTATTGACCTTCAAAACCAAGGTGATGACAGGCTTAGTGGAGGGAGTCCAATCTGCGTTTAGACAAGATCTGTCCAATGCTATATTAGACTTCAAGTCAGACATCTCGGCAACAGAACGGATGCCCTTGAATCTAAATCAGACTATGGTGTAATGGTTAGCAGTGCTGCCTCACAGCACTGAGGTCATGCGTTTGATTCCCACCATGGCTCTGTGTGGAGTTTGTATAGTCTCACGTACTTGCATGGGTATCCTCTAAGTACTCAGTTTTCCTCCCACAATCGAAAAATATACTGGTAAGTTAATTGGATCCCAACAAAATTAACCATAGCATAAATGTGTGGGCATGTACATGTGGTAGGGAATAAAGATTGTAAGCTCCACTGGGCAAGGACTGATGTAAATGGACAAATATTCTCTCTCTAAAGCACTATGGAACATGTGTGCGCTATATATATAACTGGTAAAAAATAATCTCGGCCATTTTCTCAACGCCTCGATAAAGACTTCACAAGAGGTAGAGGCTGAGGCTCCTAAGGAAAGACAAGAGGACCAAGAGAATCGTTCTCACCATAACAATTTGCGTATCTGTAACGTCATTGGCTCCTCTCTGTCTTCATTCCTGAAAGACTTCTTCAAGCACATTATAACAGACCTCACAGAGGGGACTGCCTCTGTGATAGAGCCCATAGAGCGCTCAGTGTGAAACTCAACCACTGAGAGACCATCATAGTTTGTCTACAATATTTCTCAGGCAGGGTCCACGGGTTATCCACAGGATAACAATGGGATATGATGGAGCAACAGCGGATTTGCACCAATCTGTCAAAGCTTTCCGGCCTCCCAGCATGCAACGGGCCCGTCCATATATCCCCGCCTACTGGCTCAGGCAAATCAGTTTTTTGTTTGGTGTGGCAGGAGCCGGACCATGGTCAGAGGGCTGCTGATTTTTAGCAGCCCTAAGCTTTCTTATTTTATTGTTATAGTCTTACTAATTTTTGAGCGATCTTTCTAAACAGTGTTTTATACGCTACCTTAGAAAGAGTCGCTCCAACAACTCTCCGTCTGGTCGCGAAAATGCTTACCCACGAGTACAGTGCTGTTTCGGCGGGCGTCTGTATCGGATATACTAGCAGGTCCAGCAGATGTTACCAGGCTGTGGCCGGAGCACGAGGAGAAGGTAAGGCATCGATTCCACTTAGTAGATGGAATATGGACACGGCCGCACTGTTTTGGGAGGAGACTACCAAACAGCTGATGCAGCTGCCACCCCGGGTGCACCAGCACTAGGCCTTAGGGATCAGAGGTTCCAGGAATAGTATGAGGCTAGGGTTGATGTCAGCAGTTTGGAGTCAGACGCTCTCCTGGTCGCCCCTTCCCCCGATTCATGACCAGTTTCCGCCGAGTCTCCCGCTATGAACCATTTCCTTGCTTCCATCCCAGATGCTACTACAAGGAGATCCAATCTGTGTTCACTGCGCACTACCACAAGGGGACCCGGTCACAGCATAGGCAGCTGCATGACCGGTGTCTGTGTGTTCACTGTGTGTCTGTGTTCACTAGGTTCATGGAGTGGCAGTGTACACTAGTAACGTCTGGATCCACTAAGCGTTCGCTTATGGATTGGTCGATCCTGGAAGCGGGGTGAGTCTCCCTGTATCCCACTCTACTGAGTACAGGTAATACAGCACTAATTCTCTACTTTTTGAGTATGAATAGTTAGATAAGTGCCTATTGCATATGAGTCTATATACCATTGCTGTAGTTTCTTTCGCATTGCGTCTGAATACGTTAGATCTGTTTAAAACATGATTCAGTAAATGTGTTCTCCTACATATTTAAAATGTTATTGTAGTTGATGATGTACTCATATTGCTTATTATACTAATGTATAACATGTGACTAACTGCTAGTATGATGCTGACTTTACTATGTGTCTGTCAGTTTGTTTTGCAGATCCCCAATGCTGGTGCATGGGTAGGGTCGGATGGATATCATTGTAAAAAGGTTAGTGATTACAGTCACAAAAATGTGTAGTACACTGTGGAAGTGCTGATTATTTATCATGTATAAGAGCAGCAAAGGTGAGGACACTCATACCATGTTTCCAAAGCTGTATTATCCTCTCATGATCTGGTTCAGGATGGTACTGTGCATAATGTTTTAGCTTCGGCAAAAATACAAGGCTGATTCAGGTATAAATGTATCCACCTTGGGCTATCTTTGCACAGACTTTATCCAATAAGGTGAATGGATAATTCCTCCAAAATCCTGTACCAGGGATAGGGTTACATTATTAGCCTTTACATGCAGAATCCACCTATGGTGTATCACTCCAAGCAGCTTCTCAGAGCCAGTGGTAAGTAAATCTTCACACTCACAGGCTACACATTGTTCAGATTCGAAAGATGACATCCCAATTTATTCTACTTCATCATACGAAAAAGAGGTAGGTCTCAGCTCTGGAATATAGCTGAGTTAATTAAAGCAATGAAGCCATTCTATCCTTAGAGGATTCAGCAGAGCCTGTATTAAAAACCAAGGCACCTGTGTTTAAACGTCCCAAAACCTGGGTTTCCAGGGTCAGATCAACTGATGGAAATCATGGAAGAGGCTTGGGTTATGCCCAATAAATAGTTTAGAATTCCTAAGAAAGGGAATTCTAAATTTCTTATACGTCCTAGAGGATGCTGGGGACACCAAAAGAACCATGGGCTATAGATGGGATCCGCAGGAGACATGGACACTTTAAGACTTTCAAAAGGGGTGTGCACTGGCTCCTCCCTCTATGCCCCTCCTCCAGACTCGTTTTAGAATTGTGCCCATTGAGACTGGACGCACTACAGGGGAGCGCTTCTGAGTTTCTCTGAAAATACTTTTTGTTAGGTTTTTTTATGTTCAGGGAGGCTGCTGGCAACAACCTCCCTGCTTCGTGGGACTGAGGGGAGAGAAGTATGACCAACTTCTAGTGAGTTTAATGGCTCTGCTTCTGGCTACAGGACATCATTAGCTCCTGAGGGTTTGATCGCTGGGTACGCTCAGATGCTCGCTCCCACAGCCTGCCGTCACCCCCTTACAGAGCCAGAAGTCAGAAGACAGGTGAATAGAAGAAAGAAGACTTCAGTGACGGCATTTCCCTGAGGTACCGCGCAGTGAGCGGACGCTGCGCGCCAAGCTCCCGCTCACACACACAGCACTACTGGGTGCAGGGCGCGGGGGGGCACCATGGGCAGCTTAAAATCCTCAACATAAACTGGCAAGAGAGGACATTGGTGCAAAGGCACTGTCCTAACCCCCGCCAGTATAATCAGTATTACAAAGAGCGGGACGGAAGCGCGCCATTAAGGGGGCGGAACTTTGTCCCCACAGTTCACTCTGCGCCATTTCATCTCCGCTGGCTGCAGAGATGCTGGTCCTTCCTCACACTGCTGAACAAGTATCAGGGTGCAAAATGGGGGGGTCCCAGGTTATTTGGTGCAATAATATAATATAAAAAGCGCTACAGGTCTGGGGCATTTTAGTTATCGCTTCAGACCCATTCATTTGGCGCTGGGGTGTGAGCTGCCAAATTCCCTCCGTGTCTCTCTGACATGCTTTTCTGTGGGTCTGTCCCCTATAAGCCCAGTGTGTCTGTGGGTGTTTATTACACGTGTGTCGGCATGTCTGAGGCTGAGTACTCTTCACAGGAGGAGGCTGTATTAGAGACGCAAAAGGCAGTGGGGGTGACTATGTTGGCATCGCCGACTCCTGATTGGGTAAATGTGTTGAATGCTAATGTAGCTCGTATTAGTATTAGACAAGTCTGAGTCTCAGACCCAGGCATGGAAGAAATCTGTGGAAGATATGTTATTACAAGTTCAGGTCCCCTCGGGGTCACAGAAACGTACGTTTACCCAGTTGGCTGACACTGATACCGACACGGACACTGATTCCAGTGTCGACTATAGTGATTCCAGATTAGATCCGAAATTGGCAAAGAGCATTCAGTACATGATTGTGGCTATTAAAGAAGTATTGCATATCACTGAGGACCCTGCTGTTCCAGATAAAAGGGTCTGTATGTATAAGGAGAAGAAACCTGAGATAACGTTTCCTCTCTCATGAACTGAATACTCTATTTGATAAAGTCTGGGAAAGTCCTGACAGAAAATGTCAGATTCCCAAAAGGATCCCAGTGGCTTATCCGTTTCCCTCTGGGGATAGGGAAAAGTGGAAGTCACCCCCCACTGTGGACAAGGCCCTATCACGGTTGTCTAAAAAGGTGGCTCTTCCGTCACCTGGCACGGCAGCCCTTAAAGACCCTGCGGATCGTAAGCAGGAAGCTACATTAAAATCCATTTATACGACCACAGTTACACTACTCAGACCGGTCATTGCTTCTGCGTAGGTGAGTAGTGCTATTGAAAAGTGGGCAGATAACTTGTCATATGATATAGATACCCTAGATAGGTATAACTTCCTCTTGACGCTGGGTTATATTAAGGACGCTGCGGCTTACCTAAAGGAAGCAGCGAGGGATATTGGCCTTTTGGGATCAAAGGCCAATGCCATGGCAGTCTCAGCTAGACGAGCATTGTGGATTCATCAGTGGAATGCTGATGCTGACTCTAAGAAAAATATGGAATCCCTGCCGTACAAAGGTGGTGTCATGTTTGGTGACGGCCTCGCTGATTTGGTATCTACGGCTACCGCGGGTAAGTCATCATTTTTGCCTTATGTGCCTTCGCAAAAAAAAGACACACCACTATCAATGCAGTCCTTTCGGCCCAATAAATACAAGAAAGGGCAAGGTTCTTCTTTCCTTGCTGCTAGACGAAGGGGAAAGGGTAAAAGATCACCAGCCATGGCGGGTTATCAGGAGCAGATGTCGAAGTCAAAAATATTACATAAAAAGAACATACAAACTACACACATATAAGTCGCTATACTTGCAAATACGCGCAGCGAGCACAGCAATATATGGTAACACGCATTTACACGGACATGCCACAGAGATGGAATCGACACTTATTTCATGCAGTCCATAATTATAATAATATCAAGCGCCAGACCTCATGATTTAAAATTATCTAATGAAGTAATGTCATGTATGTGTATTATTTGAACGAAACAAGATAGACGGTCATATTTACTATTAAAGCAACCAGATTAATGTGTAGATTCATTTGATACTTGTTATAAAGTTGTAGGACATTGCAACAAATAATTATGATTTAATGTATGTAAGCTAAAATACCTTTTATTAGAACAATAGATATTCCAAACAGGTAGTGGACAGGAAGCTCAGGCCAGCCCCTTTGGACATCCCCAAGGCTGAACCTGTTCAGCATATACAAAGAGACTAGTGACTCATCATGAATGAGTGAGTCCCCTGCCCCAGAAACTAGATAACACATTGCTGACCACACAGGAGGTGAATTGCTTTTTGGTACCAGAGGATGAAGTAGTTGCTGGCAGACCAGTTCCTGCATTTATTTACAGAGAGAGAGAGAGAGTGATATGGAAAGACGAATTTATATAACTTAAGGATAATGGTATTGTATGCTGGCCTGTAACTGTATGTAACTGTGACTGTAACTGTATGTTTTAACTGCTTACTGTGTGAGTTGTAACCATGTAACTATAGGTATACTGTACTTTGTAATATATCAAATCCATATCCTTTTAATAACAAATATATACATAAATGAGCTTTGGAACTCAGATAATGTGTGGGTGTATTGTTTTCTCTTATGGGATGCAGTGTTTTGCGATATATAGCGCACATTCATGGGATATGGTAATAAGAGGTGCAGGCACTTACAATATATATTAGAGCGGGTATTTTAAATATTTGTGAGAAAGCAATTTGGCATTCACAGATGAGGGCTCTTACGGGATATCATGGTCTTAATTATGCACTGTACATTATAAACGTGATGCTGTGGTCGATCAGATTGTGATGGACGCATCCTGACGCTGAGAAAATCATATCCACGTGTATTGTTGTGGTATCAGTAAGCCAATGATATGAAATTTCAAGGAACAATGCGTTTCTCATAATATTTAAGATGCTAAAATGTATTTTTATTGTTGCAAAACAAAGTTCAAATAAGTCATATTGTGTTTGATTCAGATTGGATTGTTTATCTGTTAAGTAGGGTTAAAAGTACATTTAAAAATTGCTGCATAGCCTTGATATAGTTTTTTTTTTTTTTTTTAACTCAGGCCTAAAATAACTTCTGGTGCTTGTATAATGTGTGATTTCTTTGTGACAAAGGAAGCCGCATGGTCTGTCCTCCATTTTGGACTAACCACATGGCCTGTCCACCATTTTGTGTAAACCTCATGGATGTGGAAGGGGGAGGAGCAGTGGCCATTTTAGGAAGGTCATTTTCTAAATAGCTGATTTTCATTCTGCTCAGAACAATCCGCTTTCCTTGGTCACATCAAACACCATTTATGAGTTACCAATGCATTTATTTATCCCATGCCATAGTCAATTACAAATAGTTTCAATTGGGCCTAGTGAGAGTAAATGGTAAGATAAATGCTTGGCTTGGGGTAAAAAAAAATTGCACATAGATAGAAAAAGGAAAGAAAGGGTTTTGGGTTGTTTTTTTTTCTCTTTTTCCTTCAAAGACTTGTAGAATCTGCTTGCTATAAGATAGCCATTGAAATGCAAATTAACCCGTGTAACTGCTTTTTTTTAGCAGGGAAAAGCAAATAGCTTTGATATGCAAATAAGAGGTAAGGTGTCTCATAGGAGACCAGTGAATGGTACATATATATAATATTATTATAATTATGTGTCTATATCAGTGTATGTTCTGCAAGATAGCTATCCAATCTGAATCATATCATTTTAAATTATTGATTATTGCTAGAGTCATTATAGATCTGTGTGAAATAGGATACATTTGTTGCTATATAGGTAAATTTGAAATAACAGTATTTTAAGGAAGTGTAAAGACACAAACGCAGGTCTGCATAAAAGTTTATACAGAACAAGTTGTGTCTAGTGGGCAATAGTAATTAGTATTGTTCACATTTATACTTAGAGCTGTGTGATTTGTTTTATTGCAGACGCAGGGTTTTGTACACGTGTCTCGGACAAAGTAAAGGACTGCGCACGCAGCGTAAGAGACACGCACGGTCGCGTGTTTATGCAAAGTGCGTAAGAATGCGGGTGCTAAGTACAAATTACACAATAGTGTCGTTTAGTTCAAAGGTGGGATAGTAGACATTTAATACAATAGCACATAACTATCAGATTTCAAAAGCAGGTTACTCTACATTTAGTTTAAAAAACGGTATTGCCTCTGGGGTAAAGCTGCCTATCTGAATGAATTGAAATTTTCTGTACAGAAAAAAAACAAAGTGTATTTGAGTGAGCGAACGTAGGAGTGAGTGGATATTGAACCCAGGGAATTCGGGATCCCATAGTGTGGTACATCAAGTAAGTGGTGGCGTGATGCGGCTGACTCATGTTAATATAGATTGAAATACGTAAATCGTGAGGAGATTTGCAGAGGAGCGTAATAGGGAATTGTGCATTGTGTAGTATTGAAGTAAAAAGGTTTTTTGTTACGCTCCGAGCTGAGGGTCACAGTTTGTACATTGACCCGTGGTTGTACGGCAGATAGGTAACAAGTACCTATTTGCTGTGCGATTGGACCGCGCGTTTGTGGGGGCGATACATAGCGCAACTTGATACCCCTTTTATGAGCTTTTGCGTAAAATCGCGGTATCATTAGCGCTGTATAGAGCATACGCAAGCGTGATTTGTGTATAAAAAGTGTATAGGGAGTTTTCGCTGGTCTCTCTCAGGAAAATCTCCAGCGGCGGATATTTACTGGAAAAGGTAAGTCACTCCTAACACTTCCAGTAAATAGAAACTAGATAGGGCCTCACTGGGTACACGGTGTTCACTATTGGAGTAAGTCGTGGTACTCAGCGGAGAAGGAGCGAGTGAAAGCGCTAGGTGTCTTTCACCGTCTATTTGCGGTGTGCATTGGGGATTGCGTTTATTGGTAAAAAGTCTGCGATGGGATCCAATTGCACAAGCAGTGGGCGTTTGGTAGCTAGGGTTCAGGCTGAAGAAGAGTTGGGAACGAGAAGGTCAGACTCGGGACCGAGAAGGTCATAATTGTGACCGAGATGGTCAGCAAGGTTTATTATGTGTGAAAAGTATGGTTCACACACGGAGGCTTTTTGCAATGAATGGTTACGTATGACTGACAAAGATAGGGTACCATTCCTTAAGGTGGGCAGCTTTGAACCAGAGGTATTGCAGAACTTAAGGATAAGAATATGTCTGATAAAATCCCGAAAACAAAGGGTCAGACATACAAATTGTTTAAACCTGTGGCAGCAAGAGGGGTTGGTGAGTTTGATCCTAAGGTATTGCAGGTGGTATGTCTAACCAAAGTCATATAAGACAAGAATGGAAATATAATAACTGTTTGAACTTGTAGAAACAATAAACAAGTAGGAAAAAAAAAAAAAAGAGAATGCAAGTACACCGCCATATGTAGATGTGGAAGGAGTTACGGCCAGCATACAAACTATAGAAAATAATAAAAATATGAAAAATATGACTGTAACCTATATATGTACTAATGAATGTTGAAGTTTTATTTAGGAGGAGAAGGTGACCTGATTGTTTTCAGCCATTATCCAACCGGTAAAAGAAGAGCAGTAGCCTGTGGGGGAAGTGGCTGAGACCAGTGGAACAGGTAAGTATGGTATCATTCGTGTACATCAGGCCTGGCCAACCTGCGGCTCTCCAGCTGTTGTAAAACTACAAGTCCCATCATGCTTTGCCACAGTTTTGCTATTAAGGAATGCTAAAACCGTGGCAGGGCATGCTGGGATGTGTAGTTTCACAACATCTGGAGAGCCACAGGTTGGCCAGGCCTGGTGTACATATATAGTAAAACCCAAAAATAAAACAAACAAAAAATCAAGAAAGTAACGTCAGAAATGGAGAAAAAAAACCTGTCCGCACATTAGTATTTGCCAGTAGGAAAGCGGACAGAGACAAGGTAACACCCAGGTATTTCTTTCAGTTACCATATAAGAAGTATTCATTCCTAGTAATGCCCTTAGTCAAAATGAGCTCGGAAATGTTTGTTGGACCATGTACAGATCCTTAATACGGGATGAGAAGGATTGAATGAAATACTTTGCATGACCTAGAACAGTGGTTCTCAAACTCGGTCCTCAGGACCCCACACAGTGCATGTTTTGCAGGTAACCCAGCAGGTGCACAGGTGTATTAATTACTCACTGACACATTTTAAAAGGTCCACAGGTGGAGCTAATTATTTCACTTGTGATTCTGTGAGGAGACCTGCAAAACATGTACTGTGTGGGGTCCTGAGGACCGAGTTTGAGAACCTGTGACCTAGAAGCTTGTTAAACTTTTTTGGGGGGTTTTGTCTCTTGCAGTAATAGAAAACTCTCCATCTGGATAAGACCACTGGTAAACACTAATTCGGCAAATGGGAGGTGGCTGTCTCTGTGCAAATGGACGGGCTCATTAAGGCATTGACTGTCAGGGTGCAGACTTCTTTGCAAAATTGGAAAGGGGTCACAGTAGCTAATCTTAGATAGTGTGCTATTGAACATCACAAGAATAGTGCTAGACGCAGAAAACAACAGGTGGAGAGGTTGAGGACGGTAAGTATACTGGCACATACAGGAAAGACCCATCAGTCCAAACCCCAGATCCCTAATGGTCAATAATATGTTACACTTGTAGGAAGGAAGGGCATTTTGCCAGAGATTGTAGGAGTAGTAGGACACATAGTCAATATAGATCCCCTAGACAGAAAACACAAGCCACATTATTAAACACCTAAACGGGACCAAGGGACATATAGTAAGGAATCATAAGCCATATAGAAAACACAGATTCGGCTAATGGGAAGAACAAAATAAATGCAACATTACCCTTTGACAAAACTTTCTGGGGTTAAGATGGGGCCTCTAAACTTTTGCTTCTTTTTCCTAGCAGAAATGGCCCCTGATTAACTTAATTTTGTTAGATATGATATACATATACTATGCTCCCGCTCAGGAAGTACAAAGTATGTTAGACACCCACGAAGACTAATGTCGCATTCTACTGTTCTAGATGCATGTCCATCACAGGTAGAGGAAATTATCTCACAGATACCGGGTTCCCTATGAACTTAGGATGGACAGGACACTGGATTGATGGCTGGGATAGTCCCAATAGCGATACGACAAACGCAGAATTTTTTTTAAGGGGAGTAGACCAAGTAGAGAATCACTTCCCCGTAGTGCCCAATCCAGTTGTCAATTTTTTATAAAATCTTCTTCACCTCTACAAACTCATCTGTCACCAACCTATATTCTGTTTCTCTACAGTTTTGCGTTCACACAGGGTGGTACAATACATGGACCCAATTACAGTTCAAACTCCACATGCCTATGTCCTTCAGAGTTCTGCCCAAACCCAGTATATCTCAAGAGCACGATGACACCAGTATTACTGCAGTGTGCCTTGTCATGCACAAAGGGTGGAGAATGGGAATACTGGTGAAGGGAAATTTTGTATAGACACTGATATGCCTGTTGGTGAATGGCAAACCTGACATTTTCTTTTTCATTTTCTTCTTCCTTCTCTTCTTCCTTCTCTCCTCTAGAGATGTTTCTTTTTTCTTTTTCTTTTTTTTTTTTTTTTTTTTAGTTATGCTCATGGTACTCTACATTGCAAACACACGATAGTTAAAGTAAGATACAAAAATGTGTGTTCCCTACAGGAAAAGGCAGTCTGGAGGACAAAGGGGTATGGCCAGGAGTCCTCAGGACTGTGGGCAGGTGGACATGGTAAGCCAGTAGCCCCCAGAGCATACCTTCTAAGTCTAGCTGAGGTGGCACACGGTCTGACTCATCTAGGCAAAGAGGGTAGGTGCAGGCTGATGAGAGCCTACTGGTGTGCGCCAGGATTCTATTCTCATGCAGGTAGGAGAGCAATGACCTGTCTTGCTTGCTTGAGAAAGAATATTGGTAAAGCAATACCAACAGAGCCATCCCATATCCCTCCTGCAGACAGATCTTTTCAGGAAGTACAAATAGACTTCGTACAGTTAACACCCTTTAGGAATTATTATGTAATGGTGTGCACTGATGTTTTCTCAAACTGGGTAGAGGCATTTCCTGCCGCCACGGATGCTGCTGTGTTTACCGCAAAGGAAAATTGCGCAGAAATTTGTGTGTAGATAATGGTACCCCTAGAAGTAGGAGCAAAGCTTGAAATTGTACTATTGTGATCATAGATACTGCCACTAGTATTATGTAGCTTCGGAACCACTCCCAGATCTTCACTTAACGAATCACCCTCTTCGAAATTTGTTTTGGTATTTGTGTTTTTTGGTTGTTTTTGGAATACAACCTCATGTCATGATTGATCCGCACAATGATCAGAAATACACCAATGAGGTGACAGTACAGTACCTTATTGAGATGAGCCAGCATTTGAGAACTTGACAAAAGAACTTGAAACTGTTGATTGCTGGTATGCCAAATACTAACTGTCTTGATTGTGAACCAAGAGACTTTGTGATTGTTCTTACGCTCAGGTTGCCTAATAGACAGGTGGGAAGGACCATACCAAGTTTTTTTTGACAGCACTAAAGGTCGCCGAAAGAGAGATTGGGTCCACTTGTCCCACTGCAAGAAGGTCGCTCATGACAAAGTAGTTTATTGCTCACATTCATCGAGTTTGTGTAGTTTGGTAACTGTGTGTTCCAAGTGAACTGTGTGTTCAAAGAGCAAGGTGGAGAGCAAAGTGAACTGTGTGTTCCAAGTGAACTGTGTGTTCAAAGAGCAAAGCAAAGATAACCTCGTATCACTAGAGACTCTGTTCCGTGAAGACTGAGAGGCGGCACTGTTGAACACTACCTGAGCGTACTAAAGGACTGCAGAAAGACCAGTCATTGTAATTGATTTGTTATGAACAAGAGTTGTTTTGTTCTATTTCTCTTTTCTCTCTTTCCCGCTGACAAACATTTTCTTTCAGGATATTCTATTTTTGTTAAAGTCAGAGAAAAATCAAAGTTCTAGTAGTTATGGAGTTCAGAGGTAATCAGGAACAATCAGACAATGGCTATTCACACATTGCAGATAAAGAGCTCATTAATATATGTGGAAGAAAGGTTTATGAGTGGCTCTCCCCAAACTCCGAAGGTTTATGTTATTTAGGAAGGACACTACTTATAACCCTTGTTCAATGATTAAACAGACCTAGCATACATTCCAGAAATGGAAACAATGTTCAGAAAATGATAGGAATATGTAGATCATGAAAATTTTATGTCACTGTCACGATTTGTTTGTGTCTTCTTCATCTACCCAGCAGAACCTCAATCGAATCCAAACATCAGTGTACAAAGACGTAGGTACATGTATATGTGAAATGTTCGTCGCAAATCAGACATTATAGGCCAAAGCACTGTCCCAGCATACTGTATAGGTTGAATGTTGTCCCACACCCAACCAGTGGTCCCGTGACCGCCGAGTGCATATAGAGGATGTCTCGTCCTCCTCCCTGTCTTCCCCAAATATAGACAAGTGTCTGATATGCGAAATGCATACATACTTGTGTCTAGGTCACCGATTATTGTTTGAAATATTTTTTCTGATGTTAATAATTGATGGCAGTTATTGTTTGCTGCCAAAGGGTGGACTGTCGAAGTCAAAAAAATACATAAAAAGAACATACAAACTACACACATATAAGTCGCTATACTTGCAAATACGCGCAGTGAGCACAGCAATATATGGTAACACACGCATTTACACGGACATGCCACAGAGATGGATTTGACACTTATTTCATGCAGTCCATAATTATAATAATATCAAGCGCCAGACATCATGATGATTTAAAATTATCTAATAAAGTAATGTCATGTATGTGTATTATTTGAACGAAACAAGATAGACCGGTCATATTTACTATTAAAGCAACCAGATTAATGTGTAGATTCATTTGATACTTAAATTGTAGGACATTGCAACAAATAATTATGATTAAATGTATGTAAGCTTAAATCACTTTTATTAGAACAATAGATATTCCAAACAGGTAGTGGACAGGAAGCTCAGGCCAGCCCCTGTGGACGTCCCCAAGGCTGAACCTGTTCAGCATATACAAAGAGACTAGTGACTCATCATGAATGAGTGAGTCCCCTCCCCCAGAAACTAGATAACACATTGCTGACCACACAGGAGGTGAATTGCTTTTTGGTACCAGAGGATGAAGGAGTTGCTGGCAGACCAGTTCCTGCATTTATTTACAGAGCGAGAGTGAGTGATATGGAAAGACAAATTTATATAACTTAAGGATAATGGTATTGTATGCTGGCCTGTAACTGTATGTAACTGTGACTGTAATTGTATGTTTTAACTGCTTACTGTGTGAGTTGTAACAATAGGTATACTGTACTTTGTAATATATCGAATCCATATCCTTTTAATAACAAATATATACATCAATGAGCTTTGGAACTCAGATAATGTTTGGGTGTATTGTTTTCTTTTATGGGATGCAGTGTTTTGCGATATATAGCGCACATTCATGGGATATGGTAATAAGAGGTGCAGGCGTTTACAATATATATTAGAGCGGGTATTTTAAATATTTGTGAGAAAGCAATTTGGCATTCACACAGAAGTCCTCCCCGACTTCTGCCAAATCCAGCGCATGACACTGGGGCTCCGCTGCGGGAGTCCACACCGGTGGGGGCGCGTCTCAATCTCTTCAGTCAGTTCTGGATTCGTTCGGACCTGGACCCATGGGTTTTACAAATAATATCCCAAGGGTACAAACTGGAGTTTCAAGGCGTTCCCCCTCACCGATTTTTCAAATCAGCCTTGCCAGTTTCTCTTCCGGACAGGGAGGTAATTTGCGACGCTATACAAAAGTTGTGTCAAAATCAGGTTATCGTCAGGGTTCCCCAGTCACAAAAGTGAAAAGGATTTTATTCAAGCCTATTTGTGGTCCCGAAGCCGGATGGCTCGGTCAGGCCAATCCCAACCCTGAAATCCCTCAATTTCTACCTAAAAAAATTCAAATTCAAGATGGAGTCTCTCCGAGAGGTGATCTCCAGTCTGGAGGAAGGGGATTTTATGGTGTAGGTGGACATAAAGGATGCCTACTTACATGTTCCCATTTATCCTCCACATCAGGCTTACCTGAGGTTTGCAATTCAGGATTGTCACTACCAATTTCAGACGTTGCCGTGTGGCCTGTCCACGGCTCCGAGGATTTTCACCAAAGAAATGGCGGAAATGATGGTTCTACTTCGCAAGCAACCTACGAGGCCATTCAATTTGGCAGATTCCATGCCAGAGTGTTTCAGTGGGACCTGTTGGACAAGTGATCTGGATCCCACCTGCATATGCACCGAAAGATAATCCTGTCTTCCAAGGCCAGAATATCACTCCTGTGGTGGCTACACATCTCTCACCTGGAGGAGCGCAGGTTCGGGATCCAGGACTGGATCCTAGTAACCATGCATACAAGTTTCCGAGGATGGGGTGCAGTCACGCAAGTGGAAAACTTCCAAGGAAGATGGTCAAGCCAGGAAACTTGTCTCCACATAAACGTTCTGGAGTTGAGGGCCATTTACAACGGCCTTGTGCAGGCGGAACATCTTCGCAATCTGCCCGTGCTGATCCAATCGGTCAATGTGAAAGCAGTAGCATACATAAACCGCCAGGGCAGAACAAAAAGCCGAGCAGCAATGGCAGAAGTCACAAAGGTTCTCCGCTGGGCGGAGAAGCATACAAGCGCGCTGTCAGCGATCTTCATTCCCGGAGTGGACAACTGGGAAGCAGACTTCCTCAGCAGACACGATCTCCATCCAGGAGAATGGAGCCTCCATCAAGAGGTCTTCACAGAAGTGACAAGTCATTGGGGTATTCCTCACATAGACATGATGGAGTCGCGCCTCAACAAGAAGCTTCAGAGATATTGGTCCAGGGACCCTCAAGCAATAGAAGTGGATGCACTAGTGACACCATGGGTGTTTCCGTCAGTGTATGTATTCCCTCCACTGCCTCTGATTCCAAAAGATCTAAAGATCATAAGAAGAACAATGGTTCAAGCAATCCTCATTGTTCCGGACTGGCCAAGGAGGGCTTGGTATCCAGATCTTCAGGAATTACTCATAGGAGATCCCTGGCCTCTTCCTCTATGCGAGGACCTGTTACAGCAGGGGCCGTGCATATACCAAGACTTACCGCGGCTACGTTTGACGGCATGGCGGTTGAACGTCAGATCCTAGCCCGAAAGGGTATTCCCAGTGAAGTCATTCCCACACTTCTTCAGACCAGGAAGGGAGTAACGTCTAAACATTACCATCGCATTTGGAGGAAATATGTGTCTTGGTGTGAATCCAAGAAGGCGCCTGCGGAAGAGTTTCAGCTAGGACGTTTTCTCCATTTTCTACAAGCAGGTGTGGAGGCGGGCCTAAAGTTGGGCTCAATTAAGGTTCAGATTTCAGCCTTATTGGTTTTCTTTTAAAAACAATTGGCCTCCCTTCCAGAAGTTTAAACTTTCGTGAAGGGTGTGTTGCACATCCAACCTCCATTTGTGCCCCCTGTGGCACCATGGGATCTTAACATGGTGTTGCAGTCCCTTCAATCGCATTGGTTTGAACCTTTACAGACGGTGGAGTTGAAGTTTCTCACTTGGAAAGTGGTCATTCTGTTGGCTTTGGCGTCCGCAAGGCGGGTGTCTGAGTCTTTCATAAAGATAGAGCAGAGTTGAGGACTCGGCAGCATTTTCTGCCGAAGGTGGTTTCATCATAGAAACATAGAAACATAGAATTTGTCGGCAGATAAGAACCACTTGGCCCATCTAGTCTGCCCCTTTTTTTTTTTATATTATTTTTTATCACTAACCTTATTTGATCCTTATTTCTTTGTAAGGATATCCTTATGTCTATCCCATGCATGTTTAAATTGCTCTACTGTCTTAGCTTCTACCACCTCTGATGGGAGGCTATTCCACTTGTCCACTACCCTTTCTGTGAAATAATTTTTCCGCAAATTTCCCCTGAACCTCCCCCCTCCAGTCTCAGTGCATGTCCTCGTGTCCTATTGCTTCTCTTCATTTGGAGAATGTTTCCCTCCTGGACTTTGTTAAAACCCTTCATATATTTGAAAGTTTCTATCATGTCCCCCCTTTCCCTTCTCTGCTCCAAACTATACATATTGAGATTTCTTAGTCTTTCTGGGTATGTTTTGTGATGTAGGCCATGCACCATTTTAGTTGCCCTCCTTTGTACAGTTTCTAATGTATTAATATCCTTTTGAAGATATGGCCTCCAGAACTGAATACAGTATTCTAGATGAGGCCGTACTAATGACCTATACAGTGGCATTATTACTTCTTTCTTTCTGCTGCTGATTCCTCTCCCAATGCAGCCAAGCATCTGACTAGCCTTCCTCATTGCCTTGTTACATTGCTTACCTGCTTTTAAGTCATCTGAAATAGTGACTCCTAGATCCCTTTCCTCCTCAGTAGTTTCCAGTATAGTGCCATTAATACTGTATTTAGCTTTAGGATTTTTGAGACCCAAGTGCATGATTTTGCATTTTTTGGCATTAAACTGTAATTGCCAGACTCTTGACCATTCCTCTAGTCTACCTAGATCCTCAATCATTTGTTTTACCCCACCTGGTGTGTCTACCCTGTTGCATACCTTTGTGTCATCTGCAAAAAGGCATACTTTCCCTTTAATGCCATTTGCAATGTCACCAATAAAGATATTAAAAAGCACTGGTCCAAGTACAGATCCCTGGGGTACTCCACTGGTAACATTTCCCTCCTGTGAATGCACTCCATTTACCACAACTCTCTGTTTTCTATCCTTCAACCAAGATCTTATCCATTCAATAATCCTAATATCCAATCCCAAACTTTCAAGTTTATTTAGCAGTCTGCGATGTGGAACTGTGTCAAAAGCCTTACTAAAGTCTAGATAAGCTATATCCATGGCTCCACCTTTATCCATCACTTTAGTCACACAATCAAAAAAGTCAATAAGATTTGTTTGACATGATCTCCCCCCAGTGAATCCATGCTGTTTGGGATCCAGTAAATTGCCGGATTTGAGATAATCTACAACTTTCTTTTAAGAGTGTTTCCATCAATTTCCCTACTACTGATGTAAGACTCATCTTTCCACATGAACCAGCCTATTGTGGTGCCAGTGGCTACTGACGTTTTCGTTGAGTCAAAATCTTTGGATGTGGTCAGAGCTTTGAAAATGTATGTCACCAGAACGGCTCGGGTTAGGAAAACCGAAGCGCTGTTTGTCCTGTATTGGGTGTCCTGCTTCCAAACAGACCATTGCATGCTGGATTTGTAACACGATTCAGCATGCTCATATCACGACTGGATTACCATTGCCGAAATCGGTGAAGGCCCATTCTACTAGAAAGGTGGGCTCGTCCTGGGCGGCTGCCCGAGGGGTCTCAGCATTACAGCTTTGCCGAGCAGCTACTTGGTCGGGTTCGAACACTTTTGCGAAGCTTTACAAGTTTGATACCCTGGCCGATGAAGACCTCAAGTTTGGTCAATCGGTGCTGCAGTCATCCGCACTCTCCTGCCTGTTCTGGAGCTTTGGTATAACCCCATGGTTCTTTTGGTGTCCCCAGCATCCTCTAGGACGTATGAGAAAATAGGATTTTAATACCTACCGGTAAATCCTTTTCTCTTAGTCCGTAGAGGATGCTGGGCGCCCGTCCCAGTGCGTACTGTATCTGCAGTTAGTTATGGTTATCATGCACTTAGTTATGGTTACACACCTGTTGTGTCTGTTTATAGTCAGCCTGCTGCTGAAATTGTTCATGCTGTTGGCTTGTGTTCTGTTGAATACCACGTTGTGCGGCATGCTTGATGTGTGTGCTAGTATGAATATCACCTTAGTTTAACAATAAATCCTTTCCTCGAAATATGTCCGTCTCCCAGGGCACAGTTCCTATAACTGGAGTCTGGAGGAGGGGCATAGAGGGAGGAGCCAGTGCACACCCCTTTTGAAAGTCTTAAAGTGCCCATGTCTCCTGCGGATCCCGTCTATACCCCATGGTTCTTTTGGTGTCCCCAGCATCCTCTACGGACTAAGAGAAAAGGATTTACCGGTAGGTATTAAAATCCTATTATCTTCTTCCAGCTGGGGATTGTTTAAAAAGGGGAGGTGGCTCCGTCAAAAGTAGATACGCAAGTGAATAGTGCAAAAATCTACTTTCTTTGCTTTCAACTGGTCTAGGGCAGTCATAAGGCCAAGCCTTGCGTTGGCTTGAATGGCAAAGGCAGTGGTTGTCTGGGCTGATGCATTGGAAGGAGATTTTTCAATAGAGTAAAAATCTCTTGGCTCATATAAAAAAAACAGACTGCAATGTTCCTGGAGAAGCAACATTGAATATGGGCTTTTTTTCCTCCAGGGCATCAGCCCCAACTATACCTGCTCACAGAGCAGCTTAGCTGGGTACGTGGAAGCTGATTCAGAATATAGGAAGGTTTTGGAATCTTTGTCCTTTCTGGAGATATTCTTTTTGGTAAAGAATTTACAGATATTCTGGAGTCAGAAGCAGACTCCAAGAAGGCCAAGTTTCTTCTACATATAGTTTCAAACCTAAAGTTCCGCATTTCGGCCTCTTTTGGTCTCTAGGAACAGCGAAAGGAAAAAGCAAATACAAGAAGTCTGGGAAGACTAGGAAAGCATTTGGCTACCAGAAGTCCGGTTGGGATCTACAGCTACACCACACTGGATAGGCCCAAACTCATCTGAGTTTGGAAGCTAAGCAGTGTTGGGCCTGGTTAGTATGCGGATGGGAGACCATCTAGGAATACCAGGTGCTGTAGAAAAATAAACCATCAGTCGGATGGTGTGGGCCTCTGCCTGAGGGACCCCAGGCTGGGGGAGCCGACTTCTTCAGGTCGCAGATCTGGCACGGTATCTCTAGGTTATGCTTTCACCTTCAAGACAGCTCATCTCGGGTAGAGATGAAGGACTCTGCTTTGCAAGAAGCAGTTCAGAAATTGCTTCAGTCAGGAAAAGTCATTCCAGTTTCTCCTGCAAACGAGGACAAAGTTTACTCCAACCTGGTTTTAGTTTGGAAGCCAAATGGATCATGTCAGCCCATGCTCAATCTTAAAATGCTGAACAAATACATTTGGAACCACGGTTGCACTTGGAATCGTTACGTTCCTTATGTTTGGCTTGGAGCCAGGGGATTATATGGTATCCCTGGATATACAGGATGCTTACCTACATATTCTTATACCACTGTCCATCAGTGTTATCTAAGGTTTGCTATCCTTCAACAGCATTTTCAGGTCTAGGCCTTACCCTTTGTGTTAGCCACAGTCTCCAGAGTATTTACCAAGAATATGGGGGTGATGACACTTTATCTCCGCCAGTTTCCCATACCTAGATGATCTTGTAAGCCTGGCACAGTCACAGGGATTGCTCTTACGTCATCTGCAACAGACAATCACGTGTTTGCAGAGGCACGAGTGACTCATTAATTGGGCAAAATTGTCTTCAGTTCCGTCACACCAGATGACTCACTTGGGGGCTGTACTGGATCAGGTCTGCAGAGTGTAATTTTTACCTCGCAACAAGATATCCAGGGTTCAGTCTAGGAGTCAAGACTTGCTACACAGTCAAACGGTATACATTCATGCAGCAATGCGGGTGATGGGTCTGATGGTATTTACAATGACAGGGTGGAATATGCACAATTCCACTTAAGGTCTCTGCAGTGTCTGATTCTTACCAAATTGAATCTACAGTCATACCACACTGGATATGCCCAAATCTCATTGGATTGTGGAAGCTAAGCAGTGTTGGCCTGGTTGGTACTTGGAGGGACCACCTGGGAATACAAGGTGCTGTAGGTATTAATGGATTGCATCAGATAATAATGACGGACTATGGTACTTACGATAAAAGTAAGGAGGTCGTTAGCCTGGTGGCTACAGACATTCCAGCTGGACAAAAGGAAATCCTTTTGATATCAGATTGGGAAAATTCGGACACTGGGGAGCAGTGTCAGGAAGGTTGTGTTCCCAAAGAAGAAAGTTGTCTGCCGCTAAAGGTTGGAACCTCGGCCCATATACAGGGCACCGGCATAGGCACGGGACAGTCTTCAGGAAATACCAGTCGGACAATGCGACGGCAGTAGCGTACCTCAACATCAGGGAGGAACTCGCAGCCGAAAAGTGATGATGGTAAGTCACATACTAAAGTGAGCAAAACTTCATCATCCAACCTTGTCTGCTGTTTTCATTCCGGGAATCCTAAACGGGGAAGCAGACTTTCTCGAGTCGACACACCATTCAGGGAAGCGAATGGGCTCTACACACGGAGATCTTCCAGACTCTAGTAAAACCAGAGGTGCTGGCCAGAGATATATCTCATGGCATCTTGTCTGAACAACAAAGTGCTCACATACAGGTCAAGAACAAAGGATCCCAGAGCAATCTTTGTGGATGTCTTATCGGTGAGATGGGACTTTCATCTGGCTTAGGTGTTCCTCCAATCACCCTATCACCTAGGGTGGTGAGAAAGTTAAAACAAGGAAACCAGCAGAGATTGGCAATGGATGCTCTCCTTCTGCTCCCTCAACATCCAGACCTACTAATGCAGGGTCCTGGTTATCACAGACATTTGGATCGACTGTCTTTGACAGCATGGCCTTTGAAACCTCTATCCTGAAATCAAGAGGATATTTTCAACAGGTAATTCAAACAGTGTTCAGAGCAAGGAAACCTTCCTTAGCTCGCATTTATCACCTAATATGGCAAGCCTATATTCATTGGTACAGTGAAAGAAAATTGGGCCCTAAATCTTTCAGATTTTCCAGTGTCTTAGCATTCCTTCAGGCAGGAATGGATAAAGGTTTGAAGGCAGCTTCCTTGAAAGAGCAAAGGTCGGCATTGACTGTAGGGGTCCAAAAGTAAATGACCAACTTACAGGATGTGCATACTTTTTTCCAGGGTATACTGCACATTCAACCTTTGGTTGTTCCTCCTACAGTACCGTGGGACTTAGGTTAGTCCTGAAAGCCCTTCAAGATGCCCATTTGAACCACTCATTAAAATGGATCATAAATGGTTGACAGATAAAGTATTTTTCTACTGACTATGGCGTCGGCTAGAAGAATATCAGACTTCGGGTTATTGTCATGTTGTTCCCCAATTTCAGATTTATTTTTTTATCCAGATAACCAGTTCTCAGAACTAGATCTGGGTATCTTCCCAAGGTGATAACGAAGTTCCACCTTAGCAAAGGAATTGTTGTCCCTGCTTTTCAGATTCCAGGCCTTTCTGTTGGAGATGCATTGCTGGACGTGATCCGTGCATTAGGGATCTACGTGGATTGTACCTTGCATCCAAAAAAGCAGATTCTCTCTTCATTCTCTATGGATTTCACAAGAGAGGATGGCCTGCTGGCAAGATAGCTTCAGATGATGATTTCAGAAGCATATTCTCTAGCTGATCTCCCTATTCCGGATAATGTCTCTGTTCACTCTACTCGTAAGGTAGGTCCTTTTTGAGCAGCACTATGTGGTGCTCAAGCAGAACAGGTATGGAAGGCAGCCATATGGTCTTTCATTTACACATTCATTAGACATTATGCCTTGGATACCTTTGCCTCTCACAATGCTGAATTCAGGCGAAGGATTCTCCTATGCATTAGGAGCGTCCCCACCACTAAACTGCTTTGGGAAATCCCATTGTTATCCTGTGGACCCTGCCGCAGAAATATACGTTATGGTAAGAACTTACTGTTGGTAACGGTATTTCTTCTACGTCCACAGGGATCCCACCCTGACACACCTGATTTGAGGATCCTTTTACTCACTAACCTCTTCCTTCTGGTACGGAAGGGTGTGCATGTGTGTTCTTCTCGCCTGACTAGGGTTCTAGATGATGCTCCTGCCTTGAGCTTTGAAATACAACTGATTTGCCTGAGCCAGTAGACGGGGATATATGGACGGACCCGTTGCATGCTGGGAGGCCGGAAAGCTTTGACTGATTGGTGCAAATCCGCTGTCGCTCCATCATATCCCATTGTTATCCTGTGGACTTAGGAGAAATACCGTTATCAATGGTAAGTTGTTACCATAACGTATATTTTTGCTTAATAGAATTAATTTTGTCATCCATTCATGATTCACCAGTTATCCCTTTCAGTGATATGCAGTTACAGGTAAGACCTAGTCCCTTCTACTATTCAAAAGCCTCAGGACCTTCAACCAGTTACTAGGATCTTGCGACAGCATCAAGACCGGTACAGATAGGGATATCCCTTTATGTTTCAAGTTACAATGAATGACCTATCATACTGTTCATACTGTCAAGACCCTTCCTCAATGTCTGAAATTGTTGACCAAGCTCTGCCTCCTTCCAACACTGTCCCCTGATGTGGCGGCTGCTGCCCCTTCTCCTAAACCACAACTTTCCTGGCCTCCACCTAAAAAGGACAAGGGTGTCTTTCCATCGCACTGACTATAGTGAACCCCCTAGAACTGTATGAACACTGCCTAGATGGTAATTCTTATGGTTTCAGGGGTCAAATGTCCATGCTTTGCACTAGCAGATGTTTGTCAGAGGTTCAGGCCTCTTTCTTGACTTTCTACTGCCTATACTGTGGTTTTTAAATATCTTACACCATGGTTTTGCATCACCATATCGTGTTCTTCTTTCCCCTTTCTCTCCACTCCTACCCATGCCCCTTTTCCCTTTCCTAGCGCTCCCCTCCTTTTTGTCTTATCTGTTAGTTTTAATAATTATCTGTATTTTGGGATCAAAATTGACTTGCCTGTGCTTTGCTGACTGTGTTAATAACGTCCAGGGAGAACTGACTTAGAACTGACACCAAATAGTTCTCCCACAACCCCCCTGTGCTCCCTTAAATGTGAACATTGTTCTTTATGTTATCTCTTTAGCCGCTAAAGAGAAACCCTTGAAATTGGGTCCCAAACAGGAAACGCTAAAGTTTAGCGTTTCCTGTTTGGGACCCAATTTCAAGGGTTTCTCCCCACATGGGCCCTTTACCTCTGCCTTTTTTGTGTTCTATCCTTCTGTGGCTTCTCTATGTCTCTTTTCCCCTGGGGTGGCCTCCAATAAGCTCGAACCCTTGATATATTGATTACTATGCCTTAAGTAGAGAGTCCTTTCCCATATGCCACTATGGGGTATATGCAATTGCGGTCGAATTGACGAAAAAGTCGAAAAACGGGACATATTCGACAAAAAAACCATGTCGAATTGGATTCGACAATGCAATACAGTACTTTTCGTCAAAATACCTGCCGTTTCAGATTCGACTTTTAGCAAATCGACTTTTTCAAAATTCGACATGTCTGCAATGGTCAAAATGCGGCTTTTCGACAAAAGTATATTCAATTGAAAAATGACGATTCGACAACAGTGCTTTTCGACCGCAAATTCGACATTTTCAGTCCGCCTCACTTTGCTGGCGGGATCTAATAAAAAAAATTTAATAAATGATTTTATTTTTGCTTTTTGTATTGCTAATAGCATATCTATTTATATTTGAAGGGATTATCTACTTGGTTTGTCTTTTTTTGACTCAAGTATTATTTAATTGATTTTTTAAAAGAATATTTTTTTCTTCACTCTGCTGAGGGAAATGTACCCATGATTCCACAGTTTTACCCAGGATGCACTTCTGCAAAGCCTCTCCTATCTCCTCACTCCCGGTTTTTTGAGACTAGGGAGAAGGAGCTATTTCAGTCAGCTCTATTGTGGAATCGTTTTTTTAGGACAATTCCTGCGTTTTAAAACACATTCCTATTTTTGAACTGACTACAATAATGGAGCCTTTTTCTGACCAGATTGTGATGTTCATGCTGGTTGCAAGCATGGAGGAAGAAAGGACTGCTGAACATCAGGATCAAAGTCAGCAAATGTCTGCATTGGGTGAGCCAGTATTGCGGGTTTCATTTCCACGTCCACGCCAGTATCGCACTAGGCGTGAACTGGAGGATCTCAGCGAGTTCGAGGTGATTCAAAATTATCGCTTATCGACTCGCGACATATATTCGCTGTACGCTCTGTTGGAGGCCGACCTGGAACCTCGGGCACGGACGAATCGTGCAGTCAGCGGTTTCCAGAAACTGCTGGGTACGTTACATTTTTTGGCGTCAGGCACATTCCAGCCTACACTGTCTCAAACATGCGGTTTTTCACAGTCGACACTGTCGCGCTGTATAACCCAGGTCATTAGGGCTTTCCGCAAATTGACGATCCAGTACATCAAATTTCCAGAGACGGAAAGCGAATGTCGAGAGATCAAATTAGGCTTTTTCACCAAATACAAATTTCCCAATGTGCTGGGCGCGATTGACTGTACCCACGTGCAGATCAGACCGCCACGTAATTCGGAAGAATGTTTTCGGAACCGAAAACATTTCCATTCCTTGAATGTAATGTCTGTGATGTCAACATGAGATTTTTAAATATTTTTGTGGGATTTCCTGGATCGTCTCACGACTCCTTCATCCTAAGCCAGTCATCGCTGTTTGACAAGTTCGAAACAGGAAACATGCCTGGTGGCTGGCTGTTAGGTATGTATTTTAATAATTTTTTTATTTTTTTATTATTATAATTTTTTTTTTTTTTTTTAGATTACCTACCATTTTTTTTCTTTTCTATAGGCGATGCGGGTTACCCCAACAAATCGTGGCTCTTGACCCCATTGTCTAATCCTGTTGGTAGAGCACAAAAACGTTACCAAGAGACACACATTGCATCGAGGCAAATAATTGAACGTGCCTTCGGTGTACTTAAAAGCCGGTTTCGATGTTTAGACACTTCCGGCGGTGCTCTTTTGTACTCACCGGCGAAGGTTTGCGGCATGGTAAATGCATGTTGTATTTTACACAACATATGTGTCACAAACCGTTTGCCGGTGACTCTTCGTCGCAGTGCTTTCCGACGCGGTAACCATTCTTCTGCTCTACCGGTGGGTATGGACGAAGGAGAGGATTCCCGACAGGCAGTGATCCAAAATTATTTTGCTGTTGCCTGTGAGTATATTTATAACATTTTGTATTATCGTGTAAACTGAGATTGTAATATTCTAAAAAAAAACATCTTTATTTATGTATTTCAGAGTTTTACGTCCTGTTGATGTGCATTCCCAGGCCTGTTTTGTCCTGTTGACAAATCGTTACCCCCTGTTTTCTCCTGATGTTGGGTTGCTGCAAATATTGGACCATTTTATCCAACTCTACCATGGGCGACCTACTTGTGATGTGGACCTGACCCTCCGCCATGTAGCAGACAACCCCACTCAGGTGAGATGAATTACCCAAAACTCCCTCTTGTAAAAAGTCACCCCGGCATGTCCAAAGTGCAGACCTCCGGCATTTGCCAAACTGCACATCCAATCATGCCCTGATGCTTACACATGTGTGTCAGGGTATGTTTGGATGTGTAGTTACGCAAGTGCCGGAGGGTTGCATTTGGGCCCGCTGTAACCTGCTTGTGTCGTGTTGCTTGTACCTTTTCCTTTTCCATAGAAGGGTGACACTACCACTAGCTGGAATCTCATACTATTCTCTTCCACAGGTCTTGCGGAGTATCCTTCCCAAGTGGCGTGGATGTGAAGAGACACGACATTTCCCCTGATGTTCCATGGGCGACCTACTTGTGATGTGGACCTGAACCTCCGCCATGTAGCAGACAACCCCGCTCAGGTGAGATGTATTACCCAAAACTCCCTCTTGTCCAAAGTCATCCTGGCGTGACCCAATTGCAGCCCCCCAGCATTTGCAAAAATGCACATCTAATCATGCCCTGACAGGAATGCTTACGCTGTGTCAGGGCATGCTTGGATGTGTAGTTTCTCAAGTGCCGGAGGGTTGCATTTGGGACAAAGGTCACTGTTACCTGCTTGTGTCAAAAAGTGTTGATTGTACCTTGTCTTTTCCATACCTGGGGGACACTATTACCAATAGCTGGAACCTCATACTATTCTCTTCCACAGGTCTTGCGGAGTATCCTTCCCAAGTGGCGTGGATGTGAAGAGACACGACATTTCCCCTGATGTTCCATGTGTGACCTACTTGTGATGTAGACCTGAACCTCCGCCATGTAGCAGACAACCCCGCTCAGGTGAGATGTATTGCCCAAAACTCCCTCTTGTCCAAAGTCACCCCAGCATGTCCAAAGTGCAGCCCTCCGGCATTTGCCAAACTGCACATCCAATCATGCCCTGATGCTTACACGTGTGTCAGGGAATGTTTGGATGTTTAGTTACGCAAGTGCCGGAGGGTTGCATTTGGGGCCGCTGTAACCTGATTGTGTCGTGTTGCTTGTACCTCTTCTTTTCCGTACCAGGGTGACACTATTTCCAATACCTGGAACCTCATATTATTTTCTTCCACAGGTCTTGCGGATTATCCTTCCCAAGTGGCGTGGATGTGAAGAGACATGACATTTCCCCTGATGTTCCATGGGTGACCTACTTGTGATGTGGACCTGAACCTCCGCCATGTATCAGACAACCCCGCTCAGGTGAGATGTATTGCCCAAAAATCCCTCTTGTCCAAAAGTCATCCTGGCGTGACCCAAGTGCAGCCCTCCGGCATTTGCCAAACTGCACATCCAATCATGCCCTGATGCTTACACATGTGTGTCAGGGAATGTTTGGATGTGTAGTTACGCAAGTGCCGGAGGGTTGCATTTGGGCCCGCTGTAACCTGCTTGTGTCGTGTTGCTTGTACCTTTTCCTTTTCCGTACCAGGGTGAAACTACCAATACCTGGAATCTCATACTATTCTCTTCCACAGGTCTTGCGGAGTATCCTTCCCAAGTGGCTTGAATCCTCATGGATGAAGAGGGACACAACTGTTCCCCTGCTGTACCATGGGCGACCTAACACAAATCCACTGCATGTCATATTTAACATTGTATTTATTAATAATTGAAATAAAAACCACAGAAAACTTCTCATTTTAAAATTTTATTGAAGAAAAATTGTATTTGATTTTTGAAATAAAAAATTGAAAGGTAATTAAACAAAAAAAGTAGTTTGTTCTTCTTTACATTCTTTTCTTGTGTAGAAAGATATCTGTGGGGGAAAAAAAAAATATTAAGTAAAGACACTAATGTCATGTTCGTTCCTTTCTCCAAGAACATTTGTGGAACCACACAGCCCAGCATGACCCATTGCTGGGCTGTGTGGTTCCACAAAGGCAGGCGTGGCAGAGTGGTGTCGGTGGTCATCACTTTGACACGCTTGCATTTGTGGAACCACACAGCCCAGCATGACCCATTGCTGGGCTGTGTAGTTCCACAAAGGCAGGCGTGGCAGAGTGGTGTCGGTGGTCATCACTTTGACACGCTTGCATTTGTGGAACCACACAGCCCAGCATGACCTATTGCTGGGCTGTGTGGTTCCACAAAGGCAGGCGTGCCAGAGTGGTGTCGGTGGTCATCACTTTGACACGCTTGCATTTGTGGAACCGCACAGCCCAGCATGACCAATTGCTGGGCTGTGTGGTTCCACAAAGGCAGGCGGTCCACAGTTTCTTGAATATATACATTGAAACATGGCTCTACTCACCTTGGTACGCACAACACGAACTATGCCGTCCACTTACATTTTCCACCCAATCCTATGAATAAGCCAAAAACAAACACTAGTGAATAGTAAATTCACACAACAGTGAAAGAATATTGTACACCATTACAAAAAGTATTTTTTGGGTAAAAGAGTGGTATCAGAATAGCTCTTTGGCCCATCATACATGTAGCCACAAGGAGCTTTCATCCGTTACCACACGCGCCCGCATACATGCCCGCGCATGTATGCCTACACATAAAGCTCCTTGGTAGTACCCGGTCACTGGTGGGGGAGCCCAACACATATAAAACAATAGTAAGAAAAAAAAAACTAATGGGAGGGGGAAGAAAGGGATACATGAAAAACATAACATTAAATAAAACAATACGACCGGGCTCATGGTGGAAGTCTGTCCGGATCCTGGTCTTCCTCCTGATGGGGCGTCGAT
Source organism: Pseudophryne corroboree (assembly GCF_028390025.1). Classification (NCBI taxonomy): domain Eukaryota; kingdom Metazoa; phylum Chordata; class Amphibia; order Anura; family Myobatrachidae; genus Pseudophryne; species Pseudophryne corroboree. The sequence goes on along the minus strand of NC_086445.1, from coordinate 653,091,843 downwards.
GTCTTGGGAGGCTGGGTAGTGGGTTGACTAGGCCTCGGGTCCCGTGCGGCTGTAGATGTTGCGGCCGGTGGTGGAGGCATCTGGTGGGTGGGGTACATCCCTGTATATCCTTGGTACATCTGTGACAGTCTATACCAGGATGGTAGTGTAGGAAGGGAAGGAAGCGTCCTTGTGGCTCTTGATGGCGGAATTGGTGGATCACCAGCGTGTCGATGAGCTGGTTCTGGGAGTTTATCATAGATCATCTGCAGTGTGGTTGCGATCATCTGTTGGCTGGATGAGGATTGTCGATGGCTCTCCGACATGTTGTCATTGCTGTGTGCCAGGCATGATGTGTTCTCCACCAGCCGGCCGATGGATTGGGCCAGAATGTGAAGGATGTCCATAGTCTCCCTATGATCTTCTCTTCTGGACTTTAGCATTTCAGCCGCGCTGTCGGCATGAGCCCTCTGCATTTCAAGCAGACCGTTTGCCATCTTATCCATTGTCCTCTCAATGGCGTCCAGTCTGCTTCCTACGACAACCCGAAAACTATCCTGGCTGACATTCATCTCTGCTGCCAGGTTGTTTACCCTCCGAACATTTGAGGGATCCTGCCCTTCCTGGACGTCTGCCACCAATTGCATTTGTGCAGCTGTAAAGAAAATTAGAAATTATTATACACATTCATCATACATTTGTTTGAAGGCTCACAATTCGATATTTACTCACACAGGGATGTAGAAACTGCAGGCTGCTGCACTTCCACCTCGTCATCCTCTGACGAATCCTGTATGAGATCCGGCCTGTAGTAGGAACCAATCCCCGAAGCAAATCCGCTGCTGGTCCGTGGCACCACTGTTTGCAAAAGAAAAAAAAATTTAAGTTAATAAACTATACAAAACTGGTGCACCCCCCACACCACACCCCCAAAAATTAAATACAAACCTTCTCCAACCTGTGATGCCGCTGCTCCAGGAGCTTCACTTGTCCTCATTTCTGGAGACTTTTCAAGGGTCTGGCTGGATACTTCTGCACGGCTGTCTTCAAACCCAATAAAAGTCTCGTCCGTTAACCCTGTAGACTCAAACAGTTCGGGTGATGGGTCCACAAGGGTAATGTCTTGTTGAGGCTCTTCGGTCACAGTCCCAGAGCTCCTGGAGAGATGACGATCTGGTGATGAACTGCGCGCAGGAGCTGTAGTTTGGCGCCCATCTTGTGGTGTGGTCGCCGACGGTGTCTGGCGCACAGGTGACGTTCTGTGCGCTGATGTCTGGCGCGCAGGTGATGGTCTGCGAGCTGACGTCGTCTGGCGCACAGGTGACTTACTGCGCGATGACGATGTGTGGCGCACAGGTGATGATCTGTGCGCTCCTGATGCTTGCTGCGCAGGTGGTGGTCCGTGCGCTGCTGTCGATGCCTGCTGCACAGGTATTGGCCCGTGCGCTGGTGATGTCCTGCGCGCAGTTGATGTCCTCTGGGCAGGCGTGTCTGAAAAAAAAAAAACATGAGCAAATACAAAAAAAAATTATTTTCATACAGCTCATCTGAATGTATTCTTACCATCAGGCCTCCTTTTGGACTGCTTGTCTCCCGCCTTCTTCCGTCTTCTGGGCGGTTCTTCCTTCTCGGGAAAGCCAGCAGGACGGCTGGAGTCCACACCTCCGTGAACTCCTTGGACCATGGCAGGGTTCATGCGCCTTTTAATAACTTCCTCCCAGGGTAGCCACTTCAGATTGAGAGCCGGGCCACCTCCCGTAGCGTTCTCATGTCGGCGCTGAATCCCCATCTTCTTTTTGGTCTGTCTGCGGCAATCACTGTTACCGCTTCATGCAGTTTCTGGTGCTCCGGCGGTTTCCAGATACTGCAGTGACTTGGTTCGCGATGGCATCCCAGATGTTTCGTTTAGTCTTAGCTGCTGTGGTCTGTGCCCTTTGTCCATACAGAACTTCGTAGGACCTGTCGACGCCATCCACTAGGGCACAGTTTTCCGCCTCAGTATATCTGGGTCCACACGGCTTCTTCTGTCCTGCTTCTTCACCAGAGGCTTCCTCCTCCGACTGCTCCTCTGGCTGGCTTCTTGCCTTAAGGGATAAAAAAAAAACCATGCATTTAATAAGATCGGTATGTACCTGTGAGTGTCAGTATCCCTGGCATTGCGCAAATATACCTGTAGGTGTGCATGGCAGTGCGCAAACTAGGGTGTGTCGAGTTGGATGCTATTGTGTCTGCAGGTGTTGTCAGTACCTTTCTAGGCTTTTTCTTTTTAGACTTCTCCATTTGGTCCCTTGACGACCGCGGCTGGTCACTGCATGCCTGGTCGGTCGTATCCTCCTCCTGGGTCGGCTCCCACTCCTCGTTGCTATGCAGGGACATTTCTTCTGAGGGGTGGGGGGAAGGGGTGGATCGGGCCCTCTTGTCCCTGGACATCTCTATAGTAAAATGGAAAAAATATATATATTTTTACAAATTTAAAACACATTACAAAATTATATGCAACCACATGTCATGCTGCTGGGACCCCAGTTCTCAAGCAGGACCAAACACCAAAAAAAAAAAAAAATGAAAAATATAAAGAAAAAACAAAACAAAACCCCCGTTAAAGCATCCCTGCACATACTGGAAGTCAGCCAGTGCTAACACAAAATGGCTGACACACACAAAATGGCTAACAGTCACCCCAAACTAGTCAAAAAGTATCCCTGCACATTCTGCAGGTACACCAGTGCTAAAATAGGAGGGGAAAAACATGTTTGGCAAACAACCGACACCACATGTCGACCTCATGGATGACACAAACTAGCTCCAAATCACCACAAACTAGTCAAAAATCATCCCTGCATATTCTGCAGGTACACCAGTGCTAAAATAGGAGGGAAAAAACATGTTTGGCAAACAACCGACATCCCATGTCGACCACATGGCTGACACAAACTAGCTCCAAATCACCACAAACTAGTCAAAAATCATCCCTGCATATTCTGCAGGTACACCAGTGCTAAAATAGGAGGGAAAAAACATGTTTGGCAAACAACCGACATCCCATGTCGACCACATGGCTGACACAAACTTGCTCCAAATCACCCCAAACTAGTCAAAAAGCATCCCTGCACATTCTGCAGGTACGCCAGTGCTAAAATAGGAGGGAAAAAACATGTTTGGCAAACAACCGACACCACATGTCGACCTCATGGATGACACAAACTAGCTCCAAATCACCCCAAACTAGTCAAAAAGCATCCCTGCACATTCTGCAGGTACACCAGTGCTAAAATAGGAGGGGAAAAACATGTTTGGCAAACAACCGACACCACATGTCGACCTCATGGATGACACAAACTAGCTCCAAATCACCACAAACTAGTCAAAAATCATCCCTGCATATTCTGCAGGTACACCAGTGCTAAAATAGGAGGGAAAAAACATGTTTGGCAAACAACCGACATCCCATGTCGACCACATGGCTGACACAAACTTGCTCCAAATCACCCCAAACTAGTCAAAAAGCATCCCTGCACATTCTGCAGGTACGCCAGTGCTAAAATAGGAGGGAAAAAACATGTTTGGCAAACAACCGACACCACATGTCGACCTCATGGATGACACAAACTTGCTCCAAATCACCCCAAACTAGTCAAAAAGCATCCCTGCACATTCTGCAGGTACACCAGTGCTAAAATAGGAGGGGAAAAACATGTTTGGCAAACAACCGACACCACATGTCGACCTCATGGATGACACAAACTTGCTCCAAATCACCCCAAACTAGTCAAAAAGCATCCCTGCACATTCTGCAGGTACACCAGTGCTAAAATAGGAGGGAAAAAACATGTTTGGCAAACAAACGACACCACATGTCGACCTCATGGATGACACAAACTTGCTCCAAATCACCCCAAACTAGTCAAAAAGCATCCCTGCACATTCTGCAGGTACACCAGTGCTAAAACAGGAGGGGAAAAAACGGTTTTAACAAACGACACGACATGTCGACCGCATTGATACCGACACACACTAAAATCAGCACAAACTAGCCAAAAATCATTCCTGCACATGCTGGAGGTACACCAATGCAAAAGCAAGACCCAAAAAGTAATTTTAAGAAGAAAAAAAAACGTGAAAAACTACCCAAAACACAAAACTCCACAAAAAAATGCAGCAGAACAAGCAGGAGCTATACACATACCTGCACACATACCCAAACACCCCATGTACACCTCATGGCAACCCCCACTACACATACACATACATGCAACACCAGACCCACATGTGGTACTTACTAGAGATGAGCGCCTGAAATTTTTCGGGTTTTGTGTTTTGGTTTTGGGTTCGGTTCCGCGGCCGTGTTTTGGGTTCGACCGCGTTTTGGCAAAACCTCACCGAATTTTTTTTGTCGGATTCGGGTGTGTTTTGGATTCGGGTGTTTTTTTCAAAAAACCCTAAAAAACAGCTTAAATCATAGAATTTGGGGGTCATTTTGATCCCATATTATTATTAACCTCAAAAACCATAATTTCCACTCATTTTCAGTCTATTCTGAATACCTCAAAAACCATAATTTCCACTCATTTTCAGTCTATTCTGAATACCTCACACCTCACAATATTATTTTTAGTCCTAAAATTTGCACCGAGGTCGCTGGATGACTAAGCTAAGCGACCCTAGTGGCCGACACAAACACCTGGCCCATCTAGGAGTGGCACTGCAGTGTCACGCAGGATGGCCCTTCCAAAAAACACTCCCCAAACAGCACATGACGCAAAGAAAAAAAGAGGTGCAATGAGGTAGCTGTGTGACTAAGCTCAGCGACCCAAGTGCCCGACACAAACACCTGGCCCATCTAGGAGTGGCACTGCAGTGTCACGCAGGATGTCCCTTCCAAAAAACCCTCCCCAAACAGCACATGACGCAAAGAAAAAAAGAGGCGCAATGAGGTAGCTGTGTGAGTAAGATTAGCGACCCTAGTGGCCGACACAAACACCGGGCCCATCTAGGAGTGGCACTGCAGTGTCACGCAGGATGTCCCTTCCAAAAAACCCTCCCCAAACAGCACATGACGCAAAGAAAAATAAAAGAAAAAAGAGGTGCAAGATGGAATTGTCCTTGGGCCCTCCCACCCACCCTTATGTTGTATAAACAGGACATGCACACTTTAACCAACCCATCATTTCAGTGACAGGGTCTGCCACACGACTGTGACTGATATGACGGGTTGGTTTGGACCCCCACCAAAAAAGAAGCAATTAATCTCTCCTTGCACAAACTGGCTCTACAGAGGCAAGATGTCCACCTCATCATCATCCTCCGATATATCACTGTGTACATCCCCCTCCTCACAGATTATCAATTCGTCCCCACTGGAATCCACCATCTCAGCTCCCTGTGTACTTTGTGGAGGCAATTGCTGCTGGTCAATGTCTCCGCGGAGGAATTGATTATAATTCATTTTAATGAACATCATCTTCTCCACATTTTCTGGATGTAACCTCGTACGCCGATTGCTGACAAGGTGAGCGGCGGCACTAAACACTCTTTCGGAGTACACACTTGTGGGAGGGCAACTTAGGTAGAATAAATCCAGTTTGTGCAAGGGCCTCCAAATTGCCTCTTTTTCCTGCCAGTATAAGTACGGACTGTCTGACGTGCCTACTTGGATGCGGTCACTCATATAATCCTCCACCATTCTTTCAATGTTGAGAGAATCATATGCAGTGACAGTAGACGACATGTCCGTAATCGTTGTCAGGTCCTTCAGTCCGGACCAGATGTCAGCATCAGCAGTCGCTCCAGACTGCCCTGCATCACCGCCAGCGGGTGGGCTCGGAATTCTGAGCCTTTTCCTCGCACCCCCAGTTGCGGGAGAATGTGAAGGAGGAGATGTTGACAGGTCGCGTTCCGCTTGACTTGACAATTTTGTCACCAGCAGGTCTTTGCACCCCAGCAGACTTGTGTCTGCCGGAAAGAGAGATCCAAGGTAGGTTTTAAATCTAGGATCGAGCACGGTGGCCAAAATGTAGTGCTCTGATTTCAACAGATTGACCACCCGTGAATCCTTGTTAAGCGAATTAAGGGCTGCATCCACAAGTCCCACATGCCTAGCGGAATCGCTCCCTTTTAGCTCCTTCTTCAATGCCTCCAGCTTCTTCTGCAAAAGCCTGATGAGGGGAATGACCTGACTCAGGCTGGCAGTGTCTGAACTGACTTCACGTGTGGCAAGTTCAAAGGGCATCAGAACCTTGCACAACGTTGAAATCATTCTCCACTGCACTTGAGACAGGTGCATTCCACCTCCTATATCGTGCTCAATTGTATAGGCTTGAATGGCCTTTTGCTGCTCCTCCAACCTCTGAAGCATATAGAGGGTTGAATTCCACCTCGTTACCACTTCTTGCTTCAGATGATGGCAGGGCAGGTTCAGTAGTTTTTGGTGGTGCTCCAGTCTTCTGTACGTGGTGCCTGTACGCCGAAAGTGTCCCGCAATTCTTCTGGCCACCGACAGCATCTCTTGCACGCCCCTGTCGTTTTTTAAAAAATTCTGCACCACCAAATTCAAGGTATGTGCAAAACATGGGACGTGCTGGAATTTGCCCATATTTAATGCACACACAATATTGCTGGCGTTGTCCGATGCCACAAATCCACAGGAGAGTCCAATTGGGGTAAGCCATTCTGCGATGATCTTCCTCAGTTGCCGTAAGAGGTTTTTAGCTGTGTGCGTATTCTGGAAAGCGGTGATACAAAGCGTAGCCTGCCTAGGAAAGAGTTGGCGTTTGCGAGATGCTGCTACTGGTGCCGCCGCTGCTGTTCTTGCGGCGGGAGTCCATACATCTACCCAGTGGGCTGTCACAGTCATATAGTCCTGACCCTGCCCTGCTCCACTTGTCCACATGTCCGTGGTTAAGTGGACATTGGGTACAACTGCATTTTTTAGGACACTGGTGAGTCTTTTTCTGACGTCCGTGTACATTCTCGGTATCGCCTGCCTACAGAAGTGGAACCTAGATGGTATTTGGTAACGGGGGCACACTGCCTCAATAAATTGTCTAGTTCCCTGTGAACTAACGGCGGATACCGGACGCACGTCTAACACCAACATAGTTGTCAAGGACTCAGTTATCCGCTTTGCAACAGGATGACTGCTGTGATATTTCATCTTCCTTGCAAAGGACTGTTGGACAGTCAATTGCTTACTGGAAGTAGTACAAGTGGGCTTACGACTTCCCCTCTGGGATGACCATCGACTCCCAGCAGCAACAACAGCAGCGCCAGCAGCAGTAGGCGTTACACGCAAGGATGCATCGGAGGAATCCCAGGCAGGAGAGGACTCGTCAGAATTGCCAGTGACATGGCCTGCAGGACTATTGGCATTCCTGGGGAAGGAGGAAATTGACACTGAGGGAGTTGGTGGGGTGGTTTGCGTGAGCTTGGTTACAAGAGGAAGGGATTTACTGGTCAGTGGACTGCTTCCGCTGTCGGCCCAAGTTTTTGAACTTGTCACTGACTTATTATGAATGCGCTGCAGGTGACGTATAAGGGAGGATGTTCCGAGGTGGTTAACGTCCTTACCCCTACTTATTACAGCTTGACAAAGGGAACACACGGCTTGACACCTGTTGTCCGCATTTCTGGTGAAATACTTCCACACCGAAGAGCTGATTTTTTTGGTATTTTCACCAGGCATGTCAACGGCCCTATTCCTCCCACGGACAACAGGTGTCTCCCCGGGTGCCTGACTTAAACAAACCACCTCACCATCAGAATCCTCCTGGTCAATTTCCTCCCCAGCGCCAGCAACACCCATATCCTCCTCATCCTGGTGTACTTCAACACTGACATCTTCAATCTGACTATCAGGAACTGGACTGCGGGTGCTCCTTCCAGCACTTGCAGGGGGCGTGCAAATGGTGGAAGGCGCATGCTCTTCACGTCCAGTGTTGGGAAGGTCAGGCATCGCAACCGACACAATTGGACTCTCCTTGTGGAATTGGGATTTCGAAGAACGCACAGTTCTTTGCGGTGCTACTGCTTTTGCCAGCTTGAGTTTTTTCATTTTTCTAGCGAGAGGCTGAGTGCCTCCATCCTCATGTGAAGCTGAACCACTAGCCATGAACATAGGCCAGGGCCTCAGCCGTTCCTTGCCACTCCGTGTGGTAAATGGCATATTGGCAAGTTTACGCTTCTCCTCCGACAATTTTATTTTAGGTTTTGGAGTCCTTTTTTTACTGATATTTGGTGTTTTGGATTTGACATGCTCTGTACTATGACATTGGGCATCGGCCTTGGCAGACGACGTTGCTGGCATTTCATCGTCTCGGCCATGACTAGTGGCAGCAGCTTCAGCACGAGGTGGAAGTGGATCTTGATCTTTCCCTAATTTTGGAACCTCAACATTTTTGTTCTCCATATTTTAATAGGCACAACTAAAAGGCACCTCAGGTAAACAATGGAGATGGATGGATACTAGTATACAATTATGGATGGACTGCCGAGTGCCGACACAGAGGTAGCTACAGCCGTGGACTACCGTACTGTACTGTGTCTGCTGCTAATATAGACTGGTTGATAAAGAGATGTAGTAGTAGTATGTATGTATAAAGAAGAAAGAAAAAAAAACCACGGGTAGGTGGTATACAATTATGGACGGACTGCCCAGTGCCGACACAGAGGTAGCTACAGCCGTGGACTACCGTACTGTACTGTGTCTGCTGCTAATATAGACTGGTTGATAAAGAGATGTAGTAGTAGTATGTATGTATAAAGATGAAAGAAAAAAAACCACGGGTAGGTGGTATACAATTATGGACGGACTGCCCAGTGCCGACACAGAGGTAGCTACAGCCGTGGACTACCGTACTGTACTGTGTCTGCTGCTAATATAGACTGGTTGATAAAGAGATGTAGTAGTAGTAGTAGTATGTATGTATAAAGAAGAAAGAAAAAAAAACCACGGGTAGGTGGTATACAATTATGGACGGACTGCCGAGTGCCGACACAGAGGTAGCTACAGCCGTGGACTACCGTACTGTACTGTGTCTGCTGCTAATATAGACTGGTTGATAAAGAGATGTAGTAGTAGTATGTATGTATAAAGAAGAAAGAAAAAAAAACCACGGGTAGGTGGTATACAATTATGGACGGACTGCCGAGTGCCGACACAGAGGTAGCTACAGCCGTGAACTACCGTACTGTGTCTGCTGCGACTGGATGATAAATAATGATATAAAAAATATATATAAATCACTACTGCAGCCGGACAGGTATATATTATATAATGACGGACCTGCTGGACACTGTCTGTCAGCAGAATGAGTTTTTTATAGAATAAAAAAAAAACACCACACAAGTGAAGTCACACGACGAGTGTTTAACTTTTTCAGGCAATCACAATATAGTATACTATACTACTAACTATACTGGTGGTCAGGTCACTGGTCAGTCACACTGGCAGTGGCACTCCTGCAGCAAAAGTGTGCACTGTTTAATTTTAATAATAATATGTACTCCTGGCTCCTGCTATAACCTATAACTGGCACTGCAGTGCTCCCCAGTCTCCCCCACAATTATAAGATGTGTGAGCTGAGCACAGTCAGATATATACATAGATGATGCAGCACACTGGGCTGAGCAGTGCACACAGATATGGTATGTGACTGAGTCACTGTGTATCGTTTTTTTCAGGCAGAGAACGGATATATTAAATAAAACTGCACTGTCTGGTGGTCACTGTGGTCAGTCACTAGTAAACTCTGCACTCTCTACAGTTCTACAGTACTCCTAAGCTCCAGTAAATCAGGTCAATCTCTCTCTCTCTCTTCTAATCTAAATGGAGAGGACGCCAGCCACGTCCTCTCCCTATCAATCTCAATGCACGTGTGAAAATGGCGGCGACGCGCGGCTCCTTATATAGAATCCGAGTCTCGCGAGAATCCGACAGCGTCATGATGACGTTCGGGCGCGCTCGGGTTAACCGAGCAAGGCGGGAAGATCCGAGTCGCTCGGACCCGTGAAAAAAAACATGAAGTTCATGCGGGTTCGGATTCAGAGAAACCGAACCCGCTCATCTCTAGTACTTACCTACAAATGTAGTAATAACTCCAAAAACGACTCTCCCCCGGGGTAACAGGTATCCTCCTGTCTGTCCTGGAATAAAGCCTGCTGGGTGTCCAAACAATACCACAGCAAACAACCAATTTGCTAGCTCTGCACCTCCTCACACCTCTCTGCAGGTTCACAAAATGGCTGCTGAGCACGCAGCAAACAAGCCCTAATAAAGGGCTGCAAACGGCGGGAAGTCGAATTCAGGACGCCCACTACTCGCCGATTGGTCCGTGATCCGCCAAGGGAAGTGTCGAATCCATTTTGCATTGCATATGGTGAATTCATGGTCCCGGCGGCAGGGCTGCGGCTGTTGAGTACAGGCGAATTTTTAAACGGACGAAATAACGGCGCAATTCGACCGCAATTGCATATACCCCTATGTCTCTTAAAGTGTTTTCTATCAATGTGAATGAGTTAAGGTGCATACACACGGAGAGATTTTGGCTATGAGAGATTTTGACTAACTTTTCCCTTGAACTGGCAGTAGGAGATTTTGACTAACTTTACCAGAGATTTTGTCTAACTATGCAAGAGATTTTGGCTATGGGAGATTTTGGCTATGGGAGATTTTGACTATCTCATTTAAATAAGGGGATGAGTGTCATATATAGGACGATTTTACAGGGTGGCTGGTATTTAAATAGCTGAAAGTTAAAAAAAAAATTTGCGTGGGGTCCCCCCTCCTATGTAAAACCAGCCTCGGGCTCTTTGAGCCAGTCCTGGTTGTTAAAATACAGAGGAAAAAATGAGTAGGGTTCCCCCATATTTAGACAACCAGCACCGGGCTCTGCGTCCGGTCCTGGTTTAAAAAATACGGGGGACAAAAGACATAGGGGTCCCCCGTATTTTCCAAACCAGCACCGGGCTCCACTAGCCAGGGAGATAATGCCACAGCCGGGGGACACTTTTATATTGGTCCCTGCGGCCGTGCCATTACCCCCCCAACTAGTCACCCCTGGCCGGGGTACACTGGAGGAGTCCCCCCCCTCCAGCCACCCAAGGGCCAGGGGTGAAGCCCGAGGCTGTCCCCCCCATCTGTGGCCCGGTGGATGGGAGGCTGATAGCCTTTCAATAGTAATATTGTTCTTTACAGGAGGCCTACAGGTCCCAGCAAGCCTGCCCCAGCATGTTGGCACTTGGAGAACCACAAGTGCCAGCATGCCCGGACATAAAGGGCCCGCTGGCACCTGTAGTCCACCTGTAAAGAAAATATAAAAAAAAAAACACAACACATTCTTTTAAAAATCCTTTATTAAACTGGGTCTTCACCTGGGGGCGGCGGCCTTTAAGCTCTTTTGCATGGCCGCCGCCTTCCCAGGGCTTCCGGCGTCTTCACCTGGGGGGGCGCCACCTCCCCAGGGCTTCTGGGGTCTTGCTCCGGCGTCTTCACCTGGTGGGCGGCGGCTGCTAAGCTCTTTTGCATAGCCGCCGCCCATCCAGGACTTCCACGACGTCTTCACCTGGGAGGCGGCGGCCTTTAAGCTCTTTTGCATGGCCGCCGCCTTCCCAGGACTTCCAGCATCTTCACCTGGTGGGCGGCGGCTGCTAAGCTCTTTTGCATAGCCGCCGCCCATCCAGGACTTCCACGGCGTCTTCAGGAGCTCTTCTCCGCTCCTCCTCCGCCGTCGGACTGACAGCCGCTGCCTCGCGCTGACTTATATAAGTCAGCGGGAGGGGGCGGGGCGATGACGCGGCGAGCCGTGATTGGCTCGCGGCGGCCATCTTGAATTTCAAAAATGACGCTGAGGCGCCATTTTTGAAACTGGTACCGCTCCGCTGCCAAACTCTGCAATAGAAAGGTAAATTTCCCCCGCCCGCACCGCTGCCGCAACCCGCCGCCGCCCGCACCGCCGCCGCCCACACCGCCACCGCAACCCACCGCCGCAACCCGCCGTCGCCCACACCGCCACCGCAACCCGCCGCCGCCCGCACCGCCGCCACAACCCGCCGCCACAACCCGCCGCCGCCCGCACCACCGCCGCCTGCACATCGCTATCGCTGGGAAAAATCGCTGGCCTCTTAAAGTGTTAGCGATTTTGACTAACTTTTGCAGCGACATAGCCAAAATTGACTTGCCTGCACTGACTATTTTTCCCAGCGATAGCGACCTAGCGGGGACGCGCATCGCTATCGCTGGCTGTGTACACACGGAGCGATCTGCACTAACTTTCTGAGCGATTTTGACTATATAGTCAAAATCGCTCAGTTATATCGCTCCGTGTGTATGCACCTTTACAGTCGTACGAAATGCAGTTTTCCTGGGGGCCTGTAAAAGGGAGCTGATATTGCCTTTCTACAGGAGACACTTCTTACTGGTTTACATTTCAGTTCTGAAGTAGTTAGTTCTCCCAGACCTTCTTTGCTTCAGTGGCTTGTAAAAAAAAAAAAAGCATGGTCGCCATTTAATTCATCATACTATCCCGTTTCTTCATATTAAAACTGTGTTTGACCCTGAGGGGTGTTTCCTTATTGTGATTGGCATGCTTCGTTCTCAGACTGTCACTCTGGTTTCGGTTTATGCTCCCAACCAGGACCAAGCCATTTTTTTTTTTTACTCTTATTGATTGGATAGAGAAGCCCAGGGCCACATCATCATGGGTGGGGATTTTAATGCAATTATCAACCAATAGATAGAACCAATCCTCCTCATGTTACTGTTAAATCCCTTCCCAGAGTCTCATACTCTCATTGCTTCCCTAAAATACCATGGCCTCTGTGATTCCTAGCACCTCAAATACATACATACTAAGGACTACACCCATTACTCAGTCCCACATCAACATTACTCCAGGATAGACATGATGCATGTCTCTTCAGACATCACTTCCCTTGTTATAGACGCTGGCATCATCCCGTTTACATGGACAGATCAAACTGGTGTTTATACTTTATTAGATCTATATTTCTTCCCTCATAGGAGGTTCAAATGGCATTTAGGTGATTCCCTGTTGCGGCACCCTTCTGTCCCGGCCGAGATTCAACTGGTGATAACTCAATACTTTGAGAATGTCTCTACTGATGTCTCCTCTAGAATTCTTTGTGAAGCCCATAAAGCTACCATTCAAGGATATCTCATTGCAAAATCCTCGGCAGTTTGTAAAAAAGCAGCACTAGAGATTCAATCTCTTGAATCCCAAATCTCAGCGCAAGACATCCCCAAGTGCATCTGTGCTTTCCCAAATAGAGACCCTCCGGGGCCAATTGAATACCCTTTTGTCTCATCACTCTGTACTAGAAACTCTTAAACAGTTTTATAAGGCTGACAAAATTGATTCTTTATTGGCTAATAAACTGCAACATAAGCAAGCGTCTTTCATGATAGACAAATTGTATTATCTGCAACTTGGCTCATTCACTTATAACCCCGCTTAAAGCTCCATTTATAATTTAGCAGATCCTTCTTATCCATCTACTGATGGAGTTGAGGGAGTATGTTCGTATTTGTCCACTACCTCAACTACTCTATCGGACATTAGACAAACTTAATGGAGGAGACAATAGCGGCTATACAATCACTGCGCACCTCTGCTGCCCCAGGCCCTGACTGGTTTACAGCTCAATATTATAAACTCATCACAACGGAATTGGCCCCGCACCTTACTTCCTTATCGAGATGACCCTGGCTGGTATCGTAATCACAAAGCCAGATAGGGACCTAACTAGATTCTCCACTTATAGGCCGCTCTCATTGCTGAATGTTGAGCTAAAGATTTACGCAAAAATTCTAGCTAACCACCTAGCTCCTTTTGCTACCCTGTCTGGTTCACCCAGATAAGGTTCGATTTATACCAGGAAATCAGGCATCCTACAGCACTAGACTGGTTTTTGACCTTATTCTATTCATAAACTGAAACTTCCCTCTTTGATGTCCCTCGATGCAGAGAAGGCCTTCGACTGCATCTTTTGGCCCTTTGTTTTTGCTTGAAAAAATGGGTTTCTCTAGTAAATTCCTCAAATGCATCCAAGTCTTTTATCATTCGCCCACAGCACAGGCCTCCGTTAATGGCGTTACTTCAGCTAGCTTTGGGATTGCTAATAGTACCAGACAGGGTGGGTCCTCATTCTCCCTTAATATATGCACTTGTTACGGAGCCTCTGGCAGCAAAGATCCGTTGTAATAAACCTATTCATGGGGTGCAAATGGGTCTTTCAGAACACAAAATTCGGTGATTCTCTGACGCATGGGACATTTACATACATTCAAGTACGTAAATTGTTTCTGTAGAACAAATATTTTTTGTTTTCTGGTGTCCAAGTCTTAAATACTTAGTTGGTAAGAAATATGGACCAGAAAAAAATAACAGTAAACCGTTCCTTCTGGAATTAATAAAAATTCTGCGTGATGCACGGGACTCATAGAATTGTGTTTTGAAAACTTCTATCTTCTATCATTTACAATTACTGTACTGATTTATTTTTGTGACATATTTTCTACCAACGAAGTATTGAAGAACAAAAAATAAAAAATATTTGTGGTATAGAAACAGTTCACTTGAATGTATGTAAAAGTCCTGTGCATCACAAAGAGAATCGCCCAAATGCATTGTACATTGATGATCTAATCTCTCACTGCCCCATCCCAATCTCTCCTGTCTGAGATAACATCTTATTCTCATACATCCTAGAGGATGCTGGGGTCACTTCAGTACCATGGGGTATAGACAGTTCTGCAGGAGCCATGGGCACTTTAAGACTTTTTCAGAGTGTGAACTGGCTCCTCCCTCTATGCCCCTCCTCCAGACCTCCGTTTAGAAAATGTGCCCAGGCAGACTGGTCGCACTCTAGTGGAGCTCTACTGAGTTTCACTAAAAGACTTTGTTAGGTTTTTTATTTTCAGGGAGACTGCTGGCACAGTCTCCCTGCTTCGTGGGACTTAGGGGGAAGAAGTAGGAACCAACTTCCTAAATAGTTCCATGGCTCTGCTTCTTGCTGACAGGACACCATTAGCTCCTGAAGGGAAGTGAACACTAGCTGCGGCTATGCGCTCACTCCCACAGCACGCCGTCATCCCCCTAACAGAGCCAGAAGTCAGGTGAGTGTATTACCGGAGGTCTGCAGAAGAGAGGATCTCCAGTCATCGTGACGGCAACAGGTACCACGCAGCGGGTGGGAATGCTAAGCGTGCATGCTATCCATAACACAGGCACTGCAGGGGGGGGGGGGGGCCTGGACAGCGCAAAACCTACTCTAAACTGGCTAAAGGTAGCATATGATGCCGAGGCACAGTCCTACGCCCCCGCCAGTATAAAAAATATATGTAAATTTTCTGAGGAGAAACGCGCCATTTCAGGGGGCGGGGCTTCCTCAGTCAGCTAGCACACTGCTCAGCACCATTTTCTCCAGGCAGGCTGCAGGGCAAGAAATGCTGGTGGTCCTCCACTTCTGAAACATGTATCAGGGTGAAAATAAGGGGGGGCAGAGTGTATATTGGTGCTCAATTTATACAATTTGGCAGTGTAAAAGTGTTAAAGATCTCTGTAGACATTTTACATGCACAGGGATTTTAGTTACTGGCGCTGAGTTGTGAACTGGCAAGTCCTTCTGTGTCCTAATGACAGATTTTACTGTGGGTCTGTCCCCTATAAGCTCCGGAATGTCTGTGTGGGTGTTTGTGGCATGTCTGAGGCAGGGAGCTCTTCCCTTGAGGGAGCCATTTTAGGGACACAGAGTTGTAATGTGGTGGCGCTGCCGGCACACCATGAGCCTGAATGGGTGAATTACGTGATAGTGTGAATCATATCAGTAAGAGATTGGATAAGTCTGAGTCTCATGCAGAAACCTGGAGAAAATCCGTGGAAGATGTGATTTTAGTAGTTCTGCTTTTTCATCCACAGGGGATCACTCTGTATCACATAAAAGGTCATTTGCACAAATAGTACAAACCTATACCGACACGGACTCTGATTCCTATGTCGACACTAGTGATTCCAGGGGAATAGATCCAAAATTAGCAAAAAACATTCAATACATGATTGTGGCTATAAAGGAGGTGTTAGAAGTTACGGAGCCCCCTCCTTTACCACAGGAGAAGGCCTACTTTTATAAAGAAAAGAAACAATGTAACTTTTCCTCCATCTCATGAGCTGAACAGTCTCTTTGAGGGAGTTTGGACAAAATCCTGAAAAGAAATTTCAGCTTCCCAAAAGAATTCAGGTAGCGTACCCTTTCCCTGCAGAGGACAGGAAAAGGTGGGAGTCGCCCCCTGTTTTAGACAGTGCTCTGTCACGGTTAACAAAAAAGGTGATTCTCCCTGCGCCTGAGACGGCTTCACTAAAAAAGCCGGCGGACCGCAAGTTAGAGAATACGTTAAAATCTATTTATGTGGCCAATGGGACATTACTCAGGCCTACCATTGCCTGTGCATGGGTGAGTAATGCTATTGAAAGGTGGTAAGAGAACATGTCATCAGAAATTGACAAAAGTGATAGAGACGAGATACTCCTAACTTTAGCATATAAGCAGCTGCGTCTTTGATATGACCTAGAGGCCATGAAAGATATTGGTCTCTTGGGATCGAAAGCCGGTACCATGGCAATGTCAGCACGGAGGGCGTTGTGGATTCGCCAATGGAATGCTGACGCAGATTCCGAAAGGAATAAGGAGGCTCTCCCGTACAAAGGTGAGGCCTTGTTTGGAGATGGGCTGGATGCTTTAGTGTCTGCGGCTACCGCAGGTAAGTCGACATTCTTGCCTTATGCTCCTGCACCGACGAAAAAGACATCACTCTCAGATGCAGTCCTTTCGGCCCAATAGATACAAAAAGGGTAAAGGTTCCCCTGTCTTTGCGGGTAGAGGAAGGGGAAAAGGAAAAAGGCCACAGTGTGTCCAGGATCACAGGAGCAGAAATCAACCTCTGCTTCTGCCAAACCTGCAGCATGATGCTGGGGGCTCCCTTGCGGAAGTCCGCTCAGGTTGGGGCACGTCTGAAACTTTTCAGTCACTTCTGGGTTCAATCGGGCCTAGACCCGTGGGTCGTACAAATAGTGTCCCCAGGGTGCAAACTGGAGTTTTAAGACGTCCCCCCCCCCCCCCCCCCCCATGCTGGTTTTTCAACTCGGCTTTACCAGCTTCTGTCCCGGACAGGGAAGTGGTAGCAGCAGCAATACAAAAATTGTGTCAGGATCAGGTCGTTGTCCTGGTTCCCTTGTTACAACAAGGAGAAGGGTTTTATTCAAGCCTATTTGTAGTTCCGAAGCCGGACGGCTCGGTCAGACAAATTCTAAACCTGAAAAATCTGAATCTCTACCTGCAAAGGTTCAAGTTCAAGATGGAATCTCTGAGGGCAGTGATTTCCAGTCTGGAGGAGGGGGAATTCATGGTGTCAGTGGACATAAAAGATGCCTACTTACATGTTCCCATTTATCCACCGCATCAAGCTTATCTGAGATTCGCAGTGCAGGATTGTCATTATCAGTTTCAGACGTTGCCGTTCGGACTCTCCACGTTACCGAGGGTGTTTACCAAGGTGATGGCAGAGATGATGGTCCTCCTTCGACAGCAAGGAGTCAATATAATTCCTTACCTGGACGATCTCCTGATAAAAGCGAGGTCCAGGGAAAAGTTGGTGCAGAACATTGCATTCTCCCTGACAGTACTCCAACATCACGGTTGGATCATAAACTTTCCAAAGTCACAATTGGAACCGACGACAAGATTGTCCTTTCTCGGGATGATACTGGACACAGAAGTACAGAGGGTTTTTCTTCCAGTAGAAAAAGCTCTGAAAATCCAGAGAATGGTCAAATTCTGAAACCAACAAGAGTGTCGATTCATCAATGCATTCGTTTGTTGGGAAAGATGGTAGCGGCCTACGAGGCCATACAGTTTGGCCGATTCCATACCAGAGTATTCCAGTGGGACCTATTGGACAAGTGGTCCAGATCCCATCTGCACATGCATCAGAGGATAATCCTGTCATCTAAAACCAGAATTTCACTCCTGTGGTGGCTACACAGTTCTCACCTCCTAGAGAGACGAAGGTTCGGGAATCAAGACTGGATCCTGGTGACCACGGATGCAAGTCTCCGAGGTTGGGGAGCGGTCACACAGGGGGAAAGCTTCCAAGGAAGGTGGTCAAGTCAAGAAACTTGTCTTCACATAAACGTTCTGGAGTTGAGAGCCATTTACAACTGCCTTCTACAAGCGGTACATCTTCTTCAAGATCAACCCGTATAGATCCAGTCAGACAATGTAACAGCAGTCGCGTACATAAACTGTCAGGGCGGAACGAAAAGCAGAGCAGCAATGGCAGAGGTGTCAAAGATCCTCCTCTGGGCAGAAAGACATGCAAAAGCTCTGTCGGCAATTTTCATTCCGGGAGTGGACAACTGGGAAGCAGACTTCCTCAGCAGACACAATCTCCATCCAGGAGAATGGGGCCTCCACCAAGAAGTCTTCACAGAGTTGACAGGTCTTTGGGGAATTCCTCAAATAGACATGATGGCGTCTAGTCGCAACAAGAAGCTTCAGAGATATTGTTCCAGGTCGAGAGACCCTCAAGCAATAGCAGTGGATGCACTAGGGACCCAGTGGGTGTTTTGGTCGGTATATGTCTTCCCTCCACTTCCACTGATACCAAAAGTTCTCAAAATCATAAGAACAGGAGTTCTAGCGATCCTCATTGTCCCAGACTGGCCAAGGAGGGCTTGGTATCCAGATCTTCAAGAGTTGATCATAGAAGATCCTTGGCCTCTTCCTCTCCGCTAGGACCTGCTGCAGCAGGGGCTGTGCGTGTATCAAGACTTACCGCAGCTACGTTTGACGGCATGGCTGTTGAGCGCCAAATCCTAGCCCGAAAGGGTATTCCCAAAGAAGTTATTCCCACTCTTATTCAGGCTAGAAAAGGCGTAACATCTAAACGTTACCACCGTATTTGGAGAAAATGTGTCTTGGTGTGAAACCAAGAAGGCTCCAATGGAAGAGTTTCAGTTAGGACATTTTCTCCAGGCGGGTGTGGCTGCGGGCCTACGATAAGGTTCACTCAAGGTCCAGATTTCGGCTTTGTCCTTTTTCTTTCAAAAACAATTGGCCTCCTTTCCAGAAGTTCAGACTTTTTTGAAAGGGGTTCTGCACATCCAACCTCCATTTGTGCCTCCTGTGGCACCATGGGATCTTAACGTGGTGTTGCAGCTCAAATCAGACTGGTTTGAGGTCGAGTTAAAGTTTCTCACTTGGATAGTGGTCATGCTGTTGGCCTTGGCATCAGCAAGGCGGGTGTCTGAGTTAGGGGCCTTGTCTCACAAGAGCCCTTATTTGATCTTCCATGAAGATAGGGCTGAGCTAAGAACTCGTCAGCAATTTCTTCCAAAGGTGGTTTCTTCTTTCTATATAAACCAACCTATTGTGGTGCCAGTGGCTACTGACACCTTCGCTGCTTCAAAGTCTCTGGATGTGGTCAGAGCTTTGAGGATCTATGTCACAAGAACAGCTCGGATAAGGAAAATAGAGGCTGTTTGTCCTATATGCTCCCAACAAGATTGGGTGTCCTGCTTCTAAGCAGACTATTGCGCGCTGGATCAGATGTACGATTCAGCACGCTCATTCTATGGCAGGATTGCCGATACCGAATTCGGTGAATTCCCATTCTACTAGGAAGGTGGGCTCATCCTGGGCGGATGCCCGGGGTGTCTCGGCATTAGTTTTGCCAAGCAGCTATTTGGTCAGGGGCAAACACGTTTGCCAAGTTTTACAAGTTTGACACCTTGGCCGATGAGGACCTACAGTTTGGTCAATCGGTGCTGCAGGGTCATCCGCACTCTCCCGCCCGTACTGGAGCTTTGGTATAACACCATGGTACTGAAGTGGACACCGGCATCCTCTAGGACGTATGAGAAAACAGGATTTTAATACCTACTGGTAAATCCTTTTCTCCTTGTCCGTAGAGGATGTTGGGCACCCAGCCCAGTGCGTACTTTACCTGCAGTTGTTAACTTTGTTGAAAATGTTTTCAGCACGTTTGCTGTTTCATGCCTGTTGGCATGTGGTTTGTTGAATGCCATGTTGTGCGGCATGGTTGCGGTGTGAGCTGGTATGAATCTCACCATTAACTTAAAAGTAAATCCTTTCCTTGAAATGTCCATCTCCCTGGGCATAGTTCCTATACTGAGGTCTGGAGGAGGAGCATAGAGGGAGGAGCCAGTTCACACTATGAAAAAGTCTTAAAGTGCCCATGGCTCCTGCGGAACCGTCTATACCCCATGGTACTGAAGTGGACCCCAGCATCCTCTACGGCCTAGGAGAAAAGGATTTACCGGTAGGTATTAAAATCCTGTTATTCTCAACACTATAAAATTAATGTAGATAAAATGGAAGTCCTGGATTTTTATGTTCCAGTTGATCTTAGATGCACGTTAGAAACTTTACTGCCATGCACTTGGGGGGGGGGGGAAATAAAATAAGTATCTTGGTGGGGTTTTTTTTTTTTTTTTTTTAAACTCTTCACCGTCAACTATTTCAGACATTATCCTTACCTCCTGAATGGTATCAAATCTGATTTGCTTGAGTGGTGTAGTTATTATTTCTTTTTCATCCACTAGGGGTCACTGGAGTACTCATGGGATATGGACGGGCGTTAGCAGGACAGGCACTGAATATTTAAATTAGTAACTCTCCTCCCCTCCATACTCCCATAGTACCTCAGTGTTTTTTCGGTGCCTCACAGGATAGAAGCACTCGTGGATTCCTCCACAATTTTTTTCTAATTTTTACTTTATTTTTAATTTACTGTTACTCAATCCCTTCCCAGCTTAAGAAAGCTTTGGGACCGGGATTGTGGAAGCTGCTGCATGCAGCTCTTGGCTTGTCAGCGTTAAGAGAGGAGCACAGCCATAGCCTACAGGCAGCTCTGCTATTTCCAGCTGAGGCTGCAGAAAGGAAGCTGGACGGAGCTTGTATGAAAAAGCCCCATCATAGCCACAAGATCACAGGTATTTATGGTGCTGGAGATCGGGACGGTCAGCTCACGCTGCCGCCGTGTGGGGGGAAGAGAGCCTGCACACCTTTTTCACCTCCGCCCGCCGCCAGACCGCTGATATCCGCTCCTGGCCGCTGCTACGTATGATGCGCTCCCAGCCGCTGCTACCTATGATGCGCTCCCCAGCTCCCGGCGCTGTAGAGGGAGATAGTGCACAGCAGCGCCCGCTGCCAGCACTCCCCGGTTCATCGCTCACTAAGGGAGCTCATGCTAGGGGGGGAAGCTGCCGGCGGCTCAGCGCTCACTGCTGCCGCAGTCTGTCCCTATTACAGGCAGCGCAGCTGCAGGGGGGGAGATAATGCCCACAACAGCAGCACTCTACAGGCTGTTTAGCCTATATTAATAAAAATGCTGCATTGTTTTACTGTTAAGGGCATAGTTTTAAGGGTTATAAATGTACCAGGGGCACATATGTATAACCTGAAATGTTGCTACAGTATGTAATACATAGAATGTAAGCACATGGCTGGAGGCCATTTTAACCCTACTTCTTGCTTCTTCCAGGAAGGTGCTGTCCTACAACATTCCACCACCGGATGAAGCAGGGGTGTTAATAGGAATTTGGACGGATCAGGTTTCATATAGTCTGGCCACGTGCACTGCACTTCGGCCATATACACACCTTAGTAACATTTTACTGAGTCGTGGGACTTGTCTGTCTTTGTCTATTTGTGTTGTCTGTGTACATAATGAATAAGGCACCGGCAAAATCAAAAAAGCAGTTTAACTGCAATGTCTGAATGAGTGTGTTACCTGATGGATCTACCACATGCACAGTATGTTTTGTAAATTCAGCTACAAATATGATTTCTACTCCGATTTCATCTCCTGAGCCTCAATGGGCAATACTAGCAGATGTAATGGCTGGGTTGCAATCAGAATTGGCCGCCGCTCGACAAGAGCGTGAAATGGCAATATCTGAGGCTCGGCTGAGAACGCCAGAGATACCAGAAGGGTCTCGGGAAATGTCTCGGTCATTGCAAAGGTCCAAGTCTAGTTCGGGTCACAAAGATAGTTATCATTTGTCTTATAATTTTCCAGTTTCTGCTATGTTGCATCATGACGATTCAATGCCAGACCTCACTTCGCAAGATGAACATGAGGAAGGTGAATTGGACCAGCAGTCAGATAGTGAGGATATTGACAGCCCAGGCATTGATAATCTCATCAGGGCGGTACGTCAGTCTCTGAATTTTACAGAGACTGAAGAACCTCTTACAAATGATGAGGTGGTATTTGCTAAACGAGAGATCTCCAGTGTGTTTTCCTTTTTCAGATTCTTTTAATAAGCAGTTAATAGAGGCATGGAAGAATCCGGATAAACTGTTTTCTATACCTCGCTGGTTTCTGACTAGTTACCCATTTCCAGAGTCGGTGACCGCTAAATGGGAGAAATCTCCAATGGAGGATTCGTCGGTGTCAAAACTTTCTAAAAAGTTAACCATTCCAGTAACAAATGCTACTACACTTCAAAACCCATCAGAGTGTAAACTAGAAGCTATGCTAAAGTCAATGTCTACAGCAGCAGGGGTGCTGCTTAGACCTGGTTTGGTTGGAATTTGGGTAAATAAGGCTGTGATTATATGGATAACAGAGCTCAGGTCGGCCCTACAAGACGACCACCTTATACTTCTTGCTGATCACATCTGTGAAGCTGCTGAGTATCTATGTACTATCGACGGACGTCTGCCAGGTCAGTTCTCGCCTTTCAGCGTCACTAGTTACGGCACGACGGGCACTCTGGCTGCGTTCTTGGCAGGCAGAGGTCAAACGAGGAATAGAAGCGTTGCCTTACGCTGGCGAGAAGTTTGGTCCTGATTTGGACAAATGGATTTCGGAGGCCACGGGGGGAAAGTCTGTTTTCCTACCATTGGCCCAACAGGTACCTAGACGGAAATACTCTAGACCAGCATTCAAATCCTTTAGACCTCCGCCCTTTCGAGGCCATGGTAGAGGAACAACCACACATGGTAGATGTGGTAGAGGATGTGGTTTTCAACAAACCACCACACGTCGTCAGGACGCTAAGACCAACGACAAGCCAGTGGCATGACGGGCTCCCAGCCCATCTTGGATCTTCAGTTGTGGGGGCACGCCTTCAGACGTTCCATTTGGCGTGGTTCCAGACATCCACAGATGGGTGGATCCGCAATTTAGTGTTAAAAAGGTTACAAAATAGAGTTTGATTGTCTCCCACCAGAGCGCTTTTTCAAGACAGGACTGCCTGTGTCAGAAGACAAGGCGGTTCTGCAGATCGCAATTCAGTCTCTGCTAAATTCAGCAGTTTTGAATCCGGTCCCAGGTCACCAACAAGGTCAGGGTTATTATTCCAGTCTTTTTGTAGTACCAAAGCCGGATGGCTCGGCCAGACCAATATTGAACCTACAGGGGCTTAATCAGTATGTCACTTACTACAGATTCAAGATGGAATCCCTGTGGTGAGTAATTGCAGGCTTAGAGCTACAGGAATTCATGATTGCCCTGGATCTCAAAGATGCATACTTATACATTCCAATTTGGCCACCGCATCAGAGGTACTTAAGGTTTGCGGTACAGCAAAACCATTATCAATTTCAGGCTACCGTTTGGCCTCTCATCAGCACTTCGGGTATTCACCAAAGTGATGTCTGTGATGATAGCTCATCTCAGATCCCTGGGAGTGATAATAGTTCCGTACTTGGACGATCTGCTCATCAAAGCTCCGTCTCAACAGATACTCCGCCAACATGCCTTGCTGACATACAATGTGCTAGTTCAGCACGGTTGGATTGTCAACTTCAAGAAGTCAAATCTGATTCCGTCTCAACGACTTCAATTCCTAGGAATGACTCTCGATACGGTGAATCAAAGGATTTACCTGCCAGATCAGAAGGTACAGAGTATTCGTCATCTAGTACAGTTCTCAAGCCATGCACAGTCTCGGTACATTTGTGCATTCGACTATTAGGAAAAATGGTGGCGGCTTTCAAAGCGCTTCAGTTCGGAAGATTTCAATCACGTCCTTTTCAACTGGATGTGCTCGCACAGTGGTCAGGCTCACATCTGCAGATTCACCAGACGGTGCGGTTGTCTCCACGGGCCAGAGTATCACTACTCTGGTGGCTCCAAGTACACAATCTCACCGCAGGGAAAAGGTTCGGCGTCTGGAATTGGATAATTCTAACAACGGACGTGAGTCTCAGAGGTTGGGGAGCTGTGATCCAAAATTGTCAGCTTCAGGGTCTCTGGGCAGATCACGAAAGATTGCTGTCTATAAATGTCCTGGAACTCAGGGCACTTTACAACGCGCTGCGACAAGCAGTGCACATGCTCCGGTCTCAGACTGTCCAGGTGCAGTCAGACAAAGCGACGTACATCAACAAACAAGGAGGAACAAGAAGCCGCATGGCCATGCGGGAAGTAGCTTGAATCCTCAATTTGGCCGAGCATCACCAGGTGATATTGCCGGCAGTGTTCATTCCGGGAGTGAACAACTGGGAGGTGGATTATCTCAGCCGTCTGGATTTTCATCCAGGAGAATGGGCATTAAATCCAGAAGTGTTTCACATGTTGGTCAAGAGGTGGGGTTACCCACGGATGGACCTGATGGCATCCCGCCAAAATCATCAAACACCCCAGTATGTGTCCAGAACACGAGACCCAGAGGCAGTGGTAGTGGATGCTCTCACGATCGCGTGGCCGTACAGCCTCGTGTATCTGTTTCCGCTGCTTCCTCTGTTGCTAAAGCGGATCGAGAGTCCACCAGTCATACTAGTGGCGCCTCATTGGCCACGGAGAGCATGGTTCTCGGATCTCCGCAGGCTACTCGCAGACGATCCTTGCCTGCTTCCGCTACGTCCGGACCTGTTACAACAGGGTCCGTTCCTTTACCCCGATTTACCACGGCTGCGCTTGACGGGGTGGCTGTTGAAACCGCCCTCTTAAGAAGAGAGGGTATTCCGGAATCCGTTATACCAACCATGTTACGTGCTAGGAAGCCAGTTACGGCAGCTCATTATCACAGGATTTGGCGTGCCTATATAGGTTGGTGTGAAGCTCGGAAGTTTCCAACATCATCTTTCAAGTTATCCCGTCTTTTGCTGTTTTTACAGACGGGGTTAGATGGAGGACTACATTTATCTACACTAAAGGTGCAGGTCTCTGCCTTGTCTATTTACTTTCAAAGGCGTTTGGCTCTTTTGCCAATTGTACACACCTTCCTGCAAGGTGTCCTCAGAGTACAACCTCCATTTATACCACCTACAGCACCATGGGACTTGAATCTGGTTTTAGATTTTTTACAGTCTTCATATTTTGAACCCTTACAAGTGGATGTTAATTTCTCACTTGGAAAACAATTTTTCTTCTAGCCTTAGCTTCGCAAGGCGTGTTCCAGAATTGGGTGCCTTGTCATGCAAGCCACCGTATTTGGTTTTTCATGATGACCGAGCGGAACTTTGGACGAATCCCGCTTTCTTACCAAAGGTAGTGTCATATTTTCACATCAATCAACCAATCGTAGTTCCTGTGTTATCAGAAGGTTCAGGAACTTCAGCTACTTTGGATGTGGTACGCGCACTACGCGTTTATGTAGCCTGAACGTCTACAGTATGTAGAATGGATACATTGTTTGTTCTCTCTGATGCGGTCAAGATGGGTTGGCCAGCGTCCAAGCAGACCTTATCCAGATGGATTAAACTGACCATACGTCAGGCTTGCCTTCATGCTAGGCTACAGCCGCCTACATCAGTTTCAGCTCATAAAACACGTTCTGTGGGGCTTCTACGACGCAGCTACATGGTCATCAGTGCACACGTGTGTGCGCTTTTACAAGTTTGATATGTTTGCGGCATCAGCATCTAGCTTTGGCCGTCTAGTGTTACAGGTGCCACACAGCTCTCCAGCCAAAGGGGGAAACTTTGGTACGTCCCATGAGTACTCCAGTGACCCCTAGTGGATGAAAAAGAAAATAGGATTTTGGTACTTACCAGATAAATCCTTTTCTTTGAATCCACAGGGGGCACTGGACGCCCACACAGAGCAGTTTTGCCTGTCGTGTGGTAAGTTCAGTAGATCTTATGGTAACACATTCTCACCGACCTTGTTCAAATGTTCAGGTTATATTGATTGTGTCAACTGTTTAGTTATCCGTTACGTTATGTGTCAACTTCATTGTTGTCCGTTATGTTATAATGTTATATGTTATTCTCCATTGTTAATCTTCTCTATCGCTCCTGTTTGGCTCAGTAAAAAACACTGAGGTACTATGGGAGTATGGAGGGGAGGAGAGTTACTAATTTAAATATTCAGTGCCTGTCCTACTAACGCCCGTCCATATCCCATGACTACTCCAGTGCCCCCTGTGGATTCAAAGAAAAGGATTTATCTGGTAAGTACCAAAATCCTATTATTTCTTGGATAGATAGAATACACTTAGTCACGATGAACGTCCTCCCTAGTCTCCTGTATTTGTTCCAAACCCTCCCAATATATATTCCTACTTATGTTTTTAAATTCCTACAACATCAAACTTCCTACTTTATATGGAATCACAAACTCCCACAGATTAGACTTAAATTATTACAGCAGCCCTCTAGAGAGGCGGTCTTGGTGTCCCAGACTTCAGAAAATATTACGCAGCTCAGCTTTCCCAATGTATTTAGTTGTGTAATCCAAGTGGAGTAAGGAAGGTCTGAGTGACTATAGAGGCTGAAGAGCTGGAACTAGCTACACTGTCTTTTCTGCTATGGCTCCCCAGGACTCGTCGCCCTTGGACAGTCCTTTCCCATGCTGTAGTCATTATCAGTTTGAAATGTTATAAATAGACACTTCAACCTGGCCCCATACCCATCTCCCCTGATTCCATTGTTTCATAATCCATAATCTTTTTACCACTTGGTTATATTATGTCACTGATACTAATTTTCAATTCTCAGACTTCTGTGAAGGAATGGCAATCCCACCCACAGATTTCTTCTGCTGTTTGCAAATTCAACACTTTCACTCTACAGTGAAATCAACCATTACTAACAGACCTTTATCTTCTTTTGAACATATCTGTTGAAAATGTTCTTCCTCCAGGGGTCTCATTTCCAATATTTATGCTTCATTAAGTGAAGTATTGAGCACTGCCCGAAAACCTCATGAATTGGCATGGGAATGAGATCTAGGTGTCAAAGTCAGAAAAATATCACGCTGCACGTTGCCATATATTCACCTCATGCGCGTGCCTGCTGCACGTGCACATTCTCTCCCGTGCGTGCGGATACTCGCAGCCGCGTGATGGCGCCTCGGCCATGCGCTCGAGCGCGTGGTATGTGCATTTACGGTAGAGTTTGTGTGCGTCTAGCGGGCGACTCAATCGTTAGATAATAAATCCATATAGCATGTTTTATAGATAATGTTCCCCTTAGTAATAACTGTAAGTTTGTTTAATGTGACTTGTTCACGGACTTGGAAATCCCTCTTTGTAATGGTACGAAGGGTCAGACAGGGTTTGAACAGCTGTGTCTGGTACCTAACTGAAGAGTATTTTAGTGGCAACAATCCGGTGCTGGTTAGGTAAAGATTAATCGCTCCTGCGTATAGTTATGGCCATTAGTAGATTCTGGACATTTCATATATTTGCGATTCATTATCCATGCGGCGGGAATCCGGAGATTCCCACCCACCTGAGCTGTTTGAAATAGTCGCAGCCCACCTGTTCAAACTAACCTATGACCTTTTGATATGATGCGAGGAGACATTCCTGTGTCCAATGAACAATGAGATTGTAGGTCCCTTTGTAGTATACTGTACTCAGTGTATATAAGATCAGCCAGCCTGAACAGCTCCCCCACTCTCCACAAACGGTTTTCATACTGACTAACTCGGAGCTGGTACCAGGCTGCGCTGCGATCGTTCCCAGTGTGTGTAAGTAATTCTCTGTGATTATCTCGCTCTTTGTTTGTATTGGCCACATTCTCTCTCTCTCTGTTTAGTATAAGATTGTAACGTTATTGTATATTTCTGTCTAGATATTCTGTTAGAATTATATGTTAGTATGTAGTGTATGACTTGTAACTGTTTTACCCCTATTCGATATAACTAAAAGCTTGTTAGTAAAGGTGTTGGATCCTTAGCACGGTATCGTGTGTTCATTACATTGCAGAGGGTAATAGGAGCGTCTCGATCGCTCAAACAGCTTTAGTGTTAACAAGGTTAAGCAGCGTTATATCACTACAGTGTCTCAGTACAAGGTTTACAGTATAAGAGTATCCTTTCTGTGTGTTACATTCAAGGTATACTGATTGTCATCTTGTGAGCGTCTGCGCCGCTCGTGATCTCCTCGTGGTCTCGAGCGTCCGCTACGCTGGTAGCGTAGCATTACGGTAGTCGCTCGCCTATAGCGTGCTCGACACCAAGCATTAAGCTGTGAGCGAGCGTGCCGCATGTGCGTCTCGATCACGGCCTAGCGTATGCTACGCTAAGTACGTACCCTTACGGTACCCCATACGCCAATTGCGTACTGTGTCTCTTACCCATTATTGTGAAGGTTATAAGGTAATCTAAATCAGCATTATCAATTGGCGGCTCGTCCGTCCTCCACATATCCGCACTAGCGAAAACAAACGTTATCGGTCAGCAAGGGCGGGAAGGCAGTATCCCTGCGTATCGGGATACAGGAGTGCTGACTAGATAAGCGTCTGTTTCGCTAGATTGAAGGAGTGCTGGTGGGATCCGGAACCGGAGGTAAGAACAATACGCTATTGTTTTTTAAAACTGCTTATTTCTGTTTTGCGTACACACACACGCACGCACGCACACAACTGTATCTCTTTTCATTTGTGTATTTTCACATATCACCTTCCTGTTTGCCATTTCACAATTGATAACGTGCTGAGAAAGATTTGTTGCTATTGGTAGTTAAAAGTAATATTAATACGTAAGGAAGTAATTTGTCAAACACGCACACGGCTTGCCTAAAATACAAGGAAGTTCTGTGTGGTGTTCAGTAGATGATTACAATTAAAGGTCATTTACATTGATAAACGTGTTAGTTGTGTTACTGTGGACATACCTGGCTTGCGTACACGTGTCTCTAACAAGGGGCAGAACGAGTGTACGCGACGCAAGGGTCGACGCACGGAGCGTATATTACGCAACGGAGCATCTGGGTACGCCCACATAATACAAATCACACGATAGTATTATTTTAAATAGGCGAAAAGGAGGCAACGCGATAATAGCGCAAGTCAATTTCAGTGTCCAAAATTTTAAGCTAATAGATCCTTCTCTAATTTGCAACGCATCTGGACTAGACTGTGTTACTGAATGAAAGGGATTTCTGCGCAGAAACTAAAGTAAAGTGTATATGAGGTGAAAGAGTGTGTATACATATATATAAGTTTCTAATTTTTGGGGTTTGAACCAAAGGAAATCATCAAGTTCTCGTGAAGGTACATACGTGTAAGTGACTGCATGGTGGCTTGGGAGGCATCCCTTGTTAAACATTTAAAAAAGAGCATTAGAGTATAGCAGACCAGGAGGTCTACTGTAGCACAGACCAGGAGGTCCAGACAGACCAGGAGGTCCAGGTACAGCAGACTAAGAAGTCCGCTATAGATAAAGAGTAGCACAACACCAGAAAGGGTTGGTGCGATACCCATATAGGCCATTAAGCTCAGGCTGAAGGAATTCGCAGCCACAATTTTCGATTCCACTGGTCGCTCCGCACATAAGATTAGTTGCTTATGTGCAGAACGATTGTACCGCACGTAATTGTGTGCATTAGTTAGTAACTTGACCCAGTACCATTTGCGTACGCTAGAGGGGTCATAAACGCTATTTGTACATTCTAACGTGATTTGTGTAATATTTTTTTATTTTAAGGGAAGTTCGCTAGTCACTTGGGAACTATCCAACAACCAATAGTTACTGGAAAGGGTTAAGTGCTCTTCGGATCACACCCACATGTTCCAGTAAATAGAGGTTCAGGTCGCAGGGGCCCTAGGTTGAGTACGCCAGCGCTAAAGCAGTGTGTGGGCGTATTGGTCGACGTGGGCGAGTGAGTGGAGTACTCGGTAAACTTCGCCGCCGGCCTGCCCAGGACATCTTGGTTTTGTAAGGGTTCACTGAAGACCCTGATTTGAAGGTCAGAGGTAGTGAAAGCAACACCTGCAAGGATGGGGGCCAGTTGTTCAGGTAGGGGGCGATCAACCTCGGTTCGGGTTGACTTAGTAAACCGACCAATCGGGTCGGCAAGGTATGTAATGTGTGAGAAATACGGATCACACACAGAGGTTTTGTGCGATGAATGGGAAAGAATGACTGTGCACGATGGGGAAAAGTTCCCACAGGTAGGCAGTTTTAGCCCAGATGTGTTGCAAAATCTAAGGAGAAGGATATGTCTCATTAAATCTGCAAAGAGACGAATCAAACATTATGACTATTTACAGTTATGGCAGCAGGAGGGTGAAATACAGAGAGGATTGGCTCAGGCGGCTGGATCTAACCCTATCAAGAAACTGATAGCCACGGCGCCACCGCCACCATACATAACAGGAGAGCGGGTGGTTACAGAGAATGGCACACTGGTGAATGATAAACATGCACTTAGTAACTGTATAAATGTTAAGAATAATGTGACTAAGATTATTGATGCAAATACTAACCCGTGCAAGCTGTACCCTGTTTTAAACTTTCCCCAGGAGTGTGATCAAGAGGATGAGCCAACAACAATATCGGCACTCTCTCTAGCAGCCACCATAGCAGAAACAACAGTGGGCACGGCCCAACCCGTAAGATTAGCGTCAAAGCCCCCTAGCGGAGGGACATGTGAGGTCGTATCATCTGGTAAGTACGGCACCATACACTATGCTGAAACCATTTCACCACATATTGTAGAATCTACTCAGAAGGATGTTATTGGACTTAATCCCGTTAGGGTAATAGCAGTGCCAAATGGGAAAACTGACACTTCAGGAATCACTCCTGTCAGAAACATCGCCATGCACTGCCCCTTTTCCCGAATGGAATTAAGAACAATGGTGTCTGAATTCCCTGATCCTAGGAAAGATCTAGCTGCTAGTCAGAAATACATTAGAGATCTAGGAAATACTGTGGAGCCCAATAACAAAGACTGGCAGATATTGCTGAGGGCATGTTTACCCTCCAATGTCGACTCAGCAAGATTTTTAGCTGACTGTAAATTAGATGAAGATGTACCCCTTACGGATGTGTACAACCAAGATAATGTAAAGAGAATAAATTTACAGTTAAGAGTATTTTCCAGCTGTTGCCAAATGGAATAAAAAAATTTCCATCAAACAAAGAGGGAGAAACAGCTGCTGATTATTTTCATCGGGCACTACAGGAAATGGCTAAGTATACAGGCATAGAAGACATTTCGACAAATGTAAATCATAGAGCAGTAGCAGTATCTGTGTTAATGGAAGGTTTAAAAGAAGTATTAAAGACAAGGGTACAGACCACCCAACCATGTTGGCGAGGTCTGTCGGTGGCTACTTGGAGAGAGGCCGCTGTTGATCATGAACGGAATATCACCAGACACAGGGAGTCACAAAGTGATAAGTTAATGGCCGTAAGTATACAGGCCCTGACCACAAGGCCATCTCTGTATAAATCTCCGACCCCTGTGGGTAAGTCAAATGTGGTAACTTGTTATTACTGTCATAAAGAGGGACATTTTGCACGAGACTGTAGATCAAAGAATGCACAAAGATCATACCAACCCCCTAGACAACGACATGACACACGAAATTGGGATCAAGGACCGCAGAGACGGAGTTATGAGCCACACGCAGGGGAAACAAAAAGGTATCCCCCAAAAAGAGACTGGCAAGTCACTGATAGATCCCATTTACCCCCTTCACAGGTAATAGCTGCCAGCGCAATACAGGGAGGCCACCACGCACCATAGGGGCGAGGCCACACCTGTAATCTGCAGCCAGTGAAATTAATTGCGAACCTTGGAAGTGAACCCGAGGTCACAATTGATGTAGCTGGTAAATCTCTAAATTTCCTTGTAGATATGGGGGCGGCCAAGTCAGTGATAAATTCGACCGTGGGCATGAGAACCACTGGTAAAACAATTCCAGCCATGGGAGTAACAGGAGTAGTACAGCACTACCCTTTAAGCAAACCCGCAGAGATTACGATAGGGCCTTTGCATACCAAGCATTCTTTCCTGCTGGCTGCATCGGCTCCGACTAATCTCTTAGGGATAGATTTACTGTGCAAAATGGGATGCGTCATATACTGTACTCCTGAAGGTGTGTTCTTGGACATACCCAAAAACCACGCTCAGGAAGCGCAAGATATGCTAGACTCCCCAACAAGATTAATGTCACACACTGTTATTATAAAAAGGTGTCCGTCCAAGGTAGAAGAAATTATTTCCCAGATACCGGAGTCACTTTGGACCAAAGATGGACAAGACACTGGATTGATGGCAAATGTAGCCCCAGTAGTTGTGCAAGTAAAAGATGGTAGGATAGCTCCAAAAATCCCACAATATCCTCTGAAGCCAGAGGTGGAGTTAGGAGTTTACCCTGTAATAGAGCGCTTGCTACAACAGGGCATTCTGTTAAGGACGTCCAGCACTGCAAATAGTCCCATCTTCCCTGTTAAAAAGAGTGGGGGGAGGGGTTACAGATTAGTGCAGGATCTAAGAGGGATCAACAAAATAGTTGAGTCAATTCCCCGTAGTGCCAAATCCAGCTGTCATCCTAATGCAAATCCCTCCCACTGCCAAATTTTTCACTATGATTGACCTCTGCTCCGCTTTCTTCTCGGTACCTCTACACCCTGACAGCCAATACTTATTTGCATTTACATACAGAGGAGTTCAATATACATGGACTCGGTTACCCCAAGGTTTCATAGACAGTCCAAGTATTTTCTCACAAGCTCTGCATGATTGTTTACAGTCTTTCCAACCAGTGAGTGGATCAGTATTGATACAGTACATGGACGATTTACTACTGTGTTCAGATTCATTGGAAGCGTCCCTGAGAGATACGAAACAGCTCCTGTTTCATCTTTCAGACACAGGACACAAGGTTTCCAAAGACAAGTTACAATTATGCCAGACTCGTGTGAAGTATTTGGGACACTGTCTAACACAAGGACTGAGACACCTTACCGCTGATAGAATTCAAGCAATTCGTGACATGACCCTGCCACAAACCCAGCAACAGATTAGAACGTTTTTAGGAATGTGTGGGTATTGCCGTAAATGGATCCCAGGTTTTTCCATACTAGCCCTACCTTTGCAGGAGATGGTCTCATCAAGTAAACCTGATCGGATCTCGCACACAGATGAATCTGAGATGGCATTTGAAAGACTAAAACAGTGCCTAACACAGGCACCGGCATTAGGTATGCCTGACTATGGGAAACCCTTTGAGCTATACGGAACAGAGAGTGCTGGTTGCGCAGCAGGTGTTTTAACCCAGAAGCATGGTGATGCCAGCAGGCCGGTAGCTTACTACAGCGCTCAGCTAGATACGGTAGCGCGATCCCTCCCCACATGCTTGCGAAGCGTTGCAGCAATAGCATTGCTAGTCACGAAAAGCGAAGATGTAGTGCTAGGACACAACCTCACAATTCATACACCACATGCAGTGTCAGCCTTACTAAATTCTGCCCAAACCAGACACGTCTCATCAGCGCGGTTTACAAGATGGGAATTGGCATTGATGGCCCCCGTAAACATTACCATAAGGAGATGCAGCGCATTAAATCCTGCAACGTATCTCCCAGGTGTGCCTGGACAGGCACAAAGGGTGGAGGATGAGAATAATGGTGAAGGAGGATTTAATACAGGGGATGACACACATGATTGTATGGAATATCTGACCCAAAATTTCACGGCAAGGCCTGACATCAGTGACAACCCACTGGAAGATGTAGATTTTACTTTCTACACTGACGGTAGTTGTCACAGACAGACGGACTCAGGAAACTTGTGTACTGGATACGCAGTCGTAGATGACCAAGGTACCATAGAAGCAGAACCACTAGGCCCACCTCACTCAGCACAAGTTGCTGAACTGGTTGCCCTAACCAGAGCATGTGAATTGGCTAAGGGCAAGTCAGCCAATATCTACACAGATTCTAGGTACGCATTCGGAGTAGTCCATGATTTCGGAGCCCTATGGCGCCTCAGAAATTTCATGACGGCAGCTGGCACACCCGTAGCGCATGCAGCCCACGTCAAAAGACTTCTAACAGCGATACAGGAACCCGACAGAGTGGCTGTTATCAAGTGTAAAGCTCACACGTATAGCCAAGACCCGGTATCACTTGGTAACAGCCGAGCAGACGAAGCTGCTAAATCAGCAGCTAGTAACCCCATACAAACAGATAGTACACGACTGATGGTATTTAATACTGTAAACACACAGAAATTGTGTGAAATGCAAAATTTGTGTTCCCCACAGGAAAAGGCAGTTTGGAAGTCAAAAGGATATGACCAGGAGTCCTCAGGACTCTGGACAGATGGACATGGTAAACCAGTGGCACCCAGAGCATACCTTCCAAGTCTAGCGGAAGCAGCACATGGGCTGACTCATCTAGGCAAAGAAGGGATGTGCAAGCTAGTAAGAGCTTATTGGTGCGCCCCAGGATTTTCTTCCCACGCGGGTAAAAGAGCAAAGACATGTCTCACCTGCTTGAGGAAGAATATCGGAAAGGCAATACCGACAGAGCCATCCCATATACCTCCGACAGATGGCCCTTTCCAGGTAATACAAATTGATTTCATACAATTGCCACCTTGTAGAAATGTAAAGTATGTTTTGGTCTGTATTGATGTATTCTCAAATTGGGTTGAAGCATTTCCTGCGGCCACAAATACCGCTGTATTTACTGCAAAGAAAATTGTACAGGAATTTGTGTGTAGGTACGGTATCCCTAGAATAATTGAAAGTGATAGGGGTACCCATTTCACAGGTGAAGTCTTTCAAACAATGTGTAAGTTGATGGGAATTAATAGTAAGCTGCATACTCCGTACCGCCCCCAGGCGAGCGCGAAGGTGGAAAGAGTAAACAGCACTATTAAAAATAAATTGAGCAAGGTAATGACTGAAACAGGACTGGTATGGCCTGAAGCTTTGCCAATCGTACTATACAGCATCAGAACCACTCCCAGGTCCCCTCTTAATCGGTCTCCTTTTGAAATTCTGTTTGGTCGACAACCCCATGTTATGATTAACCCCCAGGATGATTTGAAATGTAACAATGAAGTAACCGTAAAGTACTTGGTTAAGATGAGTAAGCAATTGAGAAATCAGAATGATAATCTAAAATTGGTGATTCCTGATTTGCCAGACAGTAATTGTCATGACATTGAACCTGGGGATTATGTAATGATACGGAATTTTCTACGCTCAGGTTGCCTTATTGACAGATGGGAAGGACCATATCAAGTCTTATTGACCAGCACAACTGCTTTGAAGGTTGCCAAGAGAGAGAGACTAGGGTCCATTTGTCTCATTGTAAAAAGGTCACTGACCCAGAGAGGTCCCGTGATAAAGAACAGACGGTAGAGGTTGTATCACTAGAGTGTGTGTTCAGGGAGGATTGAGACGACACCTGAGCGCTGAGAATAACAAGACCGGAAGCTTGTCGAGCCAGATTTCTTTTTCCCATTTGTTATTTTCTCCAGTTCCCACCTCCCTCCTATTTCCTTTCCCCCTTCTTATTTTTCCCCTTTTGCTCCTCAAAGATGGACTTGCCCCAAGAGACTGTGATCCGGATTTTCCTGTTGACCATGATGTTGACCAGAGCAGTCTGTTTCGGTGAGAGTACCATGGAGGTCGAGAAAGGATCGGGAATGGGTTCTGATGACCAGGATGCAGGCGTAGATTTCCAAGAACAACATAATCTCCGAGTAAAGGCGAGTATCAGAAAACGATCTGGTAGCATTGACAATAGAAGGAATTGTGAAGGATTGTTAGCTGAAGAGAACTGCATCTGTAGGCATTGTGACAATATAGTTGAGGATGGGTGCATAAAGAAATGTCAGTCCAGTTTTAATGTCCACATGGACCGGCATCCATTGAGTGACTATCACTCCTTAGTGGGTAAAGTGTTAAATCAGACAGACTGTTGGGTATGCTCTCAAGTACCTCAAGGCCATAGCAAATCAGGACTAGTACCATTCCCTTTAACGGTAGGAGAGGTACTTGAGCTAAGTGGTGGGAGGCCGGTGGACAAGAGGTTTAATATCTCTAGTCCTCCTAGTTTGAAGCTCCACCAATATCATGTGGATAGGTCCTTAGTGTGCTTTAACATTTCCAATCCCCGAAAGCCGGGAAATTGGGAAGTGTCATGGAGTAATCAAACCATGACATTCTCACATAGAGCCGACAGATTGCCCGTAGACACAGAACTTATACGCAAGATAGCCGACCATAGGAAATTTTTTCGGTATAGGTACACCTTAGGAAGTAGGATCATGCGAGTTGGAGAAGTATCACCAGGATACTGTGCACAGATCGTACAAACTGATACGTGTACTAAACAGATGGAAGAATTAGGGTTAGGAGAGTTCACATGGAAAATCTGTAATATGGTTATGTCACACTCCGTCCCATATGTTCTCCCCGATGATGCATACTTCATATGCGGGAGGAAGGCGTATAAGTGGCTTGCCCCAAACTCAGAAGGGTTATGTTATATTGGAAAAGTACTGCCTGAGGTAATGACTGTATCCCACACTAAAATGAAAGATATTCACCGTGGTGCCCAAGCTCCTTATACTCACACTCATTACGAGCACATCGTTAAACGGCACCTGATAGAAAGAACAGAGCATTCAGCCTCTGACCTGATCCATGAATCCACCGGGATTCAATTCCTACTCGCGTTAGATATCACTCGTACCGCTAGAGGAGTGATAAATTATAAATATATATCTGCGCTTGCAAATTTATTAGACAATATCACGAAATGTATGACGACACATTCAGGTACACT
This sequence comes from Pseudophryne corroboree, assembly GCF_028390025.1. Taxonomy (NCBI): domain Eukaryota; kingdom Metazoa; phylum Chordata; class Amphibia; order Anura; family Myobatrachidae; genus Pseudophryne; species Pseudophryne corroboree. Next base: position 653,054,831 of record NC_086445.1, on the reverse strand, counting down.
GGGAAAGAGTTACAAGCCTACAAAACGGAACTGGTTCAGCATAGGATGATTCTCAATTACCTCACAGCTGTGACAGGCGGGTATTGTGTAACCCTGGCAACTCAATATGGAATAAAGTGCTGCACGTACATTACAAACAGCACGGAGGACCCAGCCGAGGTCATAGACCAAAAGATGGATGACATTTTACAATTAAAATGGGAGTTCCGAAGGAAACACAATCTCACCCTTGCGGCTGTGGGTAATGAGCTGACCAGTTGGGTGTCATGGTTGATCCCACGAAATTGGTTCTCTGGTTTAGGAGAATGGGCCCAAGGTATTATCATGGATGTAGGGAAATTTCTTTTGTGTATTCTGGGAGTCGCCATATTGGTTGGTCTGATATTTAGATGCGTTCGGGTTTTAACGAAGTGTAAACGTAGTGCCCGAGTGATGAGTTTAAGAAGCGAGGACACTGTATTAACAACGACTAATTTGATGTATGACCCAACAATAGAGACAATGTTGTGATGAAAATGTGATTCCACGGTCCGTTTCTTTCACCCGTTTCTCCTTTGTTTTCCTCCAAGGTACAAAGACATCCGCTTGGAAGAAGAATTTGACAACCTTTTACACAGACCATTGATGGACAATGCCATAGACCCCCATTTTCCCTAGTGACTCTAAAATTTTACGATAGCCCAACACTTCAAAGATTGTAAGTCTATGGACATTGAGAAAGCTTTTTGCTCAAGCAATTATAGCAAAAGCATCGGGAGACTACAGGCAACATGTACATCGAGACAAGACATCAGACAAGACCTCAATCGGCAAATGTACATTAAACTCACATAGTTTATGACTGCATTTACCATAATTGCTTCTTATCTTCACCTCTACAACCTTCAGGTAATGACACACATAGTCGATAGGGAATACAGGCACAGATATCAGCACTCGCATACCCCCCCATTCATGTATCATCAACTAAAATGTGCTCCCCCATTTTGTTGCAACCAAAAGCCGAAAAGAGCTCGGTAAAGTTTGACAGCCCATCCACAGACCCGTAATACGGGATAAGAAGGAATTCAAATGTATACTTCGCAAATACCTCGAAGCTTGATTTAAAACACGTACGGCACGATGATACATGACCCCTCAAACATGGACTCATACATACATGCTTCTACTATCTCACTAGGTCATACCTTTTTCCCACCTTCTTCTCTTCTCCCTTACCCAATCATAGAAATGTATTTTTACATGACATATATTTTTCTCTTTTTGAACTGTTTTTAGGAAGTGGCAGTTATTGATGACTGCCAAAGGGTGGACTGTCAAAGTCAGAAAAATATCACGCTGCACGTTGCCATATATTCACCTCATGCGCGTGCCTGCTGCACGTGCACATTCTCTCCCGTGCGTGCGGATACTCGCAGCCGCGTGATGGCGCCTCGGCCATGCGCTCGAGCGCGTGGTATGTGCATTTACGGTAGTTTGTGTGCGTCTAGCGGGCGACTCAATCGTTAGATAATAAATCCATATAGCATGTTTTATAGATAATGTTCCCCTTAGTAATAACTGTAAGTTTGTTTAATGTGACTTGTTCACGGACTTGGGAATCCCTCTTTGTATGGTACGAAGGGTCAGACAGGGTTTGAACAGCTGTGTCTGGTACCTAACTGAAGAGTATTTTAGTGGCAACAATCCGGTGCTGGTTAGGTAAAGATTAATCGCTCCTGCGTATAGTTATGGCCATTAGTAGATTCTGGACATTTCATATATTTGCGATTCATTATCCATGCGGCGGGAATCCGGAGATTCCCACCCACCTGAGCTGTTTGAAATAGTCACAGCCCACCTGTTCAAACTAACCTATGACCTTTTGATATGATGCGAGGAGACATTCCTGTGTCCAATGAACAATGAGATTGTAGGTCCCTTTGTAGTATACTGTACTCAGTGTATATAAGATCAGCCAGCCTGCACAGCTCCCCCACTCTCCACAAACGGTTTTCATATTGACTAACTCAGAGCTGGTACCAGGCTGCGCTGCGATCGTTCCCAGTGTGTGTAAGTAATTCTCTGCGATTATCTCGCTCTTTGTTTGTATTGGCCACATTCTCTCTCTCTCTGTTTAGTATAAGATTGTAACGTTATTGTATATTTCTGTCTAGATATTCTGTTAGAATTATATGTTAGTATGTAGTGTATGACTTGTAACTGTTTTACCCCTATTCGATATAACTAAAAGCTTGTTAGTAAAGGTGTTGGATCCTTAGCACGGGTGGTCTTCTGTTTGCCGGCGGTCGGGCTCCCGGCGCTCAGTATACCGGCGCCGGGAGCCCGACAGCCGGAATACCGACAATTATTTTCCCTCGTGGGGGTCCACGACCCCCATAGAGGGAGAATAAAATAGTGTGGCGCGCGTAGCGCGGCGAGCGCAGCGAGCCCGCAAGGGGCTCATTTGCGCTCGCCAAGCTGTCGGTAAGCCGGCGGTCGGGCTCCCGGCGCCGGGATGCTGGTCGCCGGGAGCCCGACCGCCGGCCAGCCGTAGTGAACCCCTTAGCACGGTATCGTGTGTTCATTACATTGCAGAGGGTAATAGGAGCGTCTCGATCGCTCAAACAGCTTTAGCGTTAACAAGGTTAAGCAGCGTTATATCACTACAGTGTCTCAGTACAAGGTTTACAGTATAAGAGTATCCTTTCTGTGTGTTACATTCAAGGTATACTGATTGTCATCTTGTGAGCGTCTGCGCCGCTCGTGATCTCCTCGTGGTCTCGAGCGTCCGCTACACTGGTAGCGTAGCATTACGGTAGTCGCTCGCCTATAGCGTGCTCGACACCACGCATTAAGCTGTGAGCGAGCGTGCCGCATGTGCGTCTCGATCACGGCCTAGCGTATGCTACGCTAAGTACGTACCCTTACGGTACCCCATACGCCAATTGCGTACTGTGTCTCTTACCCATTATTGTGAAGGTTATAAGGTAATCTAAATCAGCATTATCATAGGAAAGTTCTTTTTTTTTTTTTGTAGAAACAATTTTTATTGAGTGTATAAAGAGGAGACATGAATACAGAACAGCAGAAAAACCATCATGTAAACAGGCAGATATGAAAAATAAGATACAGAAAAATTCAGCAAGCATGGCAATCGAGAAACTGGACCACAATCACCAGTATTGCAATCATGTTGTCCTATTCCATCATGCCTCTATACACAGTAAATTTTTAGAATATGATCAACAAAGAAAAGGAAAACAAGCAGATAACAACATTTGTAGTAGAGGAGGGGGGGAGGTGGGGTAGGGATGGCAAAGGGTAAAACAAGGGTGAGAGATCGCATGTAGACATATAGAAAGAGCCAAGAGGGAGGGGGGAGAGAGAGAGGTGTCGCATCCCGCTACATAAGATCGTAGAGTAAATAAAAGCAAGTAGGTAATATATAGGTTGACAGTTGTTTCAGGTAATACCAACTAATGGATTCGAAAATCTTCTGTATTTAATTGTTCCAAATGAGGAAGATGCTCAATGTATATTTACCTTTTGTTATAAAAATGGACAACCCCCGATTCAATATCAGGAAATGCACAATGACGTTCATAATCTAAAATCTGCAAAAGCAGCTGTTTGACTTCTAGTAGCATAGGAGGGGCAGATGAAATCCAATGGTTCAATAGGGCTTTTTTTGCTATCGTGAGGATAACTATTATAACAGGTTTAATATGTTTCGAGTTGGGTCCTAAATCCCAACCTGCAAAATTAAGCAGCAAAAAAGGCCCAGGAAGCTTGATTAATGACAGAGAAAAGACAGTGCTAATGAATAGTATGACCTTATTTCAAAAACGCATTACCTTTCCACAACTCCAGAAATTGTGGAAGAAAGTAGCGAACTGGGAGTGGCACTTAGGGCATTGTCAGGCGACTCCTTAAGAACCATATATTTCCTCTGGGATTGAGAGATGAAGGCTCTATTCACTACCTTAAGATGCACCTCTTGTAATGCCGCTGAGGTAAGACATTTCAAGGAGGTCGCTAACGGGGCAAGTAAATCCTCTTGGGACTGAATAAAAGGTACGTCAGAAGACCAAGCGTCCACAGTACGTGTCCAGGCCTTCTTAGCAGTGGGTTCAATTAGATAGGGATATAAATATCTCAATTTGTACGGTTTAGATGTTATAAAAGACATAACAGCTGCTATTTGATCAACATCATGGCCCTCCACAAGAGCTTTAGGTCTAGTTAGGAACAAAGTGGCGAAATTGAAGATACATAAAGAAGCATTTGTGATCTATCTGTCATGTTTCTTGAAAATAATCAAATGGGCGTAATTTGCCTCCAGGATTGAACACATCTTTAATAGCAGATATACCTCTGTCTCTCTATTGTACATATGTTTAGTTATCTAAACCAAAAAGGAAGGCCGGGTTACCCCAGAACGTGGTATAGGGAGAACATGTAAAATTTCTATTCAGTTTACTATTGATGGTACGCCAGGCCTTATAAGTGTATGTGAATAAAACATTTGAAATAATACCTGGAGGAAGTTGTTTCAAAGGTATAAGTGCACTAGGGGAGTAAGGATGAAATAGGGCTTTTTTCAAAGTGTAATTGGAAAAAAGTGAATGTTGGAAAAACCAATCTATAACATGTCTAAATAGTGCGGCCTGAGAAAAAATCGTGGCATCTGGAAGACCAAAGCCCCCTAGGGACTTGGGTAATATCAATTTCATGTAGGATATGCGCGCTTTCTTCTCATTCCAAGTAAAGGTGGAAAACATTTTCCTAAGGGAGGATGCGTCTTTTATAGATAGCATCAAAGGGAGCATTTGTAGGAGATACGAAAGCTGGGGAAAAAGAATACTTTTAAGAACAGTTATTCTGCCTGACATAGCAGCAATCTCATCCAATTAGTTATAGATTTTTGAATAGAAAGTAATATTGGTTTAAAATTAGCTGAGCAGAGCAGAAAAAGTTTCCTAGGGATAAGAACCCCTAAATATTTCAAGGGGGACTGGCAAATAGCGAATTCAGATAATATCGGGTGGGAGGCGAAAAAGTTATCATCTGCCGAGAGTGGTCACAATCGGGATTTGGCGTAGTTAACCCGAAAGCCAGAAAATGAGCTAAAACTATCAATAATACGCATAACGGCAACAATAGATTGCAGGTTTGGACAGGAAGAGCAACATATCTGCAAAAAGACTAAGTTTTACTTCTGTATTGTGGACTGTTATACCCTTAAAGTCATTAGAATTCCACAGGGCTATTGCTAGAGGTTCTAGTGCCTTGGCAAATAGAGGGGAGAGGGGGCAACCCTGCCTCGTGCCTTGCAAAATTGGGAAGGGAGGTGAAAGATAATTATTACTTAATATGTGTAATGAGTTGTGATATAGATGTTTTAAGGTCGATATGAAGCCGTCTGGGATACCAAACCGGCCCATGACATCAAACAGATGTTTCCCATATACAAGGTCAAAGGTCTTCTCAGGCATCGAGGGAGAGGATCGCATGATAGCCGGCATCCCAGACAACTCCAACCATTGCATAGTTGCAAGTACCTTATGGACATTAACAACTGAATGCTGACCAGTAATAAATCCAGACTGGTCGTTATGAATGAGTGGCAGAATTCTATCTGCTAAAATTTTAGAAAATAGCTTATAGTCCGTGTTTAAAAGAGATATAGGCCTATAGGAGCCAGGGAGTTCCGGGTCTCTACCCGGTTTATGCAACACAGTCGGCAAAGCAGTATTAAAATAGAGAGGCGGCGTAGCACCAGAAAGTAGAGAGTTAAAGACCAAAAGTAGGGAATCTTCTACTTTGGGGCCTAAGATTTTATAAAAGTAATTTGAAAGACCATCAGGGCCCGGAACTTTCCCTGCCTTAAGATGACTTATAGCTTGTTGGAGTTCATCAATGGTTATGGGTGCAACTAAAGAATCAGCCTGGGCAGGGGAAATAAGAGGCATTGTGATGTCTTTCCAAAAAGCAGCCCTATTGGAGTCATCAGAGGGTTGGGAGGAATAGAATGCAGTGTAAAAAGAATGAAAGAGAGTAGAAATATCTTTCCCTTTCCTAACAATTTTTCCCTCAGTTGTCTGCAAGGCTTTAACAACTGTAGGAGGTCGTTGTCCTCGCAGCAAGCTGGACAGCATTTTACTTGATCTATTGCCATAACGATGGAATTTACAGCTTGAGTAAAAGGAATAGTTAGATTCACATTCTGATAGCATAGTATGAAACGCTGTTTTATATGAGAGATACTTATCTTTATGAGCAGAAGTAGGAGCAGTGAGAAACATATTATACGCATCCGACAAAGCGGTTTGTAGCTCAATGTAAACTGCACGCTGAGAGTTTTCTATATGTGAGCAATAAGAAAAAATATCTCCACGTATCACAGGCTTGTACGCTTGCCAAAACGGTAGAGGAGAGTCTAGTTCACAGTCCTTATTGTTAAATTTGTAATTGCTTCAGGAAGCTTCTAAAGCAGAACGAAGGTTACGCAGTTAGCCAAATGTGAAGGAACTCTCCACCTCTGTCTCGCTGCAAAGAGATACTGATCCATGATACTGCATGATCTGAGAGACAGATAGGTTCAAAATACAGTAAGTGTCAATAATCCTAGTTTCACATACGTCCTAGAGGATGAAGGGGACACCATTAGAACCATGGGGGTATAGACGGGATCCGCAGGAGACATAGGCACTTTAAGACTTTGAAAGGGTGTGAACTGGCTCCTCCCTCTATGCCCCTCCTCCAGACTCCAGTTTTAGAATTCTGCCCAGTGAGACTGAATGCACTACAGGGGGCTCTACTGAGTTTCTCTGAAAATACTCTTTGTTAGGTTTTTTTATTTTCAGAGGGGGCTGCTGGCAACAGTCCCCCTGCTTCGTGGGACGGGACGTAGGGGAGTGAAGTATGACCCACTTCCAGCGAGTTCAAGGGCTCTGCTTCTGGCTACAGGACACCATTAGCTCCTGAGGGTTTGATCGCTGGGTATGCTCAGATGCTCGCTCCCACAGCCTGCCGTCACCCCCTTACAGAGCCAGAAGTCAGGTGAGTAACTGAAGTAAAGAAGACTTCAGCATCACGGATGGCATTTTTCTGAGGTACCGCGCAGCGGGCGGTCGCTGTGCACCGAGATCCCACACAAACAGCACTGCAGGGCGCGGGGGGTGCGCCCTGGGCAGCTTGTAAACATCCTCATTAAGCAACTGGCATGAGGGGACATGAGTGCTGCGGCACTGTCCCAACCCTCGCCAGTATAAATATTGGAAAAAAGCGGGACAGAAGCGTGCCATTGCGGGGGCGGAGCTTCTTCCTCACAGCTCACGGCGCCATTTACTCTCAAGCTGCAAGAGACGCTGGTCCTCCTCATATTGTCAAGTACCAGTGGGGCAAAATGGAGGGGGGAGGCATAAATTTGGTGCAATATACATATGATAAAAGCGCTATAGGCTTACATTGTCTTGGCAATTTCAGACCAGTTGTTTTTCAGCGCAGGGTTGTGAGCTGGCAAATCCCCTCTGTGTCTATCTAACAGACTTTACTCTGGGTCTGTCCCCTATATGCCCGGTGTCTGTGGGTGTTGGTGCACGAGTGTTGACATGTCTGAGGCCTAAGGCTCTTCCCAGGAGGAGGCTGTATTGGGGACACAGACGGCTGCAGGAGTGACCCTGTCGGCACCGCCGTCGCCTGATTGGGTAAATGTGTTGAATGCTAATGTGGCTCTTATTAGTAAGAGGCTAGATAAGTCTGAGTCGCAGACCCAGGCATGGAAGAAATCTGTGGAGGATATGTTATTCCAAAGTCAGGTCCCCTCAGGGTCACATAAACGTACGTTGACCCAATTGGCAGACACTGATACCGACACGGACACTGATTCCAGTGTCGACTATAGCGATTCCAGGTTAGACCCAAAATTGGCTAAAAGCATTCAGTACATGATTGTGACGGTGAAAGATGTATTAAATATCACTGAGGACCCATCTATCCCTGATAAAAGGGTCTGTATGTATAAAGAAAGGAAACCTGAGATAACGTTTCCTCCCTCTCATGAACTGAACAGGAAATTTCAGATTCCCAAAAGAATTATGGCAGCTTATCTGTTTCCCTCGACAGATAGGGAAAAGTGGGAGTCACCCCCCCCCCCCCTGTGGACAAGGCATTGTCTCGTTTGTCTAAAAAGGTAGCTCTCCCGTCACCTGACACGGCGGCCCTTAAGGATCCTGCGGATCATAAACAAGAGACTGCGTTGAAGTCCATTTATGTGACCACGGGTACACTACTCCGACCTGTCATTGCGTCTGCGTAAGTATTGCTATCGAAAAAGTGGGCAGATAATTTGTCATCTGATATAGATACCTTAGATAGGGATAGCATCCTATTGACGCTGGGTTATATCAAGGACGCTGCAGCATACCTTAATGAAGCTGCAAAAGATATTGGTCTTTTGGGATCAAAAGCCAATGCCATGGCTGTCTCTGCTAGGCGTGCGTTGTGGATTCACCAATGGAATGCTGATGCTGACTCCAAGAAAAGTATGGAATCTCTGCCATATAAAGGGAAGGCTTTATTTGGTGACGGCCTTGATGATTTGGTACCTACGGCTACCGCGGGTAAGTCATGCTTTTTACCTTATGTTCCTCCACAACAAAAGAAAACGCACCATTATCAGATGCAGTCCTTTCGGCCCAATAAATTCAGAAAGGGTCTAGGTTCTTCCTTCCTTGCTACTAGAGGAAGAGGTAAACGATCTCCAGCCTTGTCAGGCTCCCAGGAACAGAAGTCCTCCCAGGCTTCTGCCAATTCCACTGCATGACGTTGGGGCTCCTATGCAGGAGTCTGCACCGGTGGGGGCCCGTCTCAAACTTTTCAGTCAGTTTTGGGTTCGTTCGAATCTACACCCTTGGATTTTACAAATAGTATCCCAGGGGTACACGCTGGAGTTTCAAGATGTCCCCCCTCGCCATTTTTTCAAATCGGCCTTACCAGTTTTTCTTCCAGACAGGGAGGTCGTTTGCGACGCAATACAAAAATTGTGTCAAAATCAAGTTATCGTCAAGGTTCTCCAGTTACAACAGGGAGGTTTTTATTCAAGCCTGTTTGTGGTCCCGAAGCCGGACGGCTCGGTCAGACCAATCCTAAACCTGAAGTACCTGAATTTCTACCTAAAGAGATTCAAATTAAGATGGAATCTCTCCGAGCAGTGATCTCCAGTCTGGAGGAAGGGGATTTTATGGTGTCGGTGGACATAAAAGATGCCTACTTGCATGTTCCTATATATCCTCCGCATCAAGCTTACCTGAAATTTGCAATTCAGGATTGTCATTACCAATTTCAAATGCTTCCATTTGGTCTATCCACGGCTCCGAGGATTTTCACCAAAGTGATGGCGGAGATGATGGTTCTCCTTCGCAAACAAGGAGTCACAATTATCCCATACTTGGATGATCTCCTGATAAAGGCGAGATCCAGGGACCAGTTGGTCCAAAACTTGGCACTCTCCATGACAGTTCTTCAACAACATGGCTGGCTCCTAAACTTCCCAAAATCAGTTGATTCCGACGACGCGGTTGTCATTTTTGGGAATAATTTTGGACACAGAACTACAGAGAGTTTTTCTTCCGGTGGAAAAGGCTCTGGAACTTCAGAGTCTGGTCAAAAAATTCTGAAACCAGCAAGAGTGTCAATCCATCAGTGCATTCGGTTGCTGGGGAAGATGGTTGCAGCCTACGAGGCCATTCAGTTTGGCAGGTTCCATGCCAGTGTGTTCCAGTGGGACCTGTTGGACAAGTGGTCCGGGTCCCACCTACACATGCACCGGACGATAACCCTGTCTTCCAAGACCAGGGTATCACTCCTGTAGTGGCTGCACAGCTCTCACCTCCTAGAGGCGCGCAGGTTCGGGATACAGGACTGGATCCTAGTGACCACGGATGCAAGCCTCCGAGGTTGGGGGGCAATCACAATGGGAGAAAACTTCCATGGAAGATGGTCAAGTCAGGAAACTTGTCTCCACATAAATGTTCTGGAGCTAAGGGCCATTTACAACGGCCTCCTACAAGCGGAACATCTTCGAGATCTGCCTGTACTGATCCAGTCGGGCAATGTAACAGCAGTAGCGTACATAAACCGTCAGGGCGGAACGAAAAGCAGAGCGACGATGGTAGAAGCCACAAAAATTTTCCGCTGGGCGGAAAAGTATACAAGCGCTCTGTCAGTGGTCTTCATTCCAGGAGTGGACAACTGGGAAGCAGACTTCCGCAGCAGACACTATCTCCATCCAGGAGAGTGGGGCCTCCACCAAGAAGTCTTCGCAGAGGTGACAAGTTGTTGGGGAGTTCCTCAAGTGGACATGATGGCTTCTCGTCTCAACAAGAAGCTTCAGAGATATTGTTCCAGGTCAAGGGACCCTCAAGCGATTGCAGTGGATGCTCTGGTGACACCGTGGGTATTTCAGTCAGTGTATGTGTTCCCTCCACTTCCTCTCATTCCAAAAGTTCTAAAGATCATAAGGACAAAGATCCGAGCAATCCTCATTGTTCTGGACTGGCCAAGGAGGGCTTGGTATCCAGATCTTCAGAGATCCCTGGCCTCTTCCTCTGCGCGAGGACCTGTTACAACAGGGGCCGTGCGTGTATCAGGACTTACCGCGGCTACGTTTGACAGCGTGGCAGTTGAACACAAAATCTTAGCCAGTAAGGGTATTCCCAGGGAAGTCATTCCCACACTTCTTCAGGCCAGAAAAGGCGTAACGTCTATACATTACCACCGTATTTGGAGAAAATATGTTTCTTGGTGTGAATCCAAGAAGGCTCCTACGGAAGAGTTTCAGCTAGGACGGTTTCTCCATTTTCTACAAGCAGGTGTGGATGCGGGCCTAAAATTGGGCTCAATTAAGGTTCAGATTTCAGCCTTATCGGTTTTCTTTCAGAAACAATTGGCCTCCCTTCCAGAAGTTCAGACTTTCGTGAAAGGTGTGTTGCACATCCAACCTCCATTTGTGCCTCCTGTGGCACCATGGGACCTTAATGTGGTGTTGCAGTTCCTTCAATCACATTGGTTTGAACCTTTGCGGAAGGTGGAATTGAAATTCCTCACTTGGAAAGTGGTCATCCTGTTGGCCTTGGCATCTGCAAGGAGGGTGTCTGAGTTGGCGGCCTTGTCTCACAAGAGCCCTTATTTGATCTTCCATGAAGATAGAGCTGAATTTAGGACACGTCAGCAATTTTTACCGAAGGTGGTTTCTTCTTTCCACATAAACCAACCTATCGTGGTGCCTGTGGCTACTGACGCCTTCATTGAGTCAAAATCTCTGGATGTGGTCAGAGCTTTGAAGATTTATGTCGCCAGAATGGCTCAGATTAGGAAAACAGAGGCTCTGTTTGTCCTGTATGCTCCCAACAAGGTTGGGTGTCCTGCTTCCAAGCAGACCATTACGCGCTGGATCTGTAACATGATTCAGCAGGCCTATTCCACAGCTGGATTACCATTACCGGAATCAGTGAAGGCCCATTCTACAAAGGAAGGTGGGCTCATCCTGGGCGGCTGCCCGGGATGTCTCGGCATTGCAACTTTGCCGAGCAGCTACTTGGTCGGGGTCTAACACTTTTGCAAAGTTCTACAAGTTTGACACCTTGGCCGATGAAGACCTTAAGTTCAATCGGTGCTGCAGAGTCGTCCGCACTCTCCCGCCCGTTCTAGAGCTTTGGTATAACCCCCATGGTTCTAATGATGTCCCCAGGATCCTCTAGGACGTATGAGAAAATAGGATTTTAATACCTACCAGTAAATCCTTGTCTCTTAGTCCGTAGAGGATGCTGGGCGCCCGTCCCAGTGCGTACTGTATCTGCAGTTAATAGTTATGGTTACACATATGTTGTGTTACGTTTATTGTCATAGTGTTCACTCTAGGAGTGAAAAGGGGCATGGCGCCGGACTCCGGGGGCATATGTGCGCGTGGAAGCCACGCACACGTCTGAAACGGGGGCGCGGCCACGCAAATTAGGGGGCATGGCCACGCCTATGTAATTTTAGGGGGTGGTGCGGCCCACAGACGCTACTATAGAGCGCGTCTGTGGCCGGCGACGTCACTGTTGGGGGCGTGCGCAGCACCTCCGTTGGTATCTATACACGCCGGGAGGGCTGGAAGCGGGCGGCTGTTTTAGCAGGGCGCCGCAAAAGGGACAGGGCGCGGCGCCCTGCTAAAACAGCCTAGAGTGAACACTATTGTCAGCCTGTTGCTGCAATTGTTCATGCCGTTGACCTGTGTTCTGTTGAATGTCACGTTGTGCGGCATGCTTGAGGTGTGAGCTGGTATGAATCTCACCTTAGTTTAACAATAAATCCTTTCCTCTAAATGTCCATCTCCCTGGGCACAGTTCCTATAACTGGAGTCTGGAGGAGGGGCATAGAGGGAGGAGCCAGTTTACACCCTTTCAAAGTCTTAAAGTGGCCATGTCTCCTGCGGATCCCGTCTATACCCCCATGGTTCTAATGGTGTCCCCAGCATCCTCTACGGACTAAGAGAAAAGGATTTACCAGTAGGTATTAAAATCTTATTAAAAAGGGACTCCGATATTAACAAATAATCTAATCTGGTAGGGGAACCAAGTGCTGCAGAGAGACAGGTATAGTCCCTCTCCACAGGATGAGATGCTCTCCAGGCATCAATCACATGTAAATGCTGTTGTGTATATATAGGGATACCTATCTTTGGAGTTTGTTTCCGAGTCAGCCTGGAAGTGGACCTATCAAGCATGTGGGAAGATACAATACTAAAATCCCCTCCCAACAGCAGGGGGACATTACCAAAGGCATGTCATTTTGTGATTATACATAAAAAAAGACACTTGAAAACACATTAGGAGCATATATGTTGCATAAAATAAATGTGGTCTGGTCTAACGTTACATCGGCAATAAAATATCTGCCTTGAGGGTCAATACTGGAGGAGTGCAGGGTAGTGGCAATAGCTTGTCTAACTAAAATAACTACACCCCTAGCCTTGGAGGTGTAAGGTGCTGAAATCAACACTTTCCAGCGTAATGCGTTTAACTTTTCAATTTCAGGAGGGAATAAGTGTGTCTCCTGTAAGTAAACCACGTCTAATTGCAATTTGGTGAGGTATATTAAAATCTTCCGTTTAATGGGTGAATGGAAGCTCCCGACATTAAAGGTGCCTAGTTTTAAATTCACCATAATGACTTAATGAAAAAGCTTGTAGGTGATTCTGAAACAGTAAGTCTACCTGGGATATAGATCACAGGACACGACAAATAGGAGAAGGATAACGAAGGAAAGAGGAGGGTGGGGGGAGGGGGGGGGTAAACAAATGCAGAAACAAAAACCATACAGGAATGTGGGCCCAGAAATGGATACACATTCCTACACCATAGGTAAATATCAACAACCGTTAACAATAGTGTACACGACTACAAATGTGTACAAATCAGAAGATTACTAATATGGGGTGCCCTAGGCATCCCCCGGCTAGAAAAAGAAAAAATAATACATTTAAAATAGTAGAGTGGACCATCATAAAGCAGCATTATAATGCAAATAAGCAGCAATATAGTGATTTGAGAAGTTTGTCACAAAACCTGTAGCATAAAGAGCCAATTAATATAAAGTCATTTGGGAAAAACCCAGCAGAGAAACAGACATACAGTAAGACCCCTGACAGTATAAATTCCAACAGGGCAGGCAGAAGTATTATATAGAAAAATATATACAGTGGGGATCAGGCCCACGGAAAACAAACGGAGCAGGCTACACTGGATTTAACCTTAATCAAAAAGAGGTCAGGGGTATATGCTTGTCAGAGCTGAGGGTGACAACAGGAAAAATGAAACATCAGCAAATATGGGCAGTGTATGAGCTATAAATCATGAGTTGGAGAGCGAGTGTCTGGAGTAGCATATGGATCTTCCCCAGAGGACTCCAGGAGGTATCCCTCCGCGTCCGCCACAGTAGAGAAGTCTTTGAAAGAGGAACCATCAAATAAGCAGAGGCGTGCTGGAAATAATAATGCAAATTTCCTATTTGTTTTGGCCAGCCTGGAGCAAAGTGGGGAGAATTCTCTCCTAGCTCTAGACACTTCAGACGAGTAATCCTGAAATATGGAAATGCGGGAACCCTCCCACTGCAAGTCTCTATGGCATCTGGACGCTGTCCATATAAGTTCTTTATGCACAAAGCTTAGGCATTTGAAGATCACAACATGTGGGCGACTATGCGGTGCGGATCCAGTCTATGCGCCCGCTCAATCACAATCCCAGTGCAAGAATCAGTAATGTCCAGCAAATCCAATAGCGATGTTTGTAAAAATTTAAACAATGCAAGACCTTTCATGTCCTCAGAGAGACCGAGCATACGTAAATTACATCTCCTTGAACGATTTTTAAAGGTCATCGACCTTAGTAATCAGCTGGTAATGTGACTTTTGCAAAGACGCATAATCTGATTTTAAAACTGACACATCCTGAAAAGTTTCTCCCAGGCGCTGTTCTGTGACCCCCACCGATTTAAACCGCTATTTCATCTGTGACGTCTAGCAAAGCCTGTTGCCCTTTAGCAGTATGTGCCTCCATTATAGGCCCCATGGTGTCCTGCACTGCACGGACCACATCTGTATATGTAACTGGGGACCCAGTTAACTGACCTCGGCAATCTGCAGACTCCAGGGACATCGAGGGCGCTGTGTTGGCACAGCTGGGAGAGGCTCCAGACATGCTGAGTAGGAGCGGCGGCCATTTTAGGTTCTGGGACCCACGTTTCAGCTTTGTTGCGCTGCACTTCTTGGGGCATAGAGGCGGACAGAAACTTGTCCATACAGCTACCGAGATATTCCCCTGTAGTTAGGGGCCAAAAATGCCGCTGACAACTCCGGAGTGCTGGCTTTATGAGGACCGGTAGACGGGGGTGCAGGAGAGTTCGTGTGAGAAGCGTCTCCTCCCATAGACGCCGGAACCGGAAGTCGGGAAAGTTCTTTGATGATGAAGATTGGGCAGAGATCTGGGACAATGCCGCTACTAGTTCAATCTGTGAAAATTAAGGAAAATATTTATAAATTGTTATATCGCTGGTACTAAAAATAATGTTCCCTGGTACTTCAAATAGGTGCTGGAGGGGTTGTGCTGACTAGGGCACCTTTTTGCACAGCTGGTGGTCCTGTCCGAAACTTGCCTGTATATGGTGGGAGACTATGGCTCTGCTCTTGCACCTATTTGAAAGTACTATCCCTTTAGAACCAAAATACTTCCATTGACCCTCCCGACTCTCACACAGCACCAAAATAAATTTTTCTGGCACATTGTTTTTGCGATGGCTTGCCAAAAAGCTGCTGATTTGGAGAAATCCCTCACCCTTCCATATCTCAGCAGTTCTATCCCTTATCTGGCATGTCTATAAAATGGAGTATACGACTGCTATAATGCATAACTCCAAATATTTTACTAAAATCTGGATCCCCTGGCCGGTCTCTCAAAACACTCACTCTCCATTTGACACTTAACTCTCCAACTTTATTTTTTTGTGAGGGGTTGAGTACCCCCCTCTCATCTATCCCCCATTACTTGTGCCTCTTTCTTTTCGTCCTATTCTATCCTTATTCATTTTTGACGGCTTGACACACCGTTGCTGTGTGATGTTTTCTTATTTATTTATTTTTATCTCAACAAAACTTTTTTCACGTTTCATTATGGGGTATTGAGTGTAGAATTTTGCAGGGAAAAAAATGAATTAATTCCAGTTTGGAATAAGGCTGTAACATAACAAAATGTGGAAAAAGTGTACCACTGTGAATACTTTCCAGATGCAATGTACATTAACTGGGTTCTTCTTGGGGCTGTTAGGGTGGACATATGTAAGTCTATTTCTTTAACATCCATAAGGGATACTGGGGTTCACTTAGTATGATGGGATATAGATGGTGTACAAAAGACCGGTACACTTTACATTTCTTCATCTGGGTGTGCTGGCTCCTCCCCTCTATGCCCCCTCCTACAACCAGTTTAGAAAAATGTGCCCTCAAGAGAGGATGCACACTCTGGAGCTCCAGATGTTTTTTTCTTCAGTTTAAAACAAACTTTGTTTTTAGTATACTGTTTGGGCAACAGTATAACTGCACCGTGGGAGTTAGGGAGGGGATGGTCACCAGCCTCTGTAAGGTGTCAGAGCCTCTTCCACTGCTGCAGGACCACCGTCCTGAGAGATTGTTGGTACCGGAGGGCATTGCGCCTTGGCAAACGCAACCGTAGCACACCCCTAACATAGACTGAAGGTGAGAAGAGTGGTGAGTACAAACTGGGGGCCCCGGTTTTTGGTGTGGTGGAACGCAGGGACGGCATACAGAACCCTCCCTGGAGGGATCTGCTATAGCCCCCCTGTGTGAACTGGCAGCGGTGGTGAAAAACTAGCATTTATGTGATGTTTTACACAGAATAGGAGACTTTGCCAGTATAAATAACTACTGGCGCCATTCCAGGGGGCGGAGCTTCCTCAGAGTGGGACCAGCGTCGTTTTGGCGCCTTTCTCTGCTTACAGCTGCAGCAGCAAGGACACAGCTTTCCCAGACACTCAATACAGGGGTGGAAATAGGGGGAGAGCCGCTATTGTACACTATATATAGTGTCCTGAAAAGGACAAGAACTCCGGTTTTTCACAGTGAAATTATATATATATATATATATATACACACACACACACATACATACACAGCTTGCAGTCTCACAGAGTCTGAAATGCTTTGTGTGTGCTGTTCTTCTCTCATTCTATGTCTCCTCCTCACATATAGTAAGGCAGGTTTGCTATTGTAATACGTGTGTGTGTGTGTGTGTGTGTGTGTGTTGTCTGCTGTGAACATGGTAAAACACCAATTATGCAGTGTGTCACACCAGATTATCTCCCTCTATGGCTGGTTCCCTATCATGTAAATATGCAGTCAGTACTCCCCAAGTTAGTGAGGAGACTGGGGGGAGGGACAGGAGCCATCCTGGCTTGGTGCCATAAAAACTATGATGGCAGATATGTCATCTCAGCTCACTGCATATACTCAGAAGACACAACAGCTGCAGCAGGCTGTCGCAGACCTAGCTGAAAAGGCAGATGATAAACAACCCCCCCTCCCTAGCTCAGGGCCACATAAATGTGGGCTGCCTGATTTACTCTCACATTCTGAGGAAGAGGTACAGGAGGAGGGGTGGAATTGGATCCTGCTATGGAGGATTCAACTTCTGCACAGGGTACTGAGCCCCTCATACTGGCTATCAGGGATGTGTTAAAAATACCTTTAGAAGATGCTGCAGGAATGCAGTTGTTTTTCTTGGCCCAGAAAAAACTCTGTCACTTTCCCTGATTCCCCGGAATTAGATGTCATGTTTAAGAGAGCCTGGAAAACTGAAAAAATATCGGGTGACAAAACGGTTTTTGCACACTTTCCCATTTGCCCCAGAAGGTAGGAAAAATTGGGAAGAACTCCCAGCCGTGGACGTATCTGTCTCCCGCCTCTATCAGAAGGTGGTACTACCAGCCCTGGGCTCCTTTACACTAAAGGACCCTGCGGATAAGAAAACAGAGACTTCTCTAAAGTCTATTTACAATGCAGCTGGCGTAGCACAAAAGGCCTGTGCTTGCGGGTTGCTGGATGACACATGCCATTCATACATGGGCTACTCAATTAAAGAGGGCCTGCCCCTGGTTTATCCCCTGGTTACTACGGTAACACTCAAAGCACATCCAAGACACTGCACACGCGTCCTGTGTGATTCTCTCAGGGAAATAGGCGCTCTTAATGCTAGGACTACTGCCATGGCAGTGTCGGCGCGCAGAGCCCTATGGCTGCGTCAGTGGATAGTGGACGCAGATTCCAAGCACAGTGTGGAGTCCCTCCCCTTCCTTAGAGGAGCGGCTATTTGGGGTTGCGTCGGATACGTGGATTTCTAAGGTTACTGCGGGCAATCCACGTTTCTCCCCTCTGGGGCCCCGCAGGCTAGACGTTCCTACCCGGGGCCGTCTACCCAGTCCTATCGGTCTAACAAGTTTAGATCTAGAGCCAGAGGGTGCCTCCAATGCGACTAGAGGCACCAAAGGTAAGACAAGAAAACCAGCAGACGCAGTGCTACTATAACAAAAGGGAAAGGGTTACTACTCCAATCTGTTCATGGTATCGAAACCAGATCAGAATCTAAAATCCTTGAACCCTTACCTAAAGGTTTTCAAGTTCAAGATAAAATTCTTGCGAGCAGTGATTGCGGGTCTGGAAGAACGGGAGTTCATGGTCTCGCTGGATATAAAGAACGCCTATCTCCATATACCGATTTGGCCACCTCACCAGGCTTACCTGCGGTTTTCCCTGCTGAACGATCACTACCAGTTCCAGGTGCTACAGAGAGTTTTTATGAAGGTGATGGCGGAGATAATGTTCCAGCTCCGGGTCCAGCGGGTCAATATTGTCCCTTATCTGGACGATCTCTTGATAAAAGAGAGATCCAGGGAGCTTTTATTGCTTCATATAGACCACACTATTCAGCTTCTGTCACACTATGGATGGATCCTCAATTTACAGAAGTCCCACCTGGAGTCAATTCAGCGGCTCCTGTTCCTGGGAATGTTGCTGGGTACTGTGGCTCAAGAAGTGTTCCTCCCAGAGGACAAAAGCGAGAACACTCCAGGAGATGGTCCGAATGGTTCTACTGCCTACTCGAATATCCATCCATCTTTGCATAAGATTGTTGGGGAAAATGTTAGCCTTGTATAAGACGATCCAGTACGGAAGGTTCCATGCCAGAACATTTCAACTGGATCTCCTGAGCAAGTGGTCCGGATCACATCTTGAGATGCTCCAGGTAATAAGTCGCCTCATGCCAGGATTTCCCTCCTGTGTTGGCTACAGTCCTCAAACCTACTGTAAGGTCGAAGTTTCGGGATTCAGGATTGGATCCTCCTCATGACAGATGCTAGTCTGAGAGGATGGGGAGTCGTCACCCAAGGGGCTCTGTTCCAGTGCAGGTGGTCAGCCCACGAAGCCCTACTTCCGATCAACATTCTAGAACTTCGGGCGATCTACAATGCTCTGCTTCAGGCATCTCCCCTACTCAAGGATCAAGCGATCCAGGTTCAGTCGGACAACGCCACAGCAGTGGTGTACATAAATCAGCAAGGAGGGACAAAAAGTAGAGCCTGTATGTGAGAAGTGTCAAATATATTCCTCTGGACAAAAAGAAATGCAAGAGCGATGTCCGCAATCTTCATTCCGGGAGCGGACAACTGGGAAGCGGACTTCCAGAGTCATCACGATCACCACATGGGAGAGTGGGGTCTTCACCATCAGGTGTTTTAGCAGATCATCAACCGGTGGGGGCTGCCCACAAATAGACATGATTGGTTCTCGACTCAACAAGAAGCTTCACTGGTATTACGAACCATGGACCCGCAGGTGAGGGCAATTGATGCATTGACATCGCCTTGGCCTTACCGGCTGGTTTATCTGTTTCCTCTGATTCCATTGCTCCCATCAGGAATCAAAGAGTCCAGGCAATTCTGATTGCCCCGGATTGGCCTCGGATGGCGTGGTACGCGGATCTTCTGAACATGTCCGTCGAAGACCCTTGGCCTCTGCTAATGAGAAGAGATCTTCAACATGGACTGTTCATCTACCCAGACTTACGGCGACTTCGTTTGACGGCATGGAGGTTGAACAGAACATCCAAGCTCACAGAGGCCTTTCCAAAAAGGTTACTGCTACCATGGTTCAGGCCAGGAAACATGTGACGTCAAAACACAATCATCATATCTGGAGAAGATATGTCTCTTGGTGCGAGGAACGCACATATCTGCCTGCGGAGTTCCACTTGGGATGTTTCCTGCAGGCTGGTGTGGATAAGGGCTTACATCTGGGTTCCATTAACGTCCAGATTTCAGCTCTCTCAATTTTCTTCCAGAAGAAATTGGCAGTGTTGCCAGAAGTTCAGGCCTTCTTGCAAGGGGTACTTCATATACAATCTCCTTTTCTGCCGTCCACGGCACCCTAGGATTTGAATGTAGTGTTGGAATTTCTACAGTCCTCCTGGTTTGAACCTCTGATGACAGTAGAAGAAAAGTACCTCACGTGGAAGACGGTGATGATGTTGGCCCTGGCTTCTGCTAGGCGTTTTTCAGAATTGGGGGCCCTATCATGTAAAAGTTCCTACTTGGTCTTTTACAAGGACAGAGCGGAGCTCAGGACTAGGCAGCAGTTGAATCAATCTATTGTGGTTCTGGCACTTCTGCTCCTATGGAGGCATTGGATGCTGGGCGAGCCTTGAAGATCTATATCCAGAGGACTGCTCGGATCAGAGAGACGGATTCCTTATCTGTGTTATATGATGTGCAGAAAAAGGGTTACCCTGCTTCTAAGCAGTCCATTGCTCGTTGGCTTAGGTTTACAATCCAACAGGCCTATGGGGCGGCAGCCTTACCAGTTCCACAGTCTCTGAAGGCCCACTGTACAAGATTGGTGGGGTCTTCCTGGGCGGCTGCCCGTGGAGTCTCTGCCTTGCAACTATACCAGAACAAGGGTTGTGATTCTGCACTGGCCTGGAATAAATTCAAAGTACAAACAGTAGTAAAGAAACCAAAAGTGGACAATAAACGTGAGTAAATAAACTTGTATTATGTCTGTTTGGCGGTGCGCCCAGAGTCAGAGAGTATAAATGCAAAACAAGGGGGAGAGAAAGAAGACTTTTGTTTGGGCGCAATCTTAGTAGTATCAATACGAGCTGATATTAGACAATATATTTAAAATTTAACTTTTATTTCTACACCTAAAAATTACAACTGGCAACCAAATTACTGCAGGCTAAAAGACAAAAAACAGAAAAATATAAATGTTCTGATCCGTATGCACAAAGGTAATTGCGTATAGGAAGGTAGATACATGTAATGCTACCTGCGTCTGCCTTGGATCAGTACAAAAATAAGATTTTAAACCTACCGGTAAATCTTTTTCTCGTAGTCCGTAGAGGATGCTGGGGACTCCGTAAGGACCATGGGGATAGACGGGCTCCGCAGGAGACATGGGCACTTTAAGAAAGACTTTAGTTCTGGGTGTGCACTGGCTCCTCCCTCTATGCCCCTCCTCCAGACCTCAGTTAGAGAAACTGTGCCCAGAGGAGACGGACAGTACGAGGAAAGGATTTTGTTAATCCAGGCCAAGATTCATACCAGCCCACACCAATCACACCGTATAACTTGTGATAAATTACCCAGTTAACAGTATGAAAAAACAACATAGCATCAGTGCAGGACCGATGCAACTATAACATAACCCTTATTGAAGCAATAACTATATACAAGTATTGCAGAAGTAGTCCGCACTTGGGACGGGCGCCCAGCATCCTCTACGGACTACGAGAAAAAGATTTACCGGTAGGTTTAAAATCTTATTTTCTCTAACGTCCTAGAGGATGCTGGGGACTCCGTAAGGACCATGGGGATTATACCAAAGCTCCCAAACGGGCGGGAGAGTGCAGATGACTCTGCAACACCGATTGAGCAAACATGAGGTCCTCCTCAGCCAGGATATCAAACTTATAGTATTTTGCAAAGGTGTTTGAACCCGACCAAGTAGCGGCTCGACACAGCTGTAGTGCCGAGACCCCTCGGGCAGCCGCCCAAGAAGAGCCCACTTTCCTGGTGGAATGGGCCTTGATCGATTTCGGTAACGGCAATCCAGCCGTATAATGCGCCTGCTGAATCGTGTTACAAATCCAGCGAGCAATAGTCTGCTTTGAAGCAGGGGCACCAATCTTGTTGGTTGCATACAGGACAAACAGCGCTTCAGTTTTCCTGACTCTAGCCGTCCTGGCCACGTAAATTTTCAAAGCCCTGACCACATCAAGTAACTCGGAATCCTCCAAGTCACGCGTAGCCACAGGCACCACAATAGGTTGGTTCATATGAAAGGATGAGACCACCTTAGGTAGGAATTGAGGACGGGTCCGCAACTCCGCTCTATCCATATGGAAAAACAGATATGGGCTTTTATGTGATAAAGCCGCCAATTCTGAAACTCGCCTAGCCGAAGCCAAGGCTAACAACATGACCACCTTCCACGTGAGATATTTCAACTCCACCATTTTAAGTGGTTCAAACCAGTGTGATTTTAGAAAACGTAACACCACGTTAAGGTCCCAAGGTGCCACCGGAGGCACAAAAGGAGGCTGAATATGCAGCACTCCTTTTACAAAAGTCTGAACTTCTGGAAGAGAAGCCAATTCTTTTTGAAAGAAAATGGATAAGGCCGAAATCTGGACCTTAATAGAGCCTAATTTTAGGCCCAAATTCACTCCAGTTTGTAGGAAGTGAAGGAAACGGCCCAGATGGAATTCTTCCGTAGGAGCATTCCTGGCCTCACACCAAGAAACATATTTTCGCCATATACGGTGATAATGTTTTGACGTTACATCCTTCCTAGCCTTTATCAGCGTAGGGATGACCTCAACCGGAATGCCATTCTCTGCTAGGATCCGGCGTTCAACCGCCATGCCGTCAAACGCAGCCGCGGTAAGTCTTGGAACAGACAGGGCCCCTGCTGCAACAGGTCCTGTCTTAGAGGAAGAGGCTACGGATTTTCTGTGAGCATTTCCTGCAGATCCGGATACCAGGTCCTCCGTGGCCAATCTGGAACAATGAGGATTGTTCTCACTCCTCTTTGTCTTATTATCCTCAACACCTTGGGTATGAGAGGAAGAGGAGGAAACACATAGACCGACCGGAACACCCACGGTATCACTAGGGCATCTACAGCTACTGCCTGAGGGTCTCTTCACCTTGCGCAATACCTCTGTAGCTTTTTGTTGAGGCGGGACGCCATCATGTCTATCTGTGGCAGTTCCCACCGACTTGTAATCTGTGTGAAGACTTCCTGATGAAGTCCCCACTCTCCCGGATGTAGGTCGTGTCTGCTGAGGAAGTCTGCTTCCCAGTTGTCCACTCCCGGAATGAACACTGCTGACAGTGCGCTTACGTGATTCTCCGCCCAGCGAAGAATTCTGGTGGCTTCTGCCATCGCCACTCTGCTCCTTGTGCCGCCTTGGCGGTTTACATGAGCCACTGCGGTGACGTTGTCTGACTGGATCAGAACCGGTTGGTCGCGAAGTAAGGTCTCCGCTTGACTTAGGGCGTTGTATAGGGCCCTTAGTTCCAGGATGTTGATGTGAAGACAAGTCTCTTGACTTGACCAAAGACCTTGGACATTTCTTCCCTGTGTGACTGCTCCCCAACCTCGGAGGCTTGCGTCTGTGGTCACCAGGATCCAGCCCTGAATGCCGAATCTGTGGCCCTCTAGAAGGTGAGCACTCTGCAGCCACCACAGGAGTGATACCCTGGCCCTGGGGGACAGGGTGATCAACCGATGCATCTGTAAATGTGACCCGGACCACTTGTCCAGTAGGTCCCATTGGAAAGTCCTCGCATGGAACCTGCCGAACAAATGGCCTCGTATGATGCCACCATCTTTCCCAGGACTCGAGTGCAGTGATGCACTGACACCTGTTTTGGTTTCAATAGGTTCCTGACAAGAGTCATGAGTTCCTGGGCCTTTTCTATCGGGAGATAAACCCTCTTCTGGTCCGTGTCCAGAACCATGCCCGAGAAAGACAGATGAGTCGTAGGAACCAACTGCACTTCGGGATATTGAGAATCCAGCCGTGTTGCTGTAACACTTTCAGTGAAAGTGATACGCTGTTCAGCAACTGCTCTCTTGATCTCGCTTTTACGAGGAGATCGTCCAAGTACGGGATAATTGTGACACCTTGCTTGCGCAGGAGCTCCATCATTTCCGCCATTACCTTGGTGAAAATTCTCGGGGCCGTGGAGAGACCAAACGGCAACGTCTGAAATTGGTAATGACAGTCCTGTACCGCAAATCTGAGGTACGCGTGATGAGGTGGATAAATGGGGACATGAAGGTATGCATCCTTTATGTCCAGGGACACCATAAAATCCCCCCCTTCCAGGCTTGCGATGACCGCTCTTAGCGGTTCCATCTTGAACTTGAACCTTTTCAAGTATAGGTTCAGGGATTTCAAATTTAATATGGGTCTGACTGAACCGTCCGGTTTCGGGACTACAAACATGGTCGAGTACTATCCCTTTCCTTGTTGGAGGAGGGGAACCTTGACCACCACCTGTTGAAGATACAATTTTTGTATTGCATATAACACTATCTCCCTTTCCTGGGGAGAAGTTAGTAGGGCCGATTTGAAAAATCGTCGAGGAGGCACTTCTTCGAATTCCAGCTTGTAACCCTGAGAAACAATTTCTATTGCCCAGGGATCCACCTGGGAGTGAACCCAGATGTGGCTGAATCTCCGAAGACGTGCCCCCACTGGGGCGGACTCCGCCAGTGGAGCCCCAGCGTCATGCGGTAGATTTTGTAGAGGCCGGGGAGGACTTCTGTTCCTGGGAACTAGCTGTGTTGTGCAGCTTTTTTCCTCTGCCCCTACCTCTGGCAAGAAAGGATGCACCTCGGACTTTCTTGTTTCTTTGTGACCGAAAGGACTGCATTTGATAATGCGGAGCTTTCTTATGCTGTGAGGGAACATAAGGTAAAAAATTAGATTTTCCAGCTGTAGCTGTGGAGACTAGGTCCGAGAGACCTTCCCCAAACAATTCCTCACCCCTGTAAGATAAAACCTTCATATGCCTTTCTGAGTCGGCATCACCTGTCCATTGCCGTGTCCATAGGACTCTTCTGGCAGAAATCGACATAGCGTTTATTCTAGAACCCAGTAGACTAATGTCTCTTTGAGCATCTCTCATATATAGGACAGTATCTCTTATATGCCCCAGGGTTAGTATCCTTATCTAGGGTATCCATCCCCTCAGATAAGGTATCCGTCCATGCCGCTACAGCACTATACACCCAGGCCGACGCAATTGCCGGTCTGAGTAAGGTACCTGAATGTGTATAAATGGACTTCAGGGTAATCTCCTGTTTGCGGTCAGCAGAATCTTTGAGGGAAGCGTGTTAATGCTTTGTCCACCCTAGGGGAGGATTCCCATCGTAACCTATCCGTTGACGGGAAAGGATACGCCATAAGAATCCTTTTGGAAATCTGCAGTCTTTTATCTGGAGATTCCCAAGCTTTTTCACATAACTCGTTCAGCTCATGTGAGGGGAGAAAGGTTATCTCAGGCTTCTTTCCCTTGTACATATGTACCCTCTTGTCAGGGACAGGGGGTTCCTCTGTGATGTGCAAAACATCTTTTATTGCCATAATCATATATCGAATGGATTTTGCCAATTTTGGCTGTAACTTTGCATCATCGTAATCGACACTGGAGTCAGAATCCGTGTCGGTATCTGTGTCAACAATCTGGGATAGTGGGCGCTTATGAGACCCTGACGGTCCTGCGACATAGTATCAGGCATGGGTTGAGACCCTGACTTTCCCAAAGCTTCAGCCTTGTCTAATCTTTTGTGCAATGAGTTTACACTAGCATTTAAAACATTCCACATATCCATCCAGTCAGGTGTCGGCGCTGTCGGCGGAGACACCACATTCATTTGCTCCCGCTCCTCTCTAACATAGCCTTCTTCCTCAAACATATCGACACACGCGTACCGACACACCACACACACAGGGAATGCTCTTTCTGAAGACAGTTCCCCCACAAGGCCCTTTGGAGAGACAGAGAGAGAGAGAGTATGCCAGCACACACCCCAGCGCTATATAACCCAGGAATAACACAGTAACTTAATGTTTACCCAGTAGCGCTGCTGTATGTAATTTGTGCCGAATTATGTGCCCCCCCCCTCCCTCTCTTTTCAACCCTCTTGTCTACCGTGGCATAAGCAGGGGAGAGTCCGGGGAGCTCCCTCTCAGCGGTGCTGTGGAGAAAAATGGCGCTGGTGAGTGCTGATGGAGAAGCCCCGCCCCCTCGGCGGCGGGCTTCTGTCCCGCTTAAACTGTAAAATTGGCGGGGGCTCATACATATATACATATATATATATATATATATATATATATATACACAGTGCCCAGTTGTATATATGTTATATTTTTGCCAAAACAAGGTTTATATTGCTGCCCAGGCCCCCCCCCCCCCCCCCCGGTACCCTTACAGTGAACCGGAGTATGTGAGGTGTATGGGAGCAATGGCGCACAGCTGCAGTGCTGTGCGTTACCTCAATGAAGATCATGAAGTCTTCTGCCGCCTCTGAAGTCTTTTTTTCTTCTCATACTCACCGGGCTTCTATCTTCCGGCTCTGCAAGGGGGACGGCGGCGCGGCTCTGGGACGGACGGCGAGGGTGAGATCCTGCCTACCAATCCCTCTGCAGCTAATGGTGTCCAGTAGCCTAAGTAGCAGGACCTTGCAACTCAGAGAGTAGGGCTGCTTCTCTCCCCTCAGTCCCTCGATGTAGGTAGTCTGTTGCCAGCAGTGCTCCCTGAAAATAAAAAACCTAACAAAATACTTTCTGTCAGAAAGCTCAGGAGAGCTCCTGAAAAGCACCCAGTCTCCACTGGGCACAGTATCAAACTGAGGTCTGGAGGAGGGGCATAGAGGGAGGAGCCAGTGCACACCCAGAACTAAAGTCTTTCTTAAAGTGCCCATGTCTCCTGCGGAGCCCGTCTATCCCCATGGTCCTTACGGAGTCCCCAGCATCCTCTAGGACGTTAGAGAAACAAGTTTGTATTAATAAGACCCTGACTGGGTCAATCAGTGTGAGGGAAGACCCACTCACTAGATTCTCAATGCTGATTATTCCTGTTGCGGAAAAGATGTAATGCGTCTGTGTTATTGACTGTTGTCCCATCTACCATTGTGGGATAGAAAATACCCTGAAGTTCAGAAAAGAATATTAAGTGGTGATTCTACTGTTAGTGTTACGTCAAAGGATTGAGCCTTCCTACTTCACTGGATATTCCCTGGAGGTCACCTGTCCAGGTACTGATCCAGCCCACCACCGTTTGGCTTCCAAGGTCAGATGAGATTGGGTATAGGCATTGATGTATGGTAGTAGAATAAGGCTAGTATTCCTGACACACTAATGAGAGTGCACCGAAAAAGGAAAGCTTGTTCCCACCTAGGTTGGGGTGCTAGAGACAGCCTGGAAACAGCAAAAAAGGAGGGGAAAAAAGGTAAATTGGGAAAGGGGAAACCGGGGACTGGAAAAAGGGGGGGTAAGAAGAAAAAGGAGTGGATCTGCTGTCCACGTTAGACAGGGGTGCGTAGCCCCAGGTCAAAAGACAGGGATGCGCTACCCTGAATCGTGGATGAGAGTCCACTGAGTGAATCAAAATAAAAAAAGGAAATAAAGCCACTATGGTTATGTGTGAGTTGGTGTTAAATTGAGAGCCATCAGTGTGACTAAGAATTATGCAAGAATTATGCATTATGTTGTATCAACAATAATTGCATTACAACTGGTAAGTCCCAACAGCAACACTTACAATAGGGTATAGGCCAGTGTGTTGTTTTACATGTCATACTCAGTATTGTCGTCTGTCACAGGATTCCTGTGTGGCACACACCAACATAAAATGACCAGCAAAAAAAACAGCAACAACTGAACAGGTAACCACAGAAGAGAAAACCTGCAGAAAACTCAACGCACCTAGGTAGGCGCCCAATATCCTTTATGGACTATGAGAAAAGGATTTACCGGTAGGTAACTAAAATCCTATTTTTCTAATATCCATAAGGGATATTGGGGAATTAGTACGATGGGGACGTCCCAAAGCATCCAGAATGGGCGTGAATGTGCTGAGACATCTGCAGCACCGCCTGCTCAAACTGGGTATCAAACCTGTAAAACTTCACAAAGGTGTTCTTCCCCGACCAGGTAGCAGCTCAGCACAGTTGCAAGGCTGACTCTCCACGGGCAGCCGCCCAGGAAGACACCACTGATCTTGTAAAGTGGGCCTTCAGAGATTGTGGAACAGGTAAAGCTGCCGACACATACGCATGTTTCATAGTACGCCTAAACCAACGAGCAATTGACTGCTTAGAAGCAGGGCAACCCTTTTTCTCTTTCATCCACTAGGGTACACTGTAGTCTTATACAGTGGGGGTGAAGCTTGCAACAAGAGGTGTGGCACCATCTAAAAATTAGCATTGTCTGCACCGCCGGCTCCTCCCCTTCACATCCCTCATTCCCCAGTTTGAAAAATTGTGCTGGAGGTACAGCACGTGGAGCACTGAGCTCCTGACTCAAATTTCTAAAACAGTGTGCTGCGTCCACCTAATAAAAGGGAGACAAGGGTTATTTATATTGGAGAGACAATGATCCCTTTTGAAGGGACCTGAATCTCTCAACTGGAGATCCTCTTCGTTTCACAGCAGCAGTCTGAGTGAGTACTGGTTATAAAAGAACCCAAGTACTGTTAGTTTTTCATTATTTTATTTTTATTTTTTGTATTTTTTCCCTAGAGTAAAGTGGCTGGTTTTTACATATGAAGCGCCACAATAATAGCTCAGTCGGATCCCCGCAGCAGCGCGCCGGCTGGCGCCCACCCCCTTCCTTAGAAGTTAGCGCCTTACACTGGAGTCATGAGCGCTGACAGGCGCCGCTACGGGACATGGTTAGAGCGGTCCCGGCGCGTGCCCACTGGCGGGGAGAGGCGCTGCAGTGTGTGCTGTCGTGCGGCTGAGATTCCCTTAGCCGCGTGCGGGGGGTATCGAGAGCACACAGGGGAGGCAGAGCGCGACTGTGGACTCTGGCGCCAGGGCTCCGTTTTCAGTGGGGAACACAGAAAAGTTTAGGTGTCCACTTTATTCCAATAGCGGCCATTTCATAATCCCATACAGGCGCCAATATGAAACTCAAGATAGCCCTCCCCCTCTTATGGATTATCAAATAGGATGGAAGAGGGACTTTTATTATGGCAGCAGCCCCCTCTGCTGGCAAACCTGGTCAGAGACTTAGTATCAGAGGGATTTTTTGTTATAGTATCAGCTCCTCTGCTGGTAAAACTTAAGTACTGTGAGGATCTCCTGAGAAATAATTTTTACTATTTATATTTTCAAAGGAATTCTACTACAAAGATCCTGAAGAAAATACTAGGAAGCAAGCGGATACAAACTCTACCATCGTAGCTGATTTACAGTTGGTGTGAGGGTTACAAGTCGGCAGGTGTTTTAAAAAAAAATTTTTATTATTTCTTTTTTCCTGTTCCTTTCTCTATATAAGGACAGGAAAAAGAATTCCAGCCGGATCCGATACCGTTCCGTCATCTCTCACAGTCTTTCTCGCCCTAGTTTAAAGGGTGAAAGCGCTGCGTAATACCCTGGTAAGGTTTTCAAACAACATGTCTAAACCAACTAAGAACTCCAAAACCTGTTATGTTTGTATGAAATGTAACAAGAAGAGCACGCGGGTTGGCAGCTCCGGGGTGTGCGAATCCTGCTTAGACAAGGACGCTGCACCTGGGAGCAGTGCTCTGGCTAGGTCATGGGAAGACAACCTTGCAAACAATCTCCAAGGAGATGGCAGAATCACGCAAGCAGCAATCGGAATGGGCTGCGGGATTCTCAAAGATGATGGAGGAATTTCTTATCAGGTTAACACCGCCCGCACAAGCAGAAACAAATGTGCGCAAGGCAGTTTAAAGACCTCTTCCTATTATACCGGAAACAGAGGAGGAAGAGGGTCTTCTCATTGATACAGAGGAAGGCGAGTTAATTGAATCTAACCTAGACGCCGATTTTCCGGAAGAGGACACGGCAATCTCAGATCTTGATTCTTAAATTGACACGGTAAAGGAGATCCTAAACTTTAAGGTAGAAGAAGTAAAGGAGCCAGAAGATTTCGAATTGTTCGAACCCCAAAAACCGCGTTCAGCAATGTTTCCCATTCCTAAATCCCTCTAATCTCAAATGGAGGAGGCTTGGAAACAACTTGACAGACTCTTTCAATTTCCAAAGAGGATTCAAGTAACTTATCCCCTACCTAAGGGTGTAATGGATAAGTAGGAGACTCCACCAGTAGTGGATGCTTCCCGAAGAAGACAATCTTACCAATACCTAATGTAACGACTTTAAAGGATGCTTCAGATCGTAAGGTTGACACAGCTTTAAAGTCTATTTTTGTAGCAGCAGGTGCAGCACAGAGACCTACGATCGTCTGTGCTTGGGTTAACAAGGCCATGGGAGCATGGTCTGGACATATTGTATAGGCTATTGAGGAGGAAAATAGCTTAGAGATTACCCAACTGGCGGAACACAGTCGAGATCTGCTTCATATTTGTGTCAAGCCTCAAATATTAGCAGGATAACATCGCGCATCTCCACATCGGCCATATCGGCTAGACGGATTTTATGGCTCAGAGAATAGCAAGGAGCCTCTGACACCAAGAGGGCGGTAGAATCTATCCCCTTTGGGGGTGAGATGCTTTTCAGTCCAGAGTTGGACAAGTGGATTTCGCAAGCTACAGCAGGGAAGTCCACCTTTCTGCCTACTCCTTATACGAGAGCCACTCCACAGGTTAGGAGAGGTTATTCGTGACCAGCGTTTAATTCATTTAGATCACAGTCCTTTCGAGCCCGAGGAAGAAGTTTCGGTACACAAGTACGTGGGGGTAGAGGTAGAGGCCGCTCACAGGCAGCAACCAGAAAGCAGGAAAAACCTGCTAACAAAACCGTGGCATGACGGCATCCCAGCTCATCTGGGTTCCCCCTTGGTGGGCGCACGTCTGGAAGGTTTTCAGGACATCTGGGCCAAAACCTCTCCAGAACTTTGGATAAACAACAATCTCTCAGGGATACAAACTGGATTTTCAACAGAGGCCTCACAGTCAGTTTTTTACAACGGGATTGCCTCGGTGCCCTCAGAAAGCAAAAGCACTACTGACCGCAATTCAAAAATTGCTACGGTCAGAGGTCATTATTCCAGTTCCCGCCTCTCAGATAGGAACAGGTTTCTGCTCCAATCTTTTTGTCGTGCCAAAGCCAGACGGGACGGTCAGACCAATACTCAATTTAAAAGTTTTAAACCAGTTTCTAAGGGTCTACAAATTCAAGATGGAATCAATCCAGTCGGTCACTGCAGGCTTAGAACAGGGCAAGTTCATGGTATCCATGGACATAAAAGATGCATATCTGCATATTCCAATCTGGACTCCTCACCAGGCTTACTTAAGGTTGGCACTGGTGACGGATCACTACCAATTCAGGGTCTTGCCGTTCGGTCTATCAGCCCCAAGAATCTTTACGAAGATCATGGCAATCATGGTTGCAGGATTGAGTCTGTTGGGGGTCACGGTCTACTGATCAAGGCATCATCTCAGGAACAGCTGATCAAGGATGTTCAGACATCTCAATTTCTCATTCAACATGGTTGGGTTGTGAATTTCCAGAAATCCAACTTAATACCAACTCAACGGATTCAATTCCTCGGTCTCATCTTGGACACGGTACAATTGAGAGTATTCCTACCAGAGAACAAGGTCCAGGGCCTACAAAGATTAGTGGCTCAGGTACTGAGGACACAGTTTCTCTACACCTCTGTGTCCAGCTTCTCGGGAAGATGGTGGCGTCGTTCAAAGCTCTCCAATACGGCAGACTTCATTCCCGACCATTCCAGATGAACCTCATTGCTCAGGGAGCAGGTTCGCACTGGCTTCTCTATCGAAGAATCCGACTTCCACCACGCATACGAACCTCATTAATTTGGTGGTCGTTGCACAGGAATCTCGCAGTAGGCAAGAGATTCAGCATTTGGGATTGGAGGATCCTGACAACGGACGCTAGTCTCAGAGGTTGGGGTGCCGTCTTAGAGGATCAGTTTCAGGGCAGATGGACGTTACTGGAGAGCAGCCTACCCATAAACATTCTCGAACTAAGAGCAGTTTACAGTGCGCTTCTCTTAGCCGAAGACCTAGTCATGGGTCAACACTTAAAGATACAGTCAAACAATGTCACGACGACTGCTTACATAAACAGTCAAGGAGGAACAAAGAGCAGGATGGCGTTAAAGGAAGCGCCAAAGATCTTGTTGTGGGCAGAAAGGCGAAACATCATCCTCTGGGCAGTGTTCATTCCAGGTGTGGAGAACTGGGAAGCAGATTATCTCAGTCGCCAGGACATGCATCCGGGAGAGTGGTGCCTACATTCACGGATTTTCGACATGGTGGTGAGTAGTGATGTGCACCGGACATTTTTCGGGTTTTGTGTTTTGGTTTTGGATTCGGTTCCGTGGCCGTGTTTTGGATTCGGACGCGTTTTGGCAAAACCTCACCGAAATTTTTTTGTCGGATTCGGGTGTGTTTTGGATTCGGGTGTTTTTTTTAAAAAAAACCCAACAAACAGCTTAAATCATAGAATTTGGGGGTCATTTTGATCCCATAGTATTATTAACCTCAATTACCATAATTTACACTCATTTCCAGTCTATTCTGAACACCTCACACTATTATTTTTAGTCCTACAATTTGCACCGAGGTCGCTGGATGGCTAAGCTAAGCGACACAAGTGGCCGACACAAACACCTGGCCCATCTAGGAGTGGCACTGCAGTGTCAGGCAGGATGGCACTTCAAAAAAATTGTCCCTAAACAGCACATGATGCAAAGAAAAATGAAAGAAAAAAAGAGGTGCAAGATGGAATTGTCCTTGGGCCCTCCCACCCACCCTTATGTTGTATAAACAGGACATGCACACTTTAACAAACCCATCATTTCAGCGACAGGGTCTGCCACACGACTGTGACTGAAATGACTGGTTGGTTTGGGCCCCCACCAAAAAAGAAGCAATCAATCTCTCCTTGCACAAACTGGCTCTACAGAGGCAAGATGTCCACCTCATCATCATCCTCCGATTCCTCACCCCTTTCACTGTGTACATCCCCCTCCTCACAGATTATTAATTCGTCCCCACTGGAATCCACCATCTCAGGTCCCCGTGTACTTTCTGGAGGCAATTGCTGCTGGTGAATGTCTCCACGGAGGAATTGATTATAATTCATTTTGATGAACATCATCTTCTCCACATTTTCTGGAAGTAACCTCGTACGCCGATTGCTGACAAGGTGAGCGGCTGCACTAAACACTCTTTCGGAGTACACACTGGAGGGAGGGCAACTTAGGTAGAATAAAGCCAGTTTGTGCAAGGGCCTCCAAATTGCCTCTTTTTCCTGCCAGTATACGTACGGACTGTCTGACGTGCCTACTTGGATGCGGTCACTCATATAATCCTCCACCATTCTTTCAATGGTGAGAGAATCATATGCAGTGACAGTAGACGACATGTCAGTAATCGTTGGCAGGTCCTTCAGTCCAGACCAGATGTCAGCACTCGCTCCAGACTGCCCTGCATCACCGCCAGCGGGTGGGCTCGGAATTCATAGCCTTTCCTCGCACCCCCAGTTGCGGGAGAATGTGAAGGAGGAGCTGTTGACAGGTCACGTTCCGCTTGACTTGACAATTTTCTCACCAGCAGGTCTTTGAACCTCTGCAGACTTGTGTCTGCCGGAAAGAGAGATACAACATAGGTTTTAAATCTAGGATCGAGCACGGTGGCCAAAATGTAGTGCTCTGATTTCAACAGATTGACCACCCGTGAATCCTGGTTAAGCGAATTAAGGGCTCCATCCACAAGTCCCACATGCCTAGCGGAATCGCTCTGTTTTAGCTCCTCCTTCAATGTCTCCAGCTTCTTCTGCAAAAGCCTGATGAGGGGAATGACCTGACTCAGGCTGGCAGTGTCTGAACTGACTTCACGTGTGGCAAGTTCAAAGGGTTGCAGAACCTTGCACAACGTTGAAATCATTCTCCACTGCGCTTGAGTCAGGTGCATTCCCCCTCCTTTGCCTATATCATGGGCAGATGTATAGGCTTGAATGGCCTTTTGCTGCTCCTCCATCCTCTGAAGCATATAGAGGGTTGAATTCCACCTCGTTACCACCTCTTGCTTCAGATGATGGCAGGGCAGGTTCAGGAATGTTTGGTGGTGCTCCAGTCTTCTGTACGCGGTGCCTGAATGCCGAAAGTGGCCCGCAATTCTTCGGGCCACCGACAGCATCTCTTGCACGCCCCTGTCGTTTTTTAAATAATTCTGCACCACCAAATTCAATGTGTGTGCAAAACATGGGACGTGCTGGAATTTGCCCAGATGTAATGCACGCACAATATTGCTGGCGTTGTCCGATGTCACAAATCCCCAGGAGAGTCCAATTTCCAATTGGGGTAAGCCATTCTGCGATGATCTTCCTCAGTTCCCGTAAGAGGTTGTCAGCTGTGTGCCTCTTATGGAAAGCGGTGATACAGGAACGAGTTGGCGTTTGCGAGATGCTGCTACTGGTGCCGCCGCTGCTGTTCTTGCTGCGGGAGGCAATACATCTACCCAGTGGGCTGTCACAGTCATATAGTCCTGAGTCTGCCCTGCTCCACTTGTCCACATGTCCGTGGTTAAGTGGACATTGGGTACAACTGCATTTTTTAGGACACTGGTGAGTCTTTTTCTGAGGTCTGTGTACATTTTCGGTATCGCCTGCCTAGAGAAATGGAACCTAGATGGTATTTGGTACCGGGGACACAGTACCTCAATCAAGTCTATAGTTGCCTCTGAATTAACGATGGATACCGGAACCACGTTTCTCACCGCCCAGGCTGCCAAGGCCCGAGTTATCTGCTTTGCAGCAGGATGACTGCTGTGATATTTCATCTTCCTCGCAAAGGACTGTTGGACAGTCAATTGCTTACTGGAAGTAGTACAAGTGGTCTTCCGACTTCCCCTCTGGGATGACGATCGACTCCCAGCAGCAACAACAGCAGCGCCAGCAGCAGTAGGCGTTACACTCAAGGATGCATCGGAGGAATCCCAGGCAGGAGAGGACTCGTCAGACTTGACAGTGACATGGCCTGCAGGACTATTGGCTTTCCTGGTTAAGGAGGAAATTGACACTGAGGGAGTTGGTGGTGTGGTTTGCAGGAGCTTGGTTACAAGAGGAAGGGATTTAGTGGTCAGTGGACTGCTTCCGCTGTCACCCAAAGTTTTTGAACTTGTCACTGACTTATGATGAATGCGCTGCAGGTGACGTATAAGGGAGGATGTTCGGAGGTGGTTAACGTACTTACCCCTACTTATTACAGCTTGACAAAGGCAATACACGGCTTGACACCTGTTGTCCACATTTGTGTTGAAATAATTCCACACCGAAGAGGTGATTTTTTTTGTATTTTGACACAGGCATGTCAATGGCCATATTCGTCCCACGGACAACAGGTGTCTCCCCGGGTGCCTGACTTAAACAAACCACCTCACCATCAGAATCCTCCTTGTCAATTTCCTCCCCAGCGCCAGCAACACCCATATCCTCATCCTGGTGTACTTCAACAGTGACATCTTCAATTTGACTATTAGGAACTGGACTGCGGGTGCTCCTTCCAGCACTTGCAGGGGGCGTGCAAATGGTGGAAGGCGCAAGCTCTTCCCGTCCAGTGTTGGGAAGGTCAGGCATCGCAACCGACACAATTGGACTCTCCTTGGGTATTTGTGATTTAGAAGAACGCACAGTTCTTTGCTGTGCTTTTGCCAGCTTAAGTCTTTTCATTTTTCTAGCGAGAGGATGAGTGCTTCCATCCTCATGTGAAGCTAAACCACTAGCCATGAACATAGACCAGGGCCTCAGCCGTTCCTTGCCACTCCGTGTCGTAAATGGCATATTGGCAAGTTTACGCTTCTCCTCAGACGCTTTTAATTTTGATTTTTGGGTCATTTTACTGAACTTTTGTTTTTTGGATTTTACATGCTCTCTACTATGACATTGGGCATCGGCCTTGGCAGACGACGTTGATGGCATTTCATCGTCTCGGCCATGACTAGTGGCAGCAGCTTCAGCACGAGGTGGAAGTGGATCTTGATCTTTCCCTATTTTAACCTCCACATTTTTGTTCTCCATTTTTTAATGTGTGGAATTATATGCCAGTATCAATAGCAATGGCCTACTACTATATTTACTGCGCACAACTGAAATGCACCACAGGTATGGATGGATAGTATACTTGACGACACAGAGGTAGGTACAGCAGTGGCTTTCAGTACTGCTATATATAGTATACTGGTGGTCACTGTGTCAGCAAACTGCAAAACTAAAATGCACCACAGGTATAGAATGTAGATGGATAGTATACTTAATGAATGACGACACAGAGGTAGGTACAGCAGTGGCCTTCCGTACCGTACTGCTATATATAGTATACTGGTGGTCACTGGTCAGCAAAACTCTGCACTGTACTCCTCCTAAATAATATTAATTATACTGGTGGTCCCCAGTCCCCACAATAAAGCAGCACACTGAGCACAGATATGGAGTGTTTTTCAGGCAGACAACGTATACTGGTGGTCACTGTCAGCAAAACTCTGCACTGTACTCCTGCTATATAATACAGCTGCTCCCCAGTCCCCACAATTAAGCCGTGTGAGCACAGATATATTATGCAGCACACTGAGCACAGATATGGTATGGAGCGTTTTTTTCAGGCAGAGAACGGATAAAACTGGTGGTCACTTATCAGCAAAACTCTGCACTGTACTCCTCCTAACAGCTGCTCCCCACAATTAAGCAATAAAGCAATCAAGTTCAACAATAAACGGAGAGGACGCCAGCCACGTCCTCTCCCTATCATCTCCAATGCACGAGTGAAAATGGCGGCGATGCGCGGCTGCTTATATAGAATCCAAATCTCGCAAGAATCCGACAGCGGGATGATGACGTTCGGGCGCGCTCGGGTTAGCCGAGCAAGGCGGGAAGGTTCGAACCTGCCTCGGACCCGTGTAAAATGGGTGAAGTTCGGGGGGGTTCAGTTTCCGAGAAACCGAACCCGCTCGTCACTAGTGGTGAGGAGATGGGGTCTACCTCAGGTGAACCTAATGAGGTCTCGGCAAAACCATCAGCTGCCCAGATATGTGTCCAGGACAAGAGATCCAGCAGCAGGAGTGGACGCATTAACACTTCCTTGGGGTTGCAGAACGGTTTACATTTTTCCACCTTTCCGACTCATTCCCAGGGTTCTGAAACGGTTGAAACGAGAACGAGTGTGGGCAATTCTAATCGCACCAGATTAGCCCCACAGGTGTTGGTACTCCGTCAAACGGAGTCGCCATAAGTCTGGGTAGATGAACAGTCCTTGTTGAAGATCTCTTCTTATTGGCAGAGGCCAAGGGTCTTCTACGGACATGTCCAGAAAATCCGCGTACCAAGCCCTCCGAGGCCAATCCGGTGCAATCAGAATTGCTGGGACTCCTTGATTCCTGATTCGCTTTAGCACCCTTGGGAGCAATGGAATCGGAGGAAACAGACCAGCCAGTAAGGCCAAGGCGACGTCAGTACATCGACTGCCCTCACCTGAGGGTCCCTGGTTTGTGAGCAATACCAGTGAAGCTTCTTGTTGAGTCGAGAAGCCACCATGTCTATTTCAGGGCAGTCTCACCGGTCGATGATCTGCTGAAACACCTGATGGTGGAGACCCCACTACCCCAGGTGAAGATCGTGACGACTCGGTAAGTCCGCTTCCCAGTTGTTCTGCTCCTGGAATGAAGATTGCGGACATAGCTCTTGCATTTCTTTCTGCCCAGAGGAGTATCTTTGACACCTCTCACAAGCAGGCCCTGCTTTTTGTCCCTCCTTCCTGGCCTGACGTGACAGCTGTATTATCCAGTGCATCTGAAGATGTGATCCGGACCACTTGCTCAGGAGATCCAATTGAAATGTTCTGGCATGGAACCTTTCATACTGGATCGCCTCGTATGAGGCTAACATTTTCCCCAACAATCTTATGCAAAGGATGGATGGATATTTGAGTAGGCCGTAGTACCATTCGGACCATCTCCTGGAGTGTTCTCACTTTGTCCTCTGGTACACTTTCTGGGCCACAGTATCCAGCAACATTCCCAGGAACAGGGGCCGCCGAGTTGGCTCCAGTTGGGACTTCTGTAAACTGAAGATCCACCCATGGTGTGACAGAAGTTGGATAGTGTGGTCTATATGGAGCAATAAAAGCTCCCTGGATCTCGCCTTTATCAAGAGATCGTACAGATAAGGGACAATATTGACCCCCTGGACCCGGAGTTGGAACATCATCTCTGCCAATCACCTTCATGAACACCGTCTGAGCGATGGACAGGCCGAAGGGTAGCGCCTGGAACTGGTAGTGATCGTTCAGAAGGGCAAACCTCAGGTAAGCCTGGTGAGGTGGCCAAATCGTGATATGGAGATAGGCGTCCTTTGTATCCAGGGAGACCATGAACTCCCGGTTCTTCCAGGCCCGCAATCACTGCTCGCAAGGATTCCATCTTGAACTTGAAAAGCTTTAGATTCAAAATGGGCCTTACCAAACCTCCTGGTTTTGGTACCTCGAACAGGTTGGAGTAGTAACCCTTTCCCTGTTGTTGCAGTGGCCCAGGAACAATGACTTGTGACTGGACCAATTTTAGGATGGCCTGTTGCAGCATAACACACGTATCCTCAAAAGGTGGTAAGCTTGATTTGAAAAATCATTGGGAAGGAGCGCCGTCTAACTCCAGCTTGTAGCCCTGATAAATTAGGTTCTTTACCCAGGTATCCTGGCAGCTTTTGTAGATGCGGCTGAAGTGATGCAGCCGAGCTCCCACCTTGAGATCCCCTCGGGGTGGATGGGCGGGCACGGTCATGCTGAGACCTTAGTGGAAGCTGAACTGGTGCTCTGGTCCGGAGAACCTGCGGTTGCTAGGTTTCTTGTCTTACCTCTGGTGCCTCTAGCCACATTGGAAGCACCTCTGGCCCTAGATCTAAATCTGTTAGACCAAAAGGACTGGGTAGACGACCCTGGGTAGGAAAGTCTAGCCGGCGGGGCCCCAGACGGGAGAAACGTGGATTTACCCGCAGCAACTTTAGAAATCAATGTAACCAATTCCACCCCGAAGAGCCAATCTCCTGAAGAAGGAAGAGATTCTACACTGCGCTTGGACACTGCATCCACAATCCACGGATGCAACCACAAAGCTCTGCGCGCTGACACTGCCATAGCAGTGGTCCTAGCATTAATATTGCCTATCTCCTTGAGAGAGTCACACAGGATGCTAGCTGTGTCTTGAATGTGTTTTGGGAGAGTCACCGTAGTGACCAGGAACATATCCACCCCGAGAGGCCCTCTTGAATCTGAGTAGCCCAGGTATGAATCATCCAGCAACCCGCTATAACCGGTCTTTGTGATATACCAGCCACTGTGTAGATAGACTTCAGTGTAGGCTCTATTTCTCCAGCGGGGTCCACAGGTTATCCACAGGATAACAATGGGATATGATGGAGCGACGGCGGATTGGCACCAAATGATCACAAGCTTTCAGTCCTCCCAGGATGCAACGGGCTCGTCCATATATCCCCGCCCACTGACTCAGGCAAATCAGTTTTTAGTTTGGTGCGGCAGGAGCCGGACCATGGTCACAGGGCTGCTGTTCTTTGACAGCCCTAAGCTTTATTACTTTATTTTTATAGTTTTACTATGTTTTTTGAGTGATTTTCCCTAACAGCGTCTTACACGCATATCGGAAAGAGTCGCTCCAACAACTCTCTGCCGGGTCGCAACACTTACCCACGGTAGTGCTGTCTCGACGGGTGTCTGTGTCGGATATAACTAGCAGGTCCAGCAGACGTTACCAGGCTGTGGCCGGAGCACAGGGAGAAGGTAAGGCATTCACTTAGAAGGGGATTAACGGACACCGCCACGGGTGCTCCAGCGCTAGGCCTTAGGGATCATAAGGCGCCAGTAGTATGAGGTTAACTCCCCACGCTGACATCAACCCTAGGGATCGCCCCTAGGGTTGATTTCAGCGTGGGTAATTAGATGCTCTCCTGGTAGCCACTCCCCCAGTTAATGACCAGTTTCCGCCGGTCTCCCGCCATGAACCGATTGCCTCACTTCCGTCTCAGATGCTACCATGAGGGGTCTCGGTCGCAGCATAGGCTGCTGCGTCTGTGTACACTAAGCACTACTACAAGGAGACCGGGTCGTAGTACAGGCATGTGTGTGACCGGTGCGTCTGCATGCACAGTGTGTCTGTGTTCACTAAAAGTTCCCGGAGTGGCAGTGTACACTAGTAGCATCTGGATCTACTCAGCGTTCGCTAACGTATTGATTGATCTTGGAAGTGGGATGAGTCTCCCTGTATCCCACTCTGAGTACGGGTTATACAGCACTAAATTTCTATCTACCTTTATCAGTATGTATAGTTAAAGTTAGTGCCTATTGCATATGAGTCTGTGTACATTACTGTGGTTTTCTTCGCAATGCGTCTGAATACGTTAAATAACTGTATAGTACAAATGTCAGTAATATGTACTCCTACATACTTTGAAATGTGTTTGCAGTTAATATGCTCATATGACTAATATATAACATGTGACTGACTGCTAGTGTGATTGCTGACTTTATATATGTTTGTCAGTGGT
Source organism: Pseudophryne corroboree (assembly GCF_028390025.1). Taxonomy (NCBI): domain Eukaryota; kingdom Metazoa; phylum Chordata; class Amphibia; order Anura; family Myobatrachidae; genus Pseudophryne; species Pseudophryne corroboree. The sequence goes on along the minus strand of NC_086445.1, from coordinate 653,014,432 downwards.
TTCTTCGGAGCCTCAATGCTGGTGCATGGGTTGGGGTCAGATTGATATCACTTTAAATATAGTAAAGTGATTAGTCACAAATTGTGTAGTACACTGTGAAAAGCCGATTTATCATGTCCAAGAGCGGCATAGGTGACGAGGTTACAATAACAGTAACACCAACACTCATAACATGTTTATCCTGCAAGGTGTGATTATCCTCTTAGGATCTGGCACATGATGGGTTATGTACAAATTGTTTTGCTTTTCAACAAATTGAAAGGCAGGTCCCTGTTCAAGGGCAGGTAGATCCACCTTGGGCTATGTTTGCACAAACCTTGTCCAGTTTAGCTGAGCAGGTAGTCCCTACAGCTTCAATCTCAGATGTAGGGTATACTATAAACCCATACATGCAGCTTCCCTCTTACGGTATATGCCCAAGAGTTTCTCCAAGTAAACAAGCTGATAAACCGTGGGTAAATTTATCATCAAATTCACAGGCTACACAGGATGATACATCAGATGATGATAGTTCTATATACTCTCCTTCAGCATATGAAAAATAGGTAGAAGGTTTCAGCTCAGAGGATATAGCTGAATTAATTGGAGCAATGAATGCTATTCTGTCCCTAGAGGATTCAGCAGAGCCGGTAATAAAAACTAAGGCACCTGTGTTTAAGCGTCCCAAAACAGTATTGAGTTTCCAGGGTCAGATCAGCTGACGGAAATCATGGAGGAAGCTTGGGCTACACCCAATAAAAAATATAGAATAAAAAAAAATGGGATTCCTATTACCCTTTTCCTACTGCGGACTGTTTAAAAAGAGAAGTGTCTCCAAAAAGGTAGATACTCAAGTCATTTGATTAGTGCGAAAATCTATATTGCCTTTACAGTCTACATCTTTAAATGATGTCACAGACAGAAGAGTGGATGTTTTTTTGAAAACCATCTTTTCTCTGTCAGGGGCAGTCATAAGGCCAGCCATGGCATCAGCTTGGATGGCAAAGGCGGTAGCTGAATGGGCTGACAAACTAGAAAACGGGCTTTCGGCACCCACTAGGTAGCAGGAATCCCATTATAGCTCACATGAAGCAGGCTGCGGTATTCTTAGAAGCAGCAGCAATTGATATGGGTACTATTGCTTCCAAGGCAAACGCCTTAACGGTAGCAGCTCGCAGAGCAATTTGGCTACGTACATGGAAAGCTGATTCAGAATCTAAGAAGGTTCTGGAATCTGCCTTTTGTTGGGAATATTCTGTTTGGTAAGGAATTGACAGATATTCTGGAGTCAGAAGCAGAATCCAAGAAGGTCAGGTTTCCTGCCAAATATAACTCCAGGCCTAGGGGTTCTTGTTTTCGGCCATTTCGGTGGCAAGGAAAAACAAAAGGAAAGAGTGAGGCTAAGCAGCCCCAATACAATAAGTTTGGTAAGGCAAAGAAGCAATGGGCCACCAGAGGGCCAAATTCCAAACCAGAACAGAAACCATCTGCCTGATGGTGCGGGCCTCCGCCTGGGGGACCCCAGGGTATGGGGCCGACTTCTTCAGTTTGCGAACATATGGCATATGGTACCTCAACCATCAGGGAGGAACTCGCAGCCAAAAAGCAATGAAGGAGGCAAGTCACATACTAAAGTGGGCAGAACTTCATTTCCCAGCATTGTCCGCAATGTTCGTTCCGGGAGTCCTAAACTAGGAAACGGACTTTCTCAGTCGACACGCCATTCAAGCAACCGAATGGGCTCTACACCCGGAAGTATTTCAGACTCTTGTAGACAAGTGGCGGTTGCCAGAGGTAGATCTGATGGCGTCCCGTCTGAACAACAAAGTACCGGCATATGGGTTAAGAACAAAAGAACCCGGAGCGATCTTTGTGGATGCACTGTCAGTGAAATGGGACTTTCATCTGGCATATCTGTTTCCTCTGATCTCCCTGTTACCGAGGGTGGTGAGAAAAATAAAGCAAGCAAAGGGTGCCGTTATTCTATTAGCTCCGGCTTGGCCCAGAAGGCATTGGTACATAGATCTACAGAGGATGTCGATGGATGCTCCAATTCTGCTCCGTCAACGTCCAGATCTACTGATGCAGGGTCCTTGTTATCACAGGCATCTGGATTGACTGTCTCTGACGGCGTGGCTGTTGAAACCTCTATCCTGAAGTCAAGAGGATTTTCACAACAGGTAATTCAAACTATGCTCAGAGCAAGGAAACCCTCCTCAGCTCGCATTTATCACCGAATATGGCAAGCCTATATTCATTGGTGCAGTGAAAGTAGTATGGACACAAAATCTTTCAGAGTATCCAGAATCTTAGATTTCCTTCAGGCAGGAATGGATAAGGGTTTGAAGGTGGCCTCCTTGAGAGTGCAAGGATCAGAATTGACTGTATGGTTCCAAAAGAAAATTGCCAATTTTAGGACGTGTGTACTTTTTTCCAGGGAATGCTGCGCATTGAACCGCCTTTTGTTCCTCCTGCAGTGCCTTGGGATTTAAGCCTGGCACTCAAAGCTCTTCAAGTTGCTCCATTTGAACCACTTAATAAAGTGGATCTTAAATGGTTGACAGCTAAAGTTCTCTTTCTACTGACTATAGCATCAGCTAGAAGAGTATCAGATTTAGGAGCGCTGTCATGTAAATCTCCTTTTCTGATTTTTTATCCAGATAAAGCAGTTCTCAGAACTAGGTCTGGTTATCTTCCTAAGGTGGTATCTAAGTTTCACCTTAACGAAGAAATTGTGGTCTCGGCTTTTCAGGTATCGGGACTTTCTGCGGGAGAAGTGTCGCTGGACGTAGTCCGTGCATTAAGAATTTACGTGGATCGTACCAGTGCCATCAGCAAAACAGATTCTCTCTTCAGTCTTTACGGATTTCACAAGAGGGGATGGCCTGCCACTAAATAGACGCTAGCAAGATGGCTTCGAATGACTATTTCAGAAGCATATTCTCGAGCTGATCTCCCTGTCGGCTAATGTCTCTGCTCACTCTACACGTAAGGTAGGTCCTTCATGGACAGCACAACATGGTGCTTCAGCAGAACAGATATGTAAGGCAGCCACATGGTCTTCCATTAACACATTCATTAGACATTATGCCTTGGATACTTTTGTCTCTCATGACGCTGAATTCGGGCATAAGGTACTCCTGTCTAATCAGGAGTGTCCCCACCACTAAAAATTGCTTTGGGAAGTCCCATTGTTATCCTGTGGATAACCTGTGGACCATGCCAGAGAAAATAAGAATTTACTTACCGATAATTCTATTTCTCGTAGTCCGTAGTGGATGCTGGGGACTCCGTCAGGACCATGGGGAATAGCGGGCTCCGCAGGAGACAGGGCACATCTAAAAAGCTTTTTAGGTCACATGGTGTGTACTGGCTCCTCCCCCTATGACCCTCCTCCAAGCCTCAGTTAGGTACTGTGCCCGAACGAGCGTACACAATAAGGAAGGATCTTGAATCCCGGGTAAGACTCATACCAGCCACACCAATCACACCGTACAACTTGTGATCTGAACCCAGTTAACAGTATGATAACAAAACGAAGTAGCCTCTGAAAAAATGGCTCACAACAATAGTAATAACCCGATTTTTGTAACAATAACTATGTACAAGCATTGCAGACAATCCGCACTTGGGATGGGCGCCCAGCATCCACTACGGACTACGAGAAATAGAATTATCGGTAAGTAAATTCTTATTTTCTCTAACGTCCTAGTGGATGCTGGGGACTCCGTCAGGACCATGGGGATTATACCAAAGCTCCCAAACGGGCGGGAGAGTGCGGATGACTCTGCAGCACCGAATGAGAGAACTCCAGGTCCTCTTTAGCCAGAGTATCAAATTTGTAAAATTTTACAAACTTGTTCTCCCCTGACCACGTAGCTGCTCGGCAAAGTTATAATGCCGAGACTCCTCGGGCAGCCGCCCAGGATGAGGCCACCTTCCTTGTGGAATGGGCATCTACATATTTCGGCTGTGGCAGGCCTGCCACAGAATGTGCAAGCTGAATTGTACTACAAATCTAGCGTGCAATAGACTGCTTAGAAGCAGGAGCACCCAGCTTGTTGGGTGCATACAATATAAACAGCAAGTCAGACTTTCTGACTCCAGCCGTCCTAACTATATATATATATATATATATATATATATATATATATATATATTTTTAGGGCCCTGACAACGTCTAGTAACTTGGAGTCCTCCAAGTCCCCAGTAGCCGCAGGCACCACAATAGGTTGTTTCAGGTGACCACGCTGACACCCCTTTAGGAAGAAACTGGAGACGAGTCCCAGTTCTGCCCTGTTCAAATGGAAAATTCTAATATGGGCTTTTGTAAAACAAAACCGCCCATTCTTTTTGACAATCGCCTGGCCGAGGCCAGGACTAACAACATGGTCACTTTCCATGTGAGATATTGGTCAACAGCATGGTCACTTTCCATGTGAGATATTTCAAATCCACAGATTTGAGCGGTTCAAACCAATATGATTTTAAGGAATCCCAACACTATGTTGAGATCTCACGGTGCCCCTAGAGGCACAAAAGAACTGTATATGGAATACACCCTTTACAATCTGGACTTCAGGAACTGAAGTCAATTTTTTCTGGAAGAAAATCTACAGGGCCGAAATTTAAATCTTAATGAACCCCAATTTGAGGCTCAAAACACTCCTGTTTTCAGGAAGTGCAGAATCGACCTAGTTGAATTTCCTTCGTGGAGCCTTCCTGGCCTTACCCACGCAACATATTTTCACCACATGTGGTGATGACGTTGTGCGGTCACCTCCTTCCTGGCTTTGACCAAGGTAGGTATGACCTCTTATGGAATGCCTTTTTCCCTTCAGAATCCGGTATTCAACCGCCATGCCGTCAAACGCAGCCGCGGTAATTCTTGGAAAAGACATGGTACTTGCTGAAGCAAGTCCCTTCTTAGCTCCCCAGGCCCTTAGTCCTCTGTGAGCATCTCTTGAAGCTCCGGGTACCAAGTCCCTCTTGGCCCATCCGGAGCCACTAGTATAGTTCATACTCCTCTATGTCTTATAATTCTCAATACCTTGGTTATGAGAAACAGAGGAGGGAACCCATACACTGACTGGTACACCCACGGTGTTACCAGAACATCCACAGCTATCGCCTGAAGGTCTCATGACCTGGCGGAATACCTGTCCCGTTTTTCGGGCGGGACGCTATCATGTCCACCTTTGGTCTTTGCCAACGGTCCACAATCATGCTGAAAAACTTCCCTATGAAGTTTCCACTCTCCCGGGTGGAGGTCATGCCTGCTGAGGAAGTCTGCTTCCCAGTCGTCCACTCCCGGAAAGAACACTGCTGACAGTGCTATCACATGATTTTCCGCCTAGCGAAAAATCCTTGCAGTTTTGTCACTGCCCTCCTGCTTCTTGTGCCGCCCTTTCTGTTTACGTGGGCGACTGCCGTGATGTTATCCCACTGGATCAATACCGGCTGACCTTGAAGCAGAGGTCTTGCTAAGTTTAGAGCCTTATAAATTTGCTCTAAGCTTATTTATGCAGAGAGAATTCTCCAGACTTAATCACACTTCCCTGGAAATTTTTTCCCTGTGTGACTGTTCTCCAGCCTCTCAGGCTGGCCTCCGTGGTCACCGGCATCCAATCCTGAATGCCAAATCTGCGGCCCTCTAGAAGATGAGCACTCTGTAATCACCACAGGAGAGACACCCTTGTCCTTGGATATAGGGTTATCCGCTGATGCATCTGAGGATGCGATCCGGACCATTTGTCCAGCAGATCCCACCGAAGAGTTCTTGCGGGAAATCTGCCGAATGGAATTGCTTCGTAATAAGCCACCATTTTTACCAGGACTCTTGTGCAATGATGCACTGACACTTTTCCTGGTTTTAGAAGGATCCCGATTAGCTCGGATAACTCCCTGGCTTTCTCCACTGGGAGAAACACGTTTTTCTGGACTGTGTCCAGAATCATCCCTATGAACAGTAGACGTGTCATCGGAAAAAGCTGCGATTTTGGAATATTTAGAATCCACTCGTGCTGACGTAGAACTACTTAAGATAGTGCTACTCCGACCTCCAACTGTTCTCTGGACCTTGCCCTTATCAGGAAAGCGTCCATGTTTCCTTTTAAGAAAAATCATCATTCCGGCCATTACCTTGGTAAAGACCCGGGGCGCCGTGGACAACCCAAACGGCAGCGTCTGAACTGATAGTGACAGTTCTGTACCAGGAACCTGAAGTACCCTTGGTGAGAAGGGCAAATTTGGACCTGTAGGTAAGCGTCCCTGATATCCAGTGACACCATATCGTCCCCTTCTTCCTGGTTCGCTATCACTGCTCTGAGTGACTCCATCTTGATTTGAACGCTTGTATGTAAGTGTTCAAATATTTCAGATCTCACCGAGCCGGTTGGCTTCAGTACCACAATATAGTGTGGAATACTACCCCCTTCCATGTTGTAAGAGGGGTACTTTGATTATCACCTGCTGGGAATACAGCCTGTGAATTGTGTGAGGGGGAGATGTCTCGAATTTCCAATGTACACCTGGGATACTACATGTAGGATCCCGGAGTTCCCTTGCGAGTGAGCCCCCTGCGTACTGAAACTCTTGAGATGACCCCCTACCGCACCTGAGTCCGCTTGTACGGCCCCAGCGTTATGCTGCGGACTTGGCAGAAGCTGTGAGGGGCTTCTGTTCCTGGGAATGGGCTGCTTGCTGCAGTCTTCTTCCCTTTCCTCTACCCCTGGGCAGATATGACTGGCCTTTGCCCGCCTGCCCCTATGGGGACGAAAGGACTGAGACTGAAAAGACTGTGTCCTTTTTTGCCGATATGTGATTCGGGGTAACAAAAGTGGATTTTTCAGCTGTTGCCATGGCCACCAGGTCCGATGGACCGCCCCTTTATACGGCAATACTTCCACATGCCGTCTGGAATCTGCCTCACCTGACCACTGTCGTGTCTTCGTCTGGCAGATATGTAAATCACATTTACTCTTGATGCCAGAATGCAAATATCCCTCTGCGCATCACGCATATATAGAAATGCATCCTTAAAATGCTCTATAGTCAATAAAATCTTGTCCCTGTCAAGGGTATCAAAATTTTCAGTCAGGAAATCCGACCAAGCCCCCTCAGCGCTGCACATCCAGGCTGAGGCGATTGCTGGTCGTAGTATAACACCAGTATGTGTGTATATACTGTCATGATATTTTTCAGCTTCCTATCAGCTGGCTTCTTGAGGGCGGCCGTATCTAGAGACGGTAACGCCATGTTTTTATAAGCGTGTGAGCGCCTTATCCACCCTAAGGTGTGTTTCCCAACTCGCCCTTACTTCTGGCGGGAAAGGGTATACCGCCCATAACTTTCTATCGGAGGAACCCCACGTATCATCACACACTTCATTTAATTTATCTGATTCAGGCAAAACTACAAGTAGTTTATTCACACCCTACAAAATACCCTTATTTGTGGTACTTGTAGTATCAGAAATATGTAACAGCTCCTTCATTGCCCTTAACATGTAACTCGTGGCCCTAAAGGAAAATTACGTATGTTTCTTCACCGTCGACACTGGGGTCAGTGTCCATGTCTGTGTCTGTCGACCGACTGAGGTAAATGGGCGTTTTTACAAGCCCCTGACGGTGTCTGAGACGCCTGGACCGGTACTAATTTGTCCGCCGGCCATCTCATGTCGTCAACCGTCTTGCAGCGTGTTGACATTATCACGTAATTCCATAAGTAGACCATCCATTCCGGTGTCGACTCCCTAGAGAGTGACATCAACATTACAGGCAATTTGCTCCGCCTCCTCACCAACATTTTCCTCATACATGTCGACACACACGTACCGACATACAGCACACACACAGGGAATGCTCTGATAGAGGACAGGACCCACTAGCCCTTTGGGGAGACAGAGGGAGAGTTTGCCAGCACACACCAAAAGCGCTATAATGTATATAACAACCCTAGAAGGTGTTGTTTCTATATATGCGCTCTTAATATATCATTATATCGCCAATTTATGCCCCCCTTCTCTTTTAACCCTGTTTCTGTAGTGCAGTGCAGGGGAGAGTGGGAGCCTTCCTCACCAGCGGAGCTGATCAGGAAAATGGCGCTGAGTGCTGAGGAGAATAAGCTCCGCCCCCTTTTCGGCGGGCTTTTCCTCCCGGTTTTTTAATAACTGGCCTGGGTTAAAATACATACATATAGCCTTAATGGCTATATGTGATGTATTTATTTGCCAAATAGGTATTTATATTGCTGCCCAGGGCGCCCCCAGCAGCGCCCTGCACCCTCCGTGACCGTGTCAGTGAGCCGTGTGACAACAATGGCGCACAGCTGCAGTGCTGTGCGCTACCTCTCTGAAGACTGTGAAGTCTTCTGCCGCCTGTTTCCGGACCTCCGTTCCGCCGTCTTTCTTCAGCGTCTGTAAGGGGGATCGGCGGCGCGGCTCCGGGACGAACCCCAGGCTGACCTGTGTTCCGACTCCCTCTGGAGCTCAGTGTCCAGTAGCCTAAGACTTCAATCCTCCTGCACGCAGGTGAGTTGCCAGTCTCTCCCCTAAGTCCCTCGTTGCAGTGATCCTGTCGCCAGCAGGAATCACTGATTAGAAACCTAAAAAAAAACTTTACTAAATAGCTCCTTAAGAGAGCCATCCAGTTTGCACCCTTCTCGGACGGGCACAAAAACCTAACTGAGGCTTGGAGGAGGGTCATAGGGGGAGGAGCCAGTACACACCATGTGACCTAAAAAGCTTTTTAGATGTGCCCTGTCTCCTGCGGAGCCCGCTATTCCCCATGGTCCTGACGGAGTCCCCAGCATCCACTAGGACGTTAGAGAAATATACGTTATGGTAAGAACTTACCATTGATAACAGTATTTCTCCTATATCCACAGGTTTCCACAGGGATCCCACACTGACGCACCTGATTTGAGAATCTTTATACTCACTAAACTCTTCCCTCTTGCATGGAAGGGTGTGCATGTGTGTTCTTCTTGCCTGAATAGGGTTCTACATAATGCTCCAGCCTAAATGCTTTGGAATACAACTGATTTGCCTGAGCCAGTGGGCGGGGATATATGGATGAGCCTGTTGCATCCTGGGAGGACTGAAAGCTTGTGATCGTTTGGTGCCAATCCGCTGACGCTCTATCATATCCCATTGTTATCCTGTGGACATAGGAGAAATACCGTTATTAACGGTAAGTTCTTACCGTAACGTATATTTTTCTATCCTTTATGATAAAGGAGCCCGGAGCCGGCAGCACCGCCTATTTAGATAGGCGAGAGACTGATACAACAGCAGCCAGGGGGGTCTTCTCAGAGTTTCCTGCCTTCAGGAGCAAATGGGAAAGTGCAAAAACCGTTTTGTCACTTGATATTTCTTATCTGTGTTTTTCCAGGCTAACTAAAACAGGTCCATCCAGCTCTGCAAAATCAGGGAAAGTGACACTGAGTTTGTTCTGTGTTAAGAAAAACGACTGCTGTGCTGCAGCATCCTCTAGCGGGAGTTTTAACACGTTCCGTATAGCAAGAATGAGGGGGCTCAATACCCTGTGTAGAAGGGGCATCCTCAGTAACAAGATCCAAGTCCTCCCCATCCTTCTGTACCTCATCAGAGTCTGAGAGTAAAGCAGGTAACCCATGTTTTTGTGGTCCTGATCTAGAGAGATTTGGGGGGGGGGGGGGGCTGTGGAGCATCTGCCCTTGCAGCTAGGTCTGCAACAGCCTGCTGCAGTTGTTGTTGTTGTTTTCTGAGTATTAGCAGTGAGCCGAGATGACATATCTGATATCATGGATTTTATGGCACCTAGCCAGGAAGGCTCTTGAGCCGCCGCCCTTCCCCCCCCCCCCCCCCCCCCGAGTTGTGAGGACTGGCTGCATTGTTCACATGATTTGGAACCAGATGTTGAGGAAGAGAATCTGGTGTTACATACACTGCATAATTGGTGTTTTACAATGTTCACAGTAAACAACACATATACACAGACAATATAAACAAGCCTGCCCTTACTGTATGTGAGAGGGAGACAGAGAGAAGGGAACAGCACATCCAAAGCTTAACAGCCTCAAGTGAGAATGCAAGCTATTATATCACAGTGTTTCAGTCCTTTTCAGGACACAGATTGTGTACAATAGCGGCTCTCCCCCTTTGCTACACCCCTGTACCAGTTTTCCTGCATACCCTGTGTGTTTGGAGGAGCTGTGTAACATAGTAATTAAGGTTGGAAAGAGGCAATTTGCCCATAGTGTTCAACCTGTATTAAGTTGTGATGAATCTTCATACCCGTTGAGTAATGTTTTATGACTAGTTAACTACTATAACTCATATAACCCCCAGATTAACCATTTTTGATATTTTAATAATAACTTTGGATATCATTTTCATTCAGAAATGTATCCATTCCTTTTTTAAATCCATTTACAGAGTCCGCCATTACCACCTTCCCTGGCAGGAAATTCCACATCCTAATTGCCCTAACAGTGAAGAACCCTTTCCTCTGTCCCGTTCGGAACTTTCCTCCAGCCACAGCAAGTGCCCACGTGTCCTAAACGGTGTTCTTTTAATAAATAACTTCTCTGATAACTCTTTGTAATGCTCCTTTACATACTTGAAGATATTAATATCATCCCCTCTTAGACACCTCTTTTCTAGTGTGTGTGTGTATGTATATATATATATATATATATATATATATATATATACATACATACATGTACACATACACACACACATACATATATATACACATACAACCTATTAAGCCTTTCCCCATAATCCAGTCTCTCTAGGCCTTTAATCAATTTAGTAGCTCGCCTTTGAACCCGTTCGAGTTCACCGATATCTTGTTTTTATACAGTGGTGCCCAAAACTGAACACAATATTCCAGGTGCGGACGTACCAATGGTTTATACAGCGGCAGGATTACGTCCGAGTCCCTTGACTCAATTCCCCGTTTTATGCACACTAGCACCTTACTTGCCTTCATTATTGCGCTTTGACATTGTGTATGGTTATTAAGCCTATTATCAATGAGTACCCTCAAATCCTTTTCCAAATCTGTTTTACCTAGTTGTTCCCCATTAAGTATGTAGGCTGCAAATTTGTTTTTAGTCCCGAAATGCATAACCTTGTATTTGTCTGTACTGAACCTCATTTTCCATTTAGACACCCAGAGTTCAAGTTTAGATAGATCATTCTGTAAGGACTCCACATCCAATTCCGAGCTAATTACCTTACACAGTTTAGTATCATCTGCAAAGATTGACACTGTGCTTTCCAGGCCTATTTCTAGGTCATTGATAAATATGTTGAATAGTAGTGGACCGAGTACGGAGCCTTGTGGAATACCGCTGACTACTGGGGACCAGGTTGAGTACTTCCCGTTGACCACTACTCCCTGTAACCTGCTATCCAACCAGTTTCTTATCCATGTGCAAATAGTTTTTCCTAGACCAAGCTCCTTTCATTTTATGATCAGTCTCCTGTGAGGCACTGTATCGAATGCATTTGCAAAATCTAGGAAGACTACATCCACTGCTTTTCCCTGATCAAGATTATTGCTCACTTCCTCAAAGAAGCTAATTAAGTTAAACTGACATGACCTATCACTCATAAACCCATGCTGGTTCTTGCTAATAATCCTAGTGGTCTGCAGATACTCCTGTATGCTGTCCCTTAGAATTCCTTCCAATATTTTCCCCACTATAGACGTCAAACTATCTGGTCTGTAGTTACCCGGAAGATTTTTGGATCCCTTTTTAAATAATGGCACTACCTCAGCTATACGCCAATCCTTCGGTACCATGCCTGTTCTAATTAAACTATTAAAAATCAAGTATAGGGGTCGTGCTAGTTGTGAACTAAGCTCCATAAGAACCCCCGGGTGAAGCCTATCCAGACCAGGTGATTTATTAACCTTAATTTTACTTAGTCTCTCCCGGATTACTTGTTCACTTAAACAAGTTTCTAACCATGGATCTTTACTGTCACATGTTATGCTCTACTCCCACCAACAGTTCTTCTCTGGTGAATACTGATGGAAAAAAAATTGTTCAGTATTTCCGCTTTTATTTCGTCATCATTTATCAATTCACCAAATTCATCTTTTAATGGACCTATATTCTCCTTTTTTAGCCTTTTACCGTTTATGTATTTAAAAAAAAATTTAGGATTGGTTTTATTCACTATAGCAATTTGCTTTTCATTTTAGCTGCTCTTATTGCTTTTCTAATCACATTCCTTGAAATACTTGAAGGACTCCTCCTTTCCATTAGATTTAAGTGCTTTGAAAGCCCGCTTTTTTTTTTTTTTATCCATTTCTGCCTTAACCTTCTTGAGTTGAGTTTAATATTCCTGCGTTTACTGCCCAAGGGAATAAATTTATGAATATTGCTATCCAGCAACCCCTTTAAAACATCCCACATTTCCAAAGTATTCTTATTATTAAACAAAATCTCCCACTCTGTCGTTAAGTGCACATCTAAGCATACTGAAATTAGCCTTCCTAAAATTAAAAGTTTTGGTGGAACCCCTGTAGCTATGTTTCCCGAAAGTGATGTCAAATGTGATCATATAGTGGTCACTGTTACCCAAGGTCTCCCCAACTTTAGTGTTTGATATAATGTCTGCATTATTAGTAATTACTTCGATTTGTTGCAATAGTTGTTCTTCCTCATGTATGCTAATATCCGGCTGTTTGTAGCACGTGCCTGTGACTAGTGTCTTTGCATCAATACCCCCACTTGGAGATTTCAACCCATAGTGACTCCACATTATCACCAGTTTCCTCATAGATAACCTCCTTTAAGTATGGTTTAAGTGATGGTTTAACATAAAGACATACACCCCCTCCTCTTTTGCTTGCCCTGTCCCTCCTGAAAAGAGAATACCCCTCCAAGTTTGAAACCCAGTCATGAGTCGTCCCACCATGTACCGTAATACCTAGAATGTCATACTCAGCCTTTGATGCTAACAATTCCAATTCCCCCATTTTACCTGCCAGACTTCTAGCGTTTGCAAGCATACATTTTAATTTAGCTGTTCCTTTATTCGTTTTTTTTTTTTTTTAAAGATATCCTATCCTTTACTAGTGCATCCCTTGAGTTACTGATACAGACTGTCCTTCTTGCTCCCGCTCCAACCCCACTGTACTTAGTACTGTCCACCTTACATTTCTCTTTGATCAACCCAATATTCCCATCTAAATTTACCGCCCTGACATAAGTATTTTCCTTTATGTCCCATACATCATTTTCTATAGGCTGTCAAGATGACACATAATTGTTATTAGTTAATGCGTTGGCAATACCTTTCTTTATACCCTTATTAGAACCCATGTAAATGCCCTTGCCGGCTGCACTTTCCCACCCCCCAAGCAGAGGAAGGTGCCAAAACACCACTGGTCCCTCTCTGAGGAAGCTCCACCCCCGTGTAGTGGCGCCAGAGCTTTATAGATATTTATACTGGCAAAGTCTCCATAAAAGTGTAAAAACATCACAGAAGTGTTAGTTTCCACTACCGCTGTACCAGTGTACACAGGGGGGCTATAGCGGGTCCCGTATGCCGCCCCTGCGTTTTTGCCGCACCAAGAACTGGGGGACCCCCTTATGGGGGCCCCTGATTTGTACTCACCACTCTTCTCACCTTCAGGCTACTGTTATGCGTGTGCAGCGTGCTGCGATTGTGACCGATAAGGCGCAGTTCCCCCGCTGTACAACAACCTCTCAGGATGGTGGTCCTGCAGCAGGGAAGCGGCTCTGACATCTGAAGAGACCGGTAAACCCCCCCCCCCCCCCCCCCCAACTCCCATGATGCAGGTATGCTGTTGCCCGAGCAGCATATCGGAAATAATTACGTTTTAAAAGAAACTGAAGAAAACGTTCTGGAGCTCCAGTGTGTGCATCCTTTTCCAAATGTCTTGTGGGAGGGGGCATAGAGGGGAGGAGCCAGCACACCCAGTTGTAGAAATTTAAAGTGCTCTAGCTCCTTTGGACCCCATCGCACTAACTCCACAATATCCTTTATGGATGCAAGAGAAATTAGGTTTGGAGACAGGCTTTTAGTAACAAAGCTAACACTTGACAACTATATTACTTTTTTTTTTTATTTAGAAAAGTTGACATTCCAACACACTAGATATTCTAAGTGTTCTGTGTGGTTTGCAACTGTTCCTCAACTTGTTTTTGGATAAAAATATACAGAAATTGCACACATTTTCGATATTTACAAGAAGGGGGAAAAAAAGCATTACATGTCACCATAACCTTAAGGGAATAAACATTATGAAAGCAGTAATTACCTGTATCTTGTGCGAGTCAACCTTTCACATATTAATTATTTACTCTCATATTAAAAGTTCTCAATACTGAAGATTGACATCTAAAATATAGACTGTTTGTACCGCCACCCTCATTCAGGTTGAGAACTTTTCTTGGCATCTTCTATTTTGGAAACTGTAATCCTAAAACAAAACAAATTTAACACATTAGACAGTTTGGCTAGAACTTCAAAGTTTGTATTTTTCTTCTTTTCCAAAAATAAGTCAATGGAGACTGGTATGTGTTATGTCTCATTCTGATTCTGCTGCATACAGATGTTCTTAGGATGACATCTTGTGAACGGCTACAGTCAGACGATCGTGCTTCTGGATCATAATGGTTCTATACAGAAAGAAAATGAAAGTACATATTTAAGCAGACCGAAATGATCACACACAGTTTCCTGCTTTAATTTGACACATTATTTTTCACTTATTCTGTACTTTCAGCCAATGTTCTATATAGGATTAGCCTGGTTTAAAGAGAGATTCTCAAATGTGGTCCTCAAGGCACCCCAACGGTCCACGTGACTTAATTAGCACCTCAGTCAACTTGACTACCTAAAACCTGGACCGATGGGGTGCTTGGAGGACCTGCCATGCAATCAGGAGAGGTTGGCAGAAGTGAGTCAAGTAAGGATGAGAAAGTATCATGGTCAATCACCTCAAGGCGACGTTTGGCGATAGTGGGCCTTGAGAAGAAGTGAAGGGGTAAAAGACTAAAAGAAACAATGTGATGGTAAGAGAATGGAAAAGGAGGACTGGTCTACTCAGAGATATCACAATAATGATATCCAGATTAAGGAGCGCCTACTTACATGGAAGGGTGAGGAGGTCCATTGAGATGGACCAAAAGGTTATGTGAGGTCAAGAAATTTAGAGACAGAGGGGACACCACTCGCTACATTTAAGTCAATCAATATGAAGGAGGGAAGGTCAAAGTTATATAAATTTGGAGATAAGATAACAGAAGGGAGGGGGCGAGGCAAATGGCGTGAGTCCAGGAGGGAAACATTCTTTAAAGGGAGAGATGTATTAAAACATGAGAACATGCACTGAAACTGGACGGGTGCTTGAAAGTTTGTGAATGCTTCAGAATTTTCTATATTTCTGCTGAAATTTGGCCTAAAACTACATAAGATTTTCACACAAGTCCTAAAAGTAGATAATGAGAACCAAATCAAACAAACAAGACAAAAAAAAAAAAAGTAGACACGCTAATTTTTTTTATTGAGGAAAATGATCCAGTATCACATATCTGTTAAGAGTATATGAACCTTTAGGCTTAGCAGAAGGTGAAATTGGAGTCCGGTATTTTCAACCTATGGCACGACAATAAGGTGCGAGTGGACAACTTGTCTTTTTAAAAAGATCTATCAAAGTCCCATGTTGACAAGACGTTTTTGTGTAAGTGTATCACGCCACGAACAAAAGGAGATTTCTGAGGAACTCAGAAAGAGTTGTGGATGCTTACCAGGCTGGAAAAGGTTACAAAGCCATCGAGTTTGGACTTCACCAAACAGGCAGATTGTGTACAAATGGAGGAAATTCCAGACCTTTCTTCCCACCAACCCCCTTCTCCCCCAAGGAGTAGTCGACCAACAGAGATTACGCCAAGAGCAAGGCATCGACTTGTTCGAAGGTAACCTCTAAGCAACTGAAGGACTTTCTCACATTAGCTAATGTTCATGAGTCCACCATCGGGAGGACACTGATCAACAATGGTGTGCATGGCAGGATTGCAAGGAGAATGCAGCTACTCTCCAAAACGTACATTGCTGCCCATCTGCAGTTTGCTAAAGATCATCTGGACAGGAGCCCGCAAGGGGCTTCGTTGTGCTCGCTCCCCTGCCGTCATTCTAGTGGCCAGGATCCCGGCGTCTGGATGCTGCCATGCCGCCAGCATCCCATACCCAATGCGGACAAGCCAGACCGCTATTGGAACAATGTTTTGTTGACAGATGAGTCCAAAATAGAGCCGATTTAAAAATAAGATTTTACTCACCGGTAAATCTATTTCTCGTAGTCCGTAGTGGATGCTGGGACTCCGTAAGGACCATGGGGAATAGCGGCTCCGCAGGAGACTGGGCACAACTAAAAGAAAGCTTTAGACTAACTTGTGTGCACTGGCTCCTCCCACTATGACCCTCCTCCAGACTTCAGTTAGGATACTGTGCCCGGAAGAGCTGACACAATAAGGAAGGATTTTGAATCCCGGGTAAGACTCATACCAGCCACACCAATCACACCGTATAACTCGTGATACAATACCCAGTTAACAGTATGATAACAACTGAGCCTCTCAACAGATGGCTCAACAATAACCCTTTAGTTAGGCAATAACTATATACAAGTATTG
This sequence comes from Pseudophryne corroboree, assembly GCF_028390025.1. Taxonomy (NCBI): domain Eukaryota; kingdom Metazoa; phylum Chordata; class Amphibia; order Anura; family Myobatrachidae; genus Pseudophryne; species Pseudophryne corroboree. The sequence continues at coordinate 652,997,785 of NC_086445.1, read as the reverse complement.
CAGACAATCCGCACTTGGGATGGGCGCCCAGCATCCACTACGGACTACGAGAAATAGAATTACCGGTGAGTAAATTCTTATTTTCTCTGACGTCCTAAGTGGATGCTGGGACTCCGTAAGGACCATGTGGATTATACCAAAGCTCCCAAACGGGCGGGAGAGTGCGGATGACTCTGCAGCACCGAATGGGCAAACTCTAGGTCCTCCTCAGCCAGGGTGTCAAACTTGTAGAATTTAGCAAATGTGTTTGACCCCGACCAAGTAGCTGCTCGGCAAAGTTGTAGAGCCGAGACCCCTCGGGCAGCCGCCCAAGAAGAGCCCACCTTCCTCGTGGAATGGGCTTTCACTGATTTAGGATGCGGCAGTCCAGCCGCAGAATGTGCAAGCTGAATCATACTACAGATCCAGCGAGCAATAGTCTGCTTTGAAGCAGGTGCACCCAACTTGTTGGGCGCATACAGGATAAATAGCGAGTCAGTCTTTCTGACTCCCGCTGTCCTGGAAACATAAATTTTCAGGGCCCTGACTACGTCCAACAACTTGGAAGCCTCCAAGTCTTTAGTAGCCGCAGGCACCACGATAGGTTGGTTCAGATGAAAGGCTGATACCACCTTAGGGAGAAATTGGGGACGAGTCCTCAATTCTGCCCTATCCATATGGAAAATCAGATAAGGGCTTTTACATGACAAAGCCGCCAATTCTGATACACGCCTGGCCGAAGCCAAGGCCAACAACATGACCACTTTCCACGTGAGATACTTCAATTCCACGGTTTTAAGTGGCTCAAACTAATGTGACTTTAGGAAATCCAACACCACGTTGAGATCCCAAGGTGCCACTGGAGGCACAAAAGGGGGCTGAATATGCAGCACTCCCTTAACAAAAGTTTGAACTTCAGGTAGTGAAGCCAGTTCTCTCTGGAAGAAAATCGATAGAGCCGAAATCTGGACCTTAATGGAACCCAATTTTAGGCCCATAGTCACCCCTGACTGTAGGAAGTGCAGGAAACGGCCCAGCTGAAATTCCTCCGTTGGGGCCTTCCTGGCCTCACACCACGCAACATATTTTCGCCATATGCGGTGATAATGGTTTGCAGTTACTTCTTTCCTAGCTTTAATCAGCGTAGGAATGACTTCCTCCAGAATGCCCTTTTCCTTCAGGATCCGGTGTTCAACCGCCATGCCGTCAAACGCAGCCGCGGTAAGTCTTGGAACAGACAGGGCCCCTGCTGCAGCAGGTCCTGTCTGAGCGGCAGAGGCCATGGGTCCTCTGACATCATTTCTTGAAGTTCCGGGTACCAAGCTCTTCTTGGCCAATCCGGAACAAGGAGTATAGTTCTTACTCCTCTTCTCCGTATACCTTTGGTATGAGAGGAAGAGGAGGGAACACATAAACCGACCGGTACACCCACGGTGTCACTAGAGCGTCCACAGCTATTGCCTGCGGGTCTCTTGACCTGGCGCAATATCTTTCTAGCTTTTTGCTTAGGCGGGACGCCATCATGTCCACCTGTGGCCTTTCCCAACGGTTTACTATCAGTTGGAAGACTTCTGGATGAAGTCCCCACTCTCCCGGGTGGAGGTCGTGCCTGCTGAGGAAGTCTGCTTCCCAGTTGTCCACTCCCGGAATGAACACTGCTGACAGTGCTAACACGTGATTTTCCGCCCATCGGAGAATCCTTGTGGCTTCTGCCATCGCCGTCCTGCTTCTCGTGCCGCCCTGTCGGTTTACATGGGCGACTGTCGTGATGTTGTCTGACTGGATCAGTACCGGCTGATTTTGAAGCAGGGGTTTTGCCTGACTTAGGGCATTGTAAATGGCCCTCAGTTCCAGAATATTTATGTGTAGGGAAGTCTCCTGACTTGACCATAGTCCTTGGAAGTTTCTTCCCTGTGTGACTGCCCCCCAGCCCCGAAGGCTGGCATCCGTGGTCACCAGGACCCAGTCCTGTATGCCGAATCTTCGGCCCTCTTGAAGATGAGCACTTTGCAGCCACCACAGCAGAGACACCCTGGTCCTCGGAGACAGGGTTATCAGACGATGCATCTGAAGATGCGATCCTGACCACTTGTCCAACAGGTCCCACTGAAAGGTTCTCGCATGGAACCTGCCGAATGGAATTGCTTCGTAGGAAGCTACCATCTTTCAAGATCCGCGTGCAGTGATGCACCGACACCTGTTTTGGTTTTAGGAGGCCTCTGACTAGAGATGACAGCTCCTTGGCCTTCTCCTCCGGGAGAAACACTTTTTTCTGTTCTGTGTCCAGAACCATCCCCAGGAACAGTAGACGTGTCGTAGGGACCAGCTGTGACTTTGGAATATTTAGAATCCAGCCGTGCTGTTGTAGCACCTCCCGAGATAGTGCTACCCCGACCAACAACTGCTCCCTGGACCTCGCCTTTATCAGGAGATCGTCCAAGTACGGGATAATTAAAACTCCCTTCTTTCGAAGGAGTATCATCATTTCGGCCATTACCTTGGTAAATACCCTCGGAGCCGTGGATAGACCAAACGGCAACGTCTGGAATTGGTAAAGACAATCCTGTACCACAAATCTGAGGTACTCCTGGTGAGGATGGTAAATGGGGACATGCAGGTAAGCATCCTAGATGTCCAGTGATACCATGTAATCCCCCTCGTCCAGGCTTGCAATAACCGCCCTGAGCGATTCCATCTTGAACTTTATATAAGTGTTCAAGGATTTCAAATTTAAAATGGGTCTCACCGAACCGTCCGGTTTCAGTCCACAAACATTGTGGAATAGTAACCCCTTCCTTGTTGAAGTAGGGGCACCTTTACTATCACTTGTTGTGAATACAGCTTGTGAATTGCCTGTAACACTGCCTCCCTGCCTGAGGGAGTGGTTGGCAAGGCAGATTTGAGGAAACGGCTGGGGGGAGACGTCTCGAATTCCAGCTTGTACCCCTGAGATACTACTTGAAGGATCCAGGGATCCACCCGTGAGCGAGCCTACTGATTGCTGAAATATTTGATACGGGCCCCCACCGTACCTGGCTCCGCCTGTGAAGCCCCAGCGTCATGCTGTGGACTTAGAGGAAGCGGGGGAGGACTTTTGCTCCAGGGAACTGGCTGTATGCTGCAGCTTCTTTCCCCTACCTCTGCCTCTGGGCAGAAAGGACGCGCCTTTAACCCGCTTGCCCCTATTGGGCCGAAAGGACTGTACCTGATAATACGGTGCTTTCTTTGGTTGTGAGGGAACATGGCGTAAAAATGTAGACTTCCCAGCTGTTGCTGTGGAAACGAGGTCCGAGAGACCATCCCCGAACAACTCCTCACCCTTATAAGGCAGAACTTCCATGTGTCGTTTGGAATCTGCATTTCCTGTCCACTGCCGAGTCCATAACCCTCTCCTGGCAGAAATGGACATTGCACTAATTTTGGATGCCAGCCGGCAAATATCCCTCTGTGCATCCCTCATGTATAAAAGTGCGTCTTTTATATGCTCTACGTTTAGCAATATAGTGTCCCTGTCTAGGGTATCTATATTTTCTGACAGGGAATCTGACCACGCAGCAGCAGCACTGCACATCCAGGCTGAAGCACTAGCCGGTCTCAGTATAACACCTGTGTGTGTATATATAGATTTCAGGATAGCCTCCTGCTTTCTATCAGCAGATTCCTTCAGGGCGGCCGTATCCGGAGACGGTAGTGCCACCTTCTTTGACAAGCGTGTGAGCGCTTTATCCACCCTAGGGGATGTTTCCCAGCGTGACCTACCCTCTGGCGGGAAAGGGTACGCCATTAGTAACCTCTTAGAAATTACCAGCTTTTTATCAGGGGAAGCCCACGCTTCTTCACACACTTCATTTAACTCTTCAGATGACATCACGTTTACAGGCATTTGCTCCGCCTCCACATAAGCCTCCTCAAACATGTCGACACAGCCGTACCAACACACCGCAAACACACAGGGAATGCTCTGACAGAGGACAGGACCCCACAAAGCCCTTTGGGGAGACAGAGAGTATGCCAGCACACACCAGAGCGCTATATAACACAGGGATCCCACTATAAATGAGTGTTTTCCCTTATAGCTGCTTTTTTATATAATATTATATATATATATATATATATATATATATATATATATATATATATATATATATATATATCTATACTGTGCCTAAATTTAGTGCCCCCCCTCCCTTTTTTACCCTTCTGTAGTGTTCAGACTGCAGGGGAGAGCCAGGGAGCTTCCTTCCAGCGGAACTGTGAGGGAAAAATGGCGCCAGTGTGCTGAGGGAGATGGCCCCGCCCCTTTTTCGGCGGACTTTCTCCCGCTTTTTCTGGAATACTGGCAGGGGTAATTTTACATCTATATAGCCTCTAGGACTATATATGATGTAGATTTGCCAGCCAAGGTGTCATATATTGCCCTCAGGGCGCCCGCGCACCCCCCCCCCAGCGCCCTGCACCCATCAGTGACCGGAGTGTGAGGTGTACATGAGGAGCAATGGCGCACAGCTGCAGTGCTGTGCGCTACCTTGGTGAAGACCAAAGTCTTCTGCCACCGATTTTCCGGACCTCTTCGTTGCTTCTGGCTCTGTAAGGGGGACGGCGGCGCGGCTCCGGGAACGAACACCAAGGTCGGGTCCTGCGGTCGATCCCTCTGGAGCTAATGGTGTCCAGTAGCCTAAGAAGCCCAAACTACCACCTGTTAGGTAGGTTCGCTTCTTCTCCCCTTAGTCCCTCGCTGCAGTGAGTCTGTTGCCAGCAGATCTCACTGTAAAATAAAAAACCTAAATATACTTTCTTTCTAGGAGCTCAGGAGAGCCCCTAGTGTGCATCCAGCTCAGCCGGGCACAAGAATCTAACTTAAGTCTGGAGGAGGGTCTTAGTGGGAGGAGCCAGTGCACACCAGTAGTCTAAAGCTTTCTTTATAGTTGTGCCCAGTCTCCTGCGGAGCTGCTAATCCCCATGGTCCTTACGGAGTCCCCAGCATCCACTAGGACGTTAGAGAAAATCTATTTGTTAATACTATGCTATGTGTGTTAATACGGCAGCGCTACGATCTATTGGTGCTTGGGGCTTCACAGTCAAAATGTTTTTGCTTCACTTGTCTCCTAGGCAACCTGGACGGCTGCAGGAAGCCTGACGCCGGGCGCTGTACAGTGACGTCATGGCGACTGCATGCTGCTGGGAAGCCGCGCTCTGGGTGTGTTTGATTCACTGGTGACTGGTATCTATATAGGTAAGTTCATGTTATGTCTGCTTTTGTACTCTGATGAAGGATTAAACTATCCGAAACGTTAGTACTGTATGTGGTGGTACAGTGTCAGTTTATTGTTACAAGTCCAGAGAGTGCCGCCTCCATTGTTACACATATATATATATATATATATATATATATATACACATATACATATACATACATACATACACACACATTAATATATATTATATATATACACATACATATATATATATATATATATATATATATATTAGTTTTTACCATACAGTAGTGTAACCACTGTCTATAGGCTCCCCCCCTCACTATAAGGCCCTTTGTGCAAGTACAATTGTGATTATGGTCAGAACTTACCGTTGATAACAGTATTTCTCCTACGTCAACAGGTTCCACAGGATAACAATGAGACATGATGGAGCGATAGCGGATTCGCACCAAACGATCACAAGCTTTCAGTCCTCCCAGGATGCACCGGCCCTTCATATATCCCCGCCCACTGGCTCAGGCAAATCAGTTGGATTCCAAAGCATTTAGGCAGGAGCATTATGTAGAACCCTATTCAGGCGAGAAGAAAACACATGCACACCCTTCCATGTAAGAGGGAACAGTTTAGTGAGTATAAAGATCCTCAAATCAGGTGCGTCAGGGTGGGATCCTTGTGGAACCTGTGGACATAGGAGAAATACCGTTATCAACGGTAAGTTACCATAATGTATATTTCTCCGGCAGAGTCCACAGGTTATCCACAGTGGGATTTCCCAAAGCAATTTAGTGGTGGGGACGCTGCTGATTGGACAGGAGAACCTTACGCCCGAATTCAGCGTCATGAGATGTAAAAGTATCCAAGGCATAATGTCTAATGAATGTGTTAATGGAAGACCATGTGGCTGCCTTACATATCTGTTCTGCTGAAGCACCAAGTTGTGCTGCCCATGAAAGACCTACCTTACGAGTAGAGTGAGCAGAGACATTAGCTGGAACAGGGAGATCAGCTCGAAGAATATGCTTCTGAAATAGTCATTCGAAGCCATCTTGCTAGCGTCTATTTAGTAGCAGGCCATCCCCTCTTGTGAAATCTGTAGAGAATGAAGAGAGAATCTGTCTTTCTGATGGCACTGGTACGATCCACGTAGATTCTTGCTGCACGGACTACGTCCAGCGACGCTTCTCCCACAGAAAGTCCCGATACCTGAAAAGCCGGGACCACAATTTCTTCGTTAAGGTAAAATTTAGATACCACCTTAGGAAGATAACCAGACCTAATTCTGAGAACTGTTTTATCTGGATTAAAAATAAAAAAAATAAAAAATCAGAAAAGATTTACATGACTGCGCTCCTACATCTGACACTCTTCTAGCTGATGCCATAGTCAGTAGAAAGAGAACTTTAGCTGTCAACCATTTAAGATCCACTTTATTAAGTGGTTCAAACGGATCAACTTGAAGGGCTTTGAGAACCAGGCTTAAATCCCAAGGCACTGCAGGAGGAACAAAAGGCGGTTGAATGCGCAGCATTCCCTGGAAAAAAGTACACACATCCTGTAAATTGGCAATTTTCTTTTGAAACCATACAGTCAATGCTGATACTTGCACTCTCAAGGAAGCCACCTTCACACTCTTATCCATTCCTGACTGAAGGAAATCTAAGACACTGGATAGATGACTGAAAGATTTTGGGTCCATACTTCTTTCACTGCACCAATGAATATAGGCTTGCCATATTCGGTGATAAATGCGAGCTGAGGAGGGTTTCCTTGCTCTGAGCATAGTTTAAATTACCTGTTGTGAGAATCCTCTTGACTTCAGGATAGAGGTTTCAATAGCCACGCCGTCAAAGACAGTCGATCCAGATGCCTGTGATAACAAGGACCCTGCATCAGTAGATCTGGACGTTGAGTGAGCAGAATTGGAGCATCCATCGACATCCTCTGTAGATCTATGTACCAATGCCTTCTGGGCCAAGCTGGAGCGATTAGAATCACGGCACACTTTGCTTGTTTTATTTTTCTCACCACCCTGGGTAGCAGGATGATCGGAGTTAACATATATGCCAGATGAAAGTCCCATTTCACTGACAGTGCATCCACAAATACTCTGGGGGCTGTGGCTAACCCAAAGGATAAGGCCTGGAACTGGAAATGTTGCTGGAGGATGGCAAACCTGAGGTAACACTGATGAGACAACACTATAGGAACATGCAGGTAAGCATCCTGTATGTCCAGAGATACCATGTAATCCCCTGGTTCCATGGTCAAAACTGTGGAGCGTAACGTCCCCATGTGGAACCGTGGTACCCCAAATGTATTTGTTTAATGTTTAACATTTTGAGATTGAGAATGGGCCGAAACGACCCATTTGGCTTCTGAACCAAAAACAGGTTGGAGTAAAAACACTGTCCCCGTTGTGCAGGGGGTACTGGAATAATTACTCCTGACTGAAGCAATTTCTGAACTGCTTCTTGCAGGGCTCTGGTCTTTGCCTCTATTCGAGACGGACTGGTGCAGAAGAACCTTCGAGAAGGCTGCTTCTTGAAAGGGAAAACATAACCCAAAGATACCACTTCTTGCGCCCAAGCATCTGTTGACTGCTGCCATGTGTGTGCAAACTGAAGTCGGACCCCTACCCTGGTGTTCCCCAGGCGGAGGCCCGCACTACCAGGCTAATGGCTTATCTTCTGGTTTGGAAGCTGGCCCTCTGGTGGCCCATTGCTTCTTTGCCTTACCAAACTTACTGTATTGGGGCTGCTTAGAATCACTTTTTCCTTTTGTTTTTCTTTGCCACCGAAATGGCCAAAAAACCAAACCCTTAGGCCTGGGGTTATAATTGGCAGGAAACCTGACCTTCTTGGATTCTGCTTCTGACTCCAGAATATCTGTCAATTCCTTACCAAACAGAATATTCCCAACACAAGGCAAAGATTCCAGAAACTTCTTAGATTCTGAATCAGCTTTCCATGTACGTAGCCAAATTGCACTGCGAGCAGCTACCGTTAAGGCTGACACTTTTGAAGCAATAGTACCCATATCTATTGCCACTTCTTCTAAGAATACCGCAGCCTGCTTCATGTGAGCTATATGGGATTCCTGCTCCCTAGTAGGTGCTGAAAGCCTGTCTCCCAGTAACTCAGCCCATTCAGCTACCGCCTTTGCCATCCAAGCTGAAGCCATAGCTGGCCTTATGACTGCCCCTGACAGAGAAAATATGGTTTTAAAAAACCCATCCACTCTTCTGTCTGTGACATTTAATGATGTTGACTGTAAAGGCAGTATAGATTTTTGCACTAATCGAATGACATGCGTATCTACCTTAGGAGGCACTTCTCTTTTTAAACAGTCCCCAGTTGGAAAAAGGTAATAGGAATCCCATTTTTTTGGAATTCTATATTTATTGGGCGTAGCCCAAGCCTTCTCCATGATTTCAGTCAGCTGATCTGACCCTGGACACGCGACCCTAACTGTTTTGGGAAGTTTAAACACAGGTGCCTTAGTTTTTAACACCTGCTCTGCTAAATCCTCTAGGGATAGAATAGCCTTCATTGCTCCAATTAATTCAGCTATATCCTCTGAGCTGATACCTTCTACCTGTTCTTCGTATGCTGAAGCAGAGTATATAGAGCTATCATCATCTGATGTATCATCCTGTGTAGCCTGTGAATTTGATGATATATTTACACTCTGTTTATCAGCTTGTTTCCTTGGAAAAGCTGTTGGGGATATACCGTAAAAAGGGAGCTGCATGTATGGGTTAATAGTGTACCCTACTCCTGGGATTGAAGCTGTAGGGATTACCCGTTCAGCTATACTGGACACGGTCTGTGCAAACATAGCCCAAGGTGGATCTACTTGCCTTTGAACAGGGATCTGCCTTGCAATCTGCTGAAACGCAAAACAATTTGTACATAAACCATCATGTGCCAGATCCTGAGAAGATTATCCCACTTTGCAGGTCAAACATGTTATGAGTGTTGGTGTTACTGTAACCTCGTCACCTTTGCCGCTCTTAGACATGATAATCAGCTTTTCACAGTGTACTACACAATTTGTGACTGTAATCACTTTACTATATTAAAGTGATATCAATCTGACCCCATCCCATGCACCAGCATTGAGGCTCAGAAGAAACCACTGACAAACATATATAAAGTCAGCAATCACACTAGCAGTCAGTCACGTTATATATTAGTCATATGAGCATATTATCAACTACAAACACATTTCAAAGTATGTAGGAGTACATATTACTGAATTCTGTTTTATACAGATCTTAACGTATTCAGACGCATTGCGACGAAAACCACAGTAATGTACACAGACTCATATGCAATAGGCACTAACTTTAACTATACATACTGACAAAAAGTAGATAGAAATTTAGTGCTGTATAACCCGTACTCAGTAGAGTGGAATACAGGGAGACTCACCTCACTTCCAAGATCGATCAATACGTTAGCGAACACTGAGTGGATCCACATGCTACTAGTGTACACTGCCGCTCCAAGAACTTTTAGTGCAGACGCACCAGTCATACAGACGCCTGTACTGCGACCGGGTCTCCTTGCGGTAGCGCTTAGTGTACACAGAAGCAGCGGCTACGCTGCGACCGAGACCCCTCGTGGTAGTGTCTGAGACGGAAGTGAGGCAATCAGTTCATGGTGGGAGACTGACGGAAACTGGTCATGAACAGGGGGAAGGGGCGACCAGGAGAGCGTCTTACTCCCCACCGCTGATATCAACCCTAGGGATTGCAGCCTCATACTATTCCTGGTGCCTTATGATCCCTAAGGCCTAGCGCTGGAGCACCCGTGGTGGCGGCGCGCCAGCTGTTTGGTAGTCTCCTCCCAATACAGTGCGGCTGTGTCCGTTATTCCCCTTTTAAGTGGAACCGATGCCTTACCTTCTCCCCGTGCTCCGGCCACAGCCTGGTAACGTCTGCTGTACCTGCTAGTATATCCGACACAGACGCCCGTTGAGACAGCACTTGTACCATGGGTAAGCGTTGTTGCGACTCGGCGGAGAGTTGTTGGAGCGACTCTTTCCAATATGCGTGTAAGACGCTGTTCGGAAAAATCACTCAGAAAACGTAGTAAGACTATAAAAATAAAATAAAAAAGCTGAGGGCTGCCAAAAACAGCAGCCCTGTGACCATGGTCTGGCTCCTGCCGCACCAAACAAAAAACTGATTTGCCTGAGAAGTGGGCGGGGATATATGGACGGGCCCGTTGCATCCTGGGAGGACTGAAAGCTTGTGATCGTTTGGTGCCAATCCGCTATCGCGCCATCATATCCAATTGTTATCCTGTTGAACCTGTGAACCCTGACGGAGAAAAATAAAGCAGCACAGAAACGATATAACCCACCCAAATCTAACTCTGCACATGTTATATCTGCCCCCCTCTCCAACATTGCACATGGTTTTGCCCATTAGAGGAAGATTTTGTATTCGCAATCAACCTTGAATTAGGCCCTATGTAAACTAAGACTCAATAAGGAGGAGTTCTGCCTTTCTATTTCAGTATGAGAAAGCTCCCATGCATAAACCAGTGACAGACAATAACGTCTGGTCAGGTTTGATGTGGAAGAACTTGCTTGGCCTGCTGAGACCTGACCTCAATTCCATTAAACGTGTTTGGCTTGAAATGGACTGTCCAACAACAGTGTGCAACCTCACTAATGTTCCTGTGGTTAAAGGGATGGGAATCCATGCATCCAGGTTACCGTAAAGAAAGCCTTCCCAGAGAGTGGAGGCTATAATAGCAGCAGATGGGGGAGAGATCAAGCACATATACAAATGGTGTTGAAATGAGATGTTCAACAAGCAAATGTATGTTTGATGTTCAGGCGTGCACATACTTTGGGCCACATAGTGCATGTTGGGCTTGCTAACTGCTTCACTGTCTATAGTCCCTCCTACCACACCTCCCCAATCCTCCCACTCCTTGCAGCAGCGCACATGTACAGACTGCAAAGCCACTTGGTCCTCAGCCTCACTGCCCGGCTGACAGCTCCAGGCATGTAATGGTAAACCAAAAGGCTAGAGGTGGAAGGGGTGGCTAACCTTAGAAGGAGTGAGAAAAGCGATGCACTGGACTCTGAGCTTTAAGCAGACCAGCCAGAGTAAATAACTACTGTACCAAAGGTAATAGTAATGTGTACAGCATGGTATTGAACTTTGAGGAACTTTTACTTATCCTTTAACTGTAATTGTTTTCTTCACAATGTGCAAGCAATGGATATGCTTTTAGACAGCAGTTTTGTATTGCTTTTTTTTTTTTTTTACGAAACATATTTAATAAAATCTTTGCATGCAACATGTAGAAAAGATATTTATATATATATTATTGTATAAATAGGATTTTAATTACCTACCAGTAAATCCTATTTTCGTAGTCCGTAGAGGATGCTCGGGTCCACATTAGTACCATGGGGTATAGATGGGTCCACTAGGAGCCACTGGCACTTTAAGCGTTTAATAGTGTGGGCTGGCTCCTCCATCTATGCCCCTCCTACCAGACTCAGTCTAGAAACTGTGCCCGAGGAGACGACATACTTCGAGAGAAGGATTTTACACAGATAGTGGCGAGAGTCACACCAGCTCACACAAACAAGGAAAACCAAGCTAACAAGCTTGAAACTCAGCAACGGCTGAATAACATTACTGAATCAAGTCAAAACGCAGTACTTAAGAACAAAGCAGTACTGAACCAAGTAACCACTGCAGGATAACGAAGCACTGGGCAGGCGCCCAGCATCCTCTACGGACTACGAGAAAAGGATTTGCCGGTAGGTAATTAAAATCCAATTTTCTCTTACATCCTAGAGGATGCTGGGGGCCACATTAGTACCATGGGGATGTACCAAAGCTCCCAGAATGGGAGGGAGAGCTCCTGCAGAACTGATTGGCCTCCGAGGACCTGAAGTTTGTGCAAAGTATCGAACTTGTAGAACTTAGCAAACGTGTTCGACCCAGACCAAGTAGCCGCTCTGCAAAGCTATAAAACCGACACACCCAGAGCAGCCGCCCAGGAAGAACCCACCTTACGAGCAGTGGGGGCCTTAACAGATTTTGGACACGGCAGTCCTGCCATAGAATATGCAAGCTAGATAGTGAACCTGACCCAGCGAGAGATCGTCTGCTTAGAAGCAGGACACCCAAGTTTCTTGGGATCATACAGGACAGAGAGTCTGATTTTCTGTGACGAGCAGCCCTCTTCACATAGATTTTCAGAGCCCTTATAACATCCAAGGACTTTGATGGAATTGAGGAGTCGGTAGCAACTGGCACCACGATAGGTTGGTTAATATGAAAAGCCAACACCACCTTCAGAAGGAACTGTTGACGCGTCCGAAGTTCAGCTCTATCTTCATGGAAGATCAAATAGGGGCTTTTACAAGACAAAGCCCCCAACTCCGAAACACGTCAAACAGAATCTAAGGCAAACAAGGTGACCGCCTTCCACATGAAAAACTTGACTTCAACCTCCTGTAGAGGCTCGAACCAATCCGATTGGGGGAACAGTAACACCACGTTAAGATCCCATGGCGCCGTAGGCAGCACAGAGGGAGGCTGGATGTGCAGAACCCCTTTCAAAAAAGTCTGAACCTCAGGGAGAGAAGCAAGCTGTTTCTGGAAGAAAATGGATAAGGCCGAAATCTGGACTTTTACAGACTCCAACCTCAGGCCCATATCCACACCTGCTTGCAGGAAGAGGAGAAACCGTCCCAGTTGAAACTCCACCGTAGGAAACTTCTTGGATTCACACCAAGATACATACTTTTACCAAATGCGTTGGTAATGTTTAGACGTTACTCCTTTCCTAGCCTGTATCAGGGTAGGAATGACCTTGTTCGGAATGCCCTTCCGAGCTAATATTTGGCGTTCAACCTTCATGCCGTCAAACGTAGCCGCGATAATTCTTGATAAGCGAACTGTCTTTGTTGTAACAGGTCCTCCCGAAGAGGAAGAGGCCTCGGATCTTCCAGCAGTAGATCCAGAAGATATGCGTCCCAAGCCCTTCTTGGCCAGTCCGGGGCAACGAGGATTGCCTGAACTCTTGTTCTCCTTATGATCTTTAGAACCCTTGGGATGAGTGGAAGTGGAGGAAACACGTACACCGACTGGAACACCCACGGAGTTACCAGGGTGTCCACCGCCACTGCGTGCGGGTCTCTCGACCTGGAACAATACCTCTGAAGATTCTTGCTGAGGCGTAAGGCCATCATGTCGATTTGAGGAACCCCCCAAAGATTTGTCACCTCCGTGAACCCCTCTGGATGGAGGCCCCACTCTCCTGGACGGAGATCGTGTCTGCTGAGGAAGTCCGCTTCCCAGTTGTCTACACCCGAAATGAAGATTGCGGACAGCGCCAACGCATGTTTCTCTGCCCAGAGGGTGATTCTTGTTACCTCTGACATCGCAGCCCTGCTCTTCGTTCCGCCCTGTCGGTTTATGTAGGCCACCGCCGTTACCTTGTCCGACTGCACTTGAATGGCTCGATCTCGCAGAAGATGAGCCGCCTGAAGAAGACCGTTTTACACGGCTCCTAGTTCCACAATGTTTATTGGAAGACTGGATTCCAGATTTGACCATCTTCCTCTGAAAGTTTTCCCTTGAGTGACTGCGCCCCATCCCCAGAGACTTGCATCCGTGGTTAGGAGGATCCAGTCCTGAATCCCGAACCTGCGACCCTCCAGAAGGTGAGACATTTCCAGCCACCAGAGGAGTGAAATCCTTGCTTTCGCTGACAGACGAATCCTCAGGTGTAAATGTAGATGAGACCCCGACCACTTGTCCAGGAGATCCAGTTGGAAGGATAGAGCATGAAATCTTCCATACTGTAGAGCCTCGTAGGAGGCAACCATCTTTCACAGAAGGCGAATGCACTGATAAACCGATACCCGGGCTGGCTTCAGGACATCCCGGACCATAGTTTGAATCACCAACGCTTTCTCCACCGGTAGAGATACCCTCTGCACTTCCGTGTCGAGGATCATCCCCAGAAAAGACAATCTCCTTGTCGGCTCCAAATGTGACTTCGGAATGTTCAGGATCCAACCATGTTCCCTGAGCAGACGAGTCGTGAGAGCAATCAACCGCAACAACTTTTTCCCGGTCGATGCCTTTATCAGCAGATCGTCCAGATATGGAATTGTTTACGCCCTGTCTGCGGAGGAGAACCATCATCTCTGCCATCACCTTGGTGAACACCCTTCTTGCTGTGGAGAGGCCGAATGGCAGTGTCTGAAATTGATAGTGACTGTCTAGCAGTGCAAATCTGAGATAAGCCTGGTGCGGCGGCCAAATCGGAATGTGGAGGTACGCATCCTTGATATCCAGGGATACCAGAAACTCTCCATTCTCCAGACCTGAGATCACCGCTCTCAGAGACTCCATTTTGAACTTGAACTCCCTCAGATAGGGATTTAACCATTTCAAGTTCAAAATCGGTCTGACCGAACCATCCGGTTTCGGTACCACGAAAAGGTTTGAATAGTAACCCTTGTTTTGCATATGAGGTGGAACAGGGACAATGACCTCTGACCGTTCTAATTTTTAAATGGCCTCCTGTACGATGGCCCTGTCTGCCAGCAAAGCCGGCAAGCCTGATTTGAAGAATCGCTTAGGCGGGAGTTATTGAAACTCCAGTCTTTACCCCTGGGACACAATGTCCTGTACCCAGACGTGGCTGAAATGTCTGAGCCTCGCATCCACCAGTCCGCCTTCCAGGCTTCGCGGTCCACAGTTATGATGAGGCTTTTGAGGAACCAGAAACAGGTTTCTGGTCCTGGGAGCCGGCAGGTGGAGGTTTTTTGGATTTTGCACGACCACCTCTAAAGAAGGTGGTAGGAGTCTTAGACGTTTTTCTCTTAGCTGTCCGAAAGGACTGCGATGCAGATAAAGAAAATGGCTTCTTCGTAGAAGGCGTAGCTGAGGGAAGAAAAGGTGACTTACCCGCGATTGCCGTAGAAATCCACGCATCCAACGCTTCCCCAAATAGAGCCTGACCTGTGTAGGGTAGGTTCTCCACACTTCTCCTGGATTCCGCGTCTGCAGACCATTGGCGTTGCCAGAGTCCCCTGCGAGCTGAGACAGACATGGAAGATATCCTTGCAGTCAGCATACCCAGGTCTTTCATGGATTCCACCATGAACCCTGCAGAATCCTGTATGTTACAGAAAAATAATTCAATGTCACTTCTATCCATTGTATCTAAGTCTAGTAACGCGCCTGACCACTTTACGATAGCTTTAGAGATCCACGCACAGGCAATGGTAGGCCTCAGCGCCATCCCTGAAGCAGGGTATATGGATTTGAGCGTAGTGTCAATCTTACGATCCACAGGTTCTTTTAACGCAATAGACCCAGGGACAGGAAAAACCACCTTCGACAGTCTGGAAACAGATGCGTCAACTATAGGCGGGTTTTCCCATTTTTTTCTATCCTCCTCAGGGAAAGGAAAAGCAACCAGAACCCTCTTGGGGGATCTGGAATTTTTCTCCAAGGTTTCCCATGATTTTTCAAATAAATCGTTTAATTCTTTAGACGCAGGGAAGGTTAGCGAGGTTTTATTATTGTCTGTGAAGTAAGCCTCCTCAACCTGCTCAGCTGTGTCAGAAATGTTTAACACGTTCACTAATGGCCTTAATCATGAGCTGCACCACCTTAGCACATCTCCATCACAGTCAACCGTCACAGTCGGTATCCGTGTCATCCTGCATAATCTGGACAAGTGTACGTTTCTGTGGGTATATGCTAGGGGATCTTGAAGGTACAGAACCTGACAAAACTGCCATAGACTTCTTTAAAACCTGAGTTTCAGTCTCAGTATGAGCTACCCTAGTAGAGATCTGAGAGATCATTCCCTTAATAGAGGTCAACCACTCATGCTCAGTAATAGGGATCTGAGACAAAACATTACATTCCTGTGCACATGGAATGGATTCCTCCTGAGAGAAAATGTCCTCTGCAGCATAAGGCAGAGTCCCTGGACATGGCTATGTGAGAAACAAACACACACAGGAAAATGTCAGACAGTTTCCCCCCAAGTAT